>NC_062545.1:115401689-116026689 GCF_016906955.1 Phacochoerus africanus | reverse complement strand
GGTCATACCCACCTGTGTTATCTTGGATAACTCCCAGAAAAGCAGAAGGTAACTGAGACTCATCCTGGGGACATAGGCACTGGCAGCAGCCATTTTTGGGAGCTGATTCTACCATGAGAACACTTCTCCTAGCAAGCGCCATTTTGGAATTCTCCTTCTAACTTATTAGTACCTGGCCCTGCCCACCAGCCAGTCGGCTCCAGTCCTGGGACACCCTGGGCCAAGCAGCAACTAGTGGGGCAGGGACACAGCCCCATCCACTGGCTAGGCTCCTGTTACAGGACACCTTGAGCCGCCAGATGCCCTGAGACTAGCCCCAGTCACCAAAGGGTTCAGGACCCTGCCTACCTACCAGCACTAGCCCCTGGCCCCCAGGACCACCAGTGAGCTCACACCATTCCAAGGAACCCTGGGTGCCACAGTTAGAGACCCAGGACCTTGCTCCATCCACAAGTGGTCTGTCATTAGACCTGGAATCTAGCCTCACTCAAAAGTGGGAAAGCACAAGCCCTGGGACCCCCTGTCCCCTAGCCCTGCCCAGCACTGGTCAGGACCCAGACCACTTACCAGCAGGCTGACACCATCTCCAGAACTCCTGGCCCTGAAATCAGCCACTCCTACCCTTGGGGCCATTTCTGCTCACCACTGGGTCAGCTCTAGCCCCAGGATCCTTGAAGCTCTGGAGCCAAATGCCCTGTGACCCAGCCTTGCCCACCAGAAGCCAGCAACCTCTGCATTAGGCCTTCCTAGCAACCAACCAGGCCAGGGGCTAGCCCATGCCTAAGTATGCCCACAGTAGTCAGCTTGCCACAATGGAAGGGCCCACAAAGTCCACAGAGAGAGCCCCTTAGAGCATGCAGCTCTCGTGAACACAGGGGAGTGCACTGCTAGGTCCCACAGGACATCTCTTACATTAGGCCACTTTTCCAAGATCATGAAACATAACCAACATACCAAATACATAGAAATAAAAACAGATAATTAGGCGACATGAGGTGACAAAGGAATATGTTCCAAAAAAAAGAATAAGAGAAAATGCCAGCAGAAAAACTATGTGAAGATAAGCAATCTACCCAATAAAGATTTCAAGATAATAATCATAAATACGCTCAAAGAACTTGGGAGAAGAAAAAATGAATACAATGAGAATTTTAACAGAGTTAGAAAATATAAAGAAGAACCAAACCGAGCTGAAGAGTTCAATAACTGAAATAAAAAATACACTGAAAGGCATTGAAAGTACACTGTATGGTACAGAGAAGCAGATCAGTGAACTATAAGACAGAGTAAGGGAAATCACCCAAGCTGAACAGAAAAAAGAAAAAAAAATTAAATGAAGACAGTTTAAGAGACTTCTGGTCCAACACTAAATGTTAACATTCATATTAACATTCATTATTATAGAGGTCCCAGAAGAAGAGAGAGAGAAAGGAGCAGAGAACATATTAGAAGATATAATAGCTGAAAACTTCCCTAACCTAGGAAAGGAAACAGACATCTAGGTCCAGGAAGTAGAGTGTCCCCTACAGGATTAACCCAGAGAGGAACACATCAAGGCACATTGTAATTAAAATGGCAAAAATGGAAGATAAAGAGAAGATACTATGAACAGCAAAGGAGGAGTCTCCATTGTGGCTCAGTGGTTAACGAATTTGACTAGCATCCGTGAGGACGTGGGTTTGAGCCCTGGCCTCACTTAGTGTATTAAGGATCTGTGAGTTCTGGTGTAGGTTGCAGATGTGGCTCATATCCTGAGTTGCTGTGGCTATGGTGTAGCTCCAATTAACCCCCATATGCCATGCGTGCAGCCCTAAAAAGACTAAATAAATAAATAAATAAATAAATAAATAAACTACTAAAAAAAAAAACCCAGCAGAGGAAAAGCAACTAGTTATGTATAAGAGAACTCCCATAAGACTATGAGCTGACTTTTCAGCAGAAATTGAAAGTCAGAAGGGAGTATAGCACAATATATTTAAAGTAATGAAAGGAAGAACAACCTACAACCAAGAATATTCTACCTAGCAAGACTATCATTCATATTTGAAGGTGAGATCAAGAGTTTTATAAGCAAGTAAAAGTTAAAGGAGTTCGGCAGCACAAAATAGGCTTTACAAGAAATGTTAAAGGAAACTCTCCCTCTCTAAGCACAAAAGGCCACAACTAGAAATACAAAAACTATGGAAGGAAAAAAATTCATGGATAAAGGCAAATATATGATCAAGATAGTAGATCAACCACTTATAAAGCTACTAGGAAGATTAAAAGACAAAAGTAGTATAAAATCATCTATATCCAGAATAAGCAGTTAAAGGAAACACAAAACAAAATGTATCATCCTGGTTTCTCTGACTTATATCTGCTAGTTCATATGCCTGCTGGCAAAGGTTAGGCCCAGTACTGGATGAAACTGTTAATTGGGAAAATCCTGAAAATCTCTAGTTAAAGCTGGGAGACCAATCTGCTAACTTATTATATGATTAGGCTCTGGCAAATACTAGGTGACTTCATCAGGCAAGTCCTAGGACTTTTCCAAAGCCTGTTGATTGGGACAAAATTCAAGCTTACACACAAAAATCTGATAAACTTGTTCATGACTAGTGTAATCAAATTCAGGTTGTTAAGGAAAATTCAGGTCTTCCTTCAAATGTTGATCCTACCTGGGCATCTTATAACTTTATGCTTATTAATGAGTTGAACTGATACCTTTCTTTCTAATATAAAGGACCAAGATGGAATGGGAAACTATGCCTACTCCAGATTTAGGTAATCTGGTAAACCAGCTCTCTCACACTCTAGTGGAGTCACCGAAAAAAAAGACCAACAAAATTCTTAATCTTCAAATCCAGCAAATGAAGTCCTCTAAATGAAACCAAAACCCTCCTATTTTCTGGTATCTTTTGCAAAAAAAGCAGGACATTGGAAACGAGACTTACAAATTCAAGCACTTCTGACAGCTCTCTAATGAGCCTTTCCATCATCCTCCCAATTCTCAATGAAGTGGCTCTGAGGAACTATAACGGCTCTTCCCAATTCTCTATCTTATTCATTTTAGAGAAATGTTTCTCCAGATCAAGGATGAAACTCTTTCAATCTTAACTGACACCAGAGCCACACTTTTAGTGCTCAACTCTAGTACTATCAAGCAGCTCCTGCCAAATGGTACTAAAGCAGTTCAAATAATGGGGATATCTAGTGACTCTCAAGAGGTTCCTGTCTCTGAACCGACTGCCTTTTCTTTAAACCTTTGAGAAATACACACCTTTTTTCTCCTTAGTTTCTCCACCTCTATCCATTTTCTGCTGAGACTTCTTAGAGAAGTATCATGCCATAATTTCTTTTTCCCAAAAGATGGGAAAAAAATCTAGAAATTTATAGTAGACATCAAATCAGCCAACTAGGTAAATTAAACGATCCTCTGATATCTTTTGTTTGTTCCTTCTCTAATGGTGTTAGAACTGACTCTGGAAACACTGATTATTTGCCTATTTTATGTGATTGACACACTGCCTACTGTGTTAAGGAGGCAGATGACAGTCTATTTTAAATCATCTACAACCTCCTCATAGGCAAAATGTTCGACTAATATTGGCAAAATTCACAGTGCACCTCCTATCAAGATTCAAACATCCCTTAAAACCTCTTCCCCAAATTAATCAATATCCTATAAGTAAAAAAGCCTTTCAAGGCACAAAGCCCCTAACAGAAGATTATGAAGTTCGAGGCCACATTATCCCTTGTAGTAGGCCTTATGATACTCTAATTTTACTGGTGAGAAAACCTAAGGGCCAAGGATGGAGGTTTGTCTGGGTGAAATAAACAACCCTGTAATCTCTTAACACCCTGCAGTTCCTAACACTCATGCATTAATAACATCCACCCCTGCCAGAAGTAAATTCTTTATTGTAACTGATTTCTGCAGTACATTCTTTAGTGTTTCAGTTGATGAAGCTACCAAACCCTTTTTGCTTTCACATGGGAAGAAAAGTAATTCAACCAGGGAAGTAATGCCTCAGGGTTTCACTGAGAGTGCTTATTTCCTACAAATTTTGAAGGCTTACTTGGATGATAAAAGTTCCCCAGGAGTTCTACTTTGCTGCAATATGCGCTACTTGCTTCTTTGCTTTCCTTCTCAAGTCTCCTCACAGTAGACAGCGTCCATTTGCTAAGGTTTTTAGCCTTAGAGGGACATAAGGTCACCAAGAAAAAACTGTAGTTTTCCTAAACCCATGTTCGATATTTAGGCCATGTGCTAACAGAACAAAGGCTTTGCCTAGATCCATATAAACTTCATGGTGTCCTAAATTTCCCAAAACCCAAAACTAAGCTCCAACTGTGAGGTCTTCTCAGGCTAACTGGCATCACCAAAACTGGATACCAAATTTCTCTATGACCAAACCTCTTTGTTTTACTGAAGAATAATAACGCCAATGCAATTTTATGGGAAGAACTGAATGACATCACCTTTAGGGCCTTAAGGGAGAATTTAAAGAATCCATCTGCACTTAAGGCATCCCAATTATCAGCTTCTCTTTATCCTTTTTGTATATAAAAAAAGAAGGGGAGTTCCCGTCATGGTGCAGTGAAAAAGAATCCAACTATGAACCATGAGGTTGCGGGTTCGATACCTGGCCTCGATCAGTGGGTTAAGGATCTGGAGTTGCCGTGAGCTGTGGTGTAGGTTGCAGATGCGGCTTGGGCCTGGTGTTGCTGTGGCTGTGGCTGTGGCTGGCAGCAACAGCTCTGATTAGATCCCCAGCCTGGGAACCTCCATATGCCGCAGGTGCAGCCCTCAAAAGATAGAAGACAAAAAAAAAAAAGGAATGTTCTTGGGGTACTCACCGCAAAACAAAGGGACCACCACTAACCCATAGGGTATTACAACCAGCAACTGGACCCTGTGGTAAAGCAATACCTCCCTTGCCCCAGAAACATTACTTTTTAGCAAATTGCCACCAAGAAAACTGTTATCGGATCCCATTAATCATTTTTGTACCTCAAACTCATCTGAATTCTCATCACATTGGACATTTCTCAGTCAGCTGCTTTGCCTCCTATGAAGTCCTTTTGTTAACTTCTCTTCACATAACTCTTTTGCATTGTAATAACAGTAACCCTGCTACTCTTATCCTTTGTCACTGATGAAGTTCCTTATAACTGCTTAATGCTGACACATCACCTCCTGCCTCCTTGGGATGATCTGGAGGAAAATGCTTTGGATAGCACTGACTTCTCATGATTCACTGATGGTTTTCATTTAAAAGGTGACGATGACAAATACTGTGCTGGGCATGCTATTATAACTCCTTTTGATGTTGTTGAAGTAGCATCGTTACCTATGGCTACTTTGGCTCAATAGGCTGAATTGAATTATACACTTAGACAAATATTCTTATATTTTAGCCAAGGGCAAAAGTGCCAATATTTATACTGATAGTAGATATGTTTTGTAGATATGTTTTGGAACACTGTGGAAGCAATGTGGCTTCCTTACTTGTTGTGGAAATAATATTTAAAATGGCCCTTGTGGGATAGAAATCCTGTGAAATCAGATTGTTATGATCATTATACAACTACAGATGTGATAAATTCATTTGAGTAATAAAAATAAATAAATAAATTAAATAAAACAGCCCTTACATTCAGGAATTACTGGATGCAATACTTTTACCTGCTACTTTAGATATTATTAAGATTCCAGGGAATTCTAAACTTGACTTTCTGGAAACTAAAAGAAATCACCTTTCTGACATTTCTGCAAGGAATACTGCCCCTTAAGGGAACCAACAACAGCCAAACCTCTGTCATGGTCCAAAGGGATAGTTTCCCAAATGAAAACTTAGAAAATCTGTTTAAAGAAGCCAAACACAACTGGACTCAGAGAAGGAAAAGCAGGATTGGAAATTCAATAATTCTTGGCTTCATAAAAAGAGAAAGCTCTGGTTTGGACCAAATAATAACTCAGTCCTAGTGAAGAGTCTAAAATTCCCATTCCTAACACCACTGTATATACTTTAAGCCATTGGTCTACTGACAACATGACAGCATTCATGAATCAATAACAGTGGAGAAATATTAAGAAGGCTGCAATAAGTGCCTACCTCGCTTATCCCACTTGTCTGAAATACAACCCAGAGAAGCCTGTTTGTACTACTCCTAGACATTTTAAACTATCTAATGAAAAGGTGAGGTCTGGCAAATTGATTTCATACAACCTCCTCTGTCCCATGGATATAAATATGTTTTAGTCCAGTCTGTATGTTTTCACACTGGGTTGAAGCCATCTCTTGCAGACAGGCTACTGCATCTTTTGCAGCTAAAGTCCCTTTGAAAAAGATTATCCCTACCTGGGGAATTGTTCTTGAACTTCAGAGTGATCAAGAAACCGTTTTACAGAGTTGCCTTCATGGCTCAGTGGAAACGAATCTGACTAGCATCCATGAGGACACAGATTTGATCCCTGGACTTGCTCAGTGGGTTAAGGATCCAGCATTGCTGTGAGCTGTGGTGTAGGTCAAAGATGCAGCTTGGATCCTGCAACGCTGTGGCTTTGGTATAGACCAGCAGCTACAACTCCAATTCGACCCCAGCCTAGAAACCTCCATATGCTGCAAGTGTGGCTCTAAAGAAGACAAAAGACAAAAAATAAGAAGAAGAAGAAAGAAAGAAACCATTTTACTAGTCAGGTGTTTTAACAAGTTTGCACTGTTTGGTAAGTTCTACAACACTTTCACTGTGCTTCCCACCCTCAACTCTCTAGTTTAGTCAAGTGCACTAATGACATTATTAATTCTCAATAGCAAATGAAGAGAGTCCCTCAAAATATCTTGTCCAAAAGCATTACCATAGATCAATACAAAGGCAAGATACTCCAATATTGCAAAGGACTAGTTGCTTCTATTAAAAATAACCATGTTTTGGGAGTTCCCATCATGGCGCAGTGGTTGACGAATCCGATTAGGAACTATGAGGTTGCGGGTTCGATCCCTGGCCTCACTCAGTGGGTTAAGGATCTGGCGTTGCCGTGAGCTGTGGTGTAGGTTGCAGAAGTGGCTCAGATCCCGCGTTGCTGTGGCTCTGGTGTAGGCCAGTGGCTACAGCTCCGATTCGACCCCTAGCCTGGGAACCTCCATATGCCATGGGAGCAGCCCAAGAAATGGCAAAAAGACAAAAAAATAAATAAATAACCATGTTTTGGTATAGCAATCTTTCTACAGCATGCTCTCAGGAGACAAAGGCATTGAGTATCACACCTTGCAACCTGGAAATTTTATGGAAAAGACAATTCTAGTAAGACTTTCTCCAATTGTGCTGGAAAGATCCCTAACAACAAACACTTGTGCCACTGAACTGTAGGGAACAGACTTTTAGATTCATGTGATACACCTAAAGAAAGCAGCAAACTCTGACTGGACCTTCATATCATCTGGCACCCTGATAATGATGATTTCCTGGAATTGAAGCAGACAACATCTGATGAGAGAGATTTCCCCAAGATAATCTGGACCAGGCTGGTTGGAAACTTGCTTGCCATACCCTTAATGATGACATAATGCTTCAGAAGATCTCCAGTGTCTATGATCTTGATAACACATAAATTTTAGATAAAAAGTGCCTGAGAGTCCTCCTCCCTTGTTACTAGAATATGACCTCAACAGATTTTCAATCTGTATACTTGCTCTCTGATATAGGAAACTATACCCAAGATCTTCCTTGGTATTGAGAGACAAGAAGTTGCTAAAACCACAAAACTGGACTCTTGGTCAGTAATGCTTTCAGAGAACAATCTTGATCAAAAGGGGGAAATGTAAAAATTAATAAACAAAAAACACAATTAAAATGGAGTTAGAAGACCAGAAGGGGGAGCTCTATCACCTATGACAATAGCAAAGCCTAACAGGAAGAAGAAAGACTTCTTGCCTAGAAAGAGTTCATCCAAGGAGAGGAGACTACACAACTGAGTCAATGAAAAGCTACCATACTTTAAATTCTCAATCCCTTCAATGGACTCTGTTTACTACAGCCCTCCAACTTCCTTTTCCCTTCTTTAAAAGAGCCCTCCTCTCCTTGCTATAGAAGGATTTGTATGGCTGCAGACTCCAAATCACAGTGTTTTGCTAATTCTGAATAAACCTATTTTGGCTGTAGAAATAACTAGCAGTCTATTTGTCAAAAACTGTCACTGGACTTTCTCTCCCACTGTAAACAGCTAGAAAAGTCATGAAATTGTTTTCTTCAAATGGCATATCAGGCAGTATGGGACTATGTTTCTAGAGAGTGAAGAAACAAAAAAGGGAAGACCTTTATGCCAAAAGACTTTCTAAATTTCAGCATGGGATAAGGAGATCAAAAAATAGAACATGGTGGTCTCAATTAATTAATTAAATATATCAGAGTTTACAGAGAAAGGTAGCTAAGATGTAAGGGGACCAGAGGGCTAAGAAAATGCAGTCCAGAAATCTGATGGAGGACCCGGTGAGTCTGTGGTTGAAGGCTAAGTTGGGTAAACATATGGTAAGACTTCACAAAACTGGATAAAGAATAAAGACCAGGTAATTTGTATGCTGAATAATCCTCAGAGCTCATATAGGACTGGGGACATTTGAGTTCTGACTGGCCAAAGTGGAAAGACCGAGTTGAACATTGGAACATTGAGTAGAAACTCCAGAAGGATCCTAACTTTATAATTTTAGTAAATTTAGTATCTTAGTGAAGAATAAACTAGTGCTTAACAAAGCTTAAAAATGAAGTGTCGACAACACTGTAAATCAATACTTTAATAAAACTTTTAAAAATGGAAAAAATTAAAGGTCAAAAAGGTCAAGTTGTGCTGCAAATGACTTAACAATCTGACAGAGAAAAAAAAAAAAGCCTAGCATTCTTTAAAGAAAAACAAAACACACAGGTTCAATAATGTAATGCTCATAATGTTCAGCATTCTTTCAAAAATTGATATAAAAAAGGCATATATATTTGAAAAATATGGTCAAAGTTTTCCAAATTTTATAACAATTATAAACTCATAGATCCAAGAATTTCCAATGAAATTCAAATGGAAAAAAAAAAACAAAGAAAACTATATAGAAGTACATAATGATCAAATTGTTAAAACCAGTAAAAAGGAAATATTTTAAAAGTAGCCAGAGGGGGGGAAAACTATATACAGTAAAGCAAAGATAAGAATGACAGATAACTTCTTACCAGAAACAGCACAAGTCAGAAAAAAAAAACAAAAAACAAAACAGAATGACATCTTTCAAGTGCTGAAATTCAGACAGACAGAAGCTGAGAGAATCTGTTACTAACAGACCTGCACTATGAGAAATGTTAAAGATAGATCTTTATACAGAAGGAAGATGATATCAGAAAGAAACATGGACCAAAAAACAAAAAGAAGGGGGTCAGAAATGGCAAGTATGTGAATAAATTTAAAATAATTTTTTTTCCTAATTAAAAATTTTTTAAAAGACAGCTGAATTTTTTAAACAAAAAGTGGCAATTTACTGTGTGGTATATAACATAAATAATAGTGAATCATAGAACAATAACATGAAGGATAGGATAAGAATTCTATTGTTTCATTATTACATTACATCAGTAACATAATACTTTAAAATGGTAGACTGTGATTAAGATGCATATTTTAATTACTAAAGCAATCACTTTAAAAAGAGGCTTAACTATTAATCCAAAATAAGAGAAAAAATGGAATACCTGAGTCATTCAACATAAGGCAAAAAAAGAAGGAAAGGAAAAAAAAACCAGATGGGACAAGTAGAAAACAAAAATCAAGATGGGATATTCAAACTCAAATCAGCAACTCATTAAATACCGATGGTACCCTAACTGGGTGCATTTTACTGTATGTAAATTATACTTCAATAAAATCTTTTTAAAAGTTACTAAAAATGTAAATGGCAAAACGGATTTAAACCCAGGCAGCTTGGAAACACGTACTTAGGTTTTTACTGATTCACTATGACACTTCTAGCCTGGCCTAAAAGATTAAGTTGACCTTTCAATATAACTTTCTTTTTTGTTTTTGGCTGTACCATGTGGCAGTTCCCAGGATAGGGATCAAATTTGTGCCACATAGTGACAATGCCAGATCCTTAACCTGCTGAGCCACCAGGGAACTCCCTTCAATATAACTTTCCAATATACAGCTTTGAAAAAAAAAAAAGTGCTCAGTTTTTAAACTGAAACATCCTTGGAAGAAAAAGTTAAATTCCTATAAATTAATTATTCAAGAAAATCCTAAGACCTAAATGATGACAATAGTGATAAACAGTATAGGACAAATAGATGAAGAAATTTATATCATGTTCCTAAATGGGAAGTCAATCTTGTAGATAGTGCTCCTAGCCACTCAGAGAAGAAAAGGAAACAAAAGGAATCCAAACTGGAAAGAAGTAAAACTATGACTATTTGCAGATGACATGATACTATACCTAGAAAATACTAAAGACACTACCAAAAACTGTTAGAGCTCATTGATGAATTTGGCAAAGTTGCAGGATACAAAATTAATACACAGAAATCAACTGCATTTCTATATAGTAACAACAAAATATCAGAAAATGAAATTAGGGAAACAATCCCATTTACCATCACATCAAAAAAAAATAAAATAATTAGGAATAAACCTACCTAAAGAGACAAAAGACCTGTACTCTGAAAACTATAAGATGCTGATGAAAGAAATCAAAGATGACACAAACAGATGGAAAGATATACCATGCTCTTGGATTGGAAAAGACAATATTATCAAAATGACTATACTACCCAAGGCAATCTATAGATTCAATGCAATCCCTATCAAATTACCAAGGACATTTTTCACAGAACTAGAACAAAATATTTTAAAGTTTGTTTGGAAGCACAAAAGACCCAGACGAGCCAAAGCTATCCCGAGAAAGAAAAATGGAGCTGGAAGAATCAGGATCCCTGACTTTAGACTATATTACAAAGCTATAGTCATCAAATCTGTATGGTACCGGCACAAAGATGGAAATATAGATCAGTAGAACAGGATAGAAAGCCCAGAGTTAAACCCACACACCTACAGTCAACTAATCTATGACAAAGGAGGTAAGAATATACAATGGAGAAAAGACAGTCCCTTCAATAGTGGTGCTGGGAAAACTGAACAGCCACATGTAAAAGAATGAAATTAGAACACTTCCTACACCATACACAAAAATAAATTCAAAATGGATTAAAGACCTAAATATAAGACCAGATACCATAAAACTCTTAGAGGAAAACATAGGCCAAACACTCTCTGACATAAACCACAGCAACATCTTCTCAGATCTACCTCCTGGAGTAATGACAATAAAAACAAAAATAAACAAATGGGATTTAACTAAACTTAAAAGTTTCTACACAGTAAAGGCAACACTAAAAACAAAAACAAAAACAAAAAGACAACCCACAGATTGGGAGAAACTATTTGCAAATGAAGTGACTGACAAGGGATTAATCTCCAAAATTTATAAACACCTTCTGCAGCTCAATACCAAAAAAACAAACAACCCCATCCAAAAATGGGCAGTAGATCTAAACAGACAATTCTCCAAAAGAAGACATACAGATGGCAAAAAAAAAAAACCAAAACACACGAAAAGACATCACTAATTATTAGAGAAACATCACTAATTATCACTAATTACTAATTATTAGAGAAATGCAAATCAAAACCACTATGAGGTACCACCTTACACCAGCCAGAATGGCCATCATCAAAAAATCTACAAACAATAAATGCTGGAGAGGTGTGGAGAAAGGGGAACCTATTACACCATTGGTGGGAATGTAAATTGGTACAACCACTGTGGAAAATCATATGGAGATTCCTTAGAAAACTAAAAATAGAATTACCATTTGATCCAGAAATCCCACTCCTGGGCATCTATCCAGAAAAAACCATGACTCAAAAAAATACATGTACTCCAGTGTTCACCACAGCACTACATACAACAGCCAAGACATGGAAACAACCTAAATGTCCACTGACAGAGGAGTGGCTAAAGAAGAAGTGGTACATAGACATAATGGAATATTACTCAGCTATTAAAAGGAAAGAAATAATGGCGTTTGCAGCAACATGGGTGGACGTAGAAATCATCATGCTCAGTGAAGTCAGTCAGACAGTGAGACACCAACATCATATGCTATCCCTTACACGTGGAATCTAAAAGAAGGACACAATGAACTTCTTTGCATAACAGATAACTCACGGACTTTGAAAAACTTATGGCTTCCAAAGGAGACAGTTTGCATGGTGGGGTATGGGCTGGGGGTTTGGGATGGAAATGCTATAACGTTTGGTTGTGATGATCACTGTACAACTATAAATGTAATAAAATTCATTGAATAATTTAAAAATAAATAAATAAAATTGTGATTTCTGAGATTTAAGAAAAAATTGAAAAAACTGGGTTAAATAAAACATATTATTTTTTTTTGTCTTTTTGCCATTTCTAGGGCTGCTCCTGTGGCATGTGGAGGTTTCCAGGCTAGGGGTTGAATCGGAGCTGTAGCTGCTGGCCTATGCCAGAGCAACAGCAACGGGGGATCTGAGCTGCGTCTGCGACCCACACCTGAGCTCACGGCAACACCAGATCCTTAACCCACTGAGCGAGGCCAGGGATCGAACCCACAACCTCATGGTTCCTAGTCAGATTCGTTAACCACTGAGCCACAAGGGGAACTCCAAATAAAACATATTATTAAAATTAATTAAACTTTTTAAAAAATGTGCCTAATAGCACACTTTATTTATTTATTTATTTATTTATTTTTTCTATTTCTTGGGCCGCTCCCGCGGCATATGGAGGTTCCCAGGCTAGGGGTCGAATCGGAGCTGGAGCCACCAGCCTACGCCAGAGCCACAGCAACTCGGGATCCGAGCCGCGTCTGCAACCTACACCACAGCTCACGGCAACGCTGGATCGTTAACCCACTGAGCAAGGGCAGGGACCGAACCCGCAACCTCATGGTTCCTAGTCGGATTCGTTAACCACTGCACCACGACGGGAACTCCCAATAGCACACTTTAAAGTACAAATGTTGTTCTCATTATATCTCTACTAGGCAGCATTGTTCTAGACCTGCAAATATATTTGTTCAATGGTTATGCTGCGAAGTTCTATTTTAAACACTCTCTTTTTAAATTATCTCTGTTATCTGAATCCAAGACATTTTGTAGTAACCTTTTATAAGAAATCTGTCTAAGCAGACTTGTGACTCAATAAACTATGGCCCATCATTCGCCAAATTAGCTTGCTGGCTATTTTAGTATGGCACAGGAGCAAAGAACAGCTTTTGCATTTTTAAATGGTTGAGAAAACTCTGCACAAAGTGGGTATAGAGGGAACATTCCTCAAAGTAACAAAGAGCTTGTATGGTAAGCTCACAGCTGACATCATACTCAGTGGTGAAAAGCTGAAATAGCCAAGACATGGAAACACCCTACATGTCCATCGACAGATGAATGGATTAAGAAGATGTGGTACATATATACAATGGAATAATACTCAGCCATAAAAAAGACAATGCCATTTGCAGCAACATCGATAGAACTAGAGATTCTCATACTAACTGGGGTAAGCCAGAAACAAAAAGACAAATACCATATGATATCACTTATTTGTGGAATCTAAAATATGGAACAGATGACCTATCTAAACAAACAAACAAAAAAACAGAAAGAGATCATGGCCAAAGAGAGAAGACTTAGGGTTCCTTGGGGGGAGAGGAGAGTGAGTGGGATGGATGGGCATTTTGGGGGTTTTTTGGATGCAAACTGTTATATTTGGAATGTATGGGCAGTGGGGCCATATTATACAGCACAGGGAAATGTGTGTGATTGGGCACTTTGCTGTACAACAGAACTTGAAGAAACACTGTAAATCAACTACACTTTGATAGTAATAAAAAAAAAAACCCTGCCATCAAAGTGCAGCCAACAACAACAACAACAAAAAGCTGAAAGGAGGACCACTCTCACCACTTTTATTCAACATGGTATTAGAAATCCTAACCACAGCAATCAGATGAGAAGAAGAAATAAAATGAATCCAAATTGGAAAGAAAGAAGTAAAACTGTGCTTGTTTGCAGATAACATGATACTATACATAGGAAATCCTAAAGGCACCACCAAAAAGAATACTAGAGCAAAGCTGAAGGACACAAAATTGATATACAGAAATCTGTCGCATTTCTATACACTAACAATGAACTATCAGAGAAAGAAATTAAAGAAACAACTGCATTTATAATTGCATCAAAAAGAATAAAATACCTAGGAATAAACCTAACTAAGAGGATAATTCAGAAAACTGTGAGACTCTTAGGAAAGGAATTGAAGATGACACAGATGGAAAAACACACTGTGTTCACAGATTGAAATAATTAATATTATTGAAATGACCACTCTACCCAGGGTATCTACAAAGTCAATGCAATTTCTATCAAAAAGCCAATGGTATTTTTCACAGAATTAGAATAATCTTTTTTTTTTTTTTTTTTTAGGGTCACACCTGCAGCATATGGAATTTCCCAGGCTAGGGATTGAATCCAAACTGCAGCTGTTGGCCTACACCACAGCCACAGCAATTCCAGATCTGAGCTGCATCTGCGACCTAAGCCACAGCTCATGGCAATACTGGATCCTTAACCCATTGAGCAAGACCAGGGATTAAACCCGCATCCTCATGGATTCTAGTCAGATTTGTTTCCTCTGAGCCACAATGGGAACTCCAGAACAAATAATCTTCATGTTTGTAAGGAAATACAAAAGACGCCACATAGTCTGAAAAAAATCTTAATAACAGAGCTAAAGGTATCATGCTCCTGACTTCAGGTTATAAACAAAGCTACAGTCATCAAAAGTCATATAGGCAGTACAAAACTGACACAAAAACAGACTCACAGATCAATGCAACAGAATAGAGAGCCCGCAAATATACCCACGCACTTATGGTGAATTAATCTATAACAAAAGAAGCAAAGATAGCCAATGGGGAAAAGACAGTTTGTTTAATAAGTGGTGCTGGAAAAACTGAACAGCTACTTGAATAAGAATGAAATTAGAACATTTTCTCATATAACGTATGAAAATAAACTCAAAATGAAGACCTAAATGTGAGACCAGAAACATAAAACTCCTAGAAGAAAGTGTAAGTAGACATTGTTGGACATAAATCATAGAAATTATTATTTTGGATCTGTTTTCTAAGGCAAAGGAAACAAAAGCAAAAATAAACAAGACTTAATTGTAAACTTAAAAGCTTTTGCAGAGCAAAGGAATAATTAACAAAATGAAAAGACAACATACTAAATGGGAGAATTATTTGCAAATTATATGACCAATAAGGGATTGATATATTAAATGTAAAGCAGCTCATACAACACAATATCAAAAATACAAGCAACCTGGGAGTTCCCTTCATGGCTCAGCGGTTAACAAACTCTACTAGGATCCATGAGGATGCGGGTTAAATCCCTGGCCTCGCTCAGTGGGTTAAGGATCTGGCATTGCTGTGAGCTGTGGTGTAGGTCGCAGACGCAGCTTTGATCCTGTGTTGCTGTGGCAGTGGAATAGGCTGGCAGCTGTAGTTCTGATTCCACCCCTAGCCTGGGAACTTCCATATGCTGTGGGTATGGCCCTAAAAAGCAAACAAAACCCAAAAAAAGAAAAAACAAGCAACTTGTTACAAATGGCCAGAAGACCTGAATAGACATTTTTCTAAAGAAGACATACAGAGGGCCAATAGGCACATGAAAAGATGTTCAACATCACTAATCATCAAAAAGACCATAAATAACAAATGTTGGAAAGGATGTGGAGAAAAAGGAACCCTTGTACACTGTTGGTGGGAATGTAAATTGGTATAGCCACTTTGGAAAACAGTATAAAGGTTCCTCAAAAAACTAAAAACAGAGTTACTATATGATCTAGCAATCCCACTCCCGGCTATATATCTGAAGAAAATGAAAACATTAATTCAAAAAGATACACACACCTTAATGTTCATAGCAGCATTATTTATGACAGACAAGATATGGAAGTAACCTGTGTCCATTGACAGACGAATGGATAAAAAATATGTTCTATATATTCACACACACACAATGGAATACTACTCAGCGATAAAAAAATAAATTTTTGCCATGTGCAACAACATGGATGGACCTGAAGGCTATCATGCTTAGTGAAATAACCAGAAAGAGAAAGATAAACACTTATCACTTATATGTGGAATATAAGAAATAAAACAAAGAAACAAAATCACAGATACAGAGAACAAACTAACAGCCACCAGTGGGAGGAAGGAATGGGAGAGGGGAAAGATGAGGAAAGGGGATTGAAAAGTACAAACTATTATATATGAAACAAATAAGCTAGAAGGATATACTGTACAACACAGGGAATGCAGCCAATATTTTATAATGACTTTAAATAGAGCATAACTTATAAACATTTTGAATCACTGTGTTGTACACCTGAAAACTAATACAATATTGTAAATCAACTATACCTCAATAAAAAGTGAATACATAAAAATCAAAAGAAGGTTAATATTTTAATCTTGTAGAAGTTGCATGAAATTCAAATTTCAGTATCTTTAATTATAGTTTTATGGGCCTATAGCTGTGTTCAGCTTATACATTACCCATGGTTACTTTGCACCACAGGGACAGAAGTGAGTAGTTGCAACAGACACCGTATTGCTGGTGAAGTCTATGATATTTGCTATCTGGCCTTCTACAGGACGTTTGCCAACCTCTACTCTGTATCACCCCTTATGGCACATGGGTACATATAGCTGCATCTACAAGATTGGATGACACAATGAGAAGAGAAAGCCATTTTAATTTCTACCAGAGATTAATTCAGATCCAACCTTAATTTGCTTCTGTCATTACTGTTCTTGATTCAAGAAAGTAATCAGAACACCAGCTTCTAGGACAGACTTTTCTGGGACAATTTGTTTGCTTGTTTGTTTTTGCCTCTGATGATGTGTTCCTTTTATTTCAAAATACAATAGAGTTTCGTTTCTCTGGAACAGGTTCCACACAAATGGCATACCAAAAAGCTCAGAGGTCTATGGCATAAAATGGTCAATGTACCCCTTTACTGCGACATTCATCAGTGTTCTAGCTATGATACCAATGCTGCCCTTTGAGAGACCTTGGGTACTCACTGATCTATTGGTGTTCAGCCTATGAGTAACATTTTCAGTTCTCTTAAACCTTCTACTCACTTGCAGCACTGCTTCTTCAAGCCATGGTTTCTCAGGCACCTACCTCAGTAGACCCTGTGAACGCAATCTTGTCTATGCCAACGTGAGAAGCTATTGCTGCCCCAGCCGTTGGCCCGTATCCTGGCAAAATATTGATGACTCCTGGTGGAAAGCCAGCCTAACAAAACAGAATTGGAGGAAACGTGGCTTGTGAAAGCTGATGAAGCACATTAAATCAGATATGCTCCAGTAGGCCCCAACTGTACTCCCGAAGTCAGTTTCCCTTACCTCCTTGATGAGAGCTCCCATGTAGAGCGCGCTGAGTGGTGTTTGTTCTGCTGGCTTAATAACTACTGTATTGCCACAGCACAGAGCTGGAGCAATTTTCCAGGCAAACATCAGCAGGGGGAAGTTCCACTGAAAAGGAAAAACTCAAGGTTGATAGATGGAAAAATATTCTTCCATTATTTTGTTTTCAAGCTGTGACTTCTCAGATTTCTCAGACTAGTCCTCAACATAAATCTTGTTCCACCACAGAGTATAGTTGTTTGGATTTTTTAATTACTTCATTAAGAACAGAATAGGATTGACCTTGAAAATCTTTCTCTCTTGTCAGCAAAGTACTATTTTCTAGCTATCCAGGAAAAAAAAAAATCTCACAGTGAAAAGGGAGTCTTTGTTTTGGTTTTTCATTGTTATTTTATATGTTTTTAAAGTTAGACTTTAGTTCCAGTAAGTTCGTGTGTATGAAAACTTTTTCTTCATTTGTGATTTTTATACCAGGATTTAAGACTGGTTTTAAAAGCGCTTCAGAGTGGAAAACCTAGAAGGTCAATGAGTATTTCAAAGTAGCACCTTTTCTTTATATATATGTGTTGTCACAAAACACGTGATTACAAAAATGAAGTGTATCTACTGGTGACTATGCCAAAATTTTAGTTTGTCTCCTTGCCATTGCGAAATAAGCTAACAGAGACTAAGAATATATGTGAGTATCTGAGTCTGAGGCCTAAAATGGTTTAAACTGATTTAAAAAGGATATTAAGCTTGTTTCGTCATAAGTGTAGGCCTGAATCTCAGTACTATCAGGTGTCATTGATAACTTCATTAAGAAAGAAAACAGAAATCCTGGTCCCCTGGCTTCAGCCCCTGACCACAATGTGTTTCTGCCTGAAGCATCTCAGCTGCCATCCTTGAAAGAGTCTCACTGGCCCTGGCAAGCCTGCAAAAATATACAAGTGTCTTGCCTTCACCAAACACCCAATTTCTTTTCCCCTTAGTTGTTTATAAACTTGGGAGTCCACAGCAATGTTTTAATTCCATCTACAGTATATAAATCTCAGAGTGCAGTAACTGAGCTAGAGCTGGCTGACAAGCAGCTCTTGTCCTGTCAGTGAAAGCTGCAGCTCCGAGAGTCTGGGGAAGGGCCGTAACAATAGGTTTGAGTTCCTGCAATTAAAGTGACAGACCTCATCCCTGCTCTGATCCAAGTAGGATTTCCCTGGGTGGCTTAGGAGCAGAAGAACTTAAACCAAATCTCTCATCTTCCTTTTTCAGTCTGTAATAAATTTCAGAATAATAATCCAGAGCTTGCAATCATTAAAATATTAATACTTCTCAAAATTCTTTGGCTCCCAAAGCCAAAAACTATCTTTAATTATTATTATTATTTGGCTGCACTTGCAGCAGGTGGAAGTTCCTGGGCCAAGGACTAAACCTGAGCCACAGCAGTGACAATGCTGAATCATTAACTGCTAGGTCACCAGGGACCTCCCATTCTCCTATATTTTGAGAAGAGAAAAATTCTTGTCTATACTGTGAGAATTTAAATTGATCCTCCCCTGAAATCTTTGCCAGAATGATTAGCTAGTCATGTTAGAAGATTCGATGATGTTTTGTATAGTGCCAAGGTTGTGTATGAGAGAGATGGGGAAAAAAGACAATGTTTAATGTTTCAATCCAAACACTGAACACTACATCTATTTCCCTTTACAAGACACACAACAGCCCGGCATGGTTTCAATTATGACTGTGATGTTAATTGTACTGCCGTGTCTTCTGTAGAGTCTTCTATCTAGATTCTGGTGAAAAGAAACAGTGGGAAAGAATGGGATTGAAAGACCTTATAAAACAATATGCCTGGAAAAATGATGAGTCACAGTTCTAAAAAATAAACAAGCAAATATAACAAAGAATTAATTTTCCATAAGCAGAACAGACATCCATAACCGAAGGAAGGTTATTAATACACAGGGCTTTGCTTTGCTTATTTTAATCATGAGAATTCCATGACTTGAGAACTCAACTCCTGGTAACGGAGCTGAAACCCTATTAACCTGTTCAAATAAGCATTTGCAGGGAGGCTGTTAAAGATATGTCAACAACATGAGCTCAGTTTTTTTTCCCCCAGTAATGGAAAACACACATTGCTAAGGTCCATGTTTTATGTATCTTTAAGAGAACTGCTTCAAATGAAAATAAATATGAGCCGTGAGGAGATCCACTCACCGGGATGATCTGTCCACACACTCCAATGGGTTCGTGTCTTGTGAAGGTAAAATAATCTCCATCTGAAAGAAATGAACACGGTCACTATCAGAGAGGTCAGACTAGAAGAAAAGAATGCAGAGGGAGAACTTGGGGGCAGCAAGAAGTAGATATAACTTGAAAAAAACTATTTTTTTGATGGTTCCTATTCAACTGTGTGTATGAAAACTGGGAGAAGAGCTATCACTTGGCAAAGGGTTTCTCCAGATGCGGATGGTTCCCAGACACTAAAACAGTACTGATGAGAGGAACCTGAAGGGAAAAATGAAGGACAAGTTTATGACACTAGATGCAGTACTGGCAGTGGAGGGTGGGGAAGAGACAGAGGGGGGAGCCTGGAAACTGGAAAATACTAAATGTTAAATACTGATATGTACTTATATATAGAACAGTTAATTGAGTTAAAAGTTGAGGCATCTCAAGATTTTAAATAGTTTTCTGAAAGTATAAAACAAAGAGAACTAAGTAAAATGTTATTGGATACATTTAAATTGCTGAGTAATATTCTATTTTATATATGTATACACATACATATATTACCGTATTATACATATATTTATGTATATTATATACAATATATATTATACATATTATATACTATATATATTATACATATTACATACTATATATTACACACACACACACACACACACACACACACACACACACACATCACATCTTCTGTATCCATTCCTCTGTTGATGGACATTTAGGCTACTTCCATGTCTTCGCCATTGTAAATGGTGTTGCAATGAACATTGGGATGTGTGTATCTTTTTGAATTTTGGTTTTATCTGGATAATGCCCAGGAGTGGGACTGCTAGAACATACGAACTCTATTTTTAGTTTTTTAAGGACACTCCATACTGTTTTCCAAAGCGGTTGTTACCAACTTACACTTCCACCACTTGAGGTGAAGGTTCTCTTTTCTCCACACCCTCTCCAGGATTTTTATTTGTAGGTTTTCTGATGACGGCCATTCTGACTGGTGTGAGATGATCCCTCATTGTGGTTTTGCTTTCCTTTTCTATAGAATAATCTCACAAGCTACCAGTTCTAAATGGTATGCTACATGGTGCTTCTCAAATGTACATGTGTATACAAAGCACCTAGAGATCTTGTTAAAATGAGGATTCTGAATCCTTAAGTCTGGGTGGGACCTAATGCTGCCTCTGATCTACAGCACATTCCAAGCAGTCAGGTTCATAGGGTAAAGGGAAGTCCATGAGTATGATGACAACCTACAGTTGCTGATTCCATTCCTATTTACTTTTTGCCTCTCTGATAACTACTGATTTGCCTGAAAGGAGTCTGAAATGGAGAAGAACCTAAACAATGTTTTTAACACTTTTAAAACAGGAAAATAAGAACAAAAACATATATACATCTATAGAACCTTACAAAATATTTTCACATTTTTGCCCCACTTCCTGTGTATTATTATAAGAATTTTATAGCTAGAGAAAATATGGCACAGAAAGGTTAAGTCTAAAGTGATATAACTGTTGAGTTGTGGTTCCTGGGCTTGAATCTGAATCATCAGACTTCAAGTTTATTTCCCTTAGAAACATATTAAAGGCTTTTTTGTAAATAAGGTGTTGGATTGAGATGGCTATCACGAACAATGGAATCAGAGCATAATGTCAAGAAGTGCAGATGGAGTGGGGGTAGGAAGACAACTGTTTTGTGAATGGTTAGGCTAGTTCTTGGAGGATGTGGTATGTGGGCACTTCTGTATATTATGTTATAAAGGGAATGCCACAGAGCAATAGCCCTCCTCTCAGGTGGGTGTGCCCAGGGCTGAGTCTCTCTTCGTCCAGGATGAGTCGACTCCAAGGTTACCTCTCTCTCTCTCTCTCCTATATCTAAGATGATAAATAATAAGTACTCCTCTATGCTTAAAAGAAAATTATAGCCCATTTCCCCATCTTTCATGTTAACAATACTCTCTAAATATGGCAAGATGATTTAAATCATTGTTCTCTAGCTTTGTGCTATAAAGTTTATTAACTTGATGTAGAAAAAAAAAAATTCCATCCAAACTCAGATACTTCATTTTAGGCTACAATGATCTTAGGTCTTCTTACCAAATATGAGCCATTACAACCAAGGCTCAGACTCAGCAAGAATGGACTGCATTTGATGAAAATATCAAATAATCTTCTGGATGTCACATTCTGAGGCAACAAGTTAGAATACAACTATGGTGCCGAAAACTAAAGAGAAGAGACATCAGGACAGAAATACTAAATCATGTGTGTAGGACTTTTTATCTCTCAGCCTCTTTTCCATTTCACTCAAAAGAGTAAAAAACATGGCTAGGACTTCCAATACTATGTTGAATAAAAGTGGTGAGAATGGACATCCTTGTCTTGTTCCAGACTTGCGGTTGCCAAGGGGGAGGGGGAGGGAGAGAGATGGACTGGGAGTCTGGGGTTAATAGATGTAAACTATTATCTCTGGAGTGGATAAGCAATGAGATCCTGCTGTACAGCACAAGGAACTTGTGATGAAACATGGGAGGATAATATGAGAAAAAGTATATATATATATGTGTGTGTGTGTGTGTGTGCGCACGACTGGGTCACTTTGCTGTACGGTAGAAAATTGACAGAACACAGTAAACCATATAATTGAAAATATAAAAATCATTAAAAAAAGTAAAAAATAGAGAGTAATAGAAACTGTTCTTAAAAAGAGTTTAAGACACACCGAAAGACCAAGTTCCCACCGTGGAACAGTGGAAATGAATCCAAAAAGGAGCCATGAGGTTGCAGGTTCGATCCCTGGCCTCACTCAGTGGGCTAAGGATATCTGGTGTTGCCATGAGCTGTGGTGTAGGTCACAGACGCGGCTCAGATACCATGTTGCTGTTGCTGTGGCTCTGGCGTAGGCTGGCAGCTACAGTTCCAATTAGACCCCTAGCCTGGGAACCTCCATATGCTGCGTGTGTGGCCCTAGAAAAGGCAAAAAGAAAAAAAGACAAACCAAAGACAACTTCTCTGATGTATTTTTATATCTGTGTTATACATCCTTAATGAAGAATTCAGAAATATTAAAATTAAAAACTTTTTCACTATAAACTTGGTTAAGCTATGGATCCACTTTTATTGAGTATGTATAGACTGAGGCATCTCTAGAATTATACTGAGTCTACAACCCTAGAGATGAGTTATAGAAAAGCCTCTTCCATATTTGTGAATGTTGAGCCACTGTTCCATGCTTTCTGATGCGGGCTCATTTAATTGTACCAGAGAGATGGCAATTACTTAGTTAACTAGAATAATTTAATTATTTGGATTATTCCTTCAGAGTAAACATTACTTCTTAAAGAAAATTTTATAGTTGCTTGAAAAATTTTTTTGGTAGAATTATTATACTCATAAGAATGTATGGCACTGATACAATCCATAACACAAAAACTAGATAGAGTGTGATTAGCCAATATGTATAGCCAATGAAATCAGAAAAATCTGAGCTGTGCCAGAAATCGAGGTGAAATTTATCACAGACCTCAAGAAATAGCTCCCAATTACAACACTAAGAGTGTTTCAAGAACTGCTGCAAATTTTATATCTGTTATACATCCTTTTTATATCTGTGTTATACTAAAAAAAATGAGTGTTTTTAATAACACAGAAATCTTTAACAGAATTCAATGAATGGATGGCCATCTTCTAATCTCTAATTTGTATAAACAATTACCATTCACGAACCAGCAACTATTTTGGTGACTCTGGTATTAGAAAGATCAACTACAATGAACTAGTCCATTATGTCCTCCTAGCAGATTCCTATGTATTGAGACTGAACAGACCTCACTGAGCATTTCACAGCTATAATAATAAACTCTATAAATGCCTATACAAACACTGGAGACTCTATAGTAAAGTACAGTGGTGCCAATACTACTTCTCCCAACTAACTTGGTAGTATCTCAGAAGTTAGACTACATGTTCCTGAGTTGGTTATGAAGATATCTAAGCCCAACTACTAGTCCATTATGTCATTCTGAAAAAAAAAAGGTTACTTTACTTCTCTGGACCTCACAATTTTTTTTTGGGGGGGGGATGGCACGCTCATGGTACGCGTAAGTTCCTGGGCCAGGGATTGAACCTGTGCCACAGCGATGACCTGGGCTACTGCACTGACAATGCTGCACCACAAGGGAATGCTTGGACCTCACAGTTTCTTTGTCTGAAAAATGAGGAGACCAGCCTTAGGGATCCCTGAGGTCTTCTGTAGCCTCAGCCTCTCAGAGAGGTTAGTTACACGTGAAGAAGTCTTTACCGTCTCCTGTCACCAGCAACTCAGATAACTCTACCCACCCAGGGCTCTTCTTCAGTGGGCAGAGCAATAGCTCCTAATTCTCATTATGAATGAACAATAAGATCTCACCATATGTGTTCTCTGTTGACAACACTAACTTAGATTAAGCTGTTGAAGGCAAAACCTTAGAATCTGAGACAATTTTTGCACATTTTTAGCCTGTTCTTTAACAGGTTAAAGCTGGAAGGGCGTGAAATGGATAAATAATTACAAACGGCATGGGTAGCTTTCTAACCTTTTCCAAATGCTAATGTATCATAAGGCCATTTTTATGTCAAAATTTGGCTTGACATATGGACTACATTCTCTGCTTACATATCACAAAATCAATAAAAACACTTGTTACAGAGAAAAATCACAAGTAATGGAAATCAATTAACCTCCATTTCTCCTTCAGCAAACTGAAAATAAACTTCGTTCCTTCCTCCATCACAAGGAGTTTGTGGACATGAGAGGATGAGAAAATTTTGATGTAGGTTAAAAATAAGCAAAATGGGGAAAGAAACTACTTCCCCTTGAAGGTTTCTATGAGATTAGAGATATTATAATGGGCACAAAGAAAGTGTACAATAAATCATAATAATGATTATTTATCACTGTAATTAGGATATGCTATAGCAGAAAGGTCAAAGCACAGGGTTTATGATCTGAAAGAATGGCTCCATTGAGGCATGGCAGGAAATAACAGACAATGTTGTGAAGGGGAAAACGTTAAGACCCTTGTGAATCAAATTAATATTGCATGATTCTGCAATAACATCCAACTGCGGGCCTTGAGTGTGATGTAATGGATAGGGATGGGAGACACTCTCAATTCAGAGGCAGAAACTGTTGTCTAGTGGATGGCTCTATAGCGGTTAGGCTACAAGCCTTTTCTCCTTCTCCCAACTATTCCAGAGGGAGGCTACCCTTCAGGAGGAGGGGGGAATGTACACACTTGCTCTCTCCAACCGATTATCAATTATGTAGTCAAAATCTCTCTTCTTTAATTATTTATTGTTAATAATTTAAAATTTTAGGAGTTCCTGTTGTGGCTCAGCAGAAATGAATCCGACTAACATCTACGAGGACACAGGTTCGATCCCTGGCCTCGCTCCATGGGTTAAGGATCTGGCATTGCCGTGAGCTGGGGTGTAAGGTTACAGATGGGGCTCGGACCTGGCATTGCTGTGGCTGTGGGCCAGTGGCTACAGCTCCAATTCGACCCCTAGCCTGGGAACCTCTATATGCCACAGGTGTGGCCTTAAGAAGACAAAAATAAATAAATAAATAAATAAAATTTTAAAATGCAATTTTGATCAAGGTACTCCTTTACTTAAATGATTCAGTGACTCACCTCTTCTGTGAAATAGAACTTGTGGCATGGTTTCCCCAGGCCCAGAGCCCAGCTGTCTTCTAAATGTGCATATACTTCAGATCCACCAGCACCTTACCCTCCTCCCTCTATGCTTCACACAGGCTATTACCACCTCTGGTGATGCTGCCACCTCCTTGTTCACTTACCTGCCCTTCAGGTACCACTGTGTACATTCCACTCCCTTCTCCAGGAAGCCTTTACACTGGGTGAGACGCCTAGCCTACAGAGTTCCACTCAACTCCGTGCTTCCATACTATACACTCAGTATAGTGTAGCTGCTGGCTAGTTTTCCCTACTATTCTGTGGGCATCTTACTTACTCAACTTTGTAACCCCAGTGCTTAACACAGGACCTGAGACAGCAGGTGCTCAAAAAAAAAAAAAGAAAAAGAAAAAAGGTCTGCTGAATGAATGGATGTAGGAAGGAATGAGGGGATGATTGAGAGACTGAGGTTGATGCCTGGTAGTGCAGAAGAAGGAAGGTCTCTTCCCATTCGGAGGCAGACTGCCAAGCCTTCCTGACGGGAAGGAGTCCAAGAGACAACAGCGTAATTCTCCCCACTGTTCCTGATTCTTATCCTTTAGTATCAGGGATGCTAAGCTGGATGCACCATGGAGTGTGCTTCAATGTAAAAAGTAGTCTTATATGTAAAAAAAACAAAAAAACAAAAAAAATTTCGGGTTTATCTTTATGGATGACCAGACAGAGCTGTGCTTTCCAACCCTGTATTTCCTCTAGGAGCAATGGTTCAGTGTTTACTAACTCAGTGTCCACACCAACTTTACAGAACATAACTATCATGAAAAATGAGAATCACATGGATGTTAATCTAAAAACCTGCAGAGGGTTAAAGAATTCACTAAGGTGGCCTCTTCCTGCCCGGCTGAGCAGCTCTCCATAGAGGGTCTACAATGGTTTAGGCAGAAAGAGACCTGGATTTGAATCTCAGGCCTGCCACCTACTTGCATGTGACCTTGTTCAAGACACTAAGCCCTCCTGTCTTATTTTCTTATCTGCAAAATAGGTGCAATACCTTTTTTTTTTTTTGAAAGTTGACTTACAATGTTCTATCAATTTTAAAATCTAACCTATCTCACAGGATCGCAGCCAGAATCATAAAGATGATGTAGGTGAAACACACTCCAGTGCTATGAAAATATGAAGTACATTATTCCTTTGTAATTTCAAACAAAATTAGGATATTTCACAGGGAATGTATGTAACACAATAACGATCTCGTGGTTAAAGGCTAACAATCTTATATTCCAGATTTCACTGGAAAAAGCCAGGAATACAGAAACAAAAATCAAGCTGATGCTAAATTATGAAGTTACAAATGACAAAGCACAAGTGGATTTATTAAACAACTTTAAAAATAAATAAGTGAATAATGCTGACCCTCCCTTTCCCTGGTCTTCCAACATGACACCTCTGGTTTGGCAACTAGATTCCCTAAGCAATGAACTAGCCAAAGGGGTTGTGAGATGAATTCTCAGTAGCCTACAGGTATGCTCAAACACATGTGAACCTGGGACAGAGAGGAAAGCAGACAAATTCACGTTTGCTTCCATCCTTCCTTCCCCTGCTTGAGACACTGCAGCAAAAAGTTCTGATATCCCAGATCCCCAGCTTCCTATGAGCTATGCCTATAGACCTGAATCCCTGTAGAGTCCCTTATCCTGGCATAACTCTCAGTGCACTTTAGGAAAAATTAGGGAAACGAGGATTACTTAGCATTTAAGAGAATTCTCCACTTTTTTTCCCTTTCATAGGCTGGACACCAGTTTATGAGTAAAGGTAGGAGAGACTGCTGTGAAAGTCTTTTCTAAGCCCTGTATTTCTAACTCCTACAGCAGTCAACATCCTTGGAATCTCCAACGAACATGAGATGAAAACAGTGAGGTTTATAGAGCAACCACTTCTACTGCCAGATAAAGTTACAGTAAAGTATCAAACATTATCACAAAATCCAATAAACCTTTTTTCAAATCAATCAAGGTCATCTCTCCTAAGGAGACAAAAGAAAAACCAAGATATTGTTAGGCCAAACAGAGACTGACACATACAGCCTTCTGTTTCACCTTATTTCTAAGATATTTGTAAAACATTTGAAAAGCTGTTTAAATACCTAAAATATACTTGTTGCCTTAACAGTGAAATGCCAGATGGGATGGGAGCAAAAACACCAGGGCCTTTGATCCTGATGATTTCCTTTCTTCATTGAAAAAGGAGAGGTCAACCTAAAAATGCTGATATATGCTCTATTTTGACAAAGGGTTTGATTCTCAGGCTCTTCCACAGGAGTGCTATATGAACAATGACTCCACCTCACTGAGGCCACTCCTCAATGCTACCAATGACCCCAGAGAACAGTGGTTCTATAATATCCCTGAGCTAGGACTGAACTAAGATTCTGACATTTCTTGATAGCAATCGTCTCTGCCTTCTGAGTCTGCTGACCATGGGAAACCCCTGGATGGCAGGGAAGAGTCCCATAACCAGAAGCCCATTGTCCAAAGACTAACACTCCACATGTCACTATCACTCATGGAGATAATTTTAGAGTAGTCCTTGGAAGTCTCATCTCTCATCCCTTCTCCCCTCTCACTGTGACTTCTCTTCTTGCTAAACCAGGCGTCACAAGGGATGGTGCTGGTCTCTGTATCCTCTCCTCATTACTCAAGGCAGAGAACTAGCAGCACAGGCATCACCTGGCAGCTGGTTAGGAACACAGAATCTCAGGTCCCACCCTAGACCTGCATTTGAAGAAGATTCCGGGTGATATAAACACACATTCAAGTTTGAGAAGCACTGCTCTAAGCCATCTACACTATCAGCCAACCACCCCCCTTTCTGGTAAACCCAACCTCCTCAGCCTGGGAAAGCCTGAACCAGGCACCAAAGTTCCAGCATCACTTTCCACTCTTCCTAGTATGCACGTGGGAAGCAGACTGTTTTCCAGAGAACATGGGTAAAGTACATGGCGCACTACTTAGCAGCATGCAAGAGCCGCTCACAAACATGTATTTTCTTTTTTTTTTTTATTTTAGACTTTTACAGTTTCTATTATAGTTGATTTACAATGTTCTGTCAATTTCTACTGTACAGCAAAGTGACCCAGTCATACATATATATGCACACTATATGTATATATATATGTTTGTGTGTATATATATCATTCTTTTCCTCACATTATCCTCTATCATGCTTCATCACAAGTGACTAGATGTAGTTCCCTGTGCTATACAGTAGGATCTCATTTTCTTTCTTTATGTCTATTCTCCATTGCCAATATCCTCCTAGCTCTTTCAGTTGGTGCCTTTCCTGTCATGATATCTCTATCATTTATTCCCTGCGTGAATCAGGAAAACTCTTTAACATCTCTAGGCCCCTGTTTTCTCCTCTGTCAATGAGGATGTTAATAACAGTGCCTTCCCTCAGGGCTGCTATGAAAGCATTTCATTTGGTATTAACTACAGCAAGGATTCATGCACAGACCAAGACCTGTCTGCTGACTTAGTCTGGATACTTTCCCTTTCCTTTAAAGGGCTACAGCGCTGACAAGCTGAGCCACACGACTTAGCACCTAATTGTAACTCTCCTATAGAGATCTTTGTTTTGTGTTACTGGTTTTGTCTCCAAACCTGGCTCTTAAAAAAAAAAAAAATGTCAGAATGGCGGTTGTTCTTACAAATTGTAAAAAGTAATTCATGGTCATTATAGGAAATACAGAAAATAAAGAAAAATAAGTAATAAATAATTCATAATCTCACCACTATGAGAAAAAAACTATTAATATTTTAGAGTACCAAAGCCTCTCCAAACTCCCAGCCCCTAACTTACCACAGCACTAAGCACTTTGCAGCTGACAAACATGTACCTGTTCCTTAGCTCACTGACCTACTGATGTAAGTGGCTCACCCCTG
The DNA here is from genome assembly GCF_016906955.1 of Phacochoerus africanus. Lineage (NCBI taxonomy): Eukaryota > Metazoa > Chordata > Mammalia > Artiodactyla > Suidae > Phacochoerus > Phacochoerus africanus. The sequence continues at coordinate 115,997,277 of NC_062545.1, read as the reverse complement.
CTCCTAGGTATGGACTGTCTACATACTGACACAGGAATAGTGTTAGATTAGTGACATAAGGCGTTTCAGTCTTTGTTTGAGTAAAGCGGCTGTAAATGTGTTCAGATCTGTATTCCATGTGACTGCTGTTTGTGTTTGGTGGTAAAAACGTGTTTTGGGTGGAGCCTCACGTTTCCCTTTTTCAATGTACTCAGATTTTACATACCTACAGGAATGGTCATCCCATGAATTTTATCAGCCCAGCCTGCATAATACCGAAGGGTTTTGATGACCCCCTGCAAATCCACGTAAAAAGCTTGCAGGAACGGTTTGCCACCATTTAGGGATTCCATGGTCTGTAGGAAAAGAAATGGAGAAAACTTTCCAGTGATACACTAAATAATTTCTGGAGCAAAAAAAAAGGAAGAGAGGGAATAAAAGTGTATCTGAATAATGATACATTGATACATACTTGGTCAACTCTGATTTCCCAAATGAGAAGATGTTTAGTACTGCCCGTTTAGTTTTCAGGAAAAACCACAATGAATACATATGTGTGTGTTTCTGTGCCTGTGTGGGTGTTTCCAGTAACCACTCTCCCAACATATAAACACAACTGGTGATAAAGAAGTGTTCTGACTGTCAAACCAGCTTCTGTTATATTAATGATCAGAGCTGTGTGGGGATTTTTCAGAGTCTACACTAGTAATCCGAATCCATAAAGAGGAGCAGGGACATGGGCTTTTATGCAACTGATGAGAATATAAAATGTTCTCCACAGCTGCCAAGACCCCTGCTGAGAAATGGAATAGTCACGGTGCACAGCGAGTTTATTTATTACCACCAAATAAACAGGATCTCCTCTAGGGAAGCTCAGACTATAACAACTCAAGGGCTGGTTTTTTGTAAATATTTATGTTCACAACCATTATCTATTAAGAGTAAAGAACTTAGTTCATTTAATTAAAATAGAGTTAGAGTTATTAAGCAGTTTTAGATTATAAATACCATTATTTTAATGCCTTGTTCTTAAATATAGTAAAACCATTATAAAAAGAATTACAAATGAACACACGGAAATAAGAAGAGTATTTAAGGCGTTCCCATCGTGGCACAGCAGAAACGAATCCGACTAGGAACCATGAGGTTACGGGTTTGCTGCCTGGCCTCATTTAGTAGGTTCAGGATCTGGTGTTGCCGTGAGCTGTGGTGTAGGTCGAAGACGTGGCTAGGATGTGGTGTTGCTGTGGCTCTGCAGTAGGTCGGCAGCTACAGCTCCAATTAAACCCCTAGCCTGGGTACCTCCATATGCCACAGGTGCAGCCCAAAAAAGAAAAAAAAAAAAAAAGACCAAAAAAATCCCCTAAATTAAAAAAAAAAAGAGTATTTGACTTGAGAAATATTAATGGTGTTACAAATTTAACAAATATATATATACAAATAAACAAATACATATGTTTATAATCTCACGTCCTTCTCTTCAAGGACATTTTATAACACATACTAGTATGAAAATTAAATTTGAGTGTTGACAAAAGTAAAATTGAATTATTCTCCATTCAATGACACAAAAATATTGTTATTTACAGTGCAATTTATCTATTTACTCTGTGTATAAGAAGGAACTCAAAAATATCACATGACCTATTAACTTTTATTAAAGGGAGCCAAATTATTTCTCAGTTCTTTTTAGAATATTATATGTCCATGACATGAGCATTACATTCCCCATGTTGCTGGTACAGACAAGGTCTAGACAGCGGAGACTGAAGTAGAGTTAATAGCCAGAATCTGGGCCACCTAAATGGCCCATCCCTCTAAGTGGCTCATACAAGCTAACTTCACCTAGAGTTGACAGCCCTAGGTTTATTTTCTATTGTGTTTACCTGGGTGCAGTATTAACTTCAGTATTCTGGTCAGGAGCTACCCTACACTTCAGAGGCTATCTCATTAAAATTCACTCCTCTCAGGAGTTCTCACTGTGGCTCTGTGGTTTAAGAACCAAATTAATATCCAGGAGGATGTAGGTTCGATCCCTGGCCTCGTTCAGTGGGTTAAGGATCTGGCCTCACCACAAGCTGCAGTGTAGGTCACAGATGAAGCTTGGATCCTGAGTTGCTGTGGCTGTGGTGTAGATAGACAGCTGCAGCTCTGACTTGACCCCTTGCCTGGGAACTTCCATGTGCTGTGGGTGCGGCCCTAAAAAGACCAAAAAAAAAAAAAAAGAAAAAAAAAGAAAAAAGAAAAATCAACCAAACAAAAAATCCTCACTCCTCTAATGACTTGGGAGTGTTTTAAAAACAAAAACAAAAACAAAAACTCACTCCTCTCATGGCTTAGGGATTTTATTTAGGCGTTATAGGAAAAAAGACTTGACCGCAGTGAGACATATTTCAGAAAAAGGACAGCATTTGAATTTTGTGGCATAAGAATGATAACTGCAGAAATTAACTACAGCATCATCTAGTAAATACTGCCAGTCTAATGTTACAAATACTGTATAGATTTAACTCAAATAGACACTTACTGTACTGAGGTTACAAAAAAAGGAGCAAAACACAATTTTTACTTTCAAAGAAATCATAATCTGGTGAAGAGACAGCACACAGACGAGCATTCCTCCAAGGTATTCCAGAGAATTCTGTTTTGTACAATATCGATAAGTTAGACAGAAAAAAAAAGTGTTGAGGCTCCAATAGATTTGAGAAAAAATGAGTAGGGTTTTCAGTCTTTAATGTGCTCACTGTCTTGTGACTCTCCAAGGAGTTATTTCACTAACAAACAAACACCTTTCCCAATATGTATAAACACTATTGAAAACAAAATTTCTTGAAGTACCAAACTGAAAAAAGTTTTAGAAATAAGGAAATGTTATATACAGCAGAGTTCCAAACCACCTCCATAAAGGATAGATTTTGTTTCCATACTGAGAACAGACCCCTGAGGGGATGGCAGGAGGAACAGCCATGGTGGGAGTGACAGTGGGAAGGTACTAATGCTTCCCTCTCCCAAGGCAAACCCAAGAGCCACCTAATTCTCCAGGCAGACGGTGGGGTACAGCACACATGGCGTGAATACCCTGACTGAACAAGGATGCCCTAAATATTAACTGATCAAATGTGGGTTGTGCTGGTGGAGATCCTTGGTGTACAGCAAAGGCATTCCCAAATGGTTCCAGTTTCCAAGAAATCTGTTTTCTCTAAGAAACTGATCTTGGAGTTCCTGTTGTGGCTCAGTAGCAACAAACCTGACTAGTATCCATGAGGACGCAGGTTCGATCCTTGGTCTCGCTCAGTGGGTTAAGGATCTGGCTTGCCGTGAGCTGTGGTGTAGGTCGCAGACTTGGCTTGGATCCTGAGTTGCTGCGGCTGTGGAGTAGGCTGGCAGCTGTAGCTCTGATTCAACCCTAGCCTGGGAACTTCTATATACCGTGGGTGTGGCCCTAAAAAGACAAAAATAGCAATAACAACAACAACAGTTAGGTGAGGGGACATTCCTTATCTGAGAAAATGATGGTTTTAGTGAAACAAAGTTGCTGTCCCCTTTCATCTCTCCTTTCTTAGTCCTAGGAAGTGACAGAACAATGGGAGCAGAAGTATGTGAGAGGTCTGTATCACAGCCTCTGCTTCTGAAGGATTTTCTTTAGCCAAGACAGGCTAACTCTGGAGAGGTAAAACTAGCCCTATTTGTTTGCCAAAAGAATCATTTGGTATTGCTATCCTACAAGCAGTGTGGTAACTGTCCTGTTGCTTGACTGTTTTCATTTTGTTTGTTTGTTGAGGGTGGGAGGAAGGGCTGCAAGGAAAGCAGGAAGGTCCTTAGCAGTCATGGGAAGCTATGGTTTTGCTCTTCAAAATTCAGTCAAGAAGAGATACTCAGCTGGTCCTCCACTTCCCCATCTGAATCCAAAACCTCTCCCATGTTTCATGTGTATTATGCACTCCTTAGCTTGTTCCTCAGGTCTGCTTCACATATATTCAGAAGGACTTAGGAATCTAAATTTCAATGCAGTGGTAAATTTGGAGTAAAGACTTGATGTTTTCTTAGACTACTTACTGCAAGGATGGCCCTGTCTCGTTCCACCAAGTCTGCAAGCTTATCCAGCAGACGTCCTCTTTCAGAAGCGTCCATCCTCCTCCACACTGAACCAAGAGAGAAAGCCAGGCGGGCTGCCTGCACTGCTTTGTCTATATCTGCCTGTTAGAGAGGAAGAGGCACAAGTGGAGAGAGGTAACGCTACAGTTAAAGGAAGAACCAAAAAAAGGCGATGAATGAACATCAGTAGTGATGCCTGGAAAGCAGAGATTTAGTGCTTTGCTGGCTGAAGGTATTTCATAAAGAATTTTTTCTAAGATGAACATACCTTGTCTGCTTCTTGAACTTCACACACCTGCTCTCCTGTGGCTGGATTATAGACAGGGATCACTCTTCCACTCTCTGAGTTCTGCCACTCATTGTTAATAAAAATCTAAGGAAGTAGGCAAGAGAATGGGATCTGTGAGTCATGTGACAGGAAGCCAATCAATGGTATTATATGGAAGTGCCACAGTAGCAATACTTGCTCTGTATGTTTGTTGGTATATAATTACAGTGGAGAATTTGAAGAGTCACAAGAGACCCTTGATAATTTTTTTTTCAACCACATGCACCCTCAGCATATGGAAGTTTCTGAATCTGAGCCACAGTTGCAACCTACGCCACAGCAGCTGCAATGCCAGATCTTTAATCCACCATGCTGGGCTGGAGATCAAACCTGCTACATCACAGAGACAAGCTGTATCATTAATCCACTGTATCACAGCAGGAACTCTTGAGCCTTTATCTTTCTGCAGTTCAGCCTCACCCCCAATTCAGCAATTTCCTTTATATTTTTATCTCAATGGCGTCCAAAGATTAAATATAAATTCCTACCTCTCCAGTGAGAGTCAAATAGGGAGGCAAGGACAGAGAGACTCACAAACATACAAACCATACACTGAGGTTGAGAAGGTATTTATTATGCCAAAGCTCTGGACAATATCCCAAAAAGGTAAATCGTGGATCAACTGACGGTTACCCAGACTTAGATAATAGTTTCTCTGTCAGAAGTATAAATGACTTCAAGAGGAAACCTGAAGGGTGCTGGAATAAGTGTTTGTCTGTTTTACAGTCATATCCTGAACTGAGCAATGACTGTGACCAAACCAAAATGGTGAGTTAAACAAGTTACATGCGTAAATCCAAGTTAGATTGCTTTCTTTTTGCTAGGTAAGCTATATGACTCAGCAAAGGGAAAAGGCTTATAACTTTCAAATTTGTCTCTCCAAGATTTCTTAAGAGCCTTGGTTTTTTATATAGGAAATGAAGATCATACTAAAATGGCAAAGAAACTAATGGTTTAAGAAACTATTCAAGTCAATTTCTCAAAAGATTTGAAAGATATGAGTTAAAGGAGGAGGGAAAACCTAGGTTAAGACATTAAAAAAAAATTTATTGACATTAAGAGAGAAATCCAAACTAATATTTTTGGACTATGAAAGTTCAAAGAATACACAAAGATATTTTACTCTATAAGATTTATGGCACAGCAGTAAAAATTTCTGAACTTATAATGAGTCAGTTTTGAACAAACACAATAGATAAACTGATTTGCTACTGAATGACATTTTAATAATCACAGACAACAAGGTAAACTGATTATAGTTCCTACACTTTTATTAAATATTAGGTTCTAAATTATTCCAAAGCTTTGCTTTCTCCTTGATTTGATACAACAATGAGCCGATGTTAAAGGAATCTTCTTTCCCTGAAGGCTTTTTGAGATAAAGGGGGAAAAAGACCTTAAACCTGTAAAAGCACTTAAGACAAACATACTGAGCACAAATACAATGACCTTGTAATTGCATAACATTTTACAATTTTTACTATAAATCTGTAAACATGCTTAACAATGTTTTCACCTGTATAATGTATTCAATAAATGCATAGATATTTCTAGACACAGAAGAGGCAGACGACCAAGAGTTCCAGCCCTTCAGGATCAACAGTCTCTAGTACTTCATTAAATACTCACCACAACCCTAATGGAAGGATTTTATTTTCTCTACTAAAGATGAAAAAGTTAAGGGAGGTTAAAAGTCTGAAGAAGCACGTTCTCACCATGGCTTTGATTCAAAGTCTGCAGCTCTTTCTATTAACCATAGTTTCCAGGACTGCTCAACCCAAAGAAACACAACTAATTATGTCTAAGCCTAAATTAGATCTATAGTTCTTGGACTCCAGATCTAGTTCTCTTTTCACCCCATTTAACAAATTTCCTAACAGTTCACAACTCATCAAGTCTGCATACTCCTTTGAAACACAGTATGATTTCCAAGATAACAAAAGAAAAAAATTAAGAAGTTAGTTTCGTTACGGATTCACTTCCAGAGTATTATCAGATTTAGGGGAGAATGGGTCTTGTCAATATTCCTTATTCCCTTTATTCATTTATTTGACTGAAACTTCCTAACTTGGGGTTCCCATTGAGTCTCAACAGAAATAAATCTGACTCTCATCCATGAGGACACAGGTTCGATCCCTGGCCTCACTCAGCAGGTTAAGGATCCATAGTTGCCGTGAGCTGTGGGGTAGGTCACAGACGCGGCTCGGATCTGGTGTTGCTGTGGCTGTGGCTGTGGCTGGCAGACACAGCTCCGATTGGACCCATAGCCTGGGTGTGTGCATATGCTGTGGATGGTAGCCCTAAAAAGCAAAAAAAAAAAAAAAAGTTCATCGTATTGATCAATCTAATTAACATTTATAAAATGAAACATGAAAATGTTTTTGTGATTATGGAATAAAAGATGACCATGCTCTTTTCTACAAAATTATAAGCCTTCAAACTTTTCAATAGAGTTACATTACGGTAGTTTAACTGCAGGAACCAGAAGTAACAATAAAATATAAACTACTTGTTTTCTTATGTTTAAATTCTTCTTCTGTTGTTTTTCTATCTCTTTACTTTCATTTCTCTAAATTTTTCATAAAATAACTTCAATTTTTAAAATTATAGCCTCCAATGGACCCAGATAGTAAATGCGATGACTATTTTTCCTGGCATGCCAATGATTAAAATATTTGATGTTTTTACTACACTATTATTTTTACAGACTTAGCCTTATGACACGTAAAAAATTTGTGTTGACAACTTTGTTGCCACACAGGAAAGCAAATACCTCCAAAATACTTGAAAGTTTTCAGCTTCTCTGAGCAATTTCAAAAGTTTTGGATGCTCTCTAAGGTGTTCCTCTCTGACCGGGGCTTGAACAAAGAGTTTACCTCAGGCTTTAGCAGGGAAAGCACAAAATGATCCTAGAATATTGTAGTCTCAGAAATCAAGTACACTCAGAAATCAAGTACACATTGAAATACTGATGGTGACATATTAAAAGGACACAGGAGTCAACATGAAGGAGCTCCCAATGGAGCTGATACAATTTAAGCAACAAAATAAATAATGATAGTAATGGATTATTACCCAAAGAATGAAAAAGGTATCAAAGAGTCCATGATGACAAATTTTTAATGAATAAATAAATAAATGGGGAATAAGGAAAAAATCTTCTTAATAGAAGAATTAGAACTGATAGCTGTCAATGCATGATGGAATTATATTATCACCATCTGTCAAATACCATAGTAATAATTATTTCAGGCAAATATCATCAATGGATGGTAAAATTAGTGGGTAAATGTATAGTGAAAAATTGAAAGTTTATGCAGTCTCAAGATATCTTCCATCAAGACACTTATTAGTTATAAAGAGGAAAACAGTAAATTACATTGGAGAAACTTGGCAGAAAGTACCTTAAGTGATCGAAGTTAACATGAGCAATAATGGGAAAAACTGACCTTTATTAACATTTTATCTGCTTGCCCTACTGAAAATTAGAAAGCTGTATTGAAATCCCTGAAGTTAGTGGTAGATTTGTTACTATATCCCTTAGCTCTATCACTTTTATATTTATAGATTTTATTTTTTTGTCTTTTGTCTATTTAGGGTGGCACCCATGGCATATGGAGGTTCCCAGGCTAGGGGTCGAATCGGAGCTGTTGTTGCCAGCCTACACCAGAGCCACAGCAACACCAGATCCAAGCCGCGTCTTCGACCTACACCACAGCTCACCGCAATGCCAGATCCTTAACCTACTGAGTGAGGCCAGGGATCGAACCCGCAACCTCATGGTTCCTAATCGGATTCATTTCCGCTGCGCCAAGACAGGAACTCCCTATATTTATAAATTTTAAGTTATTTTATTACTGATTAAGTGGAACTATTAGATTCTCTGATAAAAAAAAAGTATCAATGCAAAGTCACCCTCTTTATTACTAATAAAGCTTTATGTCTTAAAGACTATTTTGTTTAAGCTTTTCTTTAGTATTTTCTTGCTATATCTTTTCTCCTATTACTCTCAATTATATCTTTATTATTTTGATATGTTTTTAAAGTGATATATGGCTATATTTATTCTGTATGAAAATCTCTGTCTTTTAACTGGCAAGTTTAATACATTTGTATTTATTGTGATTATTTCTTGTGTACATATTGTGTGATATTTGTACTTAATGCTTTCTATTTGTCTTGCTTCATTTTACTTTTTCTCCTTTCTTGCCTCTTTTTAAAACTTGATTAATGTTTGTTATTTTTCATTTTACAATTTAATTTCCCTCTTTTATTGGTCCAGAAGTTACACATGATCCTTACAATGATTCTTTCATTGGTTATCCATGGTATTTTCATTCTGCACATTTCACAAGGTCAAGTCTAAAGTTAATCTATATCTTAACATTCCTCTAAAATGATTACAAGAGCCTTAGAACATAAAATCTAACCACTCTTCTCTAGGGGTTTCTTTCTTATAGAACTTATTTTAAACAGAAAAATGATTTCCTATATTTAAGAAGTTTTGTTTGTTTGTCTTTTTGCCTTTTCTTGAGCCTCTCCTGCAGCATATGGACAACAGGAACTCCTTAAGAAGTTTTTAAAATTTTATTCTTATGATTTCTTAGAAATTCATTTAGTAATTACTTATTGGAAGTAAAGTCTTAATTCTGAACATATATTTATTGCCCATACTCAAAAGATTCCACCAGAAGGTGACACAATTCTGGGGAGGCAATTATTTTTTCACAATATTTTGAGGATGTTATTTGAATATTTTCTACCTTGCAACGGTTTTTATGGGAAATCTCTGTTGTAAGTCTCTACCACTTTGTTGATGATTCACCTTTTCTATTTCCTTTTCAGATCTTATCTTTGTCTTGGCCTTTTAATTTTCACCACAATATGTCTATGTATGGATTTCTTTTTTATCTTGCTAGTTAAGTATCATGCTTTCAGCATCTTTGAGTTTTTGTTTAAGTTCTGGAATATTCTTTTTTTTCTGGTTCAGTCAAGTTTATTGAGGTTTAATTTTCATACAATAAAACTGATCCTTTATAGTAAACACTTCTATGAATTTTGGCAAATGTACACAGTCCATGGTCATGTAACCACCACTATGGTGAAAATATAAAACACAGTTCTGGAATATTCTTAATCACTATCATCATTTCCTTGAATATCATTCTTTCTGTTCTCTGCTCTGGAACTCCAATTATTATACATTTTCAGTCCATCCTTAATGTCTAAAGCAACTCATAGTTTTCATCTCTTTTTAAAAATAAATTATGTGGAGTTCCCGTCGTGGCGCAGTGGTTAGCGAATCCCACTAGGAACCATGAGGTCGCGGGTTCGGTCCCTGCCCTTACTCAGTGGGTTAACGATCCGGTGTTGCTGTGAGCTGTGGTGTAGGTTGCAGACGTGGCTCGGATCCTGTGTTGCTGTGGCTCTGGTGTAGGCCGGTGGCTACAGCTCCGATTAGACCCCTTGCCTGGGAACCTCCATATGCCGCAGGAACGGCCCAAGAAATAGCAAAAAGACAATAAATAAATAAATAAATAAATAATGTAAATATAGCTTTGTTGCTTTTGTAAATGTGCAATACACTCTCCTCAGCAATTCAAACTAATACAGGAAACAAAGAGATGGTTTTAAAAAATCTCTCAAATTTCATCAACCAGAAATAACTAAAGTTCACATACTTATGACCATCCTTCTAGACATATCTCTAGGCCCACATACCGTACATGTATAATTTTACAAAACAAGATCAACTTCACGTGAGCTTTAGAACTAGCTTTTGTAAAAGTTAACAATATGCTATAAACATTTAAAAAATTTTTTCAGACTCTAATGTGTATTTGTGTGTGTATCACATAGGTGTATGTGTCTGTGTACATGTGCATGCATAGGTGTAGCTTAATTTAGTCAACCAGCCTTCTGCTGAAAGAGATTTTAAGTTATTTCTATTCTTTTTCTTTTTTTCTGTGCTGCAGTTGAATAGTTTTTGTCGTATTTATCACCCAGTTCTCTTTACCTGGGTCTAATCTGCTAATTTCAGTGTTTATATTTTTATTTCTAAAAGTTTTGCTTTGTTCTTTTTCAAATTTGCCTCATCATTTTTTTTTTTTTTTGGTTTCAAAAATTAACACTTTTAACTTTTTTTTTTTTTCATTTTAGGGCTGCTGCACCAGTGGCATATGGAAGTTCCCAGGGTAGGAGTCCAACCGAAGTCGCACCCATGGGCCTATGCCACAGCAACAGCAACACCAGATCTGAGGCACATTTTGCAACCTATACCACAGTGTGCAGCAACACCAGGTCCTTAACCCACTGAGTGAGGCCACAGATCAAACCTTTATCCTAATGAATATGTCAGGTTCTTAACCCACTGAGCCACAACTGGAACTTTTTTTTTTTTTTCTTCCCCATGAGAGTTGCAATGTTTATTTCAGGTTCTCTCTTTTTGTTTGTTTGTTTTAATTTTAAACATTTTTTTTCTTTTTTATCCTACAGGCAACATGTGGAAGGTCCCAGGGCAGGGCTCGAATCTGCACCACATAGCAACTACCAGAGCCACAGCCATGAGAACACAGGATCCTTAACCCACTAGGCCATCATAGAACTCCCAATACTTTAACTTCTAGAACAGCTAGAACAGCTTTAGGTTTACAGAACACTGAGGTGACAGTACAGAGAAATCCCATATACCTGCTGGTCCCCTCCAGTCTCTTCTATTTTTAATATCTCATTTTAGTGTTGTACAACTATAGACCAGTATTGATAAAGTCCACAGATTAAGCTTCAATCTTTGTGTTTATAATTCTGTGGGTTTTTAAAAATATGTATGTTATGTATCTACTATTACCTAACACAGAATAGTTTCTTCACTATATCAAATAGCCTGTGCTCCACCAATGTATCGCTTCCTTTTTCCCCTAAACTCCTGACAAATTCTGATCTTTCTACTGTCTCCTTCATTGTGCCTCTTCCAGAATGTCATATAGCTGGAATCATAGAGTACATAGCCTTTTCAGACTGGCTTCTTTTAGATAGAAATTTGCGTTTAAGTTTCTTCCATGTTTTTTTCACAGCTCTAGTAGTTCACTTTTTCTTAATGCTGAACAATATTCCATTTATGGATTACCATAGTTTATCCATTCATTTTTTAAGGAACATCCATTCATTTTTTAAGGAACAATATTCCATTTATGGATTACCATAGTTTATCCATTCATTTTTTAAGGAACATCTTGGTTACTTCCAGTTTGGAAGAATTATGAATAAAGTTGCTATTAACAGCAGTGTTCAAGTTTTTGTGTGAACATTTTTGAATTTGAATTTTTGACTCATTTGGATAAGTGCCTAGGGTAGTGATTGCTGGATCATGGAGCAAGGCTATTCTTAGCTCTGTAAGAAATTACCAAACTGTGTTCCAAAGTGAGTGTACCATTTTACATTCCCATCAGCAATGAATGAGAGCTCTTGTTGCTTCACATCCCTGTCAGCATTTGTCATTGTCAGGTTTGTTTTGTTTTGTTTTGTTTGGATTTTAGCCATTCTAATATGTGCAGAGTGGCATCTCGTTTTACTCTGAAATTCCTCAATGACATATAATGTTAAGAATTTTTTCATATGCTTATTTTGCTGTGTATCTTCTCTGATGAGGTGTCTTAGGTCTTTTGCACACTGTTTGAGATTTTTTTTAGTGCTGCATTTTAAGAGTTCTTGGTATATCCTGGATACAAATCCTCATTAGACGTGTGTTTTGCAAATATTTTCTCTCAGTTTGTGGTTTGTCTTTTCATTCTCCTTGCAGTATCTTTTGCAGATCAGAAGTTTTTCATGTTAAGGAGGTCCAGTATATCATTTTTTCTTTTCATGGATCATGCTTTTGGTGTTGTATCTAAAAACTCATTGTCACACTCAGGGTCATTTATATTTTCTTTTATGCTACCTTCTACAAGCTTTATAGTTTTGCATTTTACATTAGGTCTATGATCCATTTTGAGTTAATTTTTGTGAAAAGTGCAAGGTCAGTGTTTAGATTCATTTTTTGCACATGGAGGTCTAGTTGTTCTAGCACCATGCTGAAAAGACTATCCTTTCTCAATTTTAGTCTTCACTCCTTTGTCAAAAATCTGTTAATTGTATTTGTGTGGGTTTACTTCTGGGCTCTTTATTCTAATCCATCGATCTATTTGTCTATGCTTTTGTCAATAGTACAGTGTCTGGATTACAATAGCTTCATAGTAAGTCTTAAAGTTGGGTACTCTTGGTTCTACAACTTCTTTGTTCTCCTTCAATATTGTTGGCTCTTCTCAGTCTTCTGCCTTTCCATGTAAATTTCCATAGAATTTGTTGATATCTACAAAATAACTTATAAAGATTGGTTGGAATTGTATTACATCTACAGACGAGTTGGAAAGAACTGACATCTCAACAATATTGAGTCTTCCTATTCATGGGATATCTCTCCATTTACCTAGATCGCCTTGGATTAATTTCATCAGAGGTCTATATTTTTCCTCATAAAGATCTTGCACACATTTTGTTAAACTTGTACCCATGTATTTCTCTTCTGTTGTGGTAAAGTAAATGGCACCGTGTTTCTTATTTTAAATTCAAATTGTTCACTGATGGATGGTTTCTCACCCTTAAGTATGATATTAGCTGTAGGTTTTATACTGATGTCCTTCATCAAGTTGAGGAAGTTCCCTTCTATTCCTACTTTTCTGAGAGTTTTTACCATGAATGGGTGTTGAATTTTGTCAAATGCTCTTTCCTTTTTTTTAATGGATGCACCCAGCATATGGAAGTTCCCGGGCCAGGCACTGAATCTGAGCCTAAGCTGCAACCTGAGCCACAGCTGCAGCAATGCTGGATTCTTTAACCCACAGCACTGGGCTCAGGATCAAATCCATGCTCCTGCAGCAACCTGAGCTGCTGCAGTCAGACTCTAAACCCACTGTGCCATAGAGGAAACTCCTCTCAAATGCTATTTCTACATGTATAGATAGTGTCACATGATTTTTCTTCATTAGCCTGTTGATTTGACTGGTTACAATAATTTATTTTTAACTGTTGAACCAGTTTTGTATACCTGAAATAAATCTCACTTGGTTGTGGTATATAACACTTTTCATACATTGTTGTTTTACTTGCTAATATTTTTAAGGATTTTGCATTTATGTTAATGAGAGATAATCCATTTGCAGTTTTCCTTTCTTGTAATGTCTTTCTGGTTTAAGTATTAGAGTAATGCCAGTCTTATAAAATGAATTAGGAAGGACTGCTTCTGCTTCTTTTTTCTGGAAAAGATTGTAGAGAATTAGTATGTTTGGTAGAAGTCACTGCTAAAACCATCTAGACCAGGGCACATTTTATGGGGGAGGTTATTAATACTGATTCCATTTCTTAAATAGATATAGGTCTATCCAGGCTTAGCCAATATGAATCTTCATCCTTAGTCCCCAGCATCAACTGTTCCTTCTTTTTGTATCTCTCAGGTCTACCACATGAAAAAGGGATTTGATTGGGTTCCAGCACATCTTTTCAAGCCATTCTTCAGATATAAATTAAATGACTGCCCTTGGGTCCAAATATCTTGAGCCTGGAAGAAGGTCATGCAGTATAATTTGAAGCCATTTAAGGGCCAAGTCCTGGTTCAGGATAACTATGCTAAAAAAGACTCAGAGAAGGGCAGGCAAGAAGGGATGACTATTCTGACTGGGTGTCAATTTGGTAGGTGTTGGAATTTTAAATGTATATTTGTAATGTCTTCGGTTTTGATATCAGAGTAATTCTGATCTCAAAGAATGAGTTGGGAAGTATTCTATCCTCTTCAATTTTCTGGAAGAGTCTGTATAAAAGCGGCATTATTTTCACATCTGCCTCTTAGGGTATTGACAACAAAAACAAAAATAAACAAATGGGACCGAATCAAACTTAAAAGTTTCTGCACAGTAAAGGAAACCCTAAACAAAACAAAAAGACAACCCACAGAATGGGAGAAAATCTTTGCAAGTGAATCAACTGACAAGGGATTAATCTCCAAAATTCAGAAACACCTTCTGCAGCTCTATACCAAGAAAACAAACAACCCCATCCAAAAATGGGCAGAAGATCTAAACAGACAATTCTCCAAAGAAGACATATGGATGGCCAAAAAACACATGAAAAGATGTTCAACGTCACTCATCATTAGAGAAATGCAAATCAAAACCACTAGGAGGTATCACCTCACACCAGCCAGAATGGCCATCATCAAAAAGTCGACAAACAGTAAGTGCTAGAGAGGGTGTGGAGAAAAAGGAACACTAGTACACTGTTGGTAGGATTGTAAATTGGTGCAACCACTGTGGAAAACAGTATGGAGATTCCTCAGAAAACTAAACATAGAACTACCACTTGATCCAGCAATCCCACTCCTGGGCATCTATCTGAGAAAACCATGACTCGCAAAGACACTGTACTCCGATGTTCACTGCAGCACTCTTTTCAATAGCCAAGACATGGAAACAACCTAAATGTCCATCGACAGAGGAGTGGATCCAGAAGATGTGGTACATATACACAATGGAATATTACTCAGCCATTAAAATGAACAGAATACCAGCATTTTTAGCAACATGGATAGACCTAGAAATTATCATGCTAAGTGAAGTCAGCCATATAATGAGACACCAACATCAAATGCTTTCACTGACATGTGGAATCTGAAAAAAGGACAGACTGAACTTCTTTGCAGAACAGATGCTGACTTACAGACATTGAAAAACTTATGGTCTCTGGAGGAGACAGGTTGGGGGGTGGGGGGATGTGCTTGGATTGTGCGATGGAAATCCTGTGAAATTGGATTGTTATGATCATTATACAACTACAGATGTGATAAATTCATTTGAGTAATAAAAATAAAAAATAAAAAAAATAAAAGTGGCATTATTTTTTTCCTAAATATGTGGTAGAATTCACTAGTAATGGCATCTGAGTCTGGAGTTTTCTTTGTGAGAAAGTTTTTTAGCAACAAACTCAATTTCTTTACAAATAGAAGACAATTCAAATTATCTATTTCTCCTTGTGTGAGTTTTAGCAGAATGTATCTTTTAAGTAAGTTAAGTTGTCCATTAATTATCAAATTTGTGGGCAGAGAGTTGCTCATAAAATTCCTTTGTTATCTTTTTAATTTCCATGATGGCTTCTTCCTCATTTCTGATATTAGTCATTTGTGTCTTCTCTTTTTTTAATCTTTGTTAGACAGGCTAGATGTTTATCAATTTTATTTAACTTTTCAAAGAACCAGGGCTGTAGTTTCATTTTCTCTATTGTTTTTCTGCTCACAATTTCATTGATTTCTGCTAATTTATTATTTTTCTTCTGCTTGATTTAGGTTTATATTGCTCTTCTTCTAGTTTCCTAAGGTAGAAGCTTAGAATATTTCTTATTTTCTAATATGTGTACTCAAAGCTATTAATTTCCCTCTAAATATTGGTTTTACTGCATCCTACAAATTTTGATAAGTTGTATTTTCATTTAGTTCAAACTATTTTTAATTTCTCTTGGACTTATTCCTTTATCCAAATGTTACTTAGAAATATGCTGTTTAATCTTCAAATATTTTGGGATTTTCCAGGTTATCTTTCTGTTCTTAATTTATGATTTAATTCATTATGATCTGAGAGTATATTTTTGTATGATTTCTATGCTTTCACTTTTGTCAAAGCGTGTCTTATGGCCCAGAATCCATCTAACTTGGTTAATGCTCCATGTGAACTTGAGAAAAATGTGTATTCTGCTGTTGTTAGATAAAAGTTTAGTTTACTATTCCTAAAACTGATATTGACATTTGCTTCAAGAGAAGATTCAGCTTTTGCATCTTCCTTCAGTTACTTGATTCATTTACTGTTATTTTAATTATGCAATATATTAAAAATAATATATGCAGAGTTCTCTTGTGGCATAGTGGGTTAAGTATCCAATGTCATTACCGGAGTAGCTTGGGTTGCTGCTATGGTGCACGTTTGATCCTTACCCTGGAAATTTTGATATGTCATGGGTGCAGCCAAAAAGACGTATGCAAAGGTAGCTGCTCCCATTATTTTTATTTAGTATTGTAATAATATCTGATATTACTAGGCAAAAAGTTTGAAAATAAAATAAGTAATATCTTCACTTTCAGACAACATGATTTTGTAGAGATTCCTAATCAATCTACCAAAAAATTACTAGAAGTAAAATTTAGCAAAGTCCCAGGATACAAGGTCAATACACTATCAACAAATCATTGGAAAATGAAATTTAAGTACATATATGTACACATGAATTCACATAGATCTAGTTGCATTGTGATAGTCAGAACCTTTAGAGTATGTAGTTTAATTCCAGAAGTCGAAATCCTGAGCAGCAACAATTAATCTTTCAAATGATGTAAATTTGAAAATGATAATCTTAAACAGAGCTAAAAAAGAGTTACAGCTTTTAGTTGCAAGGCAATCACTTCATAAAATTAAGGGAGCTGCAAAACTCTCAATCTTGCTCTGTGAAACAGGTTTGACAAAACAAAAAACAGTGTGAGTTGAAACTAAGAGGGAAAGAGATAGCTGAACAGAAATTTGATTTCACAAGAAAAAAAAAAAAAACCCTGTAAAATGTTTATTAAAGGCCTATTCTTAACATGGAGTTGCTTGTAGGTACTACTGAAAATCTACAGAAGACATGTACTCTGCCATCTTGGAGCTTATAATCATGTTTCAAAGACAAGATTACTTTCAGGAAAGTTAAATAATATGAGACACTCTATGATTTAGTGCCAAGATGAGTGGTAGAGATAAGCATTGCAGGAGTTCGCTTCAGAGGAGGGAGACATTGGCTGACATATGAGAAGAACACTTCAGGGAAACAAATAATGAGGGAGTGTGACCTGGGGTAGGGAATGAATCAGGTAGAAGAAAGAAACTCTATCCGTAATAAAATTATTCAGCTGGCCTGATCAGTCCCTCCTCCTTGACTTCAACTCTTTTCAAAGATTATCTGATTGATACCTGAGTTGAAGGAGTGTGACAGAGAATGCAGAAATCCAAGATTTGTTTGGGTTGTTTTTGGTTGTGTTTTTTTTTTTTTTTTTTGGTTCCTCCATTCAGGACTTTATTTTTTTAATTAATTTATTTTTTCAGAAATCCAAGTTTAGCTTCTTTCCTTCCTGCCTCAAAGTCTCCCCTACACTCCCAGCTGAGTGACCCTGGGATTCTCAGCACTGGCCTCTACCACAGCAGCATTTTTTACAGCAAGTAGGATGCCTTCAGGCAAATGGGGCCAAAAAAATTCATGAAAATCCACAGTCAGAGTAAATAGGTTAAAACTCATAAAGCTAGTCAAAAAGTCTTATAAAGAGTGAAAACATGATAAAAGAGAAGACATTTTTAAATAAGTTATATATTAATCACATTTAAGAAAAGCGGCAATGAAATGGAGGGAAAAATACCGTGGAGGAAACAAGAAGATCCTTTTAAAAGACATGGAAAAAGAATACTGAAAAACAATGTTAGAAAACAAATACTTTATTAAAAATATAGTTCTGTTTAATAGAACAGACTAAGAAAAATAAGCCTTACCAATTTCATATTGAGTAACAATGAACTGAGAAGGGAACCAAGGATGAAGGGAGGTGAGGGCAGAAGGAAAGGGAGAGGGTGTGACTGGGAAATAGAGATGGAACTCATCTGTCATGAAAATTAATGTATTCAATATCTGGAACCATTCAATGCTGAATGACTAGCTTTCTTTTCTTTTCTTTTTTTCACCATGAAAATACTATTAGAAAAAAGCATTAAAGTAAGACCAGCTAAAAAACATGCACTGTCTATGGCATGAGAACAATTTGATAGCCATATACCTGCATCATCAGAATCCTGCTATTTGTAGACATATGCTATGCTCGTGATTCTGGTCAACCTCTGCCTTTTGCTGGTATCCCACACAATGAAGAAGGAATTACGCTGTGGGGGAAGTGCAGTATTCCTTGGGTAATACTGGTAATATCTGGTAACATAATCCAGACAGTCATAAATTCATGTACTTAGGCCAAAAGGTTCTCAGAAACCATGCAAGAAACACAGAAATAAAGACAAGGAGTCCCTGGCAATCAGTAGGGAGTTTTTGGTTTTAAAAAGTTTAGTCTAAACACAGCTGAACTTATGAGGATATGTCTCTTAAAATATGGGTTTCCATGGTCTCTTCCTATTAAACTTCCCTCCTTCCCTTCACCCCTTCCTCCTTTCCTTTCTTACCTCCTTCAATGATTTTTATTGAGTGTCTACTCCCTTCCAGGCATTGTGCTTGCCTACATCTCCTTTGGATTTCTGTATTTTCTTTCTTGTCCAGGCTGAGCAAATTATGTCTTTCAGGCTAAATATATCTGCCTATCTCCAGTATATGATCCCAAGAGTACAAAAGGTCTAGAGGGGTTCCTGTGCCAGTCATCCTAAAAGATAAAGGCCACTGATTCCATGTAGAGTACCAAAACACATCCAAATAATTTTTAGGAGAAAATAAATGACTCCCATTACTGATTTGCTTGTAGAAAACAGACTTGACTAAAATAAACTCAATCATGTGTGACCAGGGTACCTACTCTTCTATCTCATGACTCCCATATCTGAGAATGCTTTTCACATTTGTTTCAGGAAAAAATAGTAAGAAGCAGTCAACTAGACTAAGCAGGCTTATTGGAGCCACACTGAATTACAGCATTTATTACTCCATTACATGTTGAAGCAACACAGCATTAAAGCCAAGTACACACCAATGTCAGTTGTGACATATTCTCAAATTGGAAGAAACTATGCTTGCCATCAGAGATGTGGTAGAAGGCAATGGGAATTGCTACTGGTAATGGTTAATGTTCATTTCTTCCTGTTCCACTTTCTATAAACAAGGTAATGCCTATACAAGCTCATTACTGTAAACTGAGCACATTTAAATTGGCAGTAAAACCAGAGTATTTACTCTAGTGCACATATAAAGTGCCTCATCCAATGTTTTGGAAATGTTTCAAGTTTTGAAACCAAGCAGCTGGCAGC
Organism: Phacochoerus africanus; assembly: GCF_016906955.1. Classification (NCBI taxonomy): domain Eukaryota; kingdom Metazoa; phylum Chordata; class Mammalia; order Artiodactyla; family Suidae; genus Phacochoerus; species Phacochoerus africanus. The sequence continues at coordinate 115,977,819 of NC_062545.1, read as the reverse complement.
TTTACAAGCCAAACCTTACACTTAAATCACTCACTCTGGAAAGTTTTTTGGTGTCCCGTGTCAGGTAGTACCATTCAACAGACATTCATTCCCCACCCCTTGGATTCTTCTGCAATAAATTTGCATTCACAAGGCTCTTATAACTGTTCCAGCACCACAGACTCCATTGGCTGTTGATTAAATGTATATATCCTGTGCATTTAATCTGACTTTCATTATGGCCACTTCATAAAAATGCCACAGACTGGACAAGCGATGACACATAGCAAGAACCTGGAATCCCTGCAAAGCCTCAGATTAGGTTTTTTTCTCCTTCTTTATTAATAGTGACCATTTTGTGGCCTAGCTGTAAATCAGGAAAAGTATTTGACAGCAAATGTTCCTATCTATGGATTATATATAACCCGTTCTAAACACCAGATGAAAAAGGGATAACCCCGGGAAAGGAAGGGCTGGCTTCCATGTAAATCATGTTACAAATTGGACAACACCCAGAGAGTTCATTGTTCAGCCTCAATTGTGAGTGCTATTCCCATTTACTATTCCCCTAGAATCGATGTTAATTAAGGCAGAATGAGACCATAAATCAGCCTGGGAGTTTACAATGTAATTCCGCATTAAGCATACATATTTAAATTAAAAGTAACTGATTAACCACTAGAGTTTTTCCAGAAGTGGCTGAGACCATTTATTTATATGAAGATATGTTACCTTTCATTTTTGTGGAGAGTGGAAAGGAGACAAACATTATCTTCTAAAAAGGTGAATTAAAGCTAGTTAAGTGACTTATAACACATTGCTTGGAGGAAGGGAGGAGCTGAAAAGGGAAAGAATCAACCCCTGCCCTTGAAATTAACACTGCAGTGGGGAAGTCCAACATAGCAACAGTGCCAGTGATATGATGTGGTATTTACTGAATCTATTTATTGACTACATACTATGAATGTGTATTTATTGAATATGTACTATGAACATACTTCAAAGATAATATATTTTAATTCTAATTTTATAAAACACTAGTCAGGTAATTCGTGTGCCTCAGAGAAATCCAACCAAAGAAACAAATCTGCCTGACAGAAGCCACAAGAACATCCTTCTGAGGACAGGACGTGGGCTTCATCAAAGACAGCACCAGCCCTCCAAACCCATAGTTGAAAAGACAGGACTGTTTGATGAGTAAGTCTTTCTCTAAGAGCTGTGATAAGAGCATATCTATTTAGGCCCAACTATCTCATGAAGATCAAAACAACCTGCAGAGAGATCATCAAGGGAGAGGAATCCATTCTAACCCAAAGTTCACAGACAACGCACATTCAAAAAATAATTCATATTATTAACATCATTAGGTATCTACAATTTACTGAGTATTTTCACTATTAATCTATGTAACAAATCTCTGATGTGGGTATTCTCCTTCCAGATGAATAAACAAAGGTTTATGTTACAAGTGCAAGTTTAAACTGCAAATAACTTACAGGACAAAAATTTGAAAACAGATCTCCCAATGTTAAGTATAGGGCTTTTTCACTTTCTCAGTGTTACTGGTTCCCTTCACCACCTCTTTGCTAAACTATAACCTTAAGTTAAAGATCTGGGTTCAGTTAGGCCAAAGGCAATAGGAAGAACATAATTAGGAAATGTACTATAAAGTCGGAAGTGAAAACCAAAGCAATCAAGAGGATAATGAGGAAAGCTAACATGTGAGTGCTTACTATGCTTCAAGCACTGTTCCAGACATGGTATATGTATTAACTCACATAATCCTCAAAATTTCTACATGAGGTAGGAACTGTCATCATCCCCGTTTCACAGACAAGGAAGTGGAAGCTCAGAGATGTAAAGGAACTGGCCCACAGGGAAGAAAACAGGGGAACTGGAATCCAAAACTGACGGAGGCTGGCACCTTAGTGTTTGTAACATACTGGTGCCCTGGTGCAATTTCTTTTTGCTGCATAACCTTCAAGTGGCCATATGTACTGTTTCAAAATAAATTAATTAAACATGTTTCTTCCCAAGGGGCAGCTTCCTTCATAACCTGGTCTCAACCAATCTTTTTGTCTCACCTCTGGCCATTCTTCAACAAGTATCTAAGACCGAAAAACATCTATAAATGAAAAACAGATATAAATGAAAAACAGATATAACACAACACCCTTTTCCCATCAGGGTCATATTCACATCTAAACAAAGACTGGAGCGAGTGCCTATGGGGAAAACAAGTGGAGTGTTGCAGAGACCAATGGCTTACAGGGTGCCATCAAGTGAGGAGTATAATGATTTAAAATCTGTGGATCCAGAGTTCCCATGGTGGTGCTGAGGAAATGAATCTGACTAGGAACCATAAGATTGCGGGTTCAATCCCTGCCCTCTCTCAGTGGGTTAAGGATCTGGCATTCCAGTGAGCTGTGGTATAGGCTGCAGACACGGCTTGGATCTGGTGTTGCCGTGGCTATGGTGTAGGCTGGCAGCTATAGCTCTGATTAGACCCCTAGCCTGGGAACCTCCATATGCCATGGGTGTGGCCCTAAAAAGCAATACATAAATAAATCAAATCTGTGGATCTAAGTTCTTCCCTGTGACTCCCTGGACTAAAACCACATCAAATGCTAAATATACTATGAACTTTTTTATAAGGATCTTTGAATATGCTGTCCTTCACTTCCTTCTTTACCTGATAAAACATTAAAATGTCAGTCACGCTTTAAAACTCAGTTCACATACTGCCTCTTATTAAAGCCTTCCCAAATACCTTCAGATAGTGCTAACTGCTGGTCGTCTGACTTCGGCCTAGTATATCATCCTATAATACCATATCTCTGGCCCCAACTAGATTGTTTGCTCCTTAAGGATAAATACTTTGTCACTATGTCATCTTAATTTTTCTTTATCTCCAATTCCTAGAAAAAGAACAGTGAAACACTAGTTGCTCAATATTTGATAGGTATTTGTATTTCATGAGAAGCAAGTACTTTCTTCAAACAAAAAGCAAACGAATATATGTTTTGAATTCCGGGAGTCAAGGGTTCTTGGAATATTAAAATCATTTTCATCTATCCAGGGAAGCTGGCCCCTTAATCTACAATGAATAGTTTCACACTAATACCTGTGCTTCCTACTCTTTCTTGTTTGAACTGATGTTAAGACAAGCAATTTTCATCCAGAATATGGTTTTGGATACACTGTGAACACCAATACAGTGGAGTTACTTACTACCTAAGAAGGCTGCAGTACCACAGTACACTGCCAAAAACTATTACAATGTAGGCAATTCAAAAGGAACTACTTTTCTCTAGGGCACTGGACCATGGCATTGGAATTCTTGAGTGATGTGAAACCTGTAAAGCCAAACTAGAACAGCAGTCTCCTCCTCTGACCACTACCAGTTTTGTAGTGTGGCCACTTTATAGTTCATTACTTAAGGTGATTGTGCCAAAGGGCTTATTAATAGGAGGATACCACTTTAACCTTCTTATCGTCTTTCACAGCACAAGGAGAGAAGGATGAGATGAAGTGCTTGTGTTCTGGTGTTGGTTTCATACTAAATGTTCGGCTAGTCTCCCACCTTTCCCACCCCTCAATTTTGTCTGTGAGAATAAGGGACTTGGTAACTGAAGACAGGCTCATAGATGGCACCAGTGACACAAATCTTCCATCCAGACCCTTGACAGACATTGATAATTGATCACAACACTTCCCAGTTGAACTTCTGAATACTTTTCAATATGGCACTTTAGAAAGCTATTACCAAGTGAATGGAAGGTGTCATCTCTAGTGACTTGTACTTCTAATACTTCACATATCTGAGGTACTAGATACAGAACACATGTGACCACTAGCGGGCGCTCAATAAGAGTTTACCAGAGTTCTGTAATACTGCAGGTTTGTCTTGCTCCTTCTCTAAGTGCATGTTGATGTTTCATAACTACTTGAATAACATATCTTCATGCCCATAGCAGAGTCCATCCTCTGGGTTCAAAAGTTACTGCTTCCTTTTCCAATTATGGCTAGTACTTGAACATGCAACTAATGTGACAGAAAGATATCATTTGAAAAAGTGAAATTTAGGTGAAAAAGTGTCCTATAACATTTTCAAACCTATGCTGCTATCACCAAGAACACCAAGAAGAGTAATGGCCCACCTCCTCCCCCCAAAAAAACCCTGGTTTTAATTTCTTATTGTGAAACTATGCAGTATGCCAAGTTCATACTTTAAGAGCCAAGTATTATTAAAGTATCATTTTAAAATGCATTAATGAACAAATTAAGAGACAGACTCAGAGAGCTGGAAAGGGCATAGCTATAATCTAGGTAAAAGGAAAGTGTTATATAAATAAACGTGTCAAAAGAAGTCCAATGCCTTGCCCAAGGTCACATAGCCCGTTAGTGACTGAATAGGGACTGGAACCCCATATCCTGATTCCCATTCCAGGGCTTTTTCTAAATTTAAATTTTGTTGATGTTTCTTTAGAAAGCAGATTTGATGGCTGACCAGGAAATATGAATATCTCATTTTTATTGACAATGTCTTTTAAAAATGATTCAGCACAAGGAATTTTGCTTGATCCTTTTTTTCTTCAGTACAATCAAAACAGGTGACAACAAAATAATTTTTCATTTCCTTTCTTAAAGGTAAAATGCATTAGGAAAACAGTGGTGATCTACATTCCTAGTGAATTCCACTCAGAGATGAGGTGCTGGGGCATTTTCTCCACTCCCTTCATATGCAGAAGCAGGAAATTCTGCCAGAGGACAGCAGCCACACTACTGTGAACCTCAGATAAAAAATGATTTCCCTAGGTTTATAAAGAACAGTTTTGTGCTCTTACAACCAAAGGGCTATATTTGAGGGTCCAGGAAGGGGGTTTCAAAATCAATCCCTATCCTAATGACTTCCCACAGAAGAGCTGGTTTTGGATGAGCAGAAGGAAAAAGGAATGGCCAACCCTGCCTGAATTAGATGCTGGTTACAAATTCACTGCATGAAAGTGATTCCTATTTCATATATTTCTTCCTCTGTAGAATCCAAGTATCAAAATAGGCACCACATACCAGTCTTTATGAAATGGTCACAGCTGTCTGGCTCACAGTTACTTCACCCAGCTAAGGGAATTAAAATCTGCACTTTATTAGGGACAGGCCATACAGGCATTTGGAAAAAAAAAAAAAAAACTGTTAAGTACGATTTTCTTTCTGTAATTATTTTATAGCATCCTAGAATTCTGGACACCTGGTCAGGAAATATCATCTATTTCCCCAACTCAGAAATTGTACTCCCTTCCTGATGGAATGTTTTAAAGAACTCCAACAAGGACAATGCTCCACAGCAACAAAGGCTTTCTGCCAAATCGAACTGTCCTTCCCAAACCTGAAAGCAACAGACACCTCTTAGCTTCCAAGAGAGGGAGCCTGAAATGTGAGTGAAGGATATGGTTGTGTCCCTGGCTTAAAACAGTAAAGATCATAAAGGGAGACTTTTTGAAAGCCAATTTTAGATGACTGGACTGGTTTATACAATTTTTTTTTTTTCAAAAGACACCATTAGGATAACAAAGTAACACTCAAATCTGTTCTCCCCAAGACAAGTGCAGAGACTAAAGTTGCTTAATTATTCAATAATAATGGTTAAATGTCATAAATCTTTTTTTTTTTTTTTGTCTTTTTGCTATTTCTTTGGGCCGCTCCCGAGGCATATGGAGGTTCCCAGGCTAGGGGTCGAATCGGAGCTGGAGCCACCGGCCTACGCCAGAGCCACAGCAACGCGGGATCCGAGCCGCGTCTGCGACCTACACCACAGCTCACGGCAACGCCGGATCGTTAACCCACTGAGCAAGCGCAGGGACGGAACGAACCCACAACCTCATGGTTCCTAGTCGGATTCGTTAAACACTGCGCCACGACGGGAACTCCAAATGTCATAAATCTTATATCTATCTATGTATGTAAAAAAAAAGCAGGAAATTCATTGAGGACTAAAGTGATTAATCTTGCACCTGCTTTATTTTCCTTAAAGAACAAACCAGAATGGAAGTACCACAGTTGAAAGATCTCCATTTAAATATCTCCATCTTAAACAGACTTTCAAACTCTTTGAGCTTTGTTTCCTTTTCTATAAAAACAGAAATAAGGCCTATTCCTGCCACAGCTATTGCACTGTTCAGTGAGATAAAATGTGAATATGCCTAAGGCTTAGCTGGCTAAAATGGAAATTTCTCCCTTTTCTAAGTTCCTTGAAGGAAGGTCTCCTGGATTCATCTGGATGCCCAACATTCTAACACAGCACTTAACATGCAGTCAGTATTCAAAATATTTAATAAATCATGTTAACTGTGGAAAGAAACAAAGGTGGGATAAGGAATTCAGGCTGGCTATCAACAGGAATCTGATTCATTTGAAAGTTGTTTTAATTTGTTTCATAAATCTCAGTAGTTACATGGATAACGATTCAACACAGTGAAACTGAGCCATGCAAGCCAAGCCCATCACTTGGCCACTTCTGCAGCAGGAGGACAATCGAGGACAAATCAGGCTTACTACACTTTCCACCCACAGCAAAGTGGCCGTGACAATACAAAAAGGCTGCCATGAATTTTCTAATTGAAGAATCTAAACCCCTGAGGAGTTCTCAAAGCAGCAGGCATTAATAGGAGTTAGGTGTAAATAATTTCCTATCCTCAATGAATCGTTGACATAAAGCTGCCATGTTTTATTTCAGTAATAAAATGTTTTGTTTTTTTAATAGTAAACGCTTCAAGTGATTTGCATTAAATCCTGCAGTAGTTTTTGCCTTGGAGAGTTGAATTTTACTCAGCTTGCCACTGCGCTGTTTTTGGTTCATCAAAGGAGAGTACCAGATAGCAAGTCAAAAAGGAGACTGATCTATTAATAGGAAAAAGTTCAGTTACTTTTCATTAAGAGAAGTGGGAAGAAGTAGATTGAGGACTTGTCCTGTTAGTTATCTCCTTTAATAGGACTGCTCCATTGTTTCTACTGATGAACTCTGAAAAGATTTACAGACAACAAAGAACAGACAGTACTATCATTTAACTATATAAAATTAAATTTCTATTGTTATAAAAAACTGTATTGATGATCACCTCAGTATACTACCTTGCAAAGTTGGTAGCCTTTGAATATTATAATCAAGGATAATAAAGGTATTTTGGACTTTAATGAAAAATAATCCCCTTATTTTACTTCTAAGTAAGACCTATAAAAGGAAAACACCTACATAAAGTAAAACAATGATACAAATGTCCAGATCATTTATGAGGCAAGGGAAGAGGCTTCCTGCTGAAATATCAAGGTAGTTGGAGCAAAAGTGGTTCTGCTGCCTTCCATTCTTCGCTTTGCTTCACGCCAAAACATCTGGCCAAAAAGTGAAAAAACACCCAAATGGCATTGTATAGGAAAACACCTAGATGATTGATTGCATTTTTTGCTTTAAAGTCAATGTTTTGATATTATGGAGACACGGCCTTTGTTCAATAGGTGTAATCTTTTACTGGCAAAAAGCATGGTTTTACAAAGCCTGCTTTGACAAGGACTAGTTTATCAAACTTAATTTTAAATCACTTAAAAGTTTTAAATAATGGACCCAATACTGTATGCCCTGAATCCCACTTATCCTGAGTCCTAGGCTGAAAGGCAGGAAAAAAAAACAATAGACTTCAATAGGAAAAAAAAAAAACTGCAAACTAGATTTTCAAAGTATGAAGATAGCACAAAGTCAAAGGAATTGAGAAACTAGAGACATTTTTAAACATCTCTAAAATATTAATCTAATGTGATTGTGCCAGTGCATTTTAAAATAAATTCTGTATGCACAACACATTACACTAACACACAAAGATTACACAAATTGTGTTAGTGTGGTAAAGAGAAATCAATTAGGACATTAGCAGTTAGGTAGCAATGATCCACCCAGCTTCTCACATACCCATCTAACCTCAAGGTCTGTTTCTGAAAGTGAAAGGAAACTGATGAGAACACAGAGACAAAAGGTCATTAGTCATGTTCCCCAGAGGACAGTTCAGTTTGGCGGACCTTCAGAGGACAAGGCTAGATTCAAGTGAACCAGAGGGAGGTGTGGGATGGGTATGGGGGGGTAGAGGGGTTTCTTTTCCAGAATGAGGCTGCTTGGATCTTTCAGATTAAAGGGCTCTGAGGTAATTCCAAGAACCTGTGATACAGATTAGGGTAGACCTAGTGTTGTAGTCAATTCAGGATTCCAAGGACTACAGCAGGATATTACTACCAGACATAAACTGTCTCATTTCCCCAGCCTCCCTTAGTCATACCACCAGGTTTGACATAGAGCCTATGCTGAATATCATGGAGGTCTTTTTGGTCTTCTTTGGGGTCCACAAATCAAATTCTGCCTCCCCATTGTTTTCAAACTATTTCTTTAAGGATCAAATTTCTACATGTATGAAAATTACTAAATGATGTGACTTAGGTGTGTCATTTAATCTTTCTGTGACTCAATTTTCTATCTATAAAATACAATGAGAAAAATCACCTCATCCAGTGGTTATAAGAACTAAATAAGGTACTGGATTACTGAATATCCTGGTAGAGTGAGCACTCAAACTTCTAACTGATTCGGATTCTCCATGTAAACCATCAATTCAAGGCAATTTATTAGTGCTCTTAAAAAACTAGGCTCTCCTTGTTCTCTGTTTGTTTATTCATTCATTTATCCTTCTTTCTATAGCTAGTAAGACTCTTATTAAACCATGAGAGACACATAGGGCAAAAGGATAGAAGAAGGTAAAGATGGCGAAGGCCATCCTATACATTGACTGGTCTCTCAGAATTTCTGATTGTGACCTTTTTCTGACTGGGCCATGAAGACAGACTAATGCAGGCTGGTTCAAACACACCATGGTGGCCTGGCTCTGAAAGGGTCTGAGCAGTAGAGTAGAAACTTTGGGAGGGCTTTAAAACCCTTCTGTCAGTCCTCAGAAAGCAGAATGTGACTTGATTTCTTTTTGTCTTCTGCTTGGAAACAAATGTTCCTTTGCCTATCTTCCCTAGGTTTAATTAGTCTTCTGTCTTTCTCAGAATTCAGTCTGTTCATTTGCAAATGGAAGACATCAGAAAGGCTAGTGAGTGTGGGTGTGGGTGTTGGGGGAAGGAGACTGAAGTGTTTATTTTCAAAGCCATGGGAGTCCCCATTTGAAAAAGCACCCAGCTTATCTCAGTGTTTTTGTTTGTATGATTTTGAATTAAAAGGTTGGAGCAATTCATTTAGGAGATTAAGTTGTCTTACAATGGGCCTAGTTGCCACATTTATTCACTAGTATGGCTAGGAATAAAGCTTTTCTACTACACTCTTTTTCATTATTCAAGTGCAATAATTTTAAAGGATTACTTTGATTTGTGGTTTTATTGCCGATTAATTTCACATTAAGTTTATTTGCTGGTCACAGATAAAAATCACAAACCATGTGTGTAAGAGTTTAGAGTTGCCAGTTTTAGCAAATAAAAAAAATACAGGATGCCCAGTGAACACGAATTTCAGAAAAACAATGCATTAAATTTCAGTGTAAGGATGTCCCAAATCACTGGTAAATCACAGGGCATACTTATATTCACTTATGTTTTATATTATTTACTTAAAATTCAAATTTAACTAGATGATCTCTATTTTATCTGGCAACCCTACAAGGTTTTCATGGATGTTGTACATGTTCTAAGGATGCCAAGGATGAAAACTAAAAGAAAGTCTATTTTATTGCTATACTTAAACTTGCTCCCTGCAGATCTGAAGTAGTTCATCCATCAGAATAATAATTCCCAGTGAATAAACAGACACATTGATAACTCAGGAAATTGAGTGAATTTTGACTACAGGCTAAGACCTAATTCTGGTCACCAAAGCCCATTCCATTCACAGTAATTTTTCTCACTAAGAAAAAGTAAAACACAAAAGTGACATCCAGTATCTTCAGCTGAATTAGAAGTTAGTATCACGAACTACCACATTTAAAGGCCAATATCATCATTCATTTATGTTACAAAGCAAACAACCTGTGCAAAGAGGAGTTGAAACACCCAGTGCATAGCCTAAGGTTGAAGAGGCCTTTGAACCAATAAATGAGTGACTTCTCCACAGGAGAATAAATATGTGCTTGTGACAGTAAACAAACAAGCTGAACTTTATGTTGCACAAGCATTTTCATGTATCTGTTGATATAAATAAATAGTTGAGTGAACAGAGGGGTCACTGAATTTTTTTCTTTCAATTAAAAATAAAATTTATGTCCTTGACTTAAATATTGTAAGTAGTTTCAAACATAATAATACCTATTTTGTACTTAAATGATTAAATTCTTCCTCTTTGCTCTTGGCATTATAAAAAATATAGAAAGGTCTACCTGATGCCTTCCCTATCCCAGGGAATTGGATTGTAATATTTGTAGTATTTCATTCCTGAATCCCTGAGTTAATAAAATATGATGAACTAATGAGCCTAACTGTGTATAGCTTATAAGCAATTTCATTATCTTAAAGTCCCATATAGTATTTAGGAAGCACGTTTTTTTATAGACCTCAAACCACCTTAATTTTTCTTTTCCTTCCTCCCTTCCTTCCTCTCTTTTAATAGGTACCTTTTCAGAAAAAGACGGAAACGTCAAATGAAAAGCTCAAATTAACCTTCAAATATTTGGTCAAGAAATCTCCTTTTTGCCATTTACATAAAATGTTAGGAAAATCTTGCTAGGACTTGATTTTGAAATAAACTGCACGTTGGGAGGTAAGATCTGCTAGGAAATGCCACTTGAAAGTTGCCACTTGACCCGGAATTCCTCTACAAGAAAAGCTAGCCATAACTATATGTGATACCTATATGAGAAACTACCGGAATGTCAATTTCATTTGCAGTGGCCCCATATGGCTTGATCACTCTCCCTGGCATGATAAATCACTGGCAGAATCCTTACCTTCCTACGTTTGATCTCTGCTCAGCAAGATGGGGTTTTGATGTGAAGAACTCCAGATCTCTTGGGTCAAAGACAAATAGCAGTGGCACTGACCTGCAAAGTACTAAGTCTCTATTAGACTCAAGTGAAAAGCCATAAGCTTCTGACAGTTCCCTCTCCAAAGAGCTGACCCGACCCACCATGGTTTTCATGAGCTTAGGCCGAGATAGAAGCTGCCAAAATGGTTTGAAGGAAAAGTGCCAATAAACTTTTTCTTTCTACCACTATTACCAAGTATTAAAATTGATATTCCCTAAGGTTTAAAGGAGGAGTTCTCTGGGAGAATGCTCTAATTTCAAGTACTCTGAATGTTCGGTAAAGAGGAAATTTCCAGTGGATCTTTATGACACCGCTAATCACTCATTTATAAAAGGAAAATCATTAACAGAGATTTCTGTGGACCACTTTTTGGTAATTATAAGGACATTGAGGGAAAATACTGTATACAACATTGTTCTGGGTGAAAATTTGGGGTCCCAGAAAGAATGTAACTAGATATACAAACAAGTTTGGTATTTTTCTTATGCTCTCATAATCCCAGGTTTGGAGACCCAAAAAATCAAAGAGTTCTGAAGAGATATCTTACAGCTGTTTTTTGTTTTGTTTTGTTTTGTTTTTGGTCTTTTTAGGGCTGCACCTGTGGCATATGGAGGCTCCCAGGCTAGGGGTTAAAGTGGAGCTTTAACCTGCCGGCCTATACCACAGCCACAGCAACACAGGATCCAAGCCAAGTCTGAGACCTACACCACAGCTCACAGCAATGCCAGATCCTTAACCCACTGAGCAAGGCCAGGGATCGAACCTGTATCTTCATGGATACTTGTCAGTTTCATTAACCGTTGAGCCACGATGGGAACTCCTCCTACAGCTCTTCTAACCCAACTGTTTTCATAACTACCAGGTGGGTTAATAAACAAACATCTCATTCCACCCTATCACTTTGTAAGTAATAAAAATGATGTTCAAGGAATTTACATAACTTATCCAGTATCACAAAGCATTTTCAGATCCTCAGAGTCTAGTATAGATAAGTACTCAGTAAGTGATCAACTAATTTGTTCATTCGTTAATTCAGTGAGTATTTGTTGTGTGCCTACATGTACAAAGAACTGCTAAATGAGCATATATCCATAGCAGAGCTGGGATCAGAACAGAGGTGTTGTAATGCTCATACTGCTGCCTTGTTCACTGCTCCACAATGCACCATGAGGGGATTCTATTTCAAAGGAATGGGTAAGTGTGTGGGAGTGGAGTGGGGAGATTCCTATCAGAAAAGAGAGAGAGACACTGAGAGGGAGAAAGATACTGAGAAAGAGAGAGAAGAAGCACACACACTCTTTAAGGAAAGAAAGATATTCATTTTCAAGACACTTTACCTGGAATTAATTTTCTAGTCTTAGCATTCTATTAGTAACTGCAAGTGGAATAAGACTGTATTATTTTCTAGTATTCATCCATTTACTCATTTTTCTCAAAGACAGAGATGTGTCAACCACATTTTGTGCCATGGTATCAGCTTTCATGAAAATTCAAATGCAGGAAGATAAAGCAGTCTAGGCATTACACAATAACCGTATCACTTGATTTGACATTATCAAACACATAAGTTACTGAGCAGTAACAATAATAAAAATCTGAAATAAACCTTTAAAAACACATGTGAAAGGTTTCTCACAAGAGAGTTGTGTTCAGAAGTCATTTGTGACTACAAAAATAATGGCAGAATCACTCTAAAAATTGTAAGACAAAAAAAATGATGTGAAATTTTAGTTGGCTGTTAATGACGAGGCGTTCCAAGAAAGCAAAAAGTGTGCTATCATTTTAACAGCTGCGTTATTTCAATAGCCGTCCCTGCTATAGCACTCACAACTACAGACACTCATAAATAAGTCCCTCACTTGCTCTCTGTAGAACTAAGTTACTGACTTTGCCGATGTTCGTTAAGGGCAGAATGTTTGGGTTTTTTGCTTTTTGGGTTTTTTTGGCTAAGTGTTGTTTACGTAGCCATATCTGTATACATGTGTCTATACTGAATGTCGAGCAATAATCTCTCTCCTTAATTTGGATCATCAAGAGTTCCAAAAATCACCCTGTTTTGTGTGCTTCTTTTCTAAGCCTTCTCTTTTTCTCTGTTGGAATTCCTGGTAATGATACCAGAATGTGGGCAAACGTCATTAGTCTCCCTGCTGTTTACAAGACAGGATTTATGCTCAATGTGCTGAACACAATGACACACATCACTGAATGGCTAGAACTACCACCCGGGCTCTAATCTGAGAAAATTTTCACTCAGGACAAATACCTATTAGCATAGAGAAACATGGAAGAGCAATTACAGCCAACATGTGTAGTCTTTTAAGAGTACCCCAATAAATACCCATTTGTGAAGGTTAATTTAATGCAACCCAGGCTGTTATCTGGAATAGTATGTGTCACCAATTCAATCCATTAAGTAATTACTAGATTCTCAAGAGGGCTCACAGAAGTCAAATGTGGTTACTCCAGGTTCATTGCTTCTGGTCTCCCTAAGGACCATTTAGACCAACATCTGGAAGAGCCGACTACAAAGGTTCCCTGGAACAACTAACCAGGTTGTGAATGAAAATGAAAACAGGTAAATCAGTCTAACCAAGGAATGAGGGTCATCAAGGGCCTGTCTGAGAGAAATACTTAGGGAAGCAGGAGAGAAGCACAAATGCATAAAAATTAAAAAAGGAGATGAAAAAGGTGAGAAGAAGGGATGTCTGAATGGGAAGTAGAGAAGAAAGAGAAATGTATTCTCTCTAAAAGTGAAGACTGAAATCTGGAGACTCTTAGACATGGTTTAAAGGAGACCACTTGTCTGTAGTTTCTTTTGAGCTATTTACAATGAAACATTAATTGTGCATCCCAATCACCACTAACCTCTGTAAAAGAGGCACTGTTAAAGTTTGGATGTTGCATGAATTTCTGGGGGACCATTCTATTTATTCTGTATCCTCGAAGAGGTTACATGTAATAGATGAATCTAATAGTACTTAAGCCTTGGGAGAAATGGTTGCTCATAAAAAGCAAGATGGAATATATCCACTCAACTGTTTCTGGCAAATGCCTCTCCTGCATAGGTTATAGTCAGGTAACACAAAATGATGGCCTATGAAGGGGAGAGGAAGCATTAGAAAGAATGTGAAATATATTCACTTTCAACAGTCTTATACACCCTCATCCCAAGTGAATCTGAATAACCATATCAAAGAAAAGCACTTTTCGAATGAAAACACAAAAAAGCAGGTGTGATTAAGGATCGTGTGTGACTTCCTAACCAATGAAAAACCAAAAATAGAGCTCTTTCCTTGTATAGCCTGAAGAATCACACCTACCCTGCTGATTAATACCTAAAAGTGTTGATTATATCAACTTTTTTGTTTGTTTGAAAACACTCTCATCTTTACAAGTTGAAACTCTTTCTAATGACAGTTACAACAATACCAACTCGACCTAAGGTTGGGATTTGTGTCAGAGAAGTAAGTTTGGGATACTATCCTATAAAATACTCAGCAGTGTTTTAGGCTAACAGTTCAAATTTTATTGTCTTTGTTGTGGTTTTTGTGCTTGTTTCTGTTATTATGGGCAGGGAAGGAAAATGATTGAGTCCTGGAATTGCCACCTGCTAGCTATTGATCCTGGAAAAATCATTTAACTTTATTATGGTTGATTTTCTCACTTATAAAACAGGAGTATTAATGTAATACTCACATCATAGGACTGCCACAATTATTAAAAGAAATCACACATGAAAAGTACTTTGGAAACTGTAGCATTAATTAAATATAATATACTAATTAATATTAAGCTATGAAAAGGGTAATTGCCTCTACTATCTATTAACGATAATAAAATAAAAAGTATTCATTTAGTAAACATTTCCCAAGCATTTACACTGTGAGACACTGAGCTAGATGCTCTGGAAATAACAAGAAGAATAAGAGTTTACAATCTAGTACAGTTTAGAAGTAGAGAATTAAACAGAAAATATAATTCAAGGCAAAAGCTGCACATTTTAGGAGTAGTACAAGAATTAACAAGGGCATTCAGAGACTGTCTTCATACTAAAAAAATAAGTGTGGGGCTAAATTTGTTAGGTATTACATAAGTAATATGCACAGAAGGACTAGATTCAGTCTTAAGGTTGAAGAATTTTATTCCTCAGTAGCTTCTTTAGAATTAGAGACATACATGCATGGATCAAATAACCTATAAAATCCAAATACAAAGGTGAATGTATAACACCAGCTTTAAGTTTAAAACACAACGAGTTCAAACATTAACAAAATGCAGAGTAATGTTATTTTCAAGCCTGGTGCTAAGGAATCATTTAAATTCTTTAAACTACCAGGATGAAGCAGAGTACTGAATTAATTAGTCAAGAAAAAGGTCTGTCAATTAAAACTTATTTTTCACATTATATTGTCACCTCTCCAGTTTTCTCCAGTCCTATAAACCAAGAGCAAACAGTGAAAAACTCTGGTTCTCCTAATTGTATTCCAAAATTGCATAAATGCATAAAACACAACTTTGAAAAATTCTTTACATATTAATATCATTTGGCTTTCCTATACGTTACATTTGTCTTTAAAATTTATCTGTCATTATTGAGAACAAATACCAATTACAAACAAACTAAAATGCAAATGTAAAAGGTAAAATTTTAAATAATAAAAATAAACTTTCAGAAGACTATGCAGAAGAATGTCTTTAAAAACTCAGAATAAGAGTAGATTTCTTAAAGAAGACAGTAAAAGCACTAAAAAACATAAAGAAAAAAAAAACCAGAAAAGTTCCTCTCTGTTTCCATTTAAAACTATTTGACAGTTTTCCCAAAAGAAGAAAGAGGAGAAAGAAAAAGCACAATGGTGGGGGGGGGGGTGGAGAAAAAATGTTCACAGAGTATATGACTGTCAAAAGATTATAATCCTTAATATATAAAAAGTGCTACAAACCAGTAAACACACACATATACAAACAAATGAGCAAATGAAATACTAGCCAACTCACAAAGGAGGAAAGCCAAATGCCCAATAAACATATGAAAAGATGTTCAAACTCACAAGAAATCAATGAACAGCAAATTAAAACAGTAATGAGATAACATTTCACATTCATCAGTTTGGCAAAATTCAATAAGTATAAGAACTCCAAGTATAAGTGAGGATATAGAGTAAATGGGGAATCTGACATACTGCTAGAGGCTGTGGAAACTAGTATAATGTTTTGGACAGAATCTGGAAATCCCTAAATAAGTTGTAGATACATCCATGACCCAACAATATCCTAGAAAGTCTCTCACTCAGGGAGATAAGGAGATATGTCAAAGAATGTTTACTGAAATAGCAAAATGCTAGAAGTATTGACATTTATCAATATTAGCATAAATTAAAAATTGTGATATATTCAAAGAATGTGATACTATGCTGACAACAACTAAATTACAAGTACATCCACCAACATGGATAAATCTTGAAAAAACTATGCTAAGCAAATAAAGCAAATTGCAGAAGAATACCTACGGCATGGTACCACTTATATAAAAAGATCTAGCAGCAAGACAATAGTATATATTATTTATGAATATGCAAACATGTATGAATACATACACTGATGGGAAAGGTAAATGTCAAATTCCTCTGAGAAAGGAAGGGGAGGAGGGAGCAGAATGGGAGAAGTTCATAGGAGGAGCTTCAATGTATTTCTTGAAGAAAAATTGGAAGCAAATATTGCAAATAGTTGAGAACAAACAAATCTTGGTATATGTACACAGATTTGTTACACTGTCTACATTCTCCTATATGATTGAAATATTTGATTTCTTCTCCCTGTATGTCCAACAATACAGTGTGCTCTTGATATGCTGAGCCTGAAACATTTTTTTACCTTCTGAATCCTCATGGTGCCTTAAGTGCATTCATGCCAAGCATTCAGCATCTTCTATTACACACCATAGTTATCTGTGTGCACATCCTCATCCACACCCAAGTGAGAATCCTCTCCAGCCTCTTCAGGGCAGGGCACATATCTATGTATCTTTTTGTGTCAGGCAGTGACTAGCAATAGTCTGTACATAAGAGGCTGTAATAAAAGTCAGATGAATAAATAAGCAAATAAATGCAAGGAAGTGAAAGGGTAGCTGTGACTGCAGTTAAAAATAAAAAATACCCCAAGGTAATACAATTAAATAATCTCTCCTGTGAAAAATCAAGTTATATTAGTATACAGGGTACCAGAGTCTAAAATATAGACAAGGCAAGAATTCACTGGTTTCAGGTTCCACCAATCAGTCTCATACTATTTCCTAATCTCACAAAAAAGGATTCAGTGAGAGAGCCTAATTTTCACACCTAGGGAAATAAGACTTTAACTTATCCTCTGTAGATTTGTCAAGGCTTTTCATAATTTTGCCTTCCCAACAAGGTCTGCTTATTTCCCCTCTTCCTTCCCACCCTAAACCCTCCATCATTACACACCTTGGCCCACAGACTTGGTATATGTCAGTGGTGGGGACTGCACAAGGAGGGAAACAGCTACTTTTTGCCTCTTAGTGGGTTTACTAAATTCACGATATTTTGCCAGATCCCTTACTGGGGTAGGTTCCACCCTAACTGTGGAAAGGGTCACACATCTTACAGCATTTTTTTGACTTGGTTTAATCTATAAGAAATCTTTAAAATGACCAGTGGCAAAAATATCCTGAGAGTCATTGGACTTGGTTTAATCTATAAGAAATCCTCAAAATGACCAGGGGCAAAAATATCCTGAGAGTCATTGGACTTGAAATATGAAGACTTAGGTGAGATAAAATGAGATTATGTATGAGAAAATGCATAAAAACATGATCTTTAATTATTTTGAATTCCCCCCATAGTTTATAACCAAAATTGAAAAGTGTTTTAATACCCAGGATGTCCTAAATTCTATCTAAATAAGTGTTTTCAGTTTCAACTGGACAACAGTTTTATCTCTTCAGAGATCTAGGAATAAAGAAACTGCTACTTTGGCTCTCCAAAGGTCAGACTGTGATAAGAAAACAGAGAAGATAACTACTTCTGGAGGTAAAAGACCCGAAAGCTTCCTTCTTTTACAAAAAAAGAACGTTCTCTCACAGACATACTAATTTTTAACCATATTGTACAGACGTCAATAAATCCCCATGTTTAGCCTCAGGGAAGTTTTGTTAAGAGCCCAGAAAAAGTCTAGATGGTGAAAGCACCCAATTATTATTCCAAATAGAATTTTCAAAGGCTGGAAATGTTTTCAAATTTTGTGACACAACAGAGCTTGCTATAAATGAAATTGTTAAGATTCTCAAGGGAAACAATTTAAAACATAACTCCTTCATCTTACTAGCAGACAAACTAGCAACAGAGAAATGCCAAGGATAAGAAATTTCTAATTTGGATAACCTCATGTCTGAAAGGCAAAACGTAATAAAGCTCAAAAGACATGCCTGAAAAGGCAATTAAAAATTAACCAAGGTGACATTATGGCAATCACTTCTATGTGCAATGATTTGGTGTTTGAGGGGAAAATGACTGGTTTTGAAATTACCTGTCACAGCAAATAAAGAAATTAAAGAAATGTGAGGAGAACTTTAAAAACAGTCACTATGCGGTGCTTTTACTTTTTAGAGGGTGAGGTGCCCCCAAACTGAGCAATCAGGACCACTGAAAGACTCTTCAATTTTAAATTATATAAACTCAGGTACCTTCCCATTTCCAAAAGGTATTTACTTTCTGAGAATGTCTTCTTATGCTGCCATACTCCCCAGATCTATGAACCAAGGAATTGGCAACATCTTTTTTCCAAACTACCTAAAATATCAGAAACAGCTCTTTGCCAGTCGACATTTAAGCCCAGCCAACTGGGTATACTGAGGCATATTAATGCAGAATTTTGGCACAAGTGTTAGGTATCTAATTTGACTATTAAAATACTGGCTGGGAAATTGTTTAATTTAGTAATTTTTTTAGTAAAGACAAGTCCTTGAAAGAGAAACCTTTAAGGTATCCCATTTGATGAAAATACAGTGTAAACATGTAAGGATTCCACAGCTACCCAGAATATTAAACTTTTATGACTAATTAAAATAGTAAAAAATGACCTGTTTCAGAAAATCTTATTGCTTATACAATTCTGATCTTTTTAAAATGGACATCCATTCATTTGAAAGAATAAATATAATCATCTCTACACAAAAATAAAATGGAACTAATCCTTGGCTGAGTGTCTTTATATGCTGCTTACTTTCACACACTTGCTCACTTAGTCCTGACAAGAACAACCATGTAAAGTAGGTGCTATTATCTCAATTCTGACAGAGGAGAGGAGAGGAGATACCATCCATAACTTGTTTTACTACTGCATCTCCAGAATCTGGCACCATATCTGGCACTGTGTGGTGAATAAATGTTAACTGCCTACATAGCTAATAAGCACAAATCTAAGATGTGAACAAAGGCCTATTTTAACTCAGAGCCTTTTGTAAGTCAAAGGGTTATAAACTTTTTCCAAAATGTGGATCATATAGTCCTACAGTAACTACTTGACTCTGCCATTGCAGTCCAAAAACAGCCACAGAAAGTATGTAAGTAAATGGCTGTGGTTGTGTTCCAATAAAACTTTATTTATAAAATCAGGCAGTCTGTAATTTGTTGACCCCTACAAGCTGTTACTAAGATAAATGAAAAGATAAAAACAGACACCAGTATGTGCATTTCATTATCCAACTGAGAAAGACTTGAGGGAGAATGGCATATATTGATATTTGAAATGTTTTTGGTTTCATCATGGTTTGATCATGATGCTAATCACTGTCCAGTGCAACTCATTATGCATGTCTGGTTTCTCCTAAGCCATGCTACAAGGAAATCAGACCTCATAGAAAAGCCCCCTTAGAGAATCTTCTTCCTTAAATAGAGAAACTATGTATATAATTCCTCATTTTATAGAAATAAAGGACAAAATTGCCCTTCCATATGATTCCTGCCTGTAGAGTAAGAGGCATCAGACAGGACCTCAGAAAAATTACCTAATTCAAGTCCTACCAGGAAGCTGTTTAGTTTCCCTGGGTTAAATAGAGGTAATACAAACATCATAAAGTGATACAATCATGGAAAAGTATATTTTTGAAAACCTTAGGTCCCCTACAAACACAAAGTTTGATTAACAACATATGATCAAGCAGACAATCTTGATCAGAGATTTGGAAGCAACCAAATTTATACCATCTTTTGAGAAAAAATCCCTGGGATAGGCAAGAATCTTGCCCCACAATGGAAGGAAGGAAGGAAGAGGAAGGAAGGAAGGAAGGAAGGAAGGAAGGAAGGAAGGAAGAAAGAAAGAAAGAAAGAAAGAGAAAGAAAGAAGGAAAGAAAGAAGCCAAAAAACCCCCAACTGATAGTAATGTCAAATACAGTAATTTAAAGTCAAGGAGTCAGAAGCCACAAAGTGTATCTTTTTCTTAAGAGGAATAAAACAGTTCATGTTCTCTCGATGTCTGCAACAGAAGTAACACAAAAATAAAGATTTAAACTCTCACTCTCTAAAGAAAAAAAAAAAAAAGGATGTGACTCGTAGGAAAAGCATAGTGTATGGTGAAGAAAGCTTTATCAGTTTTTTAAAAGTCAAGGCCAAGTTCATCCTTATCAATTATTCTTACTTCTTCCTACTCCATCTCCTTCAAAAGGTTTTGCAAGGATCAAATAAGATACACTGAAAGGCTAGATAAGTAATTAGGCCCTATAAACAATGTAAGTGGTATTATAAGTATTATCTTTATTGTTATTATTGCATTGATCAAATGAACTACTACCATGTTGATAACCAACTTTTGGCACCCTATCTAAGCTCCTAGGAGGACGCTTCCACAGCTCAATAAGCATAATGAAAAACACCGTTGTTAGGAACATGGTCACTTAAAAATCCTTTGAACTGAACTGAAATTGATCCCAGAAAACAAGATATTCAATAAAAGGTTGTTAAATGAATAAATAAAAGAATAAATAGTAGTTACCCAATGTACCATAGCTCTAATTTTCAGCTGATTGCCTTTTATTTTTTTCTCTTCTAGTTTACTGGATCAGTCCTCCATAACCCTCTTCTTCCCTATGTTCTAGCTCTCTACAGTATCAAATGCTGGAAGAAAACAAAACCCCTTAATTATTGTTAGTTATGGGCATAACTCTCACTGGAAAAGTGGTCAACAGAGATATAGCACAATGCTTTTATGTGTGTTTGGGTGTGTGGGTGTGTGGTGAGGGTGCAGTGGGGAAGTGGGGAAGGGAGAGCCAGAAGAACTGGGAGCGACAATAGAGAAGGTAGGGGTGGGATTAAGACAAAAAGTTTCCTATGACCTGGGAATCTGGAAAAGATCACCACCTCTGCAGTCTGGGGCAGTCAGCAAAGTTTGAACCTCAATTTTACAATGTGTGTATTCCTATAATATATTCAGGTATTAAAAAATTTAAAAATCAGACCGATAAAACAACTCAGAAAATCTTTAATTCACAGCTAAAACCATAAAAGCATGGCTAAAAACAATCACATTCCTAAGCCAGCTATTAAGCAGTCTAAGAAAGAGAGTGCACATTCTCCTGGCCCCAAAGTGGTCCCCTCACTATTCATATTGGTGGAGATATCAGTCTTTCCTGACTACCCATAGTCTGCCGATTTTAAAAGAATATATATGTATATGTATTTATAATATACCATATTGTTTTTAAAAGAAACATTTAAAAAACTTGGTGTCTAGTCTGCAGTAGGAGGGAAATAAAAATAGACCTATTCCAAAGAAGGTACAGCCATTGATCATTAGTCCTGAATAGGTGTTGGTACTTCAGAGAAACAGGCTTATTTTAAAAACTAAATGTAAATGCGTGAGAGTCAATTCAAAATCGCTGGCCCTTTCAGCATCTTTTGGGACTGAACTTTAATTCTGGGGCATTTTCACCAGACAGACAAAAGCAGTAACTTCTATTGATCTCCCCCATTCTCCTTTTATTAAAAAAAAAAAAATGTTAAATACTTTTAGAAGAAAGAAAAGGTAGGGAAAAAAGTGCAAAGTTTTCTAAATGTATACTACATGAAATTCTCAAAAAATATAACCATTTACATGTAAGTTGTCACTTTATATTGGTCCCCAAATCATATTTTAAAATCCTATCATTATATAACCTTCACTAAAGATATATATGTTTAACAAGACAAAAATCATTCAGGGTCCATCTAGGTTTATCCTGTACCATTTTTGACACAAATATTGTACTTCCTTCCTATGTGTTATTCAACAAACCCTCTAGCATATTATTTTCTCTATTACTTTTCTAAAAATTCTAGTGAGTGTGTTATCACTGTCCTAAAGGACTGTCTGTTCTATCTTGTTCATTCTTCTGCTTAAAATTGCTAACAGAATTTCTGATCATAAGTGAATTGTTAAAAAATTCTACATTAATTTTATTTTCCTTTTAAGTAGAAAAATCATTACCCGCTATCTTTGGCTACCAAAAGAGCAGCTCTGCTCTTTGTGTTAAAGAAGCTGCTTGCCCATGCCGCTTGTCTCAGAAAATTTAGAAGTCTCACCAAAGAGCTGAGGAGGAGAGCTGCTGGGAATGCTCACAGATACCTGACTTTACAAGGTTTTGTGAAAAAAGCTAGCCTTTAGAGTAGTATTACTCAGTGTTTATGAGGGTTGTTTGTCAAACCTAAAATAAGGTGCCTCCTCCCCACAAATTAAAGAATCAAGTTACAATCCATTATTTCATTTCTGATTGTTTTTTCTTTGTAATAAGTGGGAAAGTGGATACTGGATAAGTCTCCCTGAGCTGGAAGACTCCACATTAAAGGCTTCAATCAGCTATAAATCAGTTGTCTTTCCTACTGGGGGAGAACAAGAGAAAAAAGAAAGTGGAGGTTGTCAGAGAAAAAAAGAACTGGAAGAGCTTCCAAATTAAATTCCGAGATACCTACTGCATACCTAAAACTCCTTTCAGGGGCTTTAAAGAAAATCCAAACCGAAGTACGACTAAAATCAAATCTGAGGTCCTCTCTTCCGCACGGATCTTGCATCTTAAGACCTTATTTAAAGGTCTTATTTCAAGAGCCTGAAGAGGTTAGGGACCCTCATAAAACAAAACTCTTATGCTGCATGCTTTTTCCCTGCTTGTTCCTAAAAGCGGAGAAGTGCCACACATTGGCACCATTGTTATGCAAACAATGCTTAAATGGTTGTAACCATTAACGACCTCTCATTAAAATGGCTTTCAAAAATTTGTCACACCATCTAAAAAAGCTAACAGGTACATTAAATCCATCTAAATTGGCATTCAAAACACGAACCACCTTGATTTTTATCCTAAAACTCAGCAGGTAAAATTTCAATATTCTGATAGATTTTTTAAAAATATCCCTTTCAAGCATTAAGCCAGAACCAAACAATTTACTTATTGACAATATTTAGTTTATCTCGTAATATGTATGACGGAAAACAATTTTAACTGTATTGTGTGTGAGCAGTATGTGTTTAAGTTGATAGGACTAGGTCTGGAGTAGAAATCAACTGAAAGGAATAGAAAATCAAACAAAACAATTATAAAAGGAATTCCAAGAAACATTACTCTAAATCGAATCTATTTCTTCCTCTCCCACCCTAATGCCATAACATAATCCTACAGAGTGTGTAATTAATACATTTTTTCCATGTCGAATTTGTGGAAAGCCAATTCTAATTACATGAAGGTGGCGAACGCATTTCTTTTTTATGCTGTGCAACAACAAAAAATTCCTGCTTGGCCAAACGAAGATGCCAGAGTTCTTTATTTAAAAAAAAAAAAAAAAAAAAAATCAGTTCAAAAGCGAACCCGTTAATTTGCACAAATTTAAAGACGTCTCAAGTTTTCCAGGAAAACTGCCACAGCCTACAAAATTTGAATGAAATGCTGACATTGGATCTACGGTATTCAGCAGCCAGGTTTCCATGAAATCTGCAAAAGCGGCCAGAGCGCTGCGTGCCTTGGACTATCCTACGGGAAAGCCGCTCGCAGCGCACCGTGCGGGCTGCAGAGAACCCGACCGGCCCCTGAAGGCAAACCGCTGAGAAGAGACCGACTGCCAGGCTGCATGGCCAACCTCGCGAGGAACGCTTCTTCCCAGTTAGAGGAGTCGAAGCCGACGCCTTTCCCGCAGCAATAGGAACCCACCCGAAGAATCGAAGAATCGGACCAGAAGGCGGGGGCAGATGCGGTTTGGGAAAGAGCCGTTGACCCTCAGAACCTCGAGAAAGGCTGGGGCGGGTCCCCGAGGCGCCCAAGACCCCGAAGGACTCCAGAAACCCCAACCCCGAGGTCAGAGTGTCCCTAATGCTGCGCGAGGACGACAGCCTGGCCGGGGAGACCCCGGCCCCCGACCCCGTCGCGCCGCCCTCTCCAACAGACCACGGAGAAGAAAGAAGATTCCAGAAAGTCTCCGTGGACGGCCGGCCCTCGCGGAGCCTTACCTTGGTGTACTTGATCTCGAGGTTGGGCGTGGGCGACGGCAGAAGGTGCAGGGACGCCATGAGGGCGGCGGGGTCGGCCTTCACCTCGCCGGGCATCTCGATCTTACTGGAAGTCATGGAAGCGGGCCGAGGTCTTGCTTGCCCGCGGCGTGGGCTGTGCGCGCGGTCCGCGGGCCGGGGGCGCGCTCGCCTGTATATAGGCAGGTGTCAAGCTGGGGCTCTTCTTATTGGACGTGAGGGCCGAGGCGCGGGGGGCTGGTCCATCCTACCTAGGACGCCTGGGCTCAGCCCCGATTTACATAAAGCTCGCCGCCCGCGCTGCGCGGCCGGGAAGCTGGTGGCCCACGGTCAAGTGCGTCTGGCGCCCCCGTCCTCCCCCCGGCCGCGGGGACTGGCTCACGCCCACGATGCCGCCGCTGTCCTCGACGGCGGGATCGAAAACGCGCGCCGCTGCCCTGAGGAACTCAGCCAGCCAGCCAGAGCTCGCCCTGGCCGGGACAGCGTTGGCGAGAGGCACACCTTGGCAGATATCGGGTACCAGTCATGACCCCGGAAGCGGAGCGGGGACTGGAGGGGGACCCGAGCGGCCCGGCACTGACGCGGCCCCGATTGGGCGCCGCGCCAGTGAGAGAAGCCCGGGGAGCTGAGAGGGGCCGGCCGAGGATGGGGCGAGCGACGCTGCAGCGGGCGCGGAGGTCCTTTCCCGCCCAGGGCCGCGGAATCCCAGCTCCCCTCTCTCCTGGGTACCCGCGGGACCCCCTCCGTTCTCCTTCCCTGGCCAGGGGCGTCGGGTGCTCCGCATCGACCCCTGTCCCCGCACATACCCGGTCCCCGAAACGGGGCCCGACGGGTTGTGATACGCAAAAATCCCTCGTCCCACACTGAAAATGAGTATATCCCCTGGAGCCGGTCGACGCCGCACTGCCCTTGTCAGGACTCTCCTGCCCAGCTGCTGCCCTCTGCTGGCTGGGACCGCCCCCGGCGGTCTGGGCTGCGTTAGGAGGATGGAGCTTTGGTCCTCCACCGCTGCTCTGAGAGAGTTGGAGATTGCATTGGTCCCTCATGGTTTCACTTGGATCCCTGGTTCAGCACTTACTCTCATCACTCCAGGACACGCAAGGGTACCCCAGTTTTGCTTTTCTGTTGTTCTTCACTCCAACACCTATAATGGGCTCCTCATTTAATTGCCCCTTCGAGATGAGCTCCATATCTATAATGCTACCCCTAATTTAAGCATTACAGTGCTCCAACAGGTCTTATAGTTTGTGGAATGCTAGAGGTCAGCATATAGGTCCAGATCAAGAACACAGAGGACCTCACATCATACTGGACTTCTGGCTCAGTGGCTAAATCTGGGGTCTAGATGAAAAGACCTTTATAGGTCACTTCCCCTTCTCTCAGTGTAAGCTTGACAGAGGCCTATTGATTCTTATCTTTTTTTTTTTTTTTTGTCTTTTTGCTATTTCTAGGGCCACTCCCGTGTGGCATATGGAGGTTCCCAGGCTAGGGGTCCAATCGGAGCTGTAGCCGCCAGCCTATGCCAGAGCCACAGCAACGTGGGATCCGAGCCGCGTCTGCAACCTACACCGCAGCTCACGGCAACGCCGGATCCTTAACCCACTGAGCAAGGGCAGGGACCGAACCCGCAACCTCATGGTTCCTAGTCGGATTCGTTAACCACTGCGCCACGACGGGAACTCCTGATTCTTATCTTAAATGCTGTTTTTAGAACTCTTAGAACCCCCATCCCCCCTTTTTTTGGCCTTGCTTCTGGCTTGGGGAAGTTCCCAGGCAGGAATGGAGCAAGCCCACAACTGTAACCAGAGTTACAGCAGTGACAATGCCAGATCCTTAACCCACTGAGCCACCAGGAAACTCCCAGAACCCCTTTTCTTTGGTGTTAAGTGTAAACCAGAAAAGATACTTTCAGTAAAAAACTGCTTTTATGCCCAGTGCTTGAATACTAAACAACAGTAGAAACAGACAAAAAAAACCCTTGTTTTAGTATTAGAGCTAAAGAAATAACTTCTGGTATCTCAGAACCCAGAGTATCTACACAAGGTTACCAGAGTGAATTGGATTTTTGTTTTTGAGGAACTATGGACCTTATCTTAGGCCGTTGCAAGATGTCAATTCACAGGGGATCTCTATGGCCAAAAATTATGCCTTAATAACAGTACATGTTCATGAAATAGATGAAAACGTTAGGGAGTTAGTGATATAACTGAGAAATTTAAGGTTAGTTTAGTTGAGGAGCAAGGGAGAAGGCAGTAGCAAAGGAAATCAGTGATGCTTGTGGAACAATTCTACAAACATGTTTTGAGCACCTTCCAATGCAAGCTGTAATGCTAGAGACTGGGGTACAAACCAGATGGACAGCTCTTGCTGCTAGTGAGCTTAAAAACCCTTCCCCACAGAGTTAGATCAATGACTATGATACACTATGGGGAAAAGTTACACAAGAGCATCAACAACACCATCTGGGTGCCCCACCAAGGAAGAGGCCAGCTCTCTAGGGAAGCTGACCTTGGACCTGAGCCTTAAAAGATCAGGTTTCAACGAAGGAGAGAAGGACAATATAGCCATAAGAGTCCACAAGAGCAAAGGCGTAGAGATGTGAAAATGCTTTTAGGGGGCATCAGTGGTGCTGGAGGAGAAGCAGATGAGGGTGAAAAGGCTCATCTGCAACTCAAGGTTGTAAGGGCCTTAATTCTTGAAACACTGAGAAGGACACGTCATCAAAAGATTTTGAGAAAGAGTAAAGAGAAATCTGTATAAACTGCTAATATTGTCAAGAAAGACTACCATAAACCAGAAACAATTGGTTTACATTCTTCACAAAGCATAAGACAGAGGTGTTCACCCTTGACCCACTTCTGGTGTGCTGACTTCAGTTCCCTTACCATGGCTGGAAGGAACAAGATGATGGAATTGCTAGCATTTGTTTCATAGTGAGGAAGAGCAATAAAGAGATTTTCTTCTTATTCAGGAAAGAAAGGAAGGATCTCTTGGCTTCTCCTAAACATCTCCAAAAGATCTAGTACAGTGACATATGGCAGACTAGTTTGAATTGTTCCCTGAAGGCTTCTTTTGTGTAAGATTTACTCTCTAAGTACGCAGTAAAGTGATCAACACAGGGATGTGTCATCTATTTTGTCTGTGTCTTGAGTGTGCATGCGCCTTTCTCAGTTCCTAAAACAGTGTGGAGCACATAGTACCTATTTAATAAGAATTTTTGTTGAGTGATTTGAGCAAAAGACAACATCCATTCCCTAGAGTGCGGTTGACCACTTCAACTGTAATGAAGGTAACTTTCCTATGTTCTCTGATAGAGCATCCTATCATTCTGATGTTTTGGTTTTGCTTTTCCTTTTTTTTTTTTTTCTTTTTACGGCCGCATCCAAGGCATGTTGAGGTTCCCAGGCTAGGGGTCGAATTGGAGCTGCAGCCGCTGGCCTACACCACAGTCACAGCAATGCGGGATCTGAGCTGAGTCTGCAACCTACACCACAGCTCACGGCAATGCTGGATCCTTCACCCACTGAGCTAGGGTGGGCTGCAACTTCATGGTTACTAGTCAGATTCGTTTCCACTGTACCACAATGGGAACTCCTCATTTTTTACTATACATTTTTCTGTTCATATATTTTTAAGATTTTTTTTGTGTGTGTAATCATCATCTTTTCCCTCTATCTTCAGCTCAAGATTGTGGCCATTTTTTTGTCCAACTCTTTAATTCAAGATGGGGGGCAAGATTTAGTAGAAAAGAAAATTATAACTACTGCAGTCTTCTTGGTTTCCATTAGAAGAATTTTTTCTGCTGTTGCTTACTTTTAAGGCTGACTTAACATCTCTTCTCGCATTCTTATTCTTTCCTCCTCTTCTGTTTCTTTTAATATCTTGTTTTATTGCCCTGTCATTTTCTCCATAGATTTCATAATACTTATATTGGAAGTTTTTAATTGTCTTCAGGTTGCTAACATTTTGAATTTCAATCTTTTCCCTGATTTGGTTAAGAAATATTTCTTTTACCACCCTTATAATGTTTCCGTCCCTCATCTCCCACACCTGTAATTATTTATTGTTTAGGATACATCTCGTTTAAAACCTCCTGCACAAGGAAATGTAAGCTACAGCATGCTTTATTTATTTCCTTGTGAAAACAATTTAGTAGGCCTAGTGGAGCCAATATCCTGGAGTTGAAGAGGAGAAAAATAAATTCTTGCCTCATATTTCCTCACCTAAACAGGAGGATGCAAAGTTGTAATTTGCAGGTATCAGCTTTATGTGAAGCTTGACTTTAAGACATAAAACCATACCAATTAAGGCTTCTTTTCAGACTGCAGTTAAGAGGGGGAAAATATTTATTCACTCAAGAAATGTGTTTTAGAAATCAATGAGGGAAACTAAGTGGTACACAAAGATTCCTTCCAATGAAGGAACGCTTTGGGTTTTGACCATAACCGAATGTCCATCTTGAACTTCAAGCTTCCATGTTCAGGGGCTCTTCAGCCTCGGGTGGCCCTGCTTAGCTGCCTTCCTGCCCCATCACTAACCATGATGATAGCCTATCTTTTTGAACAGATACACTTGCATTTTAATTTATCTGTGAAAAATAAATCACACATTATAGCATTTCCTTCTTCTGGATTAATTAGAATCAGTTCCTCAGATGTTTCTAAGTCTAATGCTTTGAAAGGAGAACAGTGTTTGAAATATTTTAAAAATGAGGGCCCTTGGGTTGTATGTAGAATTATCTCAGTGCTTATTTCAGATATAAGTGTTTCCTAACGATCTCTTTCACCTCCAGTGGGATATGCCTGACTACTTTATTTGAAATGTTTCCTGAAAACTCTAACAGGAAAACTTAATGGAAGGTATATTTATAAAGAAATGGTATTTAATATATTAACAACAGCTTATAAAAAGCTTTACATATTTTTATCCAGAAAGGCTTAATGAAGTATTTTAGACCCATTATGAAAATGCTTATAAAATAAATTCATTTATACTTTTTATTTAATGTGACTGTTAACTTTTTATTTGGGATATAAATGCTCACTTAATTATTATTTCCCTTCCAATATCTAGAAGAAAAGAGGCTGAGATTGTGGCATTTATTAACCATAAAAATTCTCTACATATTAAGTCTCCATGCCTGATGTAGCCTCTGGTCACTATGTTCTATGAAAAACAGTATTTATGGTTGCAGGGAATAGATTTCTAATTGGTCATGACTCCAAAAATCACATTTTGATACAAAACACAATTCTTTCCTTTTAAAATATGTATCCTTCACCTTTTGAGAACCTCAAGAGACTATTTTAAAAGTGGAAACTAGATTCCTCTTTGTTGCTAAGCCCTGTTTCACCTCGTATGTGAGTTGGAACCTTCAGTTTAGGTGAGATGAGCTCAGTACTTTATCAATAACCACACATAACAGGCATAGGGAGAAATTAAAATCCCAGCTATGCACCCTTTTCTGACCAGCCTGAGGAAAAAGGCATTAGCTCCCTCTGCAGTTGATGGCATGTATGTGCAAGTGAATATTGTCATTTAAAAAGCAATAGCTTGATTCACTGTACATTTTTTATCTGATACTGAGAAATCTTTGTTAGATATTACAGTTTTTTTATATATTGCAGTTTTAATTTGTATTACTTTAGAGGAAAAAATCTTCAAGATCCAAGCAAATTTTACACTCCAGTTAGTTCAGGAGAGGGACTTTCTTTAAAAGACCTTGTGACTTTTAAGAAAAGAATGATAGGGTTCATTAGCCAAATTTACTATAAAAGGTTGATTACTTAGAACACTATACTCCTGGAGTTCCTGTTGTGGTGCAGCGGAAACGAATCTGACTAGGAACCATGAGGTTGTGGGTTCAATCCCTGGCCTCGCTCAGTGGGTTAAGGATCCGGTGTTGCTGTGGCTCTGGTGTAGGCCAGCGGTTACAGTTCTAATTCAACTCCTGGCCTGGGAACCTCCATATGTCATGGGTGCGGCCCTAAAAAGACAAAAAAAATCTTTATGTCTACACATGACTCTTAACTATTTTACTACTTACTTTAGGACGTTCCCATTCTTAAACATAATCTTCTTTCCCAAGTCCTTCTGCCGTTATACAATCATACACCTGAAAGTGTCTTTGGGGAAAAGTAATCATCACATGAACTTTGGTGCTATTTGGGACAGGGATCCAAGTTCCTGTTCACTAGAAAATGAGGCTAAATGAACAGTCATTGTACTCCTTCACATGCTAAAATGAGACACTGAAAAGGTAATGAGGAACACTTGAGACATTTTGACAACAGAGGGGGAATGACAGCCTCTTCTCAATCACACAGTTCAATCTGTGAAAGGCAAAGGGCAAGAATGGGAGACATTCACAGCCAAGACAGAGACATCCAGTTTGGACATCCAGCCCCAGACTACAAAAGAGGGGTCTCTTGCTTCAGGCATACATATTCCCCCTTTCAGAGCATCTGTGACTCCTTGATTCCATTGCTAAACCTGGATTTTTTTCCCCTCCCGCTATCAATCAAATAGAAGCAAATTGTTTGATTCAATTGAACAGATATTCTTTGATGAAACATTATGAGCCAAGCACTGACATAGTCTATGAACAATGAAAAAAGAAGTGTGTGGAATAACAGTAACTACATACACAAAAAAATTCAAGGGCCATATGAGGCAGGAAAGAAGTGAGAATATGCAGTGCAGAATGAGAGTCAAAGATAATATCAGAAAGGAGACAACATTTTCACAAATACTTGTATTGGGGCTTTCCATAGGCTTTATTTCTTCTAGGGGCTATGGGAGACATAAGACACAAATGATGAAGGTAACATTTGCCAAAACCTTGCCCAACAGAGAACTCCTTTGACATTTTTCAGTGTAAAGGTAACTAATGTTTGTAAAATTGGAGTTCCCCAAAGCACATACCTCGACTTGGGATTGCCTCCCACTTCCCAAATCCTAGTTAAATGTTCTCAAGTGAAAGACCCTTTGCAGAGATCTTGCCAGAAGAGAAAATACAATAGGAACTAAGGGAGGTTTATTTTTTCCCCACTTAGGACAGAAGGAGAGCATTATGTTTGACACTAGGTCATGTTTCTGATGCTTACATACCTGCCATCAACTGATGTCACCACTTTATTCCTGCTATTATGTTCATGGAACAGTTCAATGGTTTTCAGCCAGGGTTCCAATTATAATCATTTAGGGAGCTTTAAAAAATATGGATGCCTGGTCCCATCTCCAGAGATTTCAATTAGTCTAAGGCGGAGCCCAAGGAGTTCATATTTTTAACAAAGCTTCCTGATGTCTATAAGACACAGCCCAGTTTGAGAACCATGGTTAACCCACAGAAGTTTAACTCTGTGGGGTTACTTGAGTCCACTCTGCAGCCTCTGGGTTGGAAAAGTGGATTCCATGCTTCCCACTTTATAGTGCTCTTTGATTTGCTATTTTTAATTTACTATTTGAAAAACACATCAAGCCTCAAATGGACTGACCTTTCTGCTAATGTATTTCACCTAAATTAACAGAGGCAATTAACTAATTTTTATTGGAATTGTGCACTTTCCAATTCACATTTATCAACCCTTAAATGCTTGATCTAGTGTTGCAGTTTAAATTTTTTATTATTACCCTTTAAATCTGAAGAAATGTCTTACATCTAATTAGCCAAACTTACATATTCAATTAATAGATTCATTATAGGCTAATGAATATGGAGGCAACACTAGGGCAACATCTGCTTGGCAGTTGAAAAGACTCAAACTTTTCTGCTATGAAACGAGAAAAGGGTCTGTTATATAACTAAAACAGCTTGAGCTTTCATTTTTTTAACATTTCTGCATACTATAATGCTTTTAAGAGGTTTTATAGGCCTGCTAACCTTGGAAAAAGAATATGTTGTCCAGAGATAGCTGCCTTTCCAGAGGAAAATGGAATTCAGAATTGCAAAAGAAATACACATCCAAAGACACTTTTCAGTGTGAAAATGCAGAGGTCTAGATTGTCATCTCTGACTGCTGAGTTTTCTAACCTGAATTTTTCATTAAAAATGCCTAAGGTAATAAACTCATTGAGAAAACTAGTATTGCAAATTAAACAAAGCCTTTAATTTACTGTAATATACTTTAGGATCACCCCTAATTCATGGATTTTGTATGTTTTAAGATACAGCTAGATGTCATTTAGGGAATTAGATGTTCCAATAGTCAGCTATACTTGGCATCTAGATAATACAGAAATCCAAGGTAAATTTCTATAGTATTTTCAGTTACTAAAATTCTGGGTTTTTCTTTCTCTGGCTATGAATAGGTATTTTTATGAATATTATGAAAATGATTTACAGGAAAGGTGGGTAAGAGCTAGAGCGTATAATTCACATGAATTAGACTGGGAGGAAAATAATCAGAAATCATTTCTGAAGCATGTGTTATCTTCCACATCAAAGCAAGAATTAAACACGTGACTTTAGACTAATGTCTGCAGGTAAGACTATTTCAGGACATGTGCATGCTACTCTGTCAGGAGCTTAAAAGTCTTTTTTCCTTCCATTTGACTCCTTACATTCAAGTTGACACTTGGGTTATTAAAAGACTGTATTTCTTACTTTTGGTTATACAAGTGCAAAGTCTCAATATCCTTGCTAAAGTATCAAGTGTACCTTAATGAAATATTCTAAAATTGATTTACTGCAATATTCGTTATGTCTAACATTAATGGCCTCTTGTGTACTTGCAAGACTTCCTGGGAGTATGAAAAAGAAAACTTTAAGGTCTGGTCACACCTCAAGAAATTCATGACTTGATTCTCATAAGGAAACGCTTCACAACTGACAACAAATGTCCTTAGGCCCAGAAGTTGTATTTCAAGGTTCAAGGTTAATAACTCTCTTCATTATCTGAAAACTAGTGCCAATGTAACTCTTCCTCATGCTGTTCCTCAGTAGACATAAGGAGCACAAGAGAAACGGGGGGAAAGTTCTCCTCATATACTCAGAGGAACTGGGAGGAGACCATCTAGGCAATACCTGAGTAAGGAATGTCTACCCTGGAACTCCTGCTGTAGAGGGCCCTGCAGTTAAGAATACACAAAACACAAATTCAATGAGGAATACAAGAGCACATCTGTCATTCAGGATCAGATGCTCAGTGCTAGTAAATCTAAACATCCACAGTCATGACTAACACTGTTCAGGTCTCAAGGAAATGGCCTTCCTCATCTCTTACTAAAGACAGCATTTGAATGCTGGAAGATTATTTGTGTGAAGTGGCTGTTAACAGAGCACAGGCACAATTTGACCAGTGCAAGCAGAGATGAGAGAACAGATGAATGGACTTATCAAATCCTTCCTCTCAGATAGCAGGAATGCAATCAATTCTTCAAAAGTAGAAATATTGTTTCCCAAGAGTGTCAAGTTTCCATTTTCTTGCTTCTCTTTATGTTGAAATTGATGGTTTTTAAGGTTGTCATAAATTAACACGGTAGTAATCTTAAGAATTCTGTGTATTAACTAAGGAATATTTTGCAACACTAAACAATGTTGATCTAAGCATAAAACATTTGAAACATAAAATGCAAAAGATAAACATAATGCTTATCCAAAATTTATATGTATGTAGGTCTAGATATAACATGCCTTAAGTGTGAAATTAATGCTTTATCTTGGTAACTAGACAGACATTAAACTCTAGAATTTCTAATTGTCTTATTTTTTAAAAAAGTATTTTATGAAATACAATAATATTTTTAAAATGGAATAATTTAAGTTTGATGCTCATTAATTTTTAATTTTACTTAAAAATTTTAAATACTTTAGAAAGATAACTTTTTTGAAAATATAAGAAATTACTGTTTCTATTTGTATCTAACATTTCTGTGTATATATTCAAATATATACACTTCAAATATAATTTTTTTTAAAAGAAACTTTTAAATTATACTGTCAATATTACCAAATCATGTGAAAATCTTGGCTACAGCAATATAGCGATTTTAATGAAATAAAGGCAAAAGCTGCATTTTGTGGAATAAATATGTAATTTATGAATCATATATATCTTTATTTTATTACTTACCAAGACACTGATGGCACATCAAAAGAACACTAAGACACACACAATAATAATGAAATTCAATAGTCTTAGCATTTTGCTGACTTTCAAATAAAAAGTATAGCTTAACGTACTGAAATATTTTGCCATCATGAAGGTCTATTTGTTGAAGCAGAAGAAAACTTTGTATTTAAGAATTTTTAAGTCTAGTTAAAAATTGCAAAATATTTAAATGTTTGGTGGTTGGGTCTTCATTTGTCTTCTTTATCTGGACCCCACAAATGTTAGGAGTGGTCCCAGACAAAAGGAGCTGCCTTTCTTTCTCCATGGGCTTAAAAGATCATCACTGTTTCTTTGTTTAGTGATACTATAGGACATTCCAGAGGTACATGGTTAGTTTGCACTGCTTCTTTTTGTTATTGACTACAACGAAAAGAAACAGCGCAGGAGTTCCTGTCGAGGTGCAGCGGAAACAAATCTGACTAGGAACCATGAGATTTCAGGTTCAATCCCTGGCCTTGCTCAGTGGGTTAAGGATCCAGCGTTGCCATGAGGGAGCTGTGGTGTAGGCTGCAGGTGTGGCTTGGATTATGCGTTGCTGTGGCTGTGCCATAGGCCAGCAGCTGTAACTCTGATTGGATCCCTAGCCTGGGAATCTCCATATGCCATGGGTGTGGCCCTAAACAACAACAACAACAACAAAAAGCAGTGCAATGTAAACTGTGATAATCCTCCTGCATATTTTTAAAGTTTTCTGTGAAAAGGGATGTAAAGTACTTTCATAAACATTATTTTAATTTGAACTCAATATGTTAATTGGTTCATTTTTTTTTTCTTTTTTCTTTTTAGGGCTGCTTGCGCGGCATATGGAGGTTCCCAGGCTAGGGGTTGAATCAGAGCTGTAGCCGCTGGCCTACACCACAGCCACAGCAACACCAGATCCAAGCCAAGTCTGCGACCTACACCGCAGCTCACAGCAATGCCGAATCATTAACCCACTGAACTAGGCCAGGTATCGAACCTGCGTCCTCATGGATCCTAGTCAGGTTCGTTTCTGCTGACCCATGACCGAAACTCCTGGTTTTTCATTTTCAAGTGGTTTTCGTGTATTGTTAACAGGTTGAGTCAATGTTGTTGGGGTTTTCACTAACATGTAATAATTTTTTGTCTGGTTGCTTTATTTCAATACGGAAACGGCAATGGATCCAGATTCAGGAAACCCAAATTCTAGTCCTGACTATTTCCTGATTCACAGAGTTGAGCCACTGAAATGTCCCCTGCCCCCACCAACAGAAAATGTCCATGTGACTACATCCTAATGAGGAAGTGCCAAAGTTTGTATTAGGAGATCTGCACTATTTTTTTAATTTCAAAAGGACAACAATTCCAATTTTTTACCTATGTTACAAAGCTATTCACAAAACTGTGGAATAAAGAATTAGGGCATGGTTGAGCTAAACAAGTTGTGGTTTAAGTGAAATACAATCATTACATCTTTACAACCCAACAAAAACAAGCAGAACACTCTGAGGAGCTGAGGACTATAAAACTGCATAAACCATTGTTCTCACAACAAGGAGCTCTGTGTTCAGGCCAGCAGGGAGCATAGTTGCAGCATCATGCTCTAGCATGTGTGCAATGCTATGGAGACGACAAAAGAAAGTGGTTAGATCTCTTTGGGAATCAAAAGGATGGCATTTGAGCTGTACCTACATGACAGGAGGACACACAGGCAAGGCTAGCGTGGTAGCAGGAAGAAGAGAGCAAATTTTGTAAAAGTATAATATACCTGTAAAGGAATCCTTAGGGTATAACCTAGATGATAAACTAACACACCAGTTTAGCAGAATGGGGAGCTAGAGTAAATAAGCACTCTATCTCATGGTTTTACTCTGGGATATTAGGTCAGTTAGGTGGTAGCAATTCCTAGAGAAGTGTGTGTAAGTGACTTCCATTCGACATTGTAAATAGCCAGGCAAAAACAGAAAAAAGTTCAAAACGTTTAGGCATGAATCAAAGGATTCCCAGGTATGAGAGAAATTCCTAGGGCCATTGAAGGAGGAAGCAGGATGATGGAAAAGGAAGGGTTGTGAGATGCCTGAAGGTACTGCTAAGAAAGAGGTAGGAGTACACACTCTCACTCCAGGCTACAATGCCTTACAGGGCACAGACTGGTCTCTGTTAACTCTTTCCTCACCAAGCTCTGAATCTTCTATCTCCCTATCATTCCCCTATCCTGCCGCTTCTCTCCACCTCTAGTGCACCTACTTTTGTCCTGGTCCTCCCTATCTCTTGTATAGCATATGTAGCTGTGCATGATGGCAATGAATTTCAGTTCAAGTTAAGTGAGCCCAGATGGGCTCTTGTGGTGTGTGGGAAGAAGGAATGCTCCAAGCCACTAATGGGAGGAGAGGCTTTCTGGACTACTATAATAATTTTGTCCTTACTGCTTGTCCTCATGTACCACCCTTTACACAGCTGATAAGAGTGATGTGAATAAAAAACATTGCCTGTCATATCAATAAACAAAAATGTTGCAGCCATCAGGTCAACGCCCCCCCACCCCACCCCATATACACAATGGTATACCCTGAGGGGACTCAGGATGGCAAAGAACAGGGTACTGGCCATGAATGGCTGGGGTGCAAATCAAAGGCATGATTTCAGTGAGCCCAGACTCTTGCATCTTCTCAAAAATAGAAAAAGACTAAATTCCTTAACATGAGATATCTGGTTTTCTTTAATTAACAACAATCTTTTGAAGTTCCAACTACCTGGTCTTGCAAAAACTCCTACTTACCCTGGCTCCTTCCTAATTTTTCTGATAAGTCTCTCAGAGCTACCTGAGAGGCTATGTCCCTGGCTTAAGTCTTCAGTGTTGTTCACCAAATAATACCTAATTCTCAAATTTTAGGTTGGGCTTTTTTCTTTTTTTTTCTTCTTCTTTTTAGTCAACAGTGGCCTTTCCACATCTTAATTATGATCATACTACTTTTCTCCATAGCGGCTTCCCATTGCCTACAGGATGAAGCCCAAACTCCTTGATCAGGGCTGTGTCTTTGGAGGGTTAATCATACAACTATGTGAAAGAAAAACATTTAGAAGAAGTCCATTTAATCAACCCTAACAAGGGAATTGGAGGTCATCTAGTCCAGGCTTTCCTAAACGTCCTCATCACTTGTGAATATAAGAAATTCCTAGGTTCCTCCTAGACCTGCTGGATCAGTCTACCAAGAAAGGGCCCAGAGCCTGTGTGGTTAACAACTTTAGCTCCCCAGAGCATTCTCATGTTCAGGTGGTCTGGGGATCTGATTAAGAAACCCCAGTTCAAAGAGACATATCGGTTGCAGAAGTCCAGAAAATGAGGGCTGGGAACGGAATGAAGGGACTGGAAAGGAGCATAGCTGTGAGTGGGACTGCAGACCTCATGATAATCTCACTCAGGTGTCCATGCCAGAGCTCGATATAAGGTCCACCTTGGAGCTTCTGCAGGTAAGTGATTCATGTAGGGAGGGCCTCCCACCCTCCCACCTGCCCCCCACGACCGACCCCCCCCCCCCCCCCGCCGTTGGCCACAAGAGCAATGAATCTAGGGCAGCAGGCTGGAGAGGCAGTGGGAGGGCAAGAAAAGATGAAAAATCCTGGGCTGCTTTTCTGCTGAGGGACCAGGCAGGACATAGGGTACTTTCGCCCCCAGCTTTTAGTCCTGCAGATGCAGCTGAAGATAAGAAAGATTTGCCTGAGGGCAAAATTGTGAACAAAACAGAATTTGCTGCTGGTGTTTATAGCCTTCCCTTTTTTCTGTCTTTCCTGCCTTGCTGGTGCCCCCACCCCCCACTCCCCCAGTGTGTCCTTGTTCTCAATGCTGTGTGAAAATGGCATTGTTGGATTGCTGTCTTCACCACACCCTGAGACAGTGTTTTGCCTTGACTAGGTATTTGAACTACCCAGCTTTCTCTCTCTCTCCCTCTCTCTCTTCTCCTTCATGAATGTAAGGCTTGAAAAAGTAGAGTATATCATCAGCAGCCAACTTTTAATAACTTTTTGGTCTTTTTGTCTTTATAAGTCCTGACTCTTTCTGTTCCCCCAACACTCCTTTGGGGTTAAACAAATCTGTGTCTCCTGAATTGGAATTCTTAAGACTGTACAAATAAACATTTGTCATTTGGAAAAAAAAGAAAAAGTATCAGGCAATAGTAGAAATGGAAAAAATATTTGCAATAAAAATCAAGGGAGCCACCCTGCCCTTGAAATGGTAATTTCCCAAAGTTTGCCTTAAAGTACTGTTCAGCCATTCAACTTACATTTAATGAGTGAGGACCTTGTGTTAAGCACTGTGTTAAATTTGACATCCAGAAGAGAACAAGGGAAATGGGGTGGCGGGGGAGGGGGGAGAACAAGGAGACTTGGTCCTTTTCTTTGAGGATCCTCTTTGAGGATCCTCATAGTCTACTGAGGATAAAAATTCAACCAGATAATACTGTAAGACAGAGATTGCATACTACATATAGAAGCCTAAGGTAGAGAAGAGTTAACCTTCTCTGGGTAGGTCAAGAAGGCTTCAGAGGGATGCTGCTTGAATTTGGACTTAAAACATGAGGTTTTCACTAGGGAGTTGACAAGGGAAAGGAACATTCTAAGCATAAGGAGTGGCACATATAAGAGTTCAGAGAGATGGAAAAGTTTGGTATGGTCAAAGGAAAAAACTAAACAAAATAGATCAGTATAGAAGGTGTAGAGTGAGTGGCAAGGAGTCAAAGGAAATGATGCTGGCAAAGGGAAGTTGCAGGCAAAGGGTCAGACAAGTCATGTGGCAGATGGAATTTTTCAAAGATGACCTCATGAATATATATCCCACCCCTCAGGCTCTTACATTCCTCCATCTAGAGGTGGGGTTGCTGTTTCCTCTCCATGAACCTGGGCTTCGTCTATAACCTCCCTGACCAGTGGGACATGGCAGGAGTGATGCTGCATGACTTCCAAGGCTGGACTGTAAAAGACAATGTGGCTTCTGCCTCATGTGCTTACACCCCTCCCTTCACCCTCTCCCCTTCCTCCTGGCTTCCTCCCTCTTTCTTTCTCTGAATCCTTGTCTTTGGAAGTCGGCATGTTGTAAGCAAGGCCAGGTCAAAAGAGAGATGAAAACCCAATTGAAAAATGGGCAAAAGACCTAAATAGACATTTCTCCAAAAAAGATACACAGATGGCCAACAAGCACAAGAAAAATGCTCAACATCAGTGATTATTAGAGAAATGCAAATCAAAACTACTGTGAGGAACCACCTCACACCAGTAAGAATGGCCATCATTAATAAGTCCACAAATAACAAATGCTGCAGGGGGTGTGGAGAAAAGGGAACCCTCCTGTACTGTTGATGGGAATGAACGTTGGTTCAACCACTATGGAAAACAGTTTGGAGGTACCTTAGAAAACAATACATAGAACTACCATATGACCCAGCAGTCCCTCTCTTGGGCACATATCCAAACAAAACTTTCCTTGAAAAAGACATGTGCACCCACATGTTCACTGCAGCACTAGTCACAATAGCCAAGACATGGAAACAACCCAAATGTCCATCCACAGATGATTGGATTAAGAAGAAGTGGTATAGATGCACAATGGAATACTACTCAACCATAAAAAAGAATGAAATAATGCCATTTGCAGCAACATGGATATAACTAGAGACTCCCATGCTAAGTGAAGTAAGTCAGAAAGAGAAAGACAAATACCATATGATATCACTTATATCTGGAATCTAATATACGGCATAAATGAACCTTTCCACAGAAAAGAAAATCATGGACTTGGAGAACAGACTTGTAGCTGCCAAGGGAGATGGAGAGGGAGTGGGATGGATTGGGAACTTGGGGTTAATAAATGCAAACTATTGCCTTTGGAATGGATTAGTAATGAGATCCTGCTGTGTAGCACTGGGAACTATATCTAGTCACTTATGATGGAGCATGATAATGTGAGAAAAAGGAATGTGTACATGTATGTGTAACTGGGTCACCATGCTGTAGAAAAAAAAATTGTATTAGGGAAATAACAATTAAAAATAAATAATTGTATTAGGGAAATAACAATTAAAAATAAATTGTATAATTGTATAATAACAATTGTATAATAACAATTAAAAATAAATAACTGTATTAGGGAAATAACAATTAAAAATAAGTAATTGTATAACAATAAAATATAAATAATTGTATTAGGGAAATAACAATTAAAAATAAATAATTGTATTAGGGAAATAATAATAAAAAATAAATAAATATGCTTGCAGGGCAAAAAAAAATCTATGTGCAAAAAAAAAAAAACTAAAAAAATAAAATGAATCAAACATAAATAAATAAATAAATAATGATCCAAAACTCGGACCCTGGTTTCCTGATACCATATCCCATTTTAGTTTCAACTATACAACACCCTAACACTTAAAGACCAGCTATAACACTCCACAATGGGGATAAATTAAGTCACTTGATTCAGCATGGCTCCCAAAGAGCACTCTATGAATCCCAAACAGGAATTCTCACTGCTGGTTTTCAGTTCATGAAATTTTATCAAGCTGTGTACTTATGACATGTACACTCTTCTGGATCTATCTTATACTTCAATAAAAGGTGTTTTATTTTGAAAAAAAAAAAGGAAAAGAAAATTGACAGAACACTGTAAACCAGCTATTTAAAAAAAAAAAGAGAGAGACAAAATGTGGATGTTCCAGCTGCCGGTCCCGGCAGGGCCCCAGCCAGCATCAGCCATCAGACATTGGATGAACTGGCCTTCAGAGGATTTTAGACAGTGAGGCTCTTTGCAGGGCCCTGGATATCACAGAACAGTAACAAACCACCCCTGCTGTATTTTGCCCGAATTTCTACACACAGTAACCATGAAAGACAATAAGTGATTATTGTTTTAAGCCACGAGGTTTGGGGGTAACTTTTTATACAGCAGTAGATAATGGAACTACACTCTATCTTAAAAACACCAGGGAGCCAGTGAAGGTGTTTTCCTCAGGAAAGTGGCATAAGAATTTTGAATTAGAAAGACAGTCCAGGTGTCAATATGGAAATAGGACAGTGGGGGAAGGGTGGCTTAGGGGCTGGGAAAACAAGGCTGTGCCAGTTATGCAAGCCAGTGGGAACCGTAGGGCAGAAAAGTATTTGAGATTTTTTAGGAAAAAATTTTAATTTTTAGTCTGGTTGAGGACCTCTCTTACTTTTTATACCCTAAGGTGAAGGTCAGTAAGGACAGCAAAATTCTTGAGCTGATTCTTTCTTACCGCCCCCTATTGCAACCTTTCCTCTGCTCCCTTTTATCTAGATGCTGGGCTTTTAGGGTCTATTTTCATGATGCCTTCATCCTTCCCTATTGATATCCACTGACTAACAACACACTCCTCCTAGTTGGTGTCTTCTTGCCTTCTTTCCAAGTATGAAGGTCATGGCTCCAGTCTCATAACCTACAGTG
The DNA here is from genome assembly GCF_016906955.1 of Phacochoerus africanus. NCBI lineage: Eukaryota > Metazoa > Chordata > Mammalia > Artiodactyla > Suidae > Phacochoerus > Phacochoerus africanus. The sequence continues at coordinate 115,935,765 of NC_062545.1, read as the reverse complement.
TGGGTTTCTTCTAGTTCATCAGAATCTGGGGTTTTGTAGAGGGTGTGGGAAGACATGTTTGAGGGAATGAAGATCTCAACAGGCATATCCCAACCTTTTTAACACAGATGAGTGAAATAATGATAATCAAGAGACTTATAAGACATACTATTTAGTACTATTTTGACACCAAAGCTGGTTATAAATAGTGAAGGAGTAACAACATGTTTATTAATACAGATGGTTTGGTTGTATATTGTTAACTGCATACCATTCAACTCAGAGTGAGACTCATTAACTGTTGCCCGTTGTCTAGTATGTACAATAGAATATAAAACCTAGGTGATATTTAAGAAAGCAATATAAGCCAAAAATAAAGTGAATGAAAACTTTTCCTTTACTTCATCTGGGCTTTATTTTTCCTACTGAATATTAGGCTCATCTCTAGATTTATCTAGGAAGAGTTGGCAATTATAACCTGCATGTACTGTCAGGCATTTTTATTCACCATGGTAAGATTTTTGACTCAACTTTTTTTTTTGTCTGCTCCCACAGCATGTGGAAGTTCCTGCACCACAGCAGCAACCCAAGCTGCTTCAGTAACAACATTGGATCCTTAACCTGCTGTTCCACAAGGGAACTCCTTGACTCAACTTTTTCAGAACTATTTTATTGAGCAATTTCTATCTTTCAGGATCTTTCATATTCATTATCTTAATCAATCCTCACATAAATCCACAAAGTAGTATTTTACTTCTAATTTACAGTTAGGAAGACTTTTCTGAATTGTCATGCTGGAGGTTAAACAGCTCACAATGATAAAAGAGGGCCTTGAGGCTAGGTATTTTGATAGGCTCAGGGCTAAATAGTTCACAGTGATAATGCAGGGCCCTGAAAGTAGGCATTTGACTCTCAGAATTCAGAATTCTTTTCACTGTGGGCCAGATACTATGGAGGACTCAGGCCTTATCTTCACAACAGTAGTAATTGAAGGCAAACTGCATTTGTCTGTTATAATCATATACGTTGCTTTTATCTACACAGTGACAAACTGACAGATGATACTTACATGGTTGGAAGGATGCTCAGATCTTAGCTGCTAAGCCTTTTCATATGTAGACGTTTTCACTAGCCTCGTGTGAACATCTGCCCTAGCATCTCAATCATTCTCTGTCACTTTGCAGGATGTGGCAGGCAGTCAGGGTGTTTAAAATCTCAGATTCTGGAGCCAACTGTTTGGATTCAGATCTTGTTAGTTCTGTGACCTTGAGCAACTATTCAACCTCCCTGTGCCTAAGTTCCTTAAAATTTGAAATCTAGATAATAACAGTACCTATCTTACAGGTTTATTGTTAGGATAAAACAAGTTAATATAGAGAAATTACTTAAAACACTGCCTGAAACAAATTCAATGCTATTTAAACATTAGACATTATCATTATCATCATTATTATTCCAGGAACTTAAAGGCAATCAGTCAATAATTATGAAATCAGTATGGCAATTTAACAGCACACATTTATGCATATGTGTATGTGCAGATATGTGTATAGCTTTTTTTTCCCTTTATTTCTTTCTATAACAGTCTAATTTTCCAATTAAGATGTAAGAGTTCTCATAGTCTGGTCCTTGAAAAATCTTTCTCTCTTTGATCAACATGATAACTTAATAAGTGATGTAAGTGATGTTCTTGTATTAATTTGTTAAAGCTGCCATAGCAAAATACCATGGGATGAGGGGCTTACATAACATAAATTTATGTATGTATGTATGTATGCATTTTCTCATAGTTCTGGAAGCTAGAAGTTCAAGATCAAGTTTGTTAGTTTTAAATTAATCACCTCCTTTAAAGTCCTTACCTCCAAATTTTGGCTACATTCTGAGGGAGGTGGATTAGATTTAAAACTTTAATTTGTGGGGGACACAAACGTGACTATTTAGATTATACTGTCATGTCTAGTGGCTAGAAACAAGTATAACTAATTTTATTTATCTGGCTAAATCATGTTAAATTATTGATAAGATTATGAAATAGCTGTGATGTAACTATGAGTTTTGGATTTAGAACTATAGGATCTGGGTTTGCATTCTAATTCCACTGTTCACCAAATCTGTCTCAGTCAATTCTTTAATCTCTCTGAGCCTCTGCTTCTTCCTATATAAAATGAGGAGAGGGGAATTCCCTTTGTGGCTCAGTGGTTAACGAACAGGACTAGGATCCATGAGGATGCAGATTTGATCCCTGGCCTTGCTCAGTGGGTTAAGGATCTGATGTTGCAGTGAGCTGTGATGCAGGTCACAGATGTGGCTTGGATCTGGCATTGCTGTGGCTGTGGTGTAGGCCAGCGGCTATAGCTCTGATTTAACCCCTATCCTGGGAATTTCCGAATGCCAAGGGTGCAGCCCTAAAAGCAAAAATAAATAAATAAATAAATAAATAAATAAATAAATAAATAAATAAATAAATTCAATAAAATGAGGAGAGGAATATCTTTCAGATTATACTGAGAATTATGTAAGGTATAGTTTATGGAAGTGTTAAGCCTAGCACGGGGCCTTATCCATAGAAAGTATGTGACATATTTTGGTTAAATCCAAATCTGTCCTAGTAGTAATTTTTAAAAATATTTTGGAGTTCCCGTCGTGGCGCAGTGGTTAACGAATCCGACTAGGAACCACGAGGTTGCGGGTTCGGTCCCTGCCCTTGCTCAGTGGGTTAAGGACCCGGCGTTGCCGTGAGCTGCGGTGTAGGTTGCAGACGCGGCTTGGATCCCATGTTGCTGTGGCTCTGGTGTAGGCTGGCGGCTACAGCTCCGATTGGACCCCTAGCCTGGGAACCTCCATATGCTGCGGGAGCGGCCCAAGAAATAGCAACAACAACAACAACAACAACAACAAAAAGACAAAAAAAAAAGGGGGGGGGGAATGGGGGTTCTAAGAGTTCTGAAAACAGCATTTAAGATAAGAATCAGGAGTTCCCGTCGTGGCGCAGTGGTTAACGAATCCGACTAGGAACCATGAGGTTGCGGGTTCGGTCCCTGCCCTTGCTCAGTGGGTTAAGGATCCGGCGTTGCTGTGAGCTGCGGTGTAGGTTGCAGACGCGGCTCGGATCCCACGTTGCTGTGGCTCTGGCGTAGGCTGGCAGCTACAGCTCCGATTGGACCCCTAGCCTGGGAACCTCCATATGCCGCAGGAGCGGCCCAAGAAATAGCAAAAAGACAGACAAAAAAATATATATATATGTATATATTTTTTAATGAGGGAAAATTTAAACATACCCAAAAGAAGAAGGAGAATCCTGACAAACCCTAACATAATCATAACTCATTGTTCAACATGTGTCAAGAGTTTGTCAAACTCATTTTACCTTTTTCACAATACTTTTTGATTTCTGGATATTTCAAAGCAAATCCTGGATGTTATGTTATTCACATGTAAATACTTTAGTATGCCTCTCTAACTTATCACCATAACATTATTATACCTAACAGAACTGAGACTCCTTAATATCTATAACCCAGTTGATATGCAAATGTTTTTGATTATCTTAAAGATTATTTTTTTTACAATCTGTTGAAATAAGGATCCAAACAAGGTCCACATGTTGCATTTATTACATATCCTACGTTTCTTTATTTTAAAACAGTCCTCAGTTCCTTCTGTTGGTTTAACTTTGTGGCATAGATTTGTAAAAACAAACAAATAAACACATTATTTTTGTCATGGAATGGTTTATGTTCCGGATTCAGCTGCTCTTCTGGATTTATGGTGTTATTTAACTTGTTCCCCTGTCTCCCACATTTCCTGTAAATTGGTGGTTGAACCTATGGCTTGATTACATTCATGTCCAAATTTTATAGACAAGAATACTCATAAGTGGTGCTAGAGTTAACAGTCTTTTGAGGATGACTATTGATGTATTTTTAACTATTTTAAAATCAGTCTCAGAAATCTTTCTCTGCCACAAACACAGGCACATCATGATCTTGGTGGTAGTTCCATTCAGTTGACTACAGAACTCCTTTAGTTTATGTTGCCATTGGATGTGGCTGTATTGTTTCATATATTGTTTGTTTTTTAAGGTCTATGATCTTGTACTGTTTTGGAAACTATGTTCTCCCTAACTCTAGTAAATCAACTATTTTTTTAAGTCACTCACCATTCCTTTCCTATTCAGATATTTAGCTAGAATTAGTATTGAGTCAAGTATAGTTAAAAGAATGAGTCATTGTCCTAAATAGAAGATGAAAGGAATTATTCAGAATACAATAATCATCTTACCTGGAGCCATGCCTTCAATGAAAGATAACTGAAGTTTTCAATTCAGGATAATTCAGAATCCCAAAATAGTTTTCCCCCATTATCTAGATACTCTTGAATGTTGAGTCCATTCCCATGGTTCCCCTTAAGTAGTTTCACAAATAAATATTACTGTCCCACTACTTTGAATAGGTCAAATTTGAGAGGTACTACAAACATACCAAGAAAAGACATAGTACCTGCCTTCAAAGACTAACTTTGGGAGGAGAAGACAGTGAGTAAACAGTTTATGTAAAGTATGTGACAAAACAGTGGGGGAAAAAAAAAAACAAAGAAAATGTAGTTTAGAAGGGTTACAGAAAAGTTTTTTGTGGCATTTAGGTGAACCTTGAAGATTTGGTAGAATATTTTTGGTTCTTGAAAGATGGAAAAGAGTGGTTTTGGCAGGACTGGGTAAATTAAAAAGCATCTAAAAACCCATGCTTGAGATCACTGGATATAATCTGCCTCTAGTTAAAGAGGTGAGATAGGAGATTGAGATAGAAAAGCACGGACATTACTGAATAATGAGCTGGTCAGCTTTTCCTTTCTCCCTCCACCATCCCCCTCCCGTCCCTTCCTTCCTCTCTCTATTTCCTTCCTTCTTTAATTCTTACCTTTTTAATTCAGAAGGTAACAGGAAACCATTGAAATAAGATGACACGCAGTTCTATCAAAGCCAAAAGAAGGAGAGCTTTAAGAAGGGAAGAAGCATTATTCACAATAGCCAAAAAAGTGGAAACAACTCAAATGTCCATCACCTAATGAATTGATAAACACATTTGGTAAATCCATACAATGGAATATTATTCAACCTTAAAAAGGAATGAAGGACTGATACACATTACAATACGGATGAACCTTGAAAACCTTACGCTAAGTAAAATTAGCCAGTCACAAAGGACTACATATATAATTCTATTTGTATGAAATATTCAAAATAGACCATCTATAAAGGCAGAAAATAGATCAGTGGTTGCCTAGCACTGAGGGGCTTGTTGAAGAATTATGTGATGCCAACTGAGGAGAGTTGTGTTTCTTTTCAGGAGGATGAAGTGTTCTAAGATGAATTGAGATGAGCAATGAACAATTCTGAACACATTAAAAGCCATTGGCTTGTATACTCTGGATGAATTGTATGATATCTAGCTCTTTAAGAAAAAAAAAATGATAGAGTGGTCCATAGTATCATTTTTTACAGGAAGATCAAGGAGGATGAATACTGAAAAGGGCTACAGGATTTTATGATTGAAAGTTCACTGGTGACCTTTAAAAAGGGAATTTCTTCTCTGAAGTGGTGGGAGCAGAAGTGAGTGAATGAGGGGTAAGTTTGGCCATGAAGGATGAGACCACAGGACATGAGCTCTTCCAACTTCCTCCTCCTCAGTCTCAACATTTATTTTTAAAAATCTTCTCATTAACATTAATTACTTCTGAAGAAAGGCATTCTTTGGGGCTAGGTTTGGACTTTCTTTCTGAGCTCATTTTCTGCTCTCAGTCCTGGAATTTTGCCTGATGTGTTTTTCTTTCTCAGTTGAATCATGAAGAAACACCATAAACACTTTTTTTCTTTTTTTTGCGAGCTGCACCCCATGGCATATGGCAGTTCCCAGGCTAGGGGTCAAATCAGAGCTGTTGCTGCTGGCCTACGCCAGAGCCATAGCAAAGCCAGATCCGAGTTGCGTCTGTGACCCACACCACAACTCATGGCAACGTGGATCCTTAACCCACTGAGTGAGGCCAGGGATCGAACCCACAACCTCACTGCGCCATGACGGGAACTCCACCATAGACACTCTTGAAGATGAAAAAGATGGGAGGACTTGCTCTACCACATATCAAGATTTATTACAAAGCTACAGTAATTGAGTAGGTCTGATATTTGTTCAGTGATAAAGAACTAGACCTCTGGAATGAACAGAACTCCACAGCTCAGAAGCAAATCTATGTAAGGACTGACAGGGGGGGAAAAGCAGAGCAGTGGGGGAAAAACACTTTGTAAACAAATGAGGCTAGAACAATTGCCAAATGAGGAAAATGAAATCAGTCTCCTATCCTGTACCAGACAGGAAAATAGATATCTGATGATCAAAAAGCAAATACAAAAAGCAAAATAACCCTAAGATTATATAACAGAGAATCTTCATGATCTCAGGATTTGAGAAGGATTTCTCAAAAAAATACATAAAAAATCATAAAGGGAAAGATTTATGAATTGAACCCCATTTAAGGTTAAGAATTTTTAGTCATTGATTTTGTATTTATAATTTTGTATTCTTTTTCTCAAAGAAGGCATCTAAATTGCACATTTGGGGGGACCACAAAGCCTAGCTCTATATCTAATCTTTTCAAACAGTACCTTCTTTATTTCCTAAGCAAATTTTATTTCCAAAGATGACATTCTAGCTATAGGCTTTTTCTATTTACTTCTTACTCTTTAGGTTTGTAGTAATTTCATTGGGATATTTCTTTTCCTCAACTCAAGAAGGATATCATAACCTCTTTATAATAAAGCTTCTCTTCCTTTTGATTTGTTCATGAATAAAATCACTCAACATTTTGTGGAATAAGCCAGATCTCAAACCACAGTTGTAATTGACAGAGCTAACAAAACCACAGCCAACTGGAGACCACTTGAGCCTACAAACCACGTGATTCCAAGAGGCTGGGCCATCAACCACTACTTTTGGATTTAGTGACAGGTCAAATACAAAGGAGATTCTCTGATACTTCCTAACTAGGCCTGCAAGGAATTCAACTACTGGTGTTCTGTAGCCGAGGCAGAAGTGACTTAGCTATCTTTCTAGTTTAGAATCATCATTACTACCCTCACCAATAAATCAAGTAAAGGCAATTGAAATTGTTCTTCAATGCAATGCATGTAACACCTGTTTTCAAGCTCCGCCTATTTTGAGGTGAAATTTCTCTAGGGCTATAAGATATAGTTTCCAATAATTTAATCCCTATTTCAGCCAGGCTGAAGCAAAACTGAATATATTTAGGTCAAAGTTATGCCTACATAGATTACATCAGAGTCCACCATAAAGGACCACATACCAAATGTACTTACTGAGGCTATACTGGCCCTCTCCAGTTATAAACAGCCACATAACTAAAAAAAAAACTTGCCAACCTATAAACCCCCTCAAACTGTCAAAGATGAAAACCATGTGCCCTCAAACATGAAAGTCCTAAAGTGTCTCAAGTGGGGGCCTCTAAAGCCTCAGCTACTGCATGGTATTTTAGATTCTATAGTATCAGTCCTTACTTATTTTCATAAGAGTTCTCACTAAGATAGAAACCAGAGATTTTAGGAGGCTAAGTTCAGAACCAATTGAGAAATAAAACAGTTTTATAGACAGAGATTTTTTTAAAATTTAGCTTTTTGATGAATTTGGGAATGTGGTTTGAATCTGCAGCCAAAAAGATGTCATAGTATGACGCCTCTGAATTGAATGATCTCAAACTCTAAGCCTCCCCTTTGCTAGAAAAGTGTCCATCCAGAGCGCATTCATGAGTTCACCACATGAAAATGGACCTCCTTGCCACATTTAGTCAGATCTGAAAGAGACTCCAGATGGCAATTCACCATGTAGCTATTTCTCCCAGACTCACCAGGAAGAAGTGCATGAGGAGATGGGGAGATGCCAGGATGGTCCTCGAGCAAACAATCTTTCAGGGAAACATGAGGGAAAGGAAGTAGAGGTGATGTGCTTTGGAGATGAAGGAAGGGGACGGAAGCCAAGGACTGCAGGTGAATTTAGAAGTAAGAAGAGTTGAGGAAACAGTATTCTCTGGAGACTCCAGGAGAAACTGTTAAACTAATTAAACAAGAAGCCCATTAGATGATGTAGCTCTATTACCAAGGCAGCCTACTAAGTAAAGAAAATCTAAGCCTGAAATGCCTCATGGTCATGAAATAGAAACCTAAGGACAACTAACCACAAATAGCCAACCAGGAGAGAGGATTAAGATGGTGGAATAGAAGGACTGGAGCTCAACTTCTCTCCTAAAAACATCAAAATTCACAACTAAAAGCTGAGCAATCTCCACCCAAATGGACCAGAAACCTTAAAAAAGATACTCTACACCAGAAAAAAAAGAGGAGGCCACATCAAGAGGTAGGAGAGGCAACTTCACGATATAAACAACCCCATACCTCCTGGGTGGGAAGCTCCACAGACTGGAAATTAACTGGTTCACAGAGACTCACCTATAGGAGTGAGAGTTCTGAGCCCCGCATCAAACCCTCACGTGCTGGGATCTGGCACTGGGAGAAAGAGCCCCTGGAGCATCTGGCATTGAAGGCCAGTGGGGCTTGTGTGCAGGAGCTCCACAGGACTAGGGGAAATGGAGACCCCATTCTTAAAAGGCACACACAGACTTTCACGTGCACTGGGTCCCAGGGAAAACCAAAGTGTCCATAGGAATCTGGGTCAAACCTGACTGCAGTTCTTGGAGGACATCCTGTGAAAACAGGGGTGAACGTGGCTTGTTGTGAGGGAGGAACACTGAAGTCAAAGCTCTCCGGAATATCCAGCAGCTGCCTTTCTCTGGAGGTGGCCATTTTGGGAAAATCTGGCCCCACCCATCAGTCAGCAGTGAGAAGCCCCAGGGCAAACAACAATCCAGGTGGGATCACAGCCTCCCCCTAAAGACCCCTCAGGCACACAGCTGCCTCTAATCCCATCCAGACACTAAGCCCCACCCACCAGAGGGATTAGAATCGGCTCTACCCACCAGTGGGCAGGCATCAGCCCCTCCCATTGGGAGGCCTACAGCAAGCCCCCCATACCGACTTCAGCCACAGGGGGGCAGACATCAGAAGTAAGAGAGGCTACAATTCTAGCATCTGTAAAAAGGTCACCATACCAAAAACCTATAAAAATGAAAAGAGAGAACTATAACTCAGATGAGGAAGAAAGAAAAAAACCCAGAAGATCAGCTAAGCGATGAGGAGATTCTCAGCATCCAGGAAAAAGACTTTAGATTGTTGATGCTGAAGATGATGCAAGGCATTGGAAATAAACTGGAGGCAAAGATGGATAACTGACAGGAGACACTGAGCAAAGAGATACAAGATATAAAACTTAAACAAGAAGAGATGCAAAATTCAATCACTGAAATAAAAAATTCACTAGAAGCAGCTAACAGCAGAATACAGGAGGCAGAAGAACAAATAATCGAGGTGGAGGACAGACTAGTGGAAATTACGGATGTGGAACAGAAAAGAGAAAAAGATTGAAAAGAAATGAAAAGAGTCTCAGGGAACTCTGGGACAACGTTAAACGCACCAACATCCATATTATAGTGGTGCCAGAAGGAGAAGAGAGAGAGAAGGAGACAGAAAAAATATTGCAAGAGATAATAGCCAAAAAATTCCCTAACATGGGAAAGGAACCACTCACTCAAATCCAGGAAGCACAACGAGTACCATATAAAACAAACCCAAGGAGGAACACCCCAAGACACATATTAATCAAACTGACCAAAATTAAAGACAAAGAGAAAATCTTGAAAGCAGCTAGGGAAAAGAATAAAGTAACATACAAGGGAACCCTGATAAGGTTATCAGCAGATTTTTCAGCAAAAACTCTGCAGGCCAGAAGGGAGTGGCATGATATACTCAACGTGATGAAAGGAAAAAACCTCCAACCAAGATTACTTTACCCAGCAAGGCTCTCATTCAGATTTGAAGGAGAAATCAAAACCTTCACAGATAAGCAAAAGTTGAGAGAATTCAGCAATACTAAACCAGCCTTACTACAAATACTAAAGGAACTTCTCTAGGCAGAAAAGAAAAGACAGCAACAGGAAACAAAAATTCCACACATGACAAGGCTCACCAGTAAAGGTATATATATATATACAGTAAAGATACGAAAGCATCCATGCACAATTATACCACCAAAATCAGAAATCATGAGAAGAGGTGGGTACAAATGGAGGACACTGGAGATGAACTTGCAATTAAGAGAACAACAACTTAAAACAATCTCATATACATATAGACTCTTATATCAAAACTTCAGAAGAACTGCAAACCAAAAATCTACAAGTGATACACAAACAAGGAATCTCTGGAGAAGAAATATATCTCATAGTAAATAAGTGCATAATCCACCATGAAGGGGGTCATTTGACATCATTCTTGGAATGCTGAAGTCTTCTTAGAACTGATTCTGATTTCCTCTCCATCAAAGAATTTATGATAATTATAATTAAGTAATGCAACTGTACAATTAAATAATACAGTTCTACAATTGTATTATTAATAACCATTTTCTCCATGGTACAATGTAAGGTCTATAATGTCTTGTTTATCACATCACCTAGAATGGTGTAATGCCTATATTGAAGAATCAATAAGATGTAACAAATTGTGCGGACATATTTACATAGTTACACTGTTTTTTATCCAATTTATGCATTTTATATTTTACTTATTTTCAGAGGGTGTATTATTTTTGTTATCCTTACCAGTTAAGTTATTCTTTTTATTATGCTATATAAAATATTTAATGGTATATAAGGCTTTCTTTATAAATTTTAGTTGCATAATATACACAATTTTAATATAATACTAATTTTTAAAGAAAAATTGAAATGTAATAGATAATACTAAATGGTAAAGATGAAAGCCATACACAATGGGATAAAGCATATAATAAATTACCTATTTGTCTCAGCATATTTTCCATTCCACTTCTCCAGAGGGAGACACTTAATCTGTTTCTTAAGATCCATGATATAATAACCTGTCTGAATGTAATTGTGTTTAAATATATGTATTTTATTTTATTCTGTAAAAAATATATACTCTGTGATAATCTATGTGGGAATAGAATGTGAAAGGGAATGGATGTATGTACATGTATAACTGAATCTCTTTGTTGTACAGCAGAAATTATCACAACCTTGTAAATCAACTATACTTCAATAAATTTTTTTTAAAAATGAAAAAAACAAAAAAAAAAAAACAAATAGCCAACCAGGTTTTAAGCTATAACCAATAAAATAATGTCCTCACTTTGCTTCTGCCTTTTCTTTATACAGATTTCTCCCAGCTCCCTCCTTGGAGTGCTTCTAACCACTTCTGTGTTGGCTCTGCCCATTTGAATCTATTTTTTCACTCAAATAAATTCTTAAAATTTTATTATGTCTCAGATCATGTTTTAATATACTGTAGTTCTGCAGATAGCTTGATTTTTAGCCCAGGAAGCCACATTTTAGACTTCTGACCTCCTGAACTGGAATATAATAACTTTGTGTTGTTTTAAGCCACTAAGTTTGTGGTAATTGGTTGTAGTAGCTGTGGGAAGTAAATACATACATCCTCCATCAGGACCCATTCTCCTGGCCAGAGGTGAGCAGTAATTTCTATGGATACCAGCTGATTCCCCCAACTTAGGAACATGCCCTGGAAGATGGCAAGTCCTTCCAACCTCTGCTAAGGCTCCATGGAAACAGGTATGGAATATCTGCTTCTAGGGCTTTTGCTTAGGTTTTACAAAGACTACTGACTTGTTGCTACTTACAGTGTACTTCCTACAAATTAGAGGGTATTTGTGAGAGTTCTCAGGATTGGGTTCACTCATCTTCTCCCTTCACTAAGCCTCTGAGATGTGGGGTAAGGGTTGGGGCCATTCCAAATTGCCTCACACTCAAGTCTCCATGTTTCCCCTTCATTACCCTAAGTTTTTTAAAAACTGGGGTATAATTGCTTTACAATGTTGTGTTAGCTCCAGGTATACAGTAAAGTGATTCAGTTATACATACACATATCTATGTTCTTTTTGAGATTCGTTTCCCATTTAGGTTATTACTGAATACTGAGTAGAGTTCCCTCTGCTATACAGTAAGTCCTTGTTGACTATCCATTTTATACATAGTAGTGTGTACATGCTAATCTCAAACCCCTAAATTTATCCCTCCTGTCTCCTTGGTGAAGATTCCACTTTGGTAACCATAAGTTTGATTTCGAACATCTCCACAAAGAAAATCATGGACTTGGAGAATAGACTTGTGGCTGCCCGATGGGAGAGGGAGGGAGTGGGAGGCATCGGGAGCTTGGGGTTATTGGATACAACTTAGAATAGATTTACAAGGATATCCTGCTGAGTAGCATTGAGAACTATGTCTAGATACTCATATGGCAACAGAACAAAGGGTGGGGAAAAAAATGTATACATGTAAGAGTAACTTGATCCCCATGCTGTACAGCGGGGGGGAAAAAAAAGTGCCAATCATGAAATGTATTTGTAAATTAAAAAATGTTTATAATAATAAAAAAAAAGAAAAATAAAGCTAGAAAATAAGGTATAAAATAAAATAGATTTACGTAAATCTAAAATTTTCCAAATAAAATTCATTGTAGAAAGATAAAAAAATGAACAATGAAAAAAAATCTGTGAGTCTGTTTCTGTTATGTAAGTTCTTTTGTATCATTTTTATTAATTCCTCATATAAGTGATATATGATATTTGTCTTTTTTTTTTGCCCGACCTCACTCATCACTCAGTATGATGTTGCTGCAAAATGGCGTTATTTCATTCTTTTTTATGGCTGAGTAATCCATTGTATATATGTACCATATCTTCTTAATCCATTCCTCTGTTGATGGACATTTAAGTTGCTTCCATATCTTGGTTATTGTAATTGTTCTTCAATGAATATGGGGTGCATATATCTTTTTAAATTATGGTTTTCTCTGAATAGATGCCCAGGAATGGGATTGCTGGATCATAAGCAGTTCTACTTTTAGTTTTTTAAGGAACCTCCATACTGTTCTCCAGAGTGGTTGTACCACTTTACATTCCCACCAGCAATGCAGGAGGGTTCCCTTTAAATTTTTTTTTTTTTACACCTTCTCCAGCATTTATTAGTAGACTTTTTTATGATGCCATCAGCCATGACAGGAACTCATGGTTTTTCAATATGGAGCTACTTCATGACATTTTTTTGAAGGTTTTTTCCACTTTCCTTGACTGGTTGCTATTCAAGAATTTTTGACCCTCCGGTCTCTATTTTTAGTTAATTTTCAAAGGAATTGGAGGCAGAAAAATCAGTTACCTTACCTCATTTCACTGTGTTAACCTACAAGTCTTCTATTATAGTTTCAATTTAAGTTTTCACCCTTACACATATTTGTGATGTCAAATCATGTCGTCTTTTGTTCTACTGTCATCTTGAAATCATAAATTAGAAATTATACAATACTTCTGAAAAATAAGCAGTAAATTTTGGAGTTGCCTTTGTGGCTCAGTGGAAACGAATCTGACTAGTATCCATGAGGATGTGAGTTTGATCCCTGGCCTCGCTCAGTGGCTTAAGGATCCCATGGTGTGGCCTTGAGCTATGGTGTAGGTCACTGTCATGGCTTGGGTTCCACGTTGCTGTGGCTGTGGTGTAGGCCAGCAGCTATAGCTCCAATTGGACCCCTGGCCTGGGAACCTCCATATGCCATGGGTGCGGCCCCCAAAAGCAAAAAATAAGTAAATAAATAAAAAGAAGTAAATTTTTTCATAAGAAACATTTGCTTCTATTACACAGAGTGTTCTTTTTTTAAAAGCAAAATCTTTTCATATGCCTGATGCTTTCATTTTGACTACTTTCCACTTACTCCTTTTTAAAGAGGCCTATATTTGTCCAAACTTTTAAGATGAGATCTCTTGGGCAGAGACTGATATACGTCCCCAAGCAAAAGTTCAAGGTTTAGATAAAGGAAGAATAAAGAATTTTAAACCTTCATATTTTCTCTTTATTAGTCTAAATTTACAGAAGCCTGGGCAAGGTAGGAAGGGAGTTGGTGCCTGAAGCATTGTAGAAGAAAGCTTTGCTAGAGAAGCCTAGAGTTTACCAGGAAAGCCCTCTGTTCGGAGGGAAAGTTAAGAAAAGGTGCTGCCACCTACTCCTTCCAGGTGTTTCCTTGTAGTAGAAACTAGATCATCTTATGTTCCTCAAGCTGATCCCTGTTGTATCCTCACCTCCAGTCCTCACCACTGACTGAACATTTTAGGGATTTCCATCAAAGTGTCCTCTTTCGTCTAGTAATTTATCTTTTTGAGAAACTTGGAAGTTACCTGTCATTAAAAAAAAAAAAAAAAAAAGACCGTACCTTTAAGAATGAGTAGAATTTCCACAAAAAAAGGACCATGAAACAATGGAAAACAATGAAATATGAATAACCGTAATACTTTTCATTTCTTCTTTGTTCCTGTTAGCTCCTCCAATTTGCTTATAGACTTCCTTCATTTTTCTCCTTTCTCCCTTTCTCTTTCTCTCTCCCTCATTCCCTCTCACCCCTTCATTCTCTTTCCTTCTATCTCTTTCCTTGTCTTTTCCCTTCCTTCCTCTTTCTCCCTTTTTCCTCCTTTCCTCTCCTCTCCCTCCTTCCTTTCCTTCCTCTCTTCCTTCACTCATTCATTTATTCATTCAACATTTATAGGCCTTGGGGAGTTCCCATTGTGGCTCAGTGGAAACAAATCTGACTACCATCCATGAGGAGGCGGGTTAGATCCCTGGCCTTGCTGAGTGAGTTAAGGATCCAGTAATGCCATGAGCTGTGGTGTAGATTGCTGACACAGCTTGGCTCCTGCCTTTCTGTGGCCGTGGTGTAGGCCAGTGGCTACAGCTCTGATTCGACCCTTAGCTTGGGTATCTCCATATGCCGTGGGTGCGGACCTAAAAAAAAATATATATATATATATAGATATATTATATATAGGCCTAAGATCTATATATATATATATATATATATATATATATATATTTATATATATATATCTATATAGATATATATATAGGCCTAAGAGCCTGTCTTTATGCTGGGCAAAAGGAATATGAAGATATGTAAAATAAATTCCTGGTTAAGACGGTGATTGAAGCTTTGATGGTCAATGGGATATAACAAAAAAAAGGGCTGAATGAGAACTAGAAACTTGTAAAGGGTGACACTCAAATATTAGATATTGTAGAGGAATTTCTCCGGATCGTAGTTTACATAGTACTGGATTAAAGCGGGGGTCAACCTCTGCCTTTCCTCATATGAAACAGCAGGTCATTCAAAAGTTTGACAGTCTAAAATTGATCAAAAGAGGTGTAACCGCTTGGGGGCAGAGTTCTACTCTAGATCGGAGAAGCAAAGTTTCTGAGAAGTGTCTACATTGACATCAGTGGCATCAGCAAGGAGACAGATCTTTCATATTCAGTAGAAAGCAAAAGATAAAAAATATTAATTTCTTGATTAGTTATTGAACAATTTTTTTGTGTGGCTAATTAAATGCTTTGTTTTTCTTCCCTTTAATTAGAAAACTGGTTTCATTTGCTTCTTACTTATTAGCCATCCACAGTTAATAAGTCAGTAGATTTTTAAAAAAATCTTCTCCACATTTACAAAAGGTCTTCAGATTAAATAAAGCAAAAAGAAAAAAAAAAGAAGCAAAATAAATGTGAACCTAAACTGAACAGGACATTCAGGAATTTTGAAAAAGTCCTAAATCAATCTGATTTCTTATCTAGGTGCTGGGAAAAATGGATCAAAGCCTAAGTAAGTCATGCCAATATTTACTTTCCAAGTAGCATTACCAAATACAAGTTTCAAAGTTAATCAGGAGGGCAAAAGGACAATTTATTGATTTAGCTTCCAGCTGAATATTTTTTTCCATAGAGAAACAGCTAGTGGAACCAAAAGTAGCATCTTGCTCCTGTTAAAGTCATTCTGTTTAACAGAAAACTTAGCACTTCAAAGCCTGTATCTTTAAATCTGGGTAAAAAAAAAAAAATTAGATATTTTTAAAAGTGAAAGGTTTATGAGAATCACAAAGTTAAAAAGCCACAACTGGTGGAGTTCCCTTTGTGGCTCAGTGGTTAATGAACTTGACTAGGATCCATGAGGATGTGTGTTTGATCCCTGGCCTCACTTAGTGGATTAAGGATCCAGTATTGCCGTGGGCAGTGGTGTAGGTTGCAGACGAGGTTCTGATCCTGCATTGCTGTGGCTCTGGCATAGGCCAGCAGCTGTAGCTCTAATTGGACCCCTAGCCTGGGAACTTCCATATGCCTAGGGTGAGGACCTAAAAAGCAAAAAACAAAAAGCCGCAACTGGGAGAATATATTGCAAACACATACTGCTGGGGGGAGAAAAAGGAGTCAGGAATATGTAAAGAAGCCCACAGATCACTAATAAAAAGACAATAGAAAAATGGGCAAAAGATATGAATGGGAAATTCAAGAAGAGGAAATTCAAACAAATATATGAAGAGATATTTAACCTCTTTAATAATGAGAGAAATGCAAACAAAGAGCCTAATTTACACTCATTTGTTTGAGAAAACTTAAGTCTGACAATACCAGTAATCTACCTTTTATACGTTTCTGGCAAGCTGATTTATAGTTTCACTTTGGCATTATTTTATAGAGCTGGATATGCGCACACCTTATGACTCAGCAAGTCTACTCCCAGGTATAATACTCAGGAAACTTTTGTACATATAACCCCAAAAGGATACCAAAATGTTCATGACAACATACTTTACACTGTGAAAAAAATAAAGAGTCCAAATGCTCCTTCAACAGAGGAATGCATAAAATATGTAGATTTACATCATGGAATACAATACAGCAGTGAAAACAAATAAACTTCAGCTGCATCACTTAAGACTTGACTAGCCACTGCTGGCTTTGAAATATAAAGGGACCATGAGCCAAGGAATGTGGACAGCCTCTAGGAGCTAGAAAAGGCAAGGAAATAAATTCTCCCCTGGAGCCTTCAGAAAGGAATGTAGCCCTGTGACACCTTGATTTTAGCCCAATCAGACACATTTTGGCCTTCTGACCTCCAGAGCTATAAAATAATACACTAGTATTATTTTAAGACAGAAAAAAGTGAAAAGCTTAGCCCTGGTCTAATTTGACATACTTAAAATAGCAATTACATATGAGCCCAGTTAATAAGAATGGATTATTTGATAAAAATTGTAAACAATTAATGCTTACTGTATGCCAGGCATTATGCTAGGCACTATCACAACATCCCTGTGAGACAGATACTATAGTTATCTCCATTTTACAGACAAAGAAACTGAGGCACAGCAAACTTAAATTATTTGCCCAAAGCTACACAACTGCTAAGTGGTAGAGATGGGATTTGAACTCCTAAGATCAATCCTTAGAATACGATTTCTTAATCTTTTCACCTTTACTTTGCTATCCAGGAAGAATACCCTACTTACAAAAACAGCCACCACTATCACAGCATCTTAGCACAGTGAGGTAGGTTTTGGGATCTGCTGGCTCAATTCAAGCTGATTATCAGCTCAGTATCTTTGGGCAAGTTACATACTCTCTAAGCCTTGGTGCTTATGAAGATTCAATGACAACATATACAAGCTATAAGGCCTAAGAATAGGTTTCACTTCTTTGAGCTTCAGTTCCCAGATTGGTGAAATGAACTACTTAGACGATAAACTTGGGCCTCTTTCAATGCTGTCACTCCTAATAGCAAACAGTTTTTGATTACTTACCGATGCTCAATACTTTGTATATGTTGTCATTGAATCTTGGCATTCTTTTACTCACCTCTTGAGTGAACATGTTAAACACTTGTTTTTTTATGATTCAAAAAAACCACCACAGATATGGTACAGAAAACCACACAGGTCAAAAAAGAGCCTTTGCAGCCACTACAGAAGCCCCTCCGGGTGCTCACCCTGATGCCTGTCTGTCCCCCTCTCTATCCTGATGTTTTTTTTTAAATTATAGTTGATTTACAGTATTGTGTCAATTTCTGCTATACAGCATAGTGACCCAGTCATACATACATATACATTCTTTTCCTCATACTATCTTCCATCATGAACTATCCCAAAAGATTAGATATAGTTTCTTGTGCTGTATAATAGGACCTCATTGCTTATCCATTCTAAATGTAATAGTTTGCATCTATTATCCGGACTTTTTTTTTTTTTTTGTCTTTTCTAGGGCTGCACCCTCGGCATATGGAGGTTCCCAGGTTAGGGGTCTAATGGGAGCTGCAGCTGCTGGCCTACACCACAACCACAGCAACTCGGGATCCGAGTCACATCTTCGACCTACACCACAGCTCATCGCAACACTGGATCCTTAACCCACTGAGCGAGGCCAGGGATTGAATCCGCAACCTCATGGTTCCTAGTAGTATTCATTAACCACTGAGCCATGATGGGAACTCCATGATTTTTTTAAAATTAATCCCTTCTGTGTGTTTGCTTTTGCTTTTGTGACTTGGGTGTGCATTCCTAGATAGTATCATGTAATCTTGCTCATCAAAAAAAAATTGATATGTACTTTAGGTTTCTTTTAATCTAGAGATTCTCCCTCAATTCCTTTCTTTTTCTTACAATTTATCTGTTAAATAATATGGGTCATTCAACCTGCAGTTTCCCAAAGTCTGGATTTGGCTAATCTTATCCTCATAACACATTTCAGTTTGTTTCTCTGTCCTCTGTGTTTTCCATAAATTGGCAGCTGGATCCAGAGACTGGGCCAGATCCAAGTTCAGTCTCTTTGGCACAATTATATGTGACATTGAGTTCTTTCATTAGGAGGCACATTATGTTTAGTTTCTACTTTTTTTTTTCTCCCTGTTAGCAGTCATTGTTCCTCAATGCCTAGATCCATTAATTCACAGGGGTTGTAAAGTGGTGACAGTTTGATTCTATCGGTTTGTTTTCATGTATCAACTGGATTAAGTTTATAGGGAGACACTCCTCTCACATATTATTTACCCCATGGTATAGTTTATACAGGTGAGGAGGATAAATTCTTGGATTTTTTTTTTAATTTACCCAGGTTTAAAGATAATGAACAAATTCATAAGATGATAAATTAATTTTTAAATTGTTTTGCATTCATAGATTTAAACATATTTGATAAAGAGTTCAATCCATTACAATTCTTATCTTTGCTGAGGCTAAACTTTCCCAATCTTTGCCGGTGGGAACCTTTTAAAGTTTACACCTAAGTCCTTCTGATAATTTCTTTGATATCATCCTTACTATCTGGTGTGTCAACATGTTTTATGATTCTCTGGTACATTTCCTGTTCCAGATCTGGAATCAGCCACTTCTCCAAGAAGCATTTATTTCTTTTAATGTAAACAGTTTTTCAAAGTCTCATCACTAAGTTGGTCATTATTTCTTTCTTTCTTTCTTTTTTTTTTGGTCTTTTTTTAGGGCTGCACCTGCATCATATAGAAGTTCCCAGGCTAGAGGTGGAACTGGAGCTACAGCTGCCAGCCTATGCCACAGCACAGCAATGTCAGATCTGAGGCATGTCTGCGACTTACACCACAGTACATGGCAATGCTGGATCTTTAACCCGCTGAGCGAGGCCAGGGACCGAATACACATCCTCATGGATACTAGTCGGGTTCATTTCCGCTGAGCCATGATAAGAACTCTGGTCATTATTTCCAGGCCTTTTCAGTGAATAGAGAGTATACAGACACACATATACATACATGCTGATGTTTCCAATTCAGATCCAAAACTATAGAACTTTTCCTTAACTCTTTTATAATATTTCTTCTATATCCCCTTTCTTTCACACTGAGAATCTTGGTTTTCAAGGACACAAGGGATGATATATTTAGAATTACAACATCTCATAACCACTCATTTGTTTTATCCTGACTTAGAACATTGCAGTCTATTTTTCTGGCCATACCCATAGCATGTGGAAGTTCCTGGGCCGGTAATTGAACCCACACCACAGTTGCAACCTGCACCACAGCTGCAGCAATGCCAGATCCTTAACCTGCTGCACCATATAGGAACTTCTACGACACTGTAGTCTAATACTACAACTACTAATTATGATTAGTAAAACTAGTTACAAAAAATTGGCTATCTCCACTCTTCCCCCCTTTTTGTGGTTAAATGTGTGTGTGTATATGTTGTACATTGAAATATCATATTTCTATAGGTACTACATCTCTTCCTCTTAATCTCTATTGATCTTAGTTCTATAAGAAATATATATATACATATATATTTAATGCTTATCACTAGTTCTTATGCTGATGTCTTCATAATTACTTTTTTTTTTTTAGAGGTCAAAATTTATTTATTACTAAGTCTTGTCAGATTGTCCTCCAAAATGTTTTTTTTATAGTTTTTTATTTTTATTTTTATTTTTTTTTATTTTCCCACTGTACAGCAAGGGGGTCAGGTTATCCTTACATGTATACATTACAATTACATTTTTCCCCCAGCCTTTCTTCTGTTGCAACATGAGTATCTAGACAAAGTTCTCAATGCTATTCAGCAGGATCTCCTTGTAAATCTATTCTAAGTTGTGTCTGATAAGCCCAAGCTCCCGATCCCTCCCACTCCCTCCCCCTCCCATCAGGCAGCCACAAGTCTCTTCTCCAAGTCCATGATTTTCTTTTCTAACATAATTACTTTTGTTGTTTAAAGTTTGTTCTTGAATATATTCCTTAAGAAGGGCTCATGGGAACAATATTTCTTAACTTCTCTGATATGTGTTCTTTATACTTTAAGGTCAGTTTTACCAAGGATATAAAACCCTTGGTTCACATTTGCTTTCCTTCAGTATCTTAAATATTACTCTATTCTTCCTGGCAGTAAGCATTGCTGATGGAAAAGTCTATGATAACTGCATATTTTTTTTGTCTTTTTTTAGGGCTGTACCCGAGGTACATGGAGATTCCCAGTCTAGGGGTCTAATTGGAGCTACAGCTGCCAGCGTACACCACAGCCACAGCACCACAGGATCCAAGCCACGTCTACGATCTACAACACAGCTCATGGCAATGCCGGATCCTTAACCCACTGAGCAAGGCCAGGGATTGAACCTGCAACCTCATGGTTCCTAGTCGATTCATTTCCACTGTGCCAAGATAGGAACTTCAATAAGTGCATCTTATCTCTCTGAAAATTATCACAAAATTTTTAAATTGAAGTAGAGTTGATGTACAATATTATGTAAATTACCAGTGTACAATATAGTGATTTGTAATTTTTAAAGGTTATACTCCATTTATAGTTTAGAAAATATGGGCTATATTCCCTCTGTTGTATAATAGAGCAATGAGCTTAATTTTATGCGTTAGTTTGTATTTCTAAATCCTCTAGCCCTATATATACTGTGCCTCCCCAACCCTCCCTTCCCTGCCAGTATAATGTACAATTTTAAAAATTTTTTTGGAAAACAATTTTAGACTTGCAGAGAAGTTACAGCCATAATACAGAGTTCCCACATACCCTTCACTCAGCTTCCTCTGATGTTAACACCTTACATTCCATAGTATTATTACAGAAGCCAGGAAATTGACACTAATGCAATATTTGAGCTGATCTATAGATCTTACTCAAATTATGCTAGCTTTCTCTCTAATGCCTTTTTCTGGTCCAACACCCAATTTATGATCCTCCATTGCCTTTGGCTGTTTTCTCTCCCTTGTCTCCTCCATCCTTGTTTCTTTCCTGTTTTTCATGACCTTAACACTTTTGAAGTGGTATGGTTATTTTGTAATTTATCTCAATGTGGTTTATTCTGAAATTCTCTCAATTTAAATTGAGATTATGTGTTTTTGGTCAGAATACCAGAGAAGGGATGCTGTGTCCTTCTTAGTGCATCATATCAGGAAATACATGCCATTGATATAGCTTATTACTGGTGATGCTTACTTTGATTACTTGATTCAAAAGAGATTTCTCCATTGTAGAGCTACTATCTTCTCCTTTGGAATAAAAAGGCATCTCTTTCTCATAGTAATTTGGTGTGGAATTTGACCTTGATAGTCTTTGTTACTAACTCTCATATTAGAATTCAGTTTTCCAATTTTGTTTTTCTGAATTTATTTATTTATTTATTTGGCCACACACAGGGCATAGGGAGGTTCCTGGGCTAGGGATTCAATCTGAGCCACAGCTCTGATTTCCACCATAGCTATGGCAGCAATGCCAGATCCTTTAACCCACTATGCTGGGTCAGGGATTGAACCTACACCTCCATAGTGACCTGAGCCACTGCAGTAGGTTTCTTAACTAGCTGCATCATGGTGGGAACTCCTCTGAATTTTTAGAAGGAAACTTGATTCAGTTTTGAAGGAAACTTCATTCAGGTAGGTCTTCAGGCTCCACAGAGCTCCCTCTTTCACTATTTTCAGTCAGTGTTAAAGAGAGGAGTTCCCATTGTGGTGCAGCCGAAATGAATCCAACTAGGAACCATGAGGTTGCGGGTT
Source organism: Phacochoerus africanus (assembly GCF_016906955.1). NCBI lineage: Eukaryota > Metazoa > Chordata > Mammalia > Artiodactyla > Suidae > Phacochoerus > Phacochoerus africanus. The sequence continues at coordinate 115,913,240 of NC_062545.1, read as the reverse complement.
CGATCCCTGGCCTCGCTCGAAGGTTAAGGATCTGGTGTTGAGGTGAGCTGTGGTGTAGGTCGCAGACATGGCTCGGATATGGCATTGCTGTGACTCTGGTGTAGGCTGGAAGCAACAGTTCTGATTAGACCCCTAGCCTGGGAACTTTCATATGCCGCAGGTGTGACACTGAAAAGACATAAAAAGAAAAGAAGATAAGGAGATTTGCCTTCTGAAATGCCGACTCTGTTCCCCTCCCCACTTTTAGCTGGGCCTTCTTTTTCCTTCATCTCCATTTTGATTCCACTCCCAGCACTTTCTCCTGGGAGTCCAGCCTCGAACAGAAAGGGAGTTCTGGTGAGTTAGTGTGGAGAGTTTATGAGGGGCTACATTCCCCCATCCCTTTGGGCTGGACCATGGCCCCCTTTCACTCACCTGCTATTGGAGGTGGCCAGAGCTCTCCTAGTGTCAGCTGCTGTTTTCACATTGCCCCTGCTCCTTGCTTTTTGCTATTGGTTGTTTCTGGGTTTTTCTGTTTCCTGCTGTTCCAACAGGGAACTGATGCCATAGCTACTTTAAATGTGCTAGATTTTGCGTCAGGATCCCAAGAAAGGGTGGGTATCAGAGGAGTAAGTTGCAGCTTCTACTATCAAATAACTCACAGTTTAATAAGGGAGAAAGGAGCCACCACAATTGGTATGTCTGGACTGATGGCCCTGTACACACATATCATGTGTGCAAGAAGAGTCACCTAGCTTTGTAGAGTAGCAGGGAGGAGATCAGGGATAATCTTCTGAAGAGGTAACATTAGAGCTGAGCCTTGAAGGACAAATGGAAGTTAACTAGAATGATGGGCTCAGAGAGGCTATCCTACACCAAGGAAATGACACAGGCAAAGATTCGGAAGCTGGAGATGACATGGCTTAGTTGGGTATCACATGTTAAATTACAGATAAGAAACAAAAACCAAGCAGAAGGCATAACTCTTCCACACTTCAAGCAATATTACAAAGCCACAGTCGTCAAAACAGTGTGGTACTGGTATCAAAACAGACAGACAGACCAATGAATGGAATAGAGAACCCAGAAATAAACCCTGACACCTATGGTCAATTAATCTTTGACAAAGGAGACAAGAACATAAAATGGGAAAAAGAAAGTCTGTTCAGCAAGAATTTCTGGGAAAACTGGAGAGCTGCATGCAAAACAATGAACTAGAACACACCCTCACGCCATGCACAAAAATAAACTCAAAATGGCTTAAAGACTTAAATATAAGACAAGACACCATCAAACTCCTAGAAGAGAACATAGGTAAAACATTCTCTGACATCAACCTTATGAATATTTTCTCAGGTCATTCTCCCAAGGCAACAAAAATAAGAGCAAAAATAAACCAATGGGACCTAATCAAACTGACAAACTTTTGCACAGCAAAGGAAACCCAAAAGAAAACAAAAAGACAACTTACAGAATGGGGGAAAATAGTTTCAAATGATGCACCTGACAAGGGCTTAATCTCTAGAATATATAAGCAACTTATACAACTCAACAGCAAAAAAGCCAACAACCCAATGGAAAAATGAGCAAAAGACCTGAATAGACTGTTCTCCAAGGAAGTTATACAGATGGCCAACAAGCACATGAAAAAATGCTCAACAGCACTGATTATTAGAGAAATGCAAATCAAAACTACTGTGAGGAACCACCTCACACCAGTAAGAATGGCCGTCATTAATAAGTCCACAAATAACAAGTGCTGGAGGGGGTGTGGAGAAAAGGGAACCCTCCTGCACTGTTGGTGGGAATGTAAGCTGGTACAGCCACTATGGAGAACAGTATGGAGGTACCTTAGAAAACAATACATAGAACTACCATATGACCCAGCAGTCCCACTCTTGGGCATCTATCCGGACAAAACTCTACTTAAAAGAGACACATGCAGAGTTCCCGTCGTGGCACAGTGGTTAACGAATCCAACTAGGAACCATGAGGTTGCGGATTCGGTCCCTGCCCTTGCTCAGTGGGTTAATGATCCGGCGTTGCCGTGAGCTGTGGTGTAGGTTGCAGACGCGGCTCGGATCCTGCGTTGCTGTGGCTCTGGTGTAGGCCGGTGGCTACAGCTCCGATTCAACCCCTAGCCTGGGAACCTCCATATGCCACGGGAGCCGCCCAAGAAATAGCAACAACAACAACAACAAAAAGACAAAAAAAAAAAAAAAAAGAGAGACACATGCACCTGCATGTTCATTTCAGCACTATTCACAATAACCAACCACAACCCAAATGTCCACTGACAGACGGCTAGATTAGGAAGATATGGTATATATACACAATGGAATACTACTCAGCCATTAAAAAATAATGACATAATGCCATTTGCAGCAACATGGATGGAACTAGAGACTCTCATATTGAGTGAAATAATTAAGAAAGAGAAAGATAAATACCATATGATATCTCTTATAACTGGAATCTAATATACAGCACAAATGAACATTTCCACAGAAAAGAAAATCATACACTTGGAGAATATACTTGTGGCTGCCTGGGGGGAGAGGGAAGGAGTGGGAGGGTTTGGGAGCTAGGGGTTAATGGATGCAAACTATTGCTCTTGGAATGTATTTACAGTGAGATCCTACTATGTAGCACTGAGAACTATTTCTAGATACTTACATCACAACACAACAATGGGAGGAAAAAGTATGTATACATGTATGTGTAACTGGGTCCCCATGCTGTACAATGGGAAATAAATAAATAAATAATAGATGAGTAGAAAAAAAGAGGAGGGTTTTTGGGTAAAGTAATGAGATCTGAGCCTAGAACAGTCAGTAGGGCTACTTTATGAAGGCTGAGGTTGTAAGCTGTGGGAGAGAATTAGCTGGGTAGGCATCACTTACAAATAGAAGACAGCTGTGGGTAATTGTTTCACAGTACCCCCTGCTCTGCCTTGTTGCTTGGAAAAAAACACTCTAACTCTAATCCTCACCTCGAACCCTTCCCACCACTTCCAGATCTAAATAAATAAGGCCCTGGGGTCCCTTCAAATCTTGGGCTAACAAACTAGTTTCTTTGTGTGTTCATTTTTCAGATTTTGCCCTGACTTCTGCACACTCTCTGACCCCAGCCTTTTTATGATCACTGGTTCCATTTGGGACAACTCTGCTCACTTCTCACTGTCCCATCCCTGCTCATCAGCCCTGACTCTAGGATGACTTCCCACCTGGCTGCTGGACTCATAGCCCTTATTAATTTATTCCTTTGTCCATGTATTAAACATTTTAAGCCATTGAAAATGCCCAAAAGATGAGTAAGAAATTATCTTAGTTTGAAATCCTCTCCTAATGCAGACGCTGAGACCAGGACTAGGATGCCGTTGGTTTATTTGAGGGGGTGATCAGAGGAAGTATAAGAGGAGGAGTGGAGAAAGTATAAACACCAGTAAAGTGTTCATTAATCAGTAAATCATCACTGTGGGCAACTGAGGCCCAATTCTTCTGGGAATCCTCTTTGAAATCCTGCAGAGCATGTGCCAGAACTGTCCGATGAACGTCCATGAAGTTGAGGCATTTATCCACAGATTTCTGCCCTCACTGGTTGAAGTTTGCCCATGGATAGTGTTACATCTTTGGCATGCCCAAGCTGCTGTGCAGATCCCCATGACACAGAAGAAAGCTCTCACATGAGCTAAGAAGGTGTCAGGGTGCACAAGAGTTGTCAGCTGTAGCTGCGGGGGAGCTCAAAGATAGCAAAGGGGACATGGGACAAGGCATTAACATTGTCTGATGCATAGTCCTGGCTTTCAAGAGGGTTACTTCACATTGGAAGGTAAAGGCATGTGTACAAACTGTATGTGCTAGTGTTATGGGTGCTATGACAGAAGAGTACCCAGGGTATATGGGAGACAACAGACAATGGACGAAGTACAATGGCGCATTCTTCCAGGAAAAGGCTGGAAAATACTTCCCAGAAAAGTCACCCATAGACTCCATTTCAACCCTCTTGGCCCCATCTCTCAACTGAGACACAACCTGATTCAACAAGTAGAGGGCTGACAATACAAGAATTATATGTCCCAGTCTGCATTTTGGAGTCACTCTTGCCACAGTGTGGAGGATGGGCTGGAGCAGAACAAGACCATAGGAAAATTCAGATTCCTTAGAAAACTCTTACAGTAATTTAAGCAAGAAAGTATGACAGACTGGATGAAATCTGCATCAGTGGGGCTGGAGAGAAGAGAAGGATTTCTAGAAGAATAAAGGAGGTAGGATTGGGAGAACATCATAAACAGGATTTACGGGAGAGAGAGTTTAAGAAAGTTTCTGGTTGAAATGACTGGGTAAATAGTAATACTATTTATGGAGATGGGGACACAAGAGGAAGAAAAGACTTTACAAGGAAGAGAGTGAGTTCAGTTTGGGAAATGGAGAGCTTAAAACCTCCTTAGGGCATGTGAGGAGGGGTGGGACCAATGCATGACAAAAACAAACAAACAGATGACAGTGAAAGATAGTGTGGCCTGAAAATGTGGAGCTCAAAGGAATGAGTAGAAGGAGTGGGGACTCAGGAGAGCTGGTCTCTCCCTTGTCTTGGAGATGCAGGCAGGGAAGGGGATGTAGAATAATAAGCCATTGGAAACAGAGTCCCAAAGGAAACTGGGTTCTTAGAGGAAAGACAATTTGCAGTTAGAACCAAGAAAAGAAGCAAATGGAGAAGCTGAGTGTGAAAGAGTCTTATTATCAATTGGGGCTTTGCTCAAAGTTTTAGAGAGAATCTTTTAGAAGCTGTGCACATGCTTTAGCCAAGCCCATTGTCAATGGATGGAAAGAGGAAAAGATAGCTTGTGGATATTTCCTACTCACTGTCGATAAACAACACATTCTATTTGTACTGCAGGTAAAATAATCCCCCTCCTTAAACTTTTCAAAATTGTGCCTTTTCTCCATCCCTTATGTGGGGAAAAAAATCTGAAAAATATTCCTTAAGCTTTTAAATACCAGAGGTTTAAGTAAAGATAATTTTTTTTTAGCTGAATACTTTTTAAAATTCTTGTCCATCAAGCTTTTTTTTCCCTTTGTATATGTCATTCGATGGATCTTATTTCAAAAGAGCTATTGCTGGATGGCAGAGAAAGGACCAGAATGAAGAACACAGTGTATCTGTGGAATATAGAATACGCGAAAGACAGAAGAGAGAAAAGGAACTATTCATTTACAAACTCTTATAGGCATTTTGAGGAATGTGAAAGCAATGTTTGTTCTTAGAACAGTTACTCGTCCTCAGCTAGAGGATGAGTCAAAGTAAAACATGATTATAGTATTGGTCAGCAATGAGTCTAAGGCTACATAAAGGAAAACATCACAAATGATAAATGACCTGGGAGAAAGTCTGATAAAAAGGGAGGAAATCGGATGGTAGAGAGGAGTGAGTCAGAAGGTAATTCTTGGCAGTGGTAATTCTTGGATACAGCTGAGAATAATAACGCATTCTCAGGGGAATGGGTTAGAATGTCCCAGCTGGGAAACCTTGGGGAAAAGATTAGAGAGATCAATTGGGGCCCCTTGGCTAACGGCCTTGAATGCTGGACTCAGAGAGTACACTGAGCTGATAGGGAAGAGGAAGTAAATATAAAATTATATAGGAGATAGTAAGATGAGTGATGTTTGAGAAATAAATAACTGTCTAGGTTGTTTAAAAAGCCAGTTAAGGTGGCATATTTGGGGCATGAACTATGTGATAGGTTGAATAATGGTTCCCTAAAAATGTCCATATTCTACTCCCTGAAACCTATGAATGTTACCTTTGATAACAAAAGGGACTTTGTTATCAAATGTGATTAAGTTAAGAATTTGAGAGGGGGAGAATATCCTGGATTACCTCAATGGGCCCAATGTAATCACAAGAGTCCTTATTAGAGGGAGGCAGAAGTCAGAGTGGGAGTTCCCGTCGTGGCTCAGTGGTTAACGAATCCGACTAAGAACCATGAGGTTGCGGGTTCGATCCCTGGCCTTGCTCAGTGGGTTAAGGATCTGGCATTGCCGTGAGCTGTGGTGTAGGTTGCAGACGCGGCTCGGATCCTGTGTTGCTGTGGCTCTGGTGTAGGCCGGCAGCTACAGCTCTGATTGGACCCCTAGCCTGGGAACCTCCATATGCCGTGGAAGCAGCCCAAGAAATGGCAAAAAGACCAAAAAAAAAAAAAAAAAAAGGTCAGAGTGAATAGTAGGGGATAGGACAACAGAGGTAAGAGGTTGGAGTGATGCAAAGAAGGGACCACAAGCTACAGAATGCAGGAGGCCCATGAAAACTAAAAAAGGCAAAGACATAAGGGCCTCCAGAAGGAATGCAGCCCTGCTAACACTTCAATTTCAGACTTTTGACTTCCAGAGTTGTAAGAGAATAAATTTGTATTGTTTAAAGCCACTAAATTTTTGGTAATTTGTTTCAGTGATAATTGGAAATGAAGATAACTCCTTTTGAGATACTGATGAAAACAATTTTTTACACAGAAAAATGCATACAGGAACACCAATATTTTAAAAACTAATTTCAGGAGTTCTGGTCATGGCTCACTGGTTAACAAACCCGACTAGCATCCATGAGGTTGCAGGTTCAATTCCTGGCCTCCCTCATTGGGTTAAGAATCTGGCATTGCCATGAGTTGTGCTGTAGGTCACAGACACAGCTCAGATCTGGCATTGCTGTAGCTGTGGCATAGGCCAGCAGCTGAAGCTCTGATTAGACCCCTAGCCTGGGAACCTCCATATGCGGTAGGTGCAGCCCTAAAAAGACAAAATTAAAAAAATAAAAATATAAAAATTAATTTCAAGTGTTTTACAGACCCATTAAAGCTTATCTATGGACTTCGTAGGGGGTGTTTGTTTCCCAGGTTAAAAACTCTAGAATTTACAAGTTATTTTAATAGTTCAGGATACACAAAATGAAAAGTTTTAGGGCTGTCAGTGAGATAGGAAAAGATAATGCAAATGTTAAGAGATACTATGATAGAAGGCTGAATATGTGATATAAAGCCAGAAACACACCAAAAGTGACTCCAAGAAAATATCTGCAAATGACGTGACCAATAAAGGCTTAATCTCCAAAAAATACAAACAGCTCATACAACTCTATTACACAACAAAAAAAACAACCCAGTCAAAAAATGGGTAGAAGACCTAAACAGACATCTCTCTAAAGAAGACATACAGATGGCCAACAGGCACATGAAAACATACTCACCATCACTAATTATTAGAGAAAACAAATGTACAATGAGGTATCACCTCACACCAGTAAGAATGGTCATCATTAAAAAGTCTACAAACAATAAATGCTAGATAGAGTGTAGAGAGAAAGGAATACTCTTACATTTTTGATAGGAATGTAAATTTGTGCAGCCATTATAGAGAACTGTATGGAAGTTCCTCAAAAAACCAGAAATAGAGTTGCCATATGATCCAGAAATCCCACTCCTAGGTATATACCTGGAAAAAACTATAATTCAAAACAACAGGAGTTCCCGTTGTGGCTCAGTGGTTAACGAATCCGACTAGGAACCATGAGGTTTCGGGTTTGATCCCTGGCCTCCCTCAGTGGGTTGAGGATCTGGCGTTGCCATGAGCTGTGGTGTAGGTCACAAACAAGGCTCGGATCAGGCGTTGCTGTGGCTCTGGCGTAGGCCAGCGGCTACAGCTCTGATTAGACCCCTAGCCTGGGAACCTCCATATGCCATGGGTGTGGCCCTCAAAGAAGACAAAAAACAAAACAAAACAAAATTTAAAAAAAAAATGCAGAGTTTCCATTATGGCTCAGGGGTAACAAACCCGACTAGTATCTATGAGGACATAGGTTCAATCCCTGGCCTCACCCAATGGGTTAAGGATCTAGTGTTGCTGTGAGCTGTGGTATATCACAGACGTGACTCATATCTGGCATTGCTGTGGCTGTGGTGTGGGCTGGTAGGTTCAGCTTTGATTCAGCCCCTAGCCTAGCCCCTAACATGTAGCCGTAAAAAGATATATATATATATATATATATATATATATATATACCGCTTATATTTGTAGCAGTACTATTTACCAATAGCCAAGACATGGAAATAATCTAAATGCCCCTCAACAGATGAATGGATAAATGAAGATGTGTGTACACACACACACACACACACACACACACACACACACAAAACTGGATGGAATATTACCCTGCCATTAAAAAGAATGAAATAATGCCATTCCCAGCAACATGGATGCAACTAGAGATTAGCATACTAAGTGAATGAAGTCAGAAACTGAAAGACTAATACCATATGATATCACTTATATGTGAAATCTAAAATACGACAGAAATGAACTATCTACAAAACAGAAACATACAGAAATAGAGAACAAACTTATGGTTTTCAAGGGGGAGAGGGGAGAGAATGGGATGTACTAGAAGTTTGGGTGAGTAGACACAAAATATTACATTAAGAATGGATAAAGGACAAGGTCCTACTGTACAGTGCAGGGAACTATATCCAATCTCCTGGGACAGAAAACGATGGAAAATAATATAAAAAAAACATATATATATATATATATAGATAGATACATACATACATAGATACATATATGTGTGTGTGTGTGTGTGTGACTGAGTCACTTTGCTGTACAGTAGAAATTGGCTAACATTGTAAATCAACTATATTTAAAGATAAATTATAAAAAAGAATAAAATAATGACATTTGTAGTAATTTGGATGGATCCAGACATTATCATACTAAGTGAAATAAATCAGCAAGAGAAAGACAAACACCCTATGAAATCACTTATAGGTGGAACCTAAAATATGACACAAATGAACATATTTTACAAAACAGAAACACTCATAGACATAGAGAACAGACTTGTGGTTAGCAACAGGGAGGTGGGGTAGGGGAGGAAAGGATTGGGAGTTGGAGATTAGCAGATGTAAACTATTATATATAGAATGAATAAACAACAAGGTCCTACTGTACTGCACAGGGAACTATAGTCAATATCCTGTAATTAACTACAATGAAAAAGAATATATATGCATTACTGAATCACTTTGCTATAGAGCAGAAATTAACACAACACTGTAAATCTACTATACTTCAATAAAAGACATTTTTAAAAAAAGATGACTCCAAGATTGCATACCTGAAAGACCTAAAGAATAAAGATCTGTTAACAAGGCATGAAGAAGGTGGGAAGACAAAGATTGCCAGGAAAAGACAGGGGGTAAATCCCATGATACAGAGCCTGCCATGTGGGGCAAGAATCAAAGTATCCCATTCACCTCAGAACTTAGGATTTCCAAGGGTAACACTCGTGTACACTGAAAACTCAGAAGCCAGACTCAGCCTTGAAGGATCAGCAAAGGACAGAGTCTTTAGGGACTATTTCCCCAGCCAGCAATGAATGAAGCCAGAGTAGGGTTAAGAATCCAACTGCAGTGACTCACGTTGCTGCAGAGATACAAGTTTGATTCCCTGCCCTGCCTAGTGCAGTGGGTTAAAGGATCCAGCCTCACTGTACCTGTGGTATGGGTAGCAGCTGTGGCTTGGAATCAATCCCTGGCCAGGGAACTTCCATATGCTGTAGGGGTGGCCATTACAAAAAAAAAAAAAAAGAATTTATTAACTCTAAGATTAGTAAATTGGCCTTCAGTCAGAGGGTATTCAGACAGAAAGTTTGAATTGGTTTCTGTTAGGAATAAGGAATCTTGAACTGGCACCAAAATACAATAGTAGCAACAACAGGCGGAGTTCCCATTGTGGCACAGGGGAAACGAATCTGACTTATAATTATGAGGCAGTGGTTTCGATCCCTGGCCTTGCTCAGTGGGTTAAGGATCTGGCATTGACATGAGCTGTGGTGTAGATCATAGACGAGGCTTAGATTCTGTGTTGCTGTGGCTGTGGTGTAGGATGACAGCTGTATCTCTGATTTTGACCCCTAGCCTGGGAACCTCGATATGCTGCAGGTGCAGCCCTAAAAAAAAAAAAAAAAACACCACCAGGAGAAAAACACATAAACAATATGCTGGACAACAGTGTCAAAATATACAACCAAGGCTGTCCCAAGACTCCAGGTGTCTGGCTTGAATTGATTATGGGCCATAGGTCCCTGTCCTTATTTGGGAAGTCTATAAGAAGGTGCCCCTACAATATGCAGACAACTTCAGGAGAGGGTCACTGGGACTTAATGAGGGAGACAATAGAGCATTGCGGAGAAAATCATGTGGGTTCTGGAATTGGGAAGACCTCAGATCAAATCTAGTTGCTCTCCATTCCAGGCAAATGTCTTAATACCAGGAAACCCAGTTTCCTCATCTTTAGAACTGCAAAAACAATACTTCCTTTATAAGGATGCTGTCAATGTTACATGTGGTAATATTCACAAAGGAATTCACATGGTGCCTGCCACATTAAAAGTGCTGAATAAGTGGTGGCTGTTGTCACTGTGATTAGGCAGCTGCTAAACTGTCTATGCTGGAGATGATATGCAAGTCTGAATGCGCTATCTAATCTAATCTTGACCTACATAAATCAGGAGGGTGTTACTGTGAAACTATAACCCACACTCAATAGCATTATGAAACATCTGAAGTCCTTGTGCTCTCATAAAGGAAGGAGGCTGCTTGGAATCCAGAAAAAGAATACACCAAGAGCAGGAACACTATTGTGTGCTTACTATGTACCATATGGGTTGTGTTATATAAAATAATTCATTTACACTTCAGAACAGTCCTCTGAGGTATGCACTATTATAATCTCCTTTCTACAAATAAGAAAACTGAGGTGCAAAGCAGTTAACAATTTGCCCAAGGCTCCATAGATGTTAAGTGGTGAAGAGAAAATAGAAATCCAAGCTCTCTCACTCAGAGGCTTGTGAGTTCAACCCTATCCTGAACTCTCTCTCAAAAGAGGAAATGGTCTCCAGTACTGCTGATGGAGTCAAACCAATGGTCTCTTCTTCCATGGATAGGCCTCTGTTGTAGAAACAGATACTCGACAATCAGGCTACATTCTCAGTCCCTTCCTGGACAAAGTGATGGGGAAGAGGGTGCTAGGCTTTTGATTGGAAAAGGATTCTGGTTGCTGGGTTAGATGTGAGAATGAGCAGGGTCAGTGTCAAGAGTTATGTGAAGGACAGAAGCCGGGGGGTAAGTCAGCTTGAGAGCTAGGGACCAGCTAAGGAAACATCAATCCCAAAGCAGATGGACTGAGAAGCAAAAACTTGAGAGGTTGAGGAAAAAGGAGTAGGAAAAGGAGCCAACAAAGATGAAGATCAGGAGAGAGAATCCAAGTGTGAAAGCGGGAAGCAAATCCTTTCTCGAAGGGCACCAGCCTGTGAGCACTTGTTTAGGCAGCCAGTTGCCTCTATTCTGATCTGTTTTTCCAAACTTTCAAGAGAAATTAGGCTTCCAGTAAAACTATCACCAAAAGGTGTGTGTTGATCAGCCAAAAGGAGTAACATGGTTGTTTTTCACATTGTAAATTAATAAATAAGCATCTTGTTTATTAGTCAGCATCTTGTGAATTTGGCAATCTGGGTAAATCCTCCAGGGCTTAGTCACATTTGGATGACACAAAGAAATTATGTATTAGATCTGTGATGCTGAGGACAACATCCTGGGTCTCAGTTGATTCCATTCAAAGAACAATCTCCTTTCATAAGTGTTAGTCAGCCTCTCTCTTTAGCATTCTTTTAGGAGCCAAAAATTCTGGAAATTCCATGGACTGAGTTCACTCAGCTCAGTCATTCATACATTTACCAAATTTACCAACTATCTTAATTGGATTGAGATCATCTTGAGGGCTGCTTTTCATTCATCTTCATGTACCCAGGACCCACAGTGCTAAGCACTTGTATATTCAAAGTATGTCTGTTGAATTGGACTGAATCAATGTGGATAAAAACAATATACTACACGGCAGAAAATATAGGTAACATACCCAATGTGTTTTCAGAGGATAGATTAAACTACTTTCAGGATGACTTCACCTCTCTTCCTGTACCCAATATAATAGATATTTTAAAATTATAAATCAAAGGCTCATTTGATAAGTGCAACTGACTACCATTTTCCTTCAGATCAACCACATGTTTTCCATCTTGTCCCGTAGTAGCACACCAAATTTCATCAGTCAAACCCTTTGATAACACAGAAACAAGAATAGTGACCTTCTTTCATTTAGTCAATATACTTTCCCTTAAAATCTGAGCAAATATTTGGATAAACAGATGTTCTTTATCTTTGTACCCAGAAGATCAATGAACTCAGATTGTAGAGGACATGACAGTCGTGGAATCAAAGATCTTCTCAGCAAATACACATTAGCTATAACTATATTCAATTCAGATTAAATAGAATTGACTTTAGATTTCTTTTCCACTACTGCTTATGTGATCATTAATTGATTGGTTACTCTGTGTGTGTGTGTGTGTGTGTGTGTGTGTATGTGTGTGTATAAAGGTATATTTTGGAACTGGGAAATTTTACATAAGGAAAAACATGGTACATGATTATAAATATAATGAAAAAAGTAAAAATGGCAGTTTTAGCATCCCTGATTTAATCATTAATGTTTGTTTATATTGGAAATGCACTTAAACCATAAGTAGCTTGGAGTTGATACATTTTTTTTTTTTTTTAGTATCTGGAAAACATTAAATATTGACTACCTGAGTCTTTTGCTCTAATTATTTTGTTGTGATCCATATGAAGATTCAAATTATTTTGAAGTATTATATAGCTTTAAAGAAAATATAAAAACATTGGTATAGCTCAAGAGTGGAATTGTAAAAATTGGCAGATTGCTGGCCGAAGTTACTCTAGCAATGATATATGAAAAAAGATCCTTATTCCAAATAAGGAGAAAAAAAGCAGAGAACAAGAAAAACTAAGAAAATCTCATATCTGTAAGTTAATTGAATATTTTACACTGTCATCAACACTTAGTGATTTAAGAAATGTCCATATCACTTGTGAATCAGATTTTATCATATTTATGTATAGTGTGTGTGTATGCATAGTGTGCGTGTGCACACGTGCACATGTGATTGATTACTTTTATCAATTCAACTGTTAAAGCATGTCAGCTAGTAGGAATTCGATCAATTACCCAGAAATTAATCTACAAAAGGTCTATATGCGTAGCCATTATCATAGTCTCCAAATTCTTTGTATTAAACCAGAAGAGGTATAGAGGAGAGCTTACTTCCATTGAGAAATATGACATTTCAAAACACACTGTTAACTCATAACCAAAGACAAAGGTTTTGCTGCCAGTGGTATATGCCGCAGTGAATTCCTAAATAATGGTTTCTTTTAAACTATATGATTTTGTTCTAAATTTCTGTAATATCACTGTAATATATTTTTCACCCGCTAACAAGTTAAATTTTTAAAAATTGTAATAATAATAAAACCCTTGGTGGATTCAAGAGATAGAGAAAACTCATCTGGTAGGTGTGTTTCACTTTCTCATGGGTATCTCCAAGAAGCCTATGGAGAGTTCTAGGATGTTCTTTATGTTAGGATTCCACGTCTTAGTTAAGGATAAGGTAAAAAGGTCACCCTTTACTTTGACCTTTACTGAGATATGGATCGGTGACCCTTGATGACTTTCCCATTGTGCTACAACAAAGATTAAGTCAGGAGAAGAGGTTACATTGGGAAAAGCTTTAAAAACAGATTTTTGGAAGTTCCTTTGTGGCATAGCAGGTTAAAGATCTAAATGTTTCCATAGCTGTGGCACCAGCCACAACTGTGGTGCGGGTTTGATCCCTGGCCCATGAACTTCTACATGTGTTGGGTGAGGCCAAAAAATTAATAAATAAATAATACTTATACTTAATGGAGAAGTTAGAATTGTAATTCATGGAGCAACTTCTGGAAGGAAAGCTTTCTGATCTAGCACTTTTATAGATATGACTGATAATATAACCAATGAAAAGAGGGATAGCTACTTGCTGGAACAAGGAGGAATTCCTAGATTTGGGGGACTGTATGGAGAGGACACTGAGCTACTGTATAGGAACTAGTAGGCATTTGGGAAGCTCCACTGGCAGAGTTCAAAAAGCAGGCAATGGACTCCTATCCCAATTGCTGAGAGATAGGGGGGAGGGCCTTCAAGACCTTTCTCAGGATAGAGTGCACAGCATCGTCCAAGTGGTGGGAGGAATACATGATCTTCCAGGGGAATGGACATCCTTGTGGAAACTGTGACGCCTCACTCTGATACCAAACCTGAGGAATTGTTTACGGTCTTGAAATACTAGAGCTGCAGTTATAATACTAACTGCCCTATACATAATTGTTGTTACTAATGTACAATAGTAACACATTGTACAAAAATACATACTTTTGTGTTTTTGCAGTTCTGGAAATGGATTTGCACAAGATCACCTCTGGCCTGTGTGATCAGCTGTGTGTAATTTGGAGATGCACATGGCTGGGGCTATGGAGTCCATCCAGGCAAAGCAGCGCTAAGAGAACCAAGCCTTGGCCTTAGCCTCACACACAGAGAGCTGCAATTCCACCAAAGGAATCTTTCCCTAATTATAGTGTATTCAGTCTATGAAATAGCACAGTCATAAAGAAACTGGGAAAGGTTGAATAAAAATCTATCTATAAGCCCAAATCTCCTTTCACCTTATGACAAAATAGATTTCTCCACTGTCTGAGCAATGGTAAAATGTGCATAGGGTCCAGAGTCCAAGGTTCAAACTTGAATCCTCACCTTCCCACTAACCACATGGTTTTGGACAGGTTACTGTTTTGTCTTGGGCTTCAGTTTTTTTCAACTGTAAAGTGGGGGTTCTCATCACTCCCTAACTCAAAATATGTTTATTCGAAAACTATGTGCCAAGGGCATACAACCTACTGGATATCGAACAGTTCACATAGTTTCCAATCTTCTAAATACTCACTATGTAGTGTAAGAGATAGGGAAGTAACAAGAAATTGCATTTTATATCTTCCCCTTTTACTGTATGGAGAGGACACTGGGCTACTATATAGAAACAAGTAGGTATTTTGGATTGATGGTTTTGAGATACAAATAATTTATGCAAATACTTGATAAATTGTGAAGAATTATTTTAAAAAGCCCCAGAATTCTGCCTATACTTTATTCTCCATAAGTATTTATTTATTTATTTATCTTTTTGTCTTTTTCAGGCCACGCCCACAGCATATGGAGGTTCCCAGGCTAGGGGTCCAATCGGAGCTACAGCTGTTGGCCTACACCACAGCAACACAGGATTCGAGCAATGTCCGTGACCTACACCACAGCTCATGGCAACACCAGATCCTTAACCCACTGAATGAGGCCAGGTATCAAACCTGCAACCTCATGGTTACTAGTCGGGTTCGTTAACCACTGAGCCATGACGGGAAATCCTATTCTCCATAAATATTTATTAAATTGCACTTCTGTGATCATAAGTTTACTGTGAGATGATTTGTATGTTTGATAGAGACAGATTTATAGGTTTTCTTAATTTATAAAAACAGACTACATTAAAAGAAGGTGCTCTTTCCAAGTCAGAATATTCAACAAGACCATCTTAAAGTGGCTCTGTATGCTCTCTTACCCTTTCCTAAAGCCTTATCCACCGCCTCTCAACCTCTAAGACATACCACCCCTTACCTCGCTCCTGAAGCCCCTTGGTCAAGGGTCATAGATGAGTTGAGTCTCAGGGACGGGGGATGGACGGGATGAAGGGTTCATCATGCACATTACTGATACATTCTGTTTAAGCTGAACATTTAAAAGTTTGTTTCTTGGGTCATGTAAAAATGTACCTATACCAGGGTATCTAGGTAAAAAAAACTACATCAGAATGTTATGTAAGGCAGAATATTTTTGATGAAAAAGCACCACTGAGAAATTTGAATGTCATGGCACATACTATAAACTAGACATACTCCAATACATTAACATTAGAATTAATGTTAAAAACTATTTCCAAGTTTAATTTTAGTTTCAGGAATTTTTATAGCATCTCATGACATAAATTTTTTGAGAAAGCTTCTCTATTTATGGCAAATATTTACTATACTAAGCCCTTTAGGCCACACCAAGAAATATAAAGCATCGTTTTTTATTTTTGAAGAGTTTATCATCTATTGGGGGAGAGAAAAACACATGCGTGCATACACACACAGACATGATGGGATAAGAAGCTGTATATAATTAAAGGCCAAGTGAGTAACTCACATCATGGATGGGATAGGCCTTTGACTGTGAGAGAGTTTCCTGTTCACTGCAGTTGAGAAGGAAACTTCATAAATGAGTTAGAAATTGGGCATGGCCTTAGTAAAATGAGGTGAGTAGGGTTTGGATGGGAATAGAGGCAGTAGAAAGGCATTTGAGGTGAATGGATAGAGCACAAGGAAGAACTCGCAGGCAGAAATGAGCAAGGTACTTTGTGGAACCTATGTGGGCCCTTCCAGAAGAAATGGAGTGTTTCATTTTGGGGGATACTGACATATAAATTTGGGCAGGTCTGGAGGAACCAGATTTGTGGAAGCCTTGAATATCAGTCTAGGGAATTTGGACTTCAGTCTTTAGAGAATGGGGAATACTAAGCTTTTGGAAAAGAGAAACTGTAACTAAATCATATTTTAAAAAGATTTCTCTCCCAAAGAAGTACAGGGTGAATCATTGAGCAAAGGAAGGCAGGGAATTCATTTCTTCTGTTATTTTTCAATGTTATTTTACTTTTTCTATTTACTAATAAATTTCAGGTATAAAAATTCATGACACAGGAGCAGGATCAAGGTGGTGGAGGCGTAAGACATAGCACTCACATTCTCCCACAAATAAAACAAAACAAAGAAAACCAAACCCATCCACATGTAGAATGACTGGCACAGAATATCTACTGAATGCTGACAGAAGACCTTAAACCTTCAAAAAGAACAAGAAACCCTTCACATAATTGGGTAGAACAAAAGGGGGAAAAGAAAGAAGAGAGGAAAAAATAAAGGAATCAGGATGGGAGCAGCACTTCTGAGAGGGAGGTGTGGAAGAGGAAAGGAATCTGCACCATGGGAGGCCCACCTAAATGACAAGGAGATCAGCCAGGACAGAGGGGGAACCTCAAAGCCTCAGAGAAAAGCACAACAGCAGAAGTGAGGAGGGCAAAGCAGATAGAGAGCATCACGGACCATCAGTAACACCACCGGGGACACCATAACCTGGGTCACTCCAGTGGGGGCTGAGTGCTGAGGCTCAGGCTTTGGAGGTAGATTCCAGGGAGAGGACTAGGTTAGCTGTGTGGAGACAACTTGGGCGGCTAGGGAGTGGTATGCCACAGGCTGGAGAGCAGAGTGCCAGACTGAAGGAATGTGGAAGGACGCTTGGGCTGACAGGAGAAGCATCGTTGGGGAGGGCAAGAGGAGGAGAGGCAGGACTGCGATAGGAATATCTTTCTTTTCACAGGCACAGGCTCTTGGCTGGTGGGGAACCTCTTGCATGGGCTATGGGTGGCAGGGGAAAACTGCTGCAGCCACCTCAGACTCCAGAGGTGGGCATGGCCCACCACTACTAGGGGTCTGTGAACAGGCACCATCTGAGTCCTAGTCACTTCAGGGTTTGCTGCAGAGGAGGATACTACAACTGAGTGCCACCTATTGCCTTCACTCCACTAGGAACACACATGTCCCAGCCCTGCCATTGCCACTGCCAAAGGCTCTGGGCACCACCTACACCTCCATGAGAGTCACTTCCACTGCACAGTGCCCTGCAACCAGGAGCAGCCTGTGCCACCTCCCCATGGGTACTCACCACTGTCAACCAGGCACTGGCTACAGGCCCCCACTGCCTCCATCTCCCTGGAAGCATGTGCAGGCCATTCACCAGCATACCGCCTATCAAGTGGATAACAGCCTTAACAAATTGAGGAAAGAGATGGCAAGCATGTAAACCAAAAGCAGCCTTCATATTCAAAAAAATAGTAAGCCTTCACAAGGTACTATATATAAACACTATATATAAAAATGGCAAAGGTTAAAGACAAGGATTCTAAAGTTGGCAAAAGAAAAACAGAGTTAATTATAAGGGAAGTTCCATAAGGTTTTCAGCTGATTTCTCTAAAGAAACACTAGAGGCCAGAAGAGAATGAATAGATGTATTCAAAGTTCTAAAAGGAAAAAATCTGCAACCTAGAATACTCTACTCAGCAAGACAGCATTTAAAATAGAAGAAATAAAGAATTTCAACTGACAAAAACTAAAAGGATATGACAATACTAAACCCATTCTAAAAGAAACACTGGAGTTCCTGTCATGGCTCAGTAGTTAATGAACCCAACTAGTATCCACGAGGACATGGGTTTGATCCCTGACCTTGCTCAGTGGGTTAAGGATCTGGTGTTGCTGTGAGCTGTGGTGTAGGTTGTGGATGTGGCTCGGATCCTGTGTTGCTGTGGCTTTGGAGTAAGCTGGTAGCTACAGCTCCAATTTGACCCCTAGCTTGGGAAGCGCCACATGCTGCAGGTGCAACCCTAAAAAGACAAAAGACAAAAGAAAAGAAAAGAAATACTGAAAGGTCTCTTCTAAATAGAAAAGAAGTAAGAAGACATAGGATGGAGGAAATCACAATTGGAAACTAATCATTTAAATAAGCCAATACACAGATCTAAAAGAAAAAAAATTATTTGTAAAGGTGACGATAAACTCAAGGAACAAAAAAAAAGAAAAACATAAAGTTGTAACAAAGGACATCAAAATCATAAAACATAGGGGAGGAAAGTAAGAAAACCTAGACTATTATTTTTAGAAAGTGTTTGAGCCTATATAACTGTCAGGCTAAAGCAAGCAGATATAGGAAGGGGTTAACCTACTTGAAAAAAAGGACAACCACAAATCAAAAACAAACAATACATTCACAAATCTAAAATGAAGAGGACACAGGTATAAAGTTATAGGAAATCATACAATCTAAAAAAAAAGAGAGAAAGGAACAAAGGATAAACAGAGACTCAACTGGAAAACATGTTTAAAATGGTAATAAATACATATTTATCAATAATTACCTTAAATGTCAATGGACTGAATGCTACAATCAAAAGATATAGAGTGGCACCCTGGTTAAAAAAAAAATCCTACAATACGTTGCCTAAAGGGACTTATCTTAAGGCAAAGAACACATATAAATTGAAAGTGAGGGGATGGAAAAAGATATTTCATGTGAATGGAAATGACAGGAAAGTGGGAGTCACAATATCAAACAAAATAGACTTTAAAACAAAGGCCATAAGGAAAGATAAAGTACACTATTTAATGATAAAAGGATCAATTCAAGAAGAGGATATTGCATTTGTCAATATATATGCCCCTAACATAGGAGCACCCAAATACATACAACGAATACTAACAGACATAAAAGGATAAATTGATGGGAATACAATAATAGTAAGATATTATAATACTATACTCAAATCAATGGACAGATCCTCAAGAAAGAAAATCAGTAAGGCAACAGAGACTCTAAATAACACAATAGAATGGTTAGATTTAATTGATATTTTAAGGATATTACATCCAAAAAATCCCCAGAATATACATTCTTTTCAAGTGCACATGGAATATTCTCTGGGATTGACCACATACTGGGGCACAAAACGAACCTCGACAAGTGTAAATTTCAATAGAAATTATTTCAAGCATCTTTGACCACAATGCCATGAAACTAGAAATCAACCAAAAGAAAAGAAATGAGAAAAAGATAACTACATGGAGACTAAACAACATGTTACTAAAAAAACTAATGGGTCATTGAGGAAGTCAAAAGGGAAATTAAAGAATATCTCAATACAAGTGATTATGAAAACACAACCATTCAAATCCTATGGGGTGCTGCAAAAGCAATTCTGAGAAGGAAGTATATAGGGATACAGCCCTTCCTCAAAAAAAGAAGAAAAATCTCAAGTGGACAACTTAAATTACCATCTAAAAGAATTAGAAAAAGAAGAACAAACAAAACCTAAAGTCAGCATAAGGAAGGAAATCATAAAGATCAGAGAGGAAATCAGTAAAATAGAGATTCAAAAAACAATAGAAAAAATAAAACCAATAAAATAAAATAAAAATAAAATAAAATCAATAAAAGCAAGAGCTGGTTCTTTGAAAAGATAAACAAAATTGACAAACCTCTGGCCAGACTCACCAAGAAGAGGAGAGGAAAAAACCAAATAAACAAAATAAGAAATGAAAAAGGGGAAATCACAACAGATACTGCAGAAATACAAAAAATAAAAATAAAAATAAGAGAATACTATGAGCAATTGTATGCCAACAAGTTTGACAACCTAGAAGAAATGGACAGCTTTCTAGAGACATATAGCCTGCCAAAACTGAATCTAGAAGAAGCATCAATTGAACAGACCATCACTAGAAATGAAATTGAATATGTAATAAAAACACTCCCTACAAACAAAAGTCCATAACCAGATTGCTTCACATGTGAATTCTCCCAAACATACAAAGAGGAAATTATACTCATCCTCCTTAAACTTTTCCAAAAAGTTGAAGAAGTAATAATCCTAAAGACAGTCTATGAAGCCCCAAAGATCCTAAAACCAAGATCAGACAAAGATAATACCAGAAAAGAAAATTATAAGAGTTCCCATTATGGCGCAATGGAAACAAATCCAACTAGGAACCATGAGTTTGCAGGTTCAATCCCTGGCCTTGCTCAGTGGGTTAAGGATCTGGCATTGACATGAGCTGTGGTGTAAGTCACAGACATAGCTACAGCCCTAAAAAGCCAAAAAAAAAGAGGAGAGAGAGACAGAAAATTACAGGCGAATATCTAGGCCAATATAGACACAAAAATCCTCTAAATATGTTAGCTAACTTAATCCACAACACATACAAAAAATCATACATCATGATGAAGTGCCAAGTGGGATAAATACCAAGTTCACAAGGATGGTTCAACATATGCAAATCTATAAATGTAATACACCACATTAACAAAAGTCAAAAACCACACAAAGACAGAAAAAAAAAAAAAAAAGGAGTTCCCATCGTAGTACAGAAAAAATGAATCCAACTGGGAACCAGGAGGTTGAGGGTTCAGGATCCCTGGCCTCACTCAGTGGGTTAAGGATGTGGCATTGCTTAGCTCTTAGCTGTGGTATAGGTTGAAGATGAGGCTTGGATCTGGTGTTGCTGTGGCTGTGGCTTAGGCCGGCAGCAACAGCTCCAATTAGGCCCCTAGCCAGAACCTCCATATGTTGTAGGTGTGGCCCGAAAAAGACAAAAACAAACAAACAAACAAAAACAAAAAAGCCCACATCAAGAGGTAGGAAGGGCGATTTCGCGATATAAACAACCCCATACCTCCTGGGTGGGATACATCCCACAAATCTGAAATCTTATAGGACACGTTCTCTCTCTCCCTGATTTTTTTTGGTCAAGCCTGTGGCATGTGGAAGTTCCCAGGCTAGGGGTTGAACCCACGCCACAGCAGCAACCCAGGATGCTGCAGCGACAACGCTGGATCCTTAACCTGTTAAACCACAACTGAACTTTTAGGACACATTCTCTGAATATTCTATAATAAAGCTAGATGCTAATAATAAAACTTACTTGGATCTATGTTAAAACATCCCACTGACAAATAACAATTTGGTTTAAGGGAAATCCAATAGAAATGCCAGATTTTCTAATAATTAACAACAATTAAACACTATATATATTTATATATATATATATATATATATATATATATATTTGTCTTTTCTAGGGCCATACCCACGGCACACGGAGGTTCCCAGGCTAGGGGTCTAATCAGAGCTGTAGCCGCCAGCCTATGCCAGAGCCACAGCAATGCTGATCTGAGCCTCAACTGTGACCTACACCACAGCTCATGGCAATGCTGGATCCTTAACCCAGTGAGTGAGCCCAGGGATCCAACCTGTGACCTCATGGTTCCTAGTCTGATTTCTAGTCTAGTCTGAGCCACAATGGGAACTCCAAACACAATATATTAAAATACATTGTTACAACTAAAGCAGTTCTCAAAACTGTTGAGGAAAATTCACAAACTGAATGACTTCTACAAGTAACAATATAAATTAATTAGTAAACTTAAAAGCAATAAATGAGGAGTTCCTGTCGTGGTGCAGTGGTTAACGAATCCGACTAGGAACCATGAGGTTGCGGGTTCGATCCCTGCGATCCCTGGCCTTGCTCAGTGGGTTAAGGATCCGGCGTTGACTTGAGATGTTGTGTAGGTCACAGACACGCCTCAGGTTCCTGCATTGCTGTGGCTCTGGTGTAGGCCAGCGGCTACAGCTCTGATTGGACCCCTAGCCTGGGAACCTCCATATGCTGCGGGAGCGGCTCAAGAAAAGGCAAAAAAGACAAAAACAAACAAACAAACAAAAAACAATAAATGAAATTAAACTAAATGAGGAAAAATATATTCAGAAAAATAAGAAACTAGTTGATTTTCAAGTAAACAAAACTGTAACTGACAAATAAAATCAGGGCATGATTCTTCAAAAATAACAATGAAAGAGATACACCTCTGGCAACTGAAGCCACGGAGAAAAGATAGGGAAATGCAAGTTAATAGTGCTTGAAATAAAAAGGGATGTTTTAAAATTATATGCCACATCAGTATTACCAATTTTTAATATCTACATTAAATAATTTCTAGAAAAGCATAACTGACCAAAAATCACTCAAGACACATAAATAACAGTAACTATAATAGACATTAAAACCTTCTCAAAGATCTGCTGGCCAAAGAGGGGCTTGGCTCATATTTGTAAATAAATGGACTCATTATCTTTCTTTTCTTTTCTTTTTTTTTTTTTGGTCTTTTTAGGGCTGCACCATGGCATATGGAAATTCCAAGGCTAGGGATCGAATCAAACCTGTAGCTGCCAGCCTACACCAGAGCTGCAACAATGCAGGACCCGAGCTATGTCTGTGACCTACACCACAATTCATGGCAACCCTGGATCCTTAATCCACTGAGAAAGGCCAGGGATCAAACCCACGTCTTCATGAATACTAGTTGGGTTTGTCATCACTGAGCCATAATGGGAACTCCTCTTTATTTTTAAGGAATGGAAAATTCTTGAGTTATTTTAACTGTTTCATGGGATAGAGAAATATGAAAATCTTTCTAGTTCTTCTGTCACAAACACTATTAGTCTGATATCAACGTCTGACAAAACACAAATCACCTATTTATAAGTCTACTTGTGAATACCTAAGCCAAAAAAATTCAAAACCTAAATATCAGAAAATTAAATCTAGCCATATATGTACATGTGTATCATGATTATGTATGGGTCTTTTCAGGAATACAAGGCTAGTTCAACAGCAGAACTTTTTTTTGTTTGTTTTTAGGGCTGTACCTGAGACATATGGAGGTTCCCAGGCTAGGGGTTGAGTCAGAGCTATAGCTGCTGGCCTATACCATAGCCACAGCCATGCCAGATCCAAGCCACATCTTCGACCTACACCACAGCTCCACAGCTCATGGCAACGCCAGGTCCTTAACCCACTAAGCAAGGCCAGGGATCAAACCCGCAACCTCATGGTTACTAGTCAGATTAGTTTCTGCTGCACCACAATGGGAACTCCAGAACATTTTAAATACAGTATAATTATTTAAAGACATAACTAGCAGAGGAATTTTTTGAAATGTAATATCCTCATTAAATACTTAGAAGATATTTGATAAAATCCAACACCAACTCCTCTTTTAAAAAATCCCATTGCTTAAATTTTTTAGAAAGCCTTATTATGAAGAACAGAAAAAATGACACTTACTGAATGTCCACTAGAGGCATACCTTTAAATTAAAGAAAAATATAAGGATTTTTTTTCACTATCATAATTTAGTATTTTGGATCTGCTCATAAAATAAGGCAATAAAAAGAAATAAATAGAATATTAAAAAGAAAAAATAGGAGTTCCCGTCATGGCGCAGCAGAAATGAATCCAACTAGGAACCATGAGGTGTGGGTTCAATCCCTGGCCTCACTCAGTGGGTTAAAATCCAGCATTGCAATGAGCTGTGGTGTAGGTCACAGACAAGGCTCGGATCCCAAGTTGCTGTGGCTCAGGAGTAGGCTGGTGGCTATAGTTCTGATTCAACCCCTAGCCTGGGAACCTCCATATGCCGAGGGTGTGGCCCTAGAAAAATCAAACAAACAAAAAAAGAGCCTCTCATACTAAATGAAGTAATTCAGAAAGAGAAAGACAAGGGAGTTCCTATTGTGGCTCAGTGGTTAACAAATCTGACTAGCATCCATGAGGACGCAGGTTCGATCCCTGGCCTCACTCAGAGGGTTAAGGATCCAGTGTTGCCGTGAGCTGTGGTATAGGTTGCAGATATGCCTAGGATCCTGCATTGCTGCAGCTGTGGTATAGGCCAGCAGCTACAGCTCTAATTTGACTCCTAGCCTGGGAACCTTCATATGCCTCAAGTCAATAAATAAATAAATAAATAAAAATGAAAGAAAGAGAAATACCATATGATATCACTTATATCTGGAATCTAATATACAGCACAAGTGAACCTTTCCTCAGAAAAGAAAACCATGGACATGGAGAATAGACTTGTGGTTGCCAAGGAGGTGGAGGAGGAAGTGGGATGGACTGGGAATTTGGGGTTAACAGATGCAAACTATTGCCTTTGGAATGGATAAGCAATGAGATCCTGCTATATAGCACTGGGAACTATATCTAGTCACATGATGGAGCATGATGCTGTGAGAAAAAAGAATGTATATATGTATGTGTGACTGGGTCACCTTGCTGTATAGTAGAAAACTGACATAACTTTGTAAACTAGCTATAATGGAAAAAATAAAAATCATTATTAAAACAATAAGATAACTAAGCAAGTTTGGGCTCTTTAATATTGAAATTAACAGAAACCCTATTCAAACTGGCTTTGAAAATATTAAACATTATTGGTTTACATAATTTCAAGTCCAGAAATAGAATAGGCCTTAGGGTCGATGATCCAAAAGTTCAGTTATGGCATCAAGGACTCAGGTATTTTCTGCCTTTATGTACTGGTCCCTGTGTTAGCTTAATTAGAAGGCTAGTTCCCCCAAGGTTATAGGATGAATGTCTTAAATAATTGGAGCTATAAGCTTCCTTATTATTGTTCAAGGGATGACAGAGAACTCTGGGTTCTTGGGCCTTTAGAGGATTGAGGAATTACTTTCCAAGTCCCAGAAAGCTTCTTCTCAAATTTCCTTGGCCCAAATTAAACCACATTATTATTCCTGAGCTAGGCATGGTTTCAAGGTTGGAAAAATGATTCTCATAGGCTTAGATTAAACTGCTTTTACTCTTAAACCTTACACCCGTATTTACCCTTAATCTGTGTTCCACCCAAAGCCTACAACTGCAGAGAAAACAGGTGGATATTCAAATGAAAACCTCATACTATTGGAAAAAGTTCTTAATATATGCCAGGTAGGCAACTAATGATGTCCACTGCAGTATCAACTAGACACCTATTGAAACTATACGAAGGTTCATTAGGATGGATAGATACAAGACATGCATGCAGAAATGTACTTATAATGGTCAGTTAGAAAACAGAATTAAAAGGAGATCTCATCCTAACTCCAAAAGTAAAGACAACTGAATATCAATGCCTAGAAACAAACTTAAGAATTTGCAAGACCCAATGGAGAAAACAATGTGACCATACTGGAGAATATAAAAAGATGTGAATAGGGAGTTCCCTTTGTGGCTCAGTGGGTTATGAACCAACTAATATCCATGAGGATGTGCGTTCCATCCCTGGCCTTGCTCAGTAAGTTAAGGATCTGGCATTGCTCAGTAGGTTAAGGATCTGGCATTGCCATAAGCTGTGGTGCAGGTCACAGATGTGGTTCAGATCACATATTGTTGTGGCTGTGGCACAGGCTGGCAGCTGCAGCTCCGATTCAACCACTAGCCTGGAAACTTCCATATGCCACAGGTGTGGCCCTAAAAGCAGATTGGGAAAAAAAAAAAAAAAAAAAGACTGGAATAATGGAGAGGTGAGAATTGTATTTCTGAAAAGGAAATTGAATATTACACTTTGGGAGTTCCTGTCGTGGCACAGCAGAAACAAATCTGACTAGGAACCATGAGGTTGCGGGTTCGATCCCTGGCCTCGCTCAGTGGGGTAAGGATCTGGCATCGCTGTGAGCTGTGGTGTAGGTCGCAGATGGTGGCTCAGATCTAGCATTGCTGTGGCTCTGGCGTAGGTAAGCAGCTACAGCTCTGATTCGACCTCTAGCCTGGGAACCTCCATATGCCTCAGGTGCAGCCCTTACAAAAAAAAAAAAAAATTATAACTTTATCCACAAAGTTAATGCTTTTTCCTTAATTATATTTGGGAAGATATAATACTTTAAAAATGATTTTAAAGTTTGCCTACCTACCTAATAATCTCAGAAAAGAATAACGAAGAGGGACCTACTCCACCAGAAAGACATCAAAAAAAATGTAGCAAGAATAGAGTAATCAAAATTACAGTTTTACTTCTAGGAATTTTTTGTATAAGAGAGATGGAATTTCAAAACAAATAGTGTTGGAAAACTTGTCAAAATATTTTGGAAATAGAGTTCTACTTTACACTATACATCATAATATATTCTAAAAAATTAAAAATTTAGGTATAAAAAGTAAAATCATAAAAATATTGGAGTATAATTGTCTAAATTGTACAATTTAGACAAAGTTTAATATTTTGTAAATTGGAGATAGAGAAGGCATTTTTAGCATAAATACCAAATTCGTTAACCACACAGAAAAATATTTATAGGGTTGAGTACACAAAATTTATAAGCTTCTATATGGCAGCCACACATCATCATTATAAGTTAAAGATAAATGATTAGGTAGAATATGATTTGCTACATATAACAGATTAAAGATTTATATTCTTATATTGTAAACAATGACAAATAAAAATTAAAACATGAATAATGGGTAGAGAACATAAAATAAAAATGTATAAAAGAATAAATAAAATTAGCAAACACATAAAAAATGTTCACCCTCACCATCAACCAAATAAATGCATACTAAAACAATATTGTTTTTAACTGTTATAGTGGAAAAGATTTTGAAAGAATTTACATTAGTATTAAAGAGAATAGGAAAAATGGATTTTTTTCAAAAGGAAGTTAGATATAGTGAAAAAAATTCTGGAGCAATTCATTTTAACCTGTTAACAGTAGTTATCACTGACAGCAAGGATTGTAAGAGATTTTGGTATTTGTTTGCTTTTATTTTTGTTTTCTTTTCTTTTTAGGTCCATACCTGCAGCATATGGAAATTCTCAGGCTAGGGGTTGAATCAGAACTGCAGTTGCCAACCTATACCACAGCCGCAGCAACTCTGTATCCAAGCCACATCTATGACCTACACTACAGCTTGTGACAATGCTAGATCCTTAACCCACTAAGCAAGGCCAGGATTAAACCTGCATCCTCATGGACAGTATGTTGGGTTCTTAACACCGCTGAGCCACAACAGGAACTTCAGCTTTTTGTTTTAATTTAAACACTTCTGAATTATGTTCATTTTTTCAACTTAGTATGATTGTATGCTCAAAGTAAAATGGTTATTTCTTCCCCAAAGAGAAAAAAGAAAAAAGGCAGAGGAGAGAGATGAAACGTTTGCTACAAACTGAAGGTTTGGATCCTCCCAAAATTCATAACTCCCAAATGTAGTGGTATTTGGAGCAGAGGGACTTTGGGAGAAATTGGTTTTGAATGAAATTATGGGAGTGGAATCCCTGGGGTGGGATTGGTAATCTTCAAGAGGGATTGTAAGACTAGAGTTCTCTGTTGGCCATGTGAGGATACAAGATGATGGCTGTCTCTGAGTCAGAAAAGGAGCCCTGGAGTTCCCGTCATGGCTCAGTGGTTAGCGAACCCAAATGGAATCTGTGAGGATGCGGGTTCAATCCCCAGGCTTGTTCAGTGGGTTAGGATTAAGTGTTGCCATGAGCTGTGATGTAGGTCGCAGACACAGCTCGGATCCTGCATTGCTGTGGCTGTGGCGTAGGCCAGCGGCTACAGCTCTGATTGGACCCCTAGCCTGGGAACCTCCATATGTCACAGGTGCAGCCCTAAAAAGATGAAAGAAAGAAGGAGGAAGGAAGGAAAGGTGCCCTAGACCTCTTCCGTCCTTACTGGCATCCTAATCTCAGACTTCCAGCCTCCAGAATCATGAGAAAATAAATGCTTATTGTTTAAGCCATCTAGTCTAGGGTCTTATTATAATAGCCCAACTGACTAAGAGTATAGAATTTGAAGTGGAGCAATTCTGAAGGAACATTTTCAGGACAAGTAAGACCTGAGTTTTTAGGCCCCTGGAAAGAAGCCGGTGGGGGAAAGAGACTGAGAGAGTGAGGAGACTGTTAATCAGCCAAGGTCTCGGAGAGGCTAGAACAGTACATCAGGGCTTACTTTAGAAAGAAGAAAAGGAAAGGAGGACAACAGAAATACAATCAGAGCAACTTTTGAGGAGAAAGAGATATAAAAGATATTATAGCTAGTGAATTCATTTGTTTTCCTAGTGGATTGGAAGAAAAATCATCAGCTGAGTTGGAGGGTTGGGGCAGGGAACTATAGGGCATGGAAAGGTATGCTGCTGCTGCTGCATGGAATAAATAGTGCATGGATCTGGATTATCAGCTATACATGTGTGATTCCTGAGCTCCATCCCAGATCTGCCAAATCATAGTCTCTGCTGAGTGATCCTAATGCACCCTAAAGTCTGGAACTTTTGAAATAAAAGGTTAACTAAGGATATGAGGCCACTGCTGATGTTAGATCACAATTATCTTTAGGGTCAATTAATACATTTATTTATATAATTTTTTTCCAGTGTTATTCAATAGTGTGGAAAGAGAGCATTAGAGAAAAATCGATGACTAGATACACTGGAGTTGGACTTTGGCAATGTGGGTGTAGAAGAAAGTCAATGGGTCAATGGAACCAGAGATGCTGGTAAGTGCATCATTAACCTGGATGACAGTAACGTAAGAACTGGGTGGAGAGTGAGGAGCTGGGGATGAAGAGGATGTGAAAATGATTTGTGAAAGCCAGAGAGTGGGTTGAAATGCAGGAACTGAAAGTTTTAGTCAGTGAAGATGTGTCCTGGCATTGATAGATTTTGATAGAGGAGATGGTGACACATTCCCAAGAGTGGCCATTAAGTGGACTTCTGAACTAGAGTGTGGATAAAGTTGACTAAAGTAGAAGAGGTTGGGGAAGTAAGGTCAATATGAGATGGTTATCCTCATGAACACCAGACTTGCTGAATCCCATGATGGAAGCAAAGACGTTTACATAAGGCAAAAGCAGATAGAGAAGAGGATATTGAGGTCAGGGAGGGAAAGAGGAAGAAATAAAAGAGCTGGGCAGACTAGCTCTGGAGATTTAGCATGGCATGGTCTAAGTACGCACAGTTTTAGAACTGTTGGTGGCAAGATGAGTCAATACAGTGACCTCTAGGATGTCCACGTGGTGATAGCTGGAATTGTGATTCAGTATTTCCATGCATGCTTCTATTTTACCATATAACATACTCACTTGGAGGTCTTTGTCATGCAGACTATTTAATTCCTTAGACCTAGAGATTTGCCATCCTTATTTTAGAATCACCGCTTGCTTAATGTTGTGCCTGACATATAGTAAATAATCAATAAAAGGTTTTTCTGGATATATGGATGGATGAATGAAAGAAGACACCCCATATTTCCAACAGGAACTTTGGCATGAGGGTGATTTGCATAGGGGAATGTGAATGAATTAGGTTTGATGATGAATTCATGGTGCTGGAGGTGAAAAATATAACTGTCCTCTGAAGGTAGAATGAAAAAAATTGTAAGATTTCATTCTCCTCCCACTGAAATGTTCAGTACCACAAGTTCAGCCTCCGATCTCTTCAAACTCTCTCCTTAGGTAACCTCAACCCTTTCTTTTAAAAATTGAATTGAATTGAATTTTAGGTAAGTTCATCTTTATTAATGGCTTCAGTTAACACCTTGAGGAGCACACAGACCTTCCCTCTGAATACAGATCCATATCATTTCCTATTTGACATCTTCTTTCAGAAGCACCAGAGAGGCCCGGAGGCTCAACCTACACAAGAAGAATTCATGGCTTTCTCTTGCAGTCCTGGTTCTCTTCCAGCATTTCCTCTGTGAGTGTTAGTGCCTCCTTCCCCAGAAAACTAGGAATTACAGCCATCAAACTTGAGTTCCTTTTCCTCATCTTTCATATCCAATCCATCAAGTCCTTCCAGTTTTAATATATAAAGAACCTTTGGGAGTTCCCGTCGTGGCGCAGTGGTTAGCGAATCCGACTAGGAACCATGAGGTTGCGGGTTCAATCCCTGCCCTTGCTCAGTGGGTTAACGATCCGGCGTTGCCGTGAGCTGTGGTGTGGGTTGCAGACGCGGCTCGGATCCTGCGTTGCTGTGGCTCTGGCGTGGGCCGGTGGCTACAGCTCCGATTCAACCCCTAGCCTGGGAACCTACATATGCCGCAGGAGCGGCCCAAGAAATAGCAACAACAACAACAACAACAACAAAAGACAAATAAATAAATAAATAATAAAATATGTAAAGAACCTTGAGTCCTTCCATTTATCTTCATTGTGAAAGCCACCACCTAGTCCTAGTATCCTGTGATATTCCCCAGTGAGCCTACATATTCCCACCTTAGACCTTGTCCCCTAAACCCCTCTACATCTCACAGTTAGGATGATCTTTCGAAAGCTCAAATCTGATGGTATCCTGTTCCTGCTTAAACAACTTCGGTGACTTATTGTTCTTAACCTTAACCATGATTTACAAGACTCAGTATGGTCTGGCCCCTGCCCATAGCTCCAGGTTCATCCTTTGCTATCTCCAGGAGCCAGTCACAATGGGTTTCTTTCATTCTCAGACAGGCATCATATTGTTCCCATCCCCACTGAACCCCCAAGATCTTTTTTACTTCATGTGGTTAACATCCTTCTGATCCCAGCTCAGACATGATTTCCTTGAAGAAACCATCAGAGACTTCTCCCTGTTACATTTGCTCATAGGGATACGTCCTCTGTTTTCATAGCATACATCTCTGTTGCTATTTTGTATTTCTGTATGTATAATGATCTCACTCATGTCTGTCTCCCTCACGAGACTCTTAAGCTCTGTAAGGAGCAAGAACACTGTATGCTTTTGTTAAGTGCGATGCTCGGCACATAATGAATATGCCATAAATATTTGTTAGGTGAGTAAATAGAGAGACAAGGAACACCCTTGTGTGGTATTGGTGATAGGGATGGAGTAGGCACAGGTAGTTGTAGAAGTCCCAATAAAGGATCAGAGATAAGAGAAATGTAGGGGATGTTGGGAGATCACTGTAAGTCAACTGCTCAAAAGCCATCAGAATGAGGCAAGCTTGCTTGACTAGTGGAGACTCAAGACATTGGGTGGGGGATGGGATGAGGCCTATATTTAGATTCAGACCCAGGGCAAGAGTTGAAGACCATCCTTCTACTGATTTGAATCCACACCTGACCAGATACTAAGGAGGAGCTGCTACTTGGAGAAAGAGGAAGAGGAGGTCTTTTCCAACCCCCAGTCCCATTGGATAATAAACCTGTAGTCTACTGGATCCTGGGGGAAGAGTTCCTGAGCCTGCCTGCTTGCATCTCTCACAAGGGCCCTATCTTAATAAATCTATTTCTTGCCTATCACTTTGTCTCTTGCTGAATTCCTTCCACATGGAGGCCTGAAGAACCTGAACCTCAGTGTGTCCAGACCCTGGGTGAGTGATTCTAATTTAAAACCATGGGTTTAAATCCCAATCTGGGTTTAGGCCAGGTTTGAGTCCCGGAACATGGGTTTAAGTCCCAATCTGGGTTTTGGCTGGGTTCAAGTCACGGCACATGGGCTCAAGTCCTAATCTGGGTTTTGGCTGAGTTTGAGGCCTGGCACGTGGGTTCAAGGTCCCAGTCTGGGTTTAGGCTGGGTTCGAGTCCCAATCTGTGTTCTGGCTAGGTTCAGGCCATTAGTGCTGTCAGTTTCATTAGTTGTACTCACCATAATGAAGTCCATCCACTGGGACTTGGGGATAGTAGGGTCATAAATAGCCCTTCTAGACGTTGGTATCCATGATAACTTAACCAGGAGTCACAGTTAAAATGCAGCATTCTTGTCTTGGATCTGCAATAACATGTCCTCAGGAAAGTTACAATCTCTTTAGGCCTAAACTTGTGATCTCACCTACAGATTAGGTGTGCCCTCTGTCTTTGAATGTTCTACAGCTGTTTTCTCCAGATCTCTGCTTCTCTTCCAGCCTGCCTCCTCAGCTGGGAATGACTGTGGGCCTCTTGCAAAGATAGGGGAAGGCCTGAAAACAGAGCCAGCTTCTCTGTGGGAGGGTTGGGAGGGAGCACACAGCAAGGGTACTAATTCCATGGGACTGCCTTGGTATTCAGAAACAACTGCTGGATTCCATTTCTTCCTACCAACCAGTTTTGAAAAACAAGGGTTGAATATTTGACATGGTGTGAAGCAAGTCCTAAACACAGATTGTTGCTTACAAGGAGGTTAATTCATCAAACTTAAAAGAAAGAACCTAGGAGCCTGGTTTAGATATAGTTACCTCCTTGCTTTTTTAAATAGGGTGGCATATACTCAGGTTGACCTCTTTCTGGTTCAGTGATCTTCAAGCAGCACAGACTTTCAAGTTACTATTGTTTATTTGCTAGATATTTTGCCTAAATACTTCACAGTAAATGAAGGAGAGCAACTTGGTTTCCAAACAGGAATGCTTCTTAAGAAATTGGCTTCTCTGTCTTTATGATTCTTTTTTTTTTTTTTTTGTCTTTTTAGGGCTGCACCTGTGGCATATAGAGGTTCCCAGGCTAGGGATCAAATCGGAACTGTAGCCACTGGCCTACACCACAGCTCATGGCAACACCAGATCCTTAACCCAATGAGCAAGGCCAGGGATCGAACTTGCTTCCTCATGAATGCTAGTCAGATTTGTTTCTGCTGAGCTGTGACAGGAACTCCGTCTGTCTTTCTGATTCTTGATCCCAAACTATTTGCAGGAGATGAACCCTAAGTACAGTAAGAGAGGAGGAGACCCATCCTACAGACTTGGTTGGGTAACTTGTAAAGGTCTCTCTCTATGTTAATTTCTTCACCTCCAGAATGAATGCAGTGTTTCTTAACACTTTTAAAGGATGTGTCCTTAAATCACAGAAATGTCACTGGGAGAAAACAAGAGGGATTAATCTTGTAGAACAACACGTTTATATTTTCTTCGTGTTCTCCAGTTTGCATGAAATTTCCTTCAGAAAAGAAAGCTTACGCTGAATGTATTAGACAATTCCAAACTACACCTCAAACAACCACTTTTAAATAGAGGGAAAAAAAAATCAGAAGCTTGCAATTGTGCAATATGTAAATCTCTCCTGGACTAGAGCCCATCGCTGTGGTTTGGCAACACAACCAACACATCTCTTTTCTCATCTCTTGAAGAAAAAAAAAACCCAACAGAGAAAAAAATACTTTGAGAATAAAGGTAATGATTAATCCATCAGGCACAAAAAGGATTGTTTTGGGAATTTCAGGTTCTAATTCGTCATTTCAAATAAACAGCAGCAAACGGTGGATAATGATTTCACCACAACAGGATTAGAGCCACAGGCTCTAATTGGAACTGGATTTAGACACCCAGTGAATCTCGTGAGTAGCTGGAAGCACCTCCAGGAATCAGTGAGTAGCTGTCAAAACTTCTATTTCATATGCCATTGAAGTAGGGAGGTATAGCAGAAAACAGTGGTCCTTGGAGAAGACCCAAGATGCAGCCTGAGATGGAACAAAAGAAAAAAAGCTTTGAAGCAGAGACTGGTCTTGAAGAACAGCTTAGCTAAAGAAATGCTCTCCGAGTTCTTGGGCACGTTTATAATGATTGTAAGTACTTTCTGATTTCCTGAATTCTGACCCAAAAATGCCTCACTTTTAACCTTCCTGGTGGTAAAGAGTTTTACCATTGTTTAAGTTCATCATTAGACTCATGTCTTCCAGGAAATAGTAAGTTACTTCCAGACTGTTTCGCTGCTTGGTGGCCGTAACTTGAGGTTTCTGTTTACTCAATTCGTTTATCCACAAAGGGGGATGAGAGTGGAAGAGAGGGCATGAAGTACCTTCTTCATTTCAGAGATCTACTTGGGCTCTAGGATGGCTTTGTAATTAAATGACAGCTGTTAGAAATTTTTCTTGGTTGGTTAATTGATTTATACCCGAGTTTGTTTAACACAAACACTGAGGTGATTTAGTGACTTGAAGTATTGACAGTCAATAAATATGGATGCCAAGAAATAGCTTAGTATCACAGGAGCTTGGCAAAGTTTGTGTTGTCAGATCACTTGATTTTTTACTAAATTGGTATTGCATTAATACATTAGGTAGAAACTGTGTATTGTGCAATGGTCCAGTTTCAGTTTATTTCATTTCCCCCTCCTCTATTTAACTCCAGCTAATCTCTAAAGAGTTTTATTTAGTTATATAAAACCTTCCAGATATAAAGGAAGGGTGGATTTTGTCTGGACATTTGCACAGCTTTTAATAAAAACTAGAAAGGTTTACTTAAGTGGCATGGACTGTAGGCTTTCATCCTGCTGCATGATCCAGCATTTTCTGGACCCTGAATTTTTAGCTGCGTTCAAACTCTTTGTGATAAGGAAATTTAATGTGTGAGTATTTTCATGTGCAGAAACTGCTGATTATAACTTACTTTAAAAACCAACAACAAAAACCTGCTCTAAGATTCCCTACTCTGGGAACAAATAATTTTATTTTTCTTTAGATTATAGATAATTGCCCATAAACTTTGTACATTAAAAGTTCTTTAGGAGTTCCTGTCGTGGCTCAGTGGTTAACAAATCCAACTAGGAACCATGAGGTTGCAGGTTTGAACCCTGGCCTTGCTCAGTGGGTTAAGGATCCAGTTTTGCCGTGACCTGTGGTATAGTTTGCAGACACAGCTCAGATCCTGCATTGCTGTGGCTCTGGCATAGGCTGGTGGCAACAGCTCCGATTAGACCCCTAGCCTGGGAACCTCAATATGCCCACAGGAGGGGCCCTATAAAAGGAAAAAAGACCAAAAAAAAAAAAGTTATTTGGCAATGTATAGCATAGTGACTAGATTTAACAATATTGTATCGCATTATTTGAAAATTGCTGAGAGAGTATATTTTAAAAGTTCTCACCACAAGAAAAAAAATGCGTGTGGTGATGGACATTAACTAGATTTACTGAGGTATTCGTTTCACTATGTAAACAAATACTGAATCATTATGTTGTACACCTGAACCTAATATATTGTTATATGCTAATTATACTTCAATTTTTTTAAAAAAAAGTTCCTTGCTTTGGGTAAATACATAATAATTCAGGAGAAAAAGCCAAGACTGAGAAATGAACATGAACTTAAACTAGTACAAAATGAGAGAGAGTAGTAAGTTTCTCGGTCTCTGAAAACCTCTTTTTACCTGTTTCATTCAAATGTTTTCAAGGTGTTATGGGCAATTTCTTACATTCCCTCTTGACCATTCTCACCTCTCATTCACATGACTTAGTTAGGTGGGAGCAGGGTGGAGGGGAAGGGTGTTGGAAGGAAAAGAGATAAAATAAAATTCCAAGATTCTTCTGATTCTAGTCACCACTTATTGGGAGATAGAAACCCTGGGGTCATTACTACTTGACAATTCAATTCCAAAGGGGAGAGTTGTTACCTCAGCCGGACTTCATCCTCCGGGGAACCTATGGTACACAGAAGTGAACAAATTCAAGTACTATTCTGAGTGCTCTGCAGATAATACAGAAGAGGAAGTGAACTAAAACATCTACATATTTTGTAACAAAAAAAAAAAAAAAAAAACTTAAACCCCTCTTTATTTCTTAATGAGAACCTATTTCATAACCCCATCCCGTATGAGTTGAGAAAATGAAAGTGGCTTTTAGCCATTCACTATTCTACTCTTGCAAAGAGTAAAGTGTTTCCCCTTGCTATCCAAGGTGGGAGCTAAAGAAGTAATATCTTAATACTGTATGTTGAAAAATTAAACTTTCTATTTTCTGGCTAAAGATAATCATTGCCCAAAATGTTTGATTTCTATATATATCATACATACATTTTCTAAAACAAACTATGATGAAATCTTTAGTTGTGATTAAAATCTTGAATTTTGGGAGTTCCTGTCGTGGTGCAGTGGTTAGCGAATCCGACTAGGAACCATGAGGTTGCGGGTTCAATCCCTGCCCTTGCTCAGTGGGTTAACGATCCGGCGTTGCCATGAGCTATGGTGTAGGTTGCAGACGCGGCTCAGATCCCGCGTTGCTGTGGCTCTGGCGTAGGCCGGTAGCTACAGCTCCGAATCAACCCCTAGCCTGGGAACCTCCATATGCCGCGGGAGCGGCCCAAGAAATAGCAACAACAACAACAACAAAAAAAAAAGACAAAAAAAATTAAAATAAAATAAGTAAAATCTTGAATTTTGTTAAGGCTTCTGGGGATGTGTAAACAAGAAATTTCTGCTAAACTACATTTTTTTAATATACATGTAAATTAAAATTATAATTTTTAATAAATCTATAAGGATTTGCTCCAAGGTTATCCAAAGTAATTGTTTCTGCTTTTTAGAAAACGTGCACTTTGCCTTGCTTTCTCTAGCAAAAAGTTTCGAGTGTTGGTAAGGCATGGGGCAAAGGCAGTACTAAAGAGATGAGAGTATATCAGGACTCAAAGGTCCTTCAAATTTGTGAAATTAGTTTCTCCCCAGAGGCTGGGAGTCTCATGCCATTTTCCCACCTCCTCTCAAAAACTACTCTAGGAGTTCCCGCTGTAGCTCAGCAGTAACTAACCTGACTAGTATCCGTGAGGATAAGGGTTCGATCCCCGGCCTTGCTCAGCGGGTTAAAGGATCCAGCAGTGCCATGACCTGTGGTGTAGGTCACAGACACAGCTCAGATCTGGCACTACTGTGACATAGGCTGGCAACTACAGCTCCGATTTGACCCCTAGCCTGCTGTGGGTGTGGCCCTAAAAAGGCAAAACAAACAAACAAACAAAAATGTATATTGCCTAAATGGTCCAATCAAAAGACAAGGAATAGCTGAAAGAATTTAAAAAAAAAAAAAAAAAAAGCCCCTCCTCTAAAGGGTATGATCTCAAGCTCATTCACACTGTGGTATAAATGACTGATAAGGGCTTATAGGTAGCATTAAGAGAAGGGAAGGTCCATGAAAAATTCTTCATAGACTGCGATTTAAGACATTTAAGTCATAAGCTAAAGAACTAGCTCTAATTTGATCTTTTAGACATTGGGATATGTAGGCCTTTTTGCCTTTGCTGATGCCAGGGAGGTCTGCAATGCATCTTCCCCATCACAGCGAAGAGGTTAATAAGCATTGAGCTGCAAAGTTAGGGAGCATGTGTCAAGAACCTACCATTTGTTGGCCTCTTTACATTTATTTAACCCTTACGGTAGCTGCATTATGAAGGCTTTATTATCTTCCACAAACAGTTGGAGAAATGAGGGCTCAAGGAGATAAAGTAACTGGCTAAAGCCAGGAAAGCAGTGAATATGGATTTCTTTCTTATTCTAGAACACATGCTCTCCACATGCTTCCACTCATTGCTGGATTTCCTCAGCAACGTCCTTGATAGATAGTAAATCACACTCTGCTTTAACATTTCCATAGATTGAAGCCACGACTTAGCACTGATTTTCTTGTGGGAGACTGTATGAGTTAAACTGATGAGTACCTGATGAGACCAGACCATCAGTTGTGCTCCTAAGTAGAAAAGACTACTCAACCCAGGTGGATGGTGTGAGGTGAAGGCCTCTGCATGTGGGCCCATGGTATACGGGTTTCAAATTGCACATTAAATATATACTACATGTAAAAGGAGTTCCTGTCGTGGCGCAGTGGTTAACAAATCTGACTAGGAACCATGAGGTTGCGGGTTCAATCCCTGCCCTTGCTCAGTGGGTTAACGATCCGGCGTTGCCGTGAGCTGTGGTGTAGGTTGCAGACGCGGCTCAGATCCCGAGTTGCTGTGGCTCTGTCGAAGGCTGGCAGCTACAGCTCTGATTAGACCCCTACCCTGGGAACCTCCATAAGCTGCGGGAGCAGCCCAAGAAATGGCAAAAAAGACAAAAAAAAAAAAATTCCTGACACAGGATGCTCATTACATGCTGGCTCCCTTAGCCCTCCATCCTTCCGTCTTTTACTTGAGAGTCTTTGAGATATTTAAAACAGCTGCTTCGTCCTCTCCTTGTCATTGTGCTGTGCCTTTCCCTAGCACCAACTACAGAATTCAATCCATAAATAAATGGGACTCCATCAATCAATGAATCCTGTCAAATGCTCTTTCTACCACAGCAGGATATCAGAGAGAAAATCCTCAGCCAACTCCACCTGCTTCTTTTATCTACTTGTGATTTATGTCCAATACTCTGCCTTTCATGGAGCTGTACTACTGCACATGGGTGTTCTGTCACTTTAAGAAAGTCCAAGAGCCAAACATGAGGTCCTAAGTGGGTTCTTGCCCTGTGCCTTCAAGAGGGGGTAAAAGGGCCTGAAGCGGAAGGTACTCTTGTTCCAAATAGCTATGTGATGCGGACAAAGATAGCAAGGGTGTTAACACTCACTTTAGTCCTGGAAAAATCTAACAAAATAAGGGAATTGTTCTTATTTTACAGATGAGGATGTGGAGGCTTAGTGTGGTAACACACCTTGCCTACAGGCAAATGTGTTGTGGAGCTGGATTTAGAATCAAACCTCTCTGGTTTCTCTTCATTCTTCAGCATGCTTTTGAACTTTTACTATCGCTGTCCCTGATTATCTACGTTACTGTTTTGTATGTTTTACAAATGCAAATATATGGCTTCGTAGCTGGGATATTCTTCTACCATTTGAGATTCTCCCTTGCACACACTTTCTGAGATTTATCAACTGGGGACATGTAGAGGGAGGTAATTCAATTTAACTCTTGTGTAATATGGCAGGTTTATACATCCATTCCCCTCATGAACTGTTATTTGCAGTGTGTCACAATTACCAGCACTACTGTTATGAACATCATGTACAGTCTCCCATACATGAGTTCCTCTTGAGTACATTCCTAGATGTGGGTTTGGTGGCCCAAGGGCATGTGTATCTTCATCTTTATGTACATTGTAACATTGCTCTCCAAAGCGATTTCAACTTTATACCACTAGCAGTAACATGATCTCCCATTTCCATACACTCACCAATCCTTGATACCATCCAACTCTTTTATGTTTGCTCATTTGATAAATAGGAAAAAGAAGTTCACTAGCAATTTTAACAAGTTCCTAGTGCAGTTGATCTTTTCATATTTACTGAGCCTTAAGGTTTTTTTTTTCTGGAAATTGCCTCACCATATCCTGTGCACATTTTGGCTCAGTTTGGTTTTATTTTTCTACTTTTTCTTATTGCTTATAGAATACTGATATTTATTTAAAATCCAGACATTACATCCTTGTGATTTTCACCCTTTTATTCGGACCCTGTATAATTAATTGTATTTCTTGCTTCATTACATCCCAATTAAAAGCTACCAACCTTCAAATGGTGATGGAAATGGTACCCAATGTATTGCATCAAACCCCACTCGACCGTCCATGAGTAGAGACCTGTTTTCCCCTAATGACGCCCCATTTAAGCAGGAAGCAGTCAGAGCGGTCGCCACCCCTTTCCCTGCCCACAGTTAGAGTCTCCAACTCTAGAAGGGAGGATTAAGGCAGAATAATAATTCAGGTAGTCAGTGTAGGAGCCTGGCCTTTGATGTATTCTATGATATGGCTATTGATTAACATTTGTGGCTTAAGGACTCCAGAGAGTAACACCCCCCCACAGGTCTTGTTTACTATAGGGAGTATACCTATGCCCAGATGGACATTAATCTCTAACTCTCTGTGACTCAGTCTATGAGAGGAAAAGGGCAAAGAAACCATGAGGACATTTCCACCCCCTAAGACTCCTATTGGACAAGAACTGATATAGGTAACCGGGGAAGGCCAATGGGAGAAAACCCCATCTTTCTGGACCCCATGGTGGCACCTCCCCATCTTTAAAGGATAAAAACTCCTATAAAAAAGCAAAAACAGACATTAAAGATATTCTGTAGGGTTTTGGGGGTTTTTTTGTTTTTTGGGTTGTTTTTTTTTTTTTGCCACACTTGTGGCATGCTTAATTCCTGTTGCCAGGGATCAAGCGATAGCAGTGACAAAGCCAGACCCTTAGGCTACCAGGAAACTCCTATTTGTGTTTTCTAGTTACAGTTTAGGATTTTGCTTTTGATGTTTTAGTTGTTTAAACTATTAGAATTTTTTGATGTGTGATGTAGAGCAGGTGTCTCTTTATCTGGAAGGATAGCCAATTGTTCCAGCACCATTTCTGGCAAGTCTGTCCTGTCTCCACTGGTTGTGATGCTATCTCTATTATATACCAATTCACATGTAAATGTGCTTGTATATTTAGACTTAGTTCCATTGATCTCTTGATCCAAACCTGTACCAATGCCACATATTTTTGCTATTTATAATTGCTTTTTAAATAATTTTGTTACCTGGTATTTTTCCTCCTTGTTATTTTTTTCAATATTGACTATTTTTAGCCTTTTATTCCTCTACATGAATTTGAGGATCCATTATCAAGTTTCATACAGACTCTGTAGAGATTTTGACTGGAATTGCACTGAATTATATAGTATTCTGGACAGAATTGGCATTTTAAAATATTGAATCTTCTCATCCATGTATAGTTCTTCATTCATAGGTCTGCTTTTTATATCTCTTTCCAAAGTTTTATAATTTACTTGGTATCACTCATATATATTTTTGCTTGGTATATTTATCACTACCTATGGTTATTACCCCTATTGTGAATAGTACCTTTTTAAAATTATATTGTTTTATTGGTGATTACTCAAGTTTAGGAACAATGTCGATTTTGTCTGCTGACCTTGCATTCAGGAAACTGTAATTTTCTTATTGATTCAAACAATTGTATATATTATCTTGGATATTCTATATACATCAAGGCTATCAATCTGAGTGCTACTAGCAATATGTGGCTACTTAAATTAAAATCAAACTTAAATAAAATAAAAAATTTAGTTCCTCAGTCTTCCTAGACCCATTTTATATCTTCCAGAGCCGTGTATGTCTACTGACTATCATACCAGACTATATAGATAGGGAAATTTCCTCTCATTGAAAAATGTTTTTTGGACTGTACTGACACAGATAATACTTTTTTCTGAGAATGTGAGAACTTTTTATTTTCTTTCTTTCTAGTCTTTAAATACTTAATTTCCTTGTACTGTCTTATTATAATGGTTAAAACCTCTCGTACAAAGTATAAACCATAATTGTGGCATTCTTGTTCTATTCCCAACTTTAAGAAATCTGCTTTTCGTGTTTTACCATTAAACATGACAGTTTCTGTAGGTTTTTTTTTTTGGTCTTTCTTTTAGGGCTGCACCCGTGGCATATGGAGGTTCCCAGGCTAGGGGTCTAATCGGAGCTGCAGCTGTTGGCCTACACCACAGCTACAGCAACGCCAGATCTGAGCCATGTCTGTGACCTACACCACAGCTCACGGCAACACTGGATCCCTAATCCAATGAGCAGGGCGAGGGATCAAACCCACAACCTCATGGTTCCTAGTCGGATTCACTTCCACTGCGCCACCACTGGAACTCCTTGGTAAACATTCTTGACTTGAGAAAGGAAATTCCTGTCTATTCCTCATTTACGAAAGCTCTAATTAGGAATGATTGTTGAATCTAAAAAAAAAAAATACCTTTCTATATCTATTGAGATATGCATATAGGTTTATTATTTGTTAATAAAGAAAATTGCATTGATAAATAATATTTTTAGTGTTAAATCATCTTTACCTTTCTGAGATTAATTCCCACATAACCATGCAACATTTAGTTTGCAATGTTTTATTAAGGATATAGGCTATACTTTCTTTTTATTAAGTTGTCCATGTCTAATTTATAACCACAGTTATATTAGCTTTATGAAATGAATTGGAATATTTTTCTTATTTTTATATTTTCTGGGACACTTTGTATAAAATGAGGATTTTCTATTCTTTGAAGATTACTTAGCATGTGTACTGAAAAGACAGAAAAAGGAGAGAGATGTGTGAGAGACGATTTCTCTAAAGCTATGTCTAATTTAGATTTTTCTATTCTTAATTCCATTTTGGCAATTTATTTTATAGGAAAATGTACTTTTTGGTTTTCAAATGTAATCTTTCGAAATTAATATAGTGAAAGCAGTAATTTTGAAATGATTTCTCATAGTTTGCTTATGGCTTTAAAAAAATCTCTACTGTACTGTGGTGCTATCTTTTCTTTAATTTCTAATGTGGTTTCTTTGATCTCCACTTTAGTTTCTCTTTAGTAACAATATGTACTGCAAGATCTTTTCATTATTTGACAAGAAGTAGAATTGATCAAGAGGCTGAAAGATCCTAGTAGCAACTCCATGTATCTAGTGGACACCTTATTGCATGTCTGAGGTTACACTGCTATTTCACTGTCCTTGCAAAGCAAAGCAATTGTTTTAAAAGAAAATAGGCCAGCAAAATGTGCTCCTCCACCTCAGCTGTTCTGATAGATTGGCCTGGGATGGTCAGTTAAGACCGAAAAGGATTTGAGGCCATGGTCCCTCTCATCCTAAAATTAGCCCACATGGCTTAGACTCTCTCTGGAACTTTCTTAGGAGGAGACCTCCCTCAAAAACCTATGCCTCTATCAACAAGTGATTGGTTAAAGAAATCAGGGTGCACCACTGCAATGGTTACGCAGACATTAAAGAAAATGAGGCCAATCTTTATATGCTGATATAGAAAGAATCTATGAAATGAAAAAGCAGGCAAAAAATATTATATATAAAATACTTCCATTTGTATAGATTTTAACAGAATGCACCATGAAGTATTGATAACAATGACCTTTAGAAAATAAAATACAAAATCTAGGGTGGGAAGGACACAAACTTTCGTATTTTATCACATGCTCTTTGTAGCTGAAAATTTTTTACATGTTCAGGCATATTTTCTTTATCCCTCTACTTCCCTCAAAGGAGCTTACTCAGTGGAATTTATCCCTTCCAAGTGTTTTAGGAAGTTGCTCAAAATGTGTTCTGAAGAATACCAGTTCCATAAAACGCAAACAAGAATTACACGGAAAAAAAAAAAAAAATGCTGTCCTTCTCAAATATGCTTTGGAAATACTGAGTTCAACCAAGTTAAGCAGTTTTCTCAACGGTAGGAATTATCAGAGCCTTTAATGTTCATTGTAACTCTCTAAGAGGGAACTAGAATACAAAGTTGTCCCCAGATTTACTTGACCATAAACCCCAGCTTGTGAGGAGCATGTCATGGAAGTGATGATCTGTGGAAAATATTTTGGGAACTGTAGGCCCTGAAATGCATCTAAGAAACACATCAGTGCCTCTACTCCTCCATCTTCAGGGTTCTTCCAGATTGAGAGTGATCCAAAGTATACTTGACATTGTTGGGCCACTCTCAAATAAAGAGAGAATTGTCCTAAGCAACCCCACCCGCACCTCATCCACACCCAGCACACTCAGCCCCATGGTTATCCT
Organism: Phacochoerus africanus; assembly: GCF_016906955.1. Taxonomy (NCBI): domain Eukaryota; kingdom Metazoa; phylum Chordata; class Mammalia; order Artiodactyla; family Suidae; genus Phacochoerus; species Phacochoerus africanus. The sequence continues at coordinate 115,869,518 of NC_062545.1, read as the reverse complement.
AATATGAATACACATACCTTAATACATAATTAGTTTCTTATTCTATCCCTGGGATCATAACCAAGCTCTTGTATAAGCCAATGTTATCTGGGATGAATCGAGGATCTGAATGCCTTGTATAAGTCTTTTAAGCCTCATGGAAATAGCAGAATTTAGCCACCTCTCATTTCTGGGCCTGTGTTGGTTCATGGTACTCTTTTCTACCCAGAGAGCAAGGAGATTGGCCATTTGGCCATTCACCTAATTCTCAAATATCAGATTCTTCTCTTTTTTTAATGAGTCTGTATTGACACCTCTCTTGAAGTACAGCTGATTCTTGAGAGGTGATTGATCATGTCCTGATATCATCTCAGGCTACATGCCACCCAATAATTTATTTTTAACTGGAATGTCCAGGTTTCAGTCTTGGTTCTTGGTGACTATTTTTGTTACAACTGAGAAAGTTTTATTTTCCAATTGGAAATCTAACTGACTGGAAAGCCATGCATAAATAGGCATTCTGTCCCAATAAAGAAACCAAGTAGCTCCATGGAGACAGCAGCAGTTGTCAGCAGCAACACAAGGCTGGGAATCAGAAAAGCTGGCTCCAGATTCAGATTCTGCTACTTTTTTGCTATATGATTTTTTTGTTAAGCCATCCAGTCCTCCACTTTTAAAAATAGGGATTAAGGTTTTTGTTTTTTGTTTTTTGTTTGTTTGTTTTGTTTGTTTGTCTTTTTGAGGGCCGCACCCATGGCAATATGGAGGTTCTCAGGCTAGGGGTCTAATTGGAGCTGTTGCTGCTGGCCTACACCGCAGACACAGCAATGCCAGATCTGAGCCACATCTGCAACCTACACCACAGCTCATGGCAACACCATATCTTTAACCCGCTGAGCAAGGCCAGGGATTGAACCCTCAACCTCATGGTTCCTAGTGGGATTTGTTTCTGCTGAGCCACTCTGGAACTCTGGGGATTAAGTATTGAGAGGAATTATGGAAATAATGAATGCAAGAGTGCCTAGCCCACAGTATACATGCTATAAATGTTTGCTCATTCACCCATCCAGTGGTCAAAATTAGGTGCAATCAAACCTGGGCCTTAACACTTACTGCCTATGTGCACATGAGGAATTCTCCTGACCTCCTAACCTCTCTAAGCTTCATTTCCCTTTTGTAAAATGGAGACAGTAAGAGGAACTGATAGGCTGATGTATGGAACATGCTTAGCTCTTGGAAAACACTCAATGAATTGTACTTGTTTTCGCCGCTGCTGCTGTTATTATTATTATTATTATTACATGTTCCAATGGACAAAAGTCATGTAAAATAAATAGGTATAGAGAGGCAGATGGAGTAGGATGTGGGGTTTCTGGTCAACACATACCTACAGCACAGGCTGGAGGGCAAAGGTTTGCAGGGATTGGTGTACTGATGGATTGGGATTTGTTCTCCTTCCTCTCCAGTTACACAAGACAAAATGCTTAGAGGGGAGAAAGAAGAGCCTCTTGCAAGCCCTGAAGTGACCTTCTTCTCAAGAATGGAGATTATATTTTTTGGTCTTCCAATTACTATCTCTTTAGGTAAAGCGTTTCCCATTGTTAGTATTTCACTTGAAGGTAGCCACACACCTTCCTCTAGGAGCTGGGAGTCTGTCCTGAATCTCAGCCCAGGTGTGTTATCACCTTGGTATCTATGGTGACTTCCTGGCCCCAAAGTCTAAATGGATTTCTCTTCCCAGAACTTAAGATGGGAGCCAAGAGCCCCAAGGTTTATTGAGACCAAGCAGGTGAACTATCTAAGAGAAGTGAGGATGGGATGGTCTGGGAGGAAGCAAGCAGTGTATGCCCTTTCTCAGGGAGCATCTTCCAGCCAGATCCTCTCCATTGTGACCAGGAAGGAATGGGTAAGGTTTTTATCTGATTTTCCAGTTTTTCAAGAATAGTCAGAAATCCAGAGTTCTGCATGTACTTTTTCTATTTTTTAAATACTAGCAACAATTTCTGAAAAAAAAAAATCACCATGTAGGCCAAATCAAACACATCTTTGAGTCAATCCTACTCATAGACTATCCTCAGCCATGGACCACCAGTTTGTGACTCTGCCTTGAAGGTGTCCTTAATTGCACTCTATAAGGACAAAATATTCTCACCAGAAAAGAATAAATGGAGAGAATGTGAAGATCTAGCCTGCTGTTCGGGATCATCTGTTTACTGGAGACCTGGCTATTATAAATCTAATTCTCACATGCAAGATTGTGGTCCTTTTCTTTTCCCATCCTACACCCTGGAAAAACTGATTGAGGAAACAGCATGCAAACAGTTTTATTTCTGGCAATATAAGAAGAGAAATCCTGATCTTCTATTATCTTAAGTTCCTCATGAGGTCAATATGTTATACACGTGTGTGTGTAATAATACTAATGTATCTCAGAGTTAATAGTGTTCTGTCAAGTAGTTCAATAGTTTTCTGTATTAATCAAACAATGCAAGAATTTGGGGGAAACATAAATGTCAAAATAGTAAGGCTACATCTCCATGGACACTTTTCCTGGGTATAAATACTTAAACTATTCATGAATAACAAGCTTCTAACATTAAGTGACAGCACATCACTTCATCTGTACTTTTCCTGTGCTTCTTACCAGTCCTTAGCTCCTTCCTTACCTACTCATCTCTGAGTTGGAGAGGCTCTGTGTCTGTGTCTGGCTCTTTGCATCCCTGCTACACCAGATATCCTACATGGCACTCAGAATTTTCTAATGTATGTGCACCTGGAGGAATGGGTGGAAAAGTGAATGCCAAATCCCAGTGAGAGGTATTTGCTGATTTGGTTTCTTTGCTTGCTACACTTCGATTTTTTGAAAGACAGACTCTGAAATACAGATCTGGACAAATACTTATTTGGCTCAGGTACAGTTAATGGCTGTTTATGTCAATGAAGGAACATGAACTTTGGACAGGAATGATAATTTTGGGGTTCAAAAAGATCTTTTCCCTAGTGTATGTCCTCAGGCAAATTATGTAATTTTGTTGACTGTAAGGTTTCCTTAGACAAAAAACAGCAGTTTCCCTACCCCTCAGGTTATTATTGGGACTAAATGAGATTATTTATAACATATGTATGCAGGGGTGTGTCTGATAAAAACATATACATCCACTCCCCCCCCCCAAAAAAGTCAGTTTATGTAAAATGTTAATGCTACCACAGATATGTTCTTTTAATGCTGACTTCTGTTTGTTTGTTGTTGTTGTTCTTGTTGTTGTTGTTTCTTTTTACAGCCACATCTGTGGCTTATGGAAGTTCCCAGGCTAGGGGTCAAACTGGAGCTACAGCTGCCGGCCTATACCACAGCCACAGCAACACAGATCCAAGCCACATCTGTGGCTTATGGAAGTTCCCAGGCTAGGGGTCAAACTGGAGCTACAACTGCCGGCCTATACCACAGCCACAGCAACACAGATCCAAGCCACATCTGTGACCTATACTGTAGCTTGCAGCAATGCTAGATCCTTAACCCACTGAACCAGGCCTGGGATTGAACCGACATCCACATGGACACTATGTCAGTTTCTTAACCTGCTGAGCCACAGTGGGACCTCCCTGACTTCTGTTTTATGAATATTTGTACTATTTCATGACAAATTATCTACTGAAGAATATTTTTCATTCAAAATATATTCCTAACAATAAGGTCCTACTGTATAGTACAAGGAACTACATTCAATATCCAAAGACAAATCATAATGGAAAAGAATATTAAAAAGAATGTATATGTAGATATAACTGAATCACTTTGCTGTACAGCAGAAATTGACACACTGTAAATCAACTATATTTAAATTATAGGTAGAAAGATAGATAGATATTCCTTATCTATTTCTAAGAAGACCCCCCCCCCAGCAACATAAGGTAAATTGTCATACATGATTCATGTCCTTGGGTCACATTGTTGTTACTTGCATGGCACATGGCAAACATGACCCAAACTGGCATTGCTGGATTAAAGGAGGATATTGGCTCCCTAGATAAGTTTTTAAAAGGACAATAATAAATAAATACAAGCCAGGTATGCTTTGGGAGTACTGGGGCACTTTAGAATAGTCCCCTGTGTTACTGCTTTGGCTCTGGTTCAGTAAAGGGGGCACATGCGGCTGGGAGAGAGAGGCGGAATTGTTTGACTTCTTGCATCTTGGTGTTGAGAATAGATATGGATGCTGAGTCCCCTAAATGTTGGCCAGCTCCACAAGAAATCCATGTGACTCATGGGTGTGGTTTGTTGGCACAGCACCATTCTCTCAGCCCACTCTCTCCCAGGAATAGGCAGGTTTGGTCAGTATTAGGGGCATCAGTGTGCCTTCTGCTGATGCCCACAAATTGGGAGGTGCTATGAGGGAAGAAAAGAGCAAAAGAGAGCAAGAAAGGAATAAGTTTAACTCCGCTTTCAGGTCTAGTCTTCCCTGGCGAGCTTTTGGTCAACTCACGGAAGCTGTTTATGCAAGGGGAGCTAGAAATCAAGCAAACAGAAATCAATAAAATAGATTTTACATAAACAGAAAAAATTACACTTAATCACCAACATACCTCACAGATCTTTGAGACAGGAAAAGAAATGGGGCTGAAAAGGAATTTCTCTAGGTCATGGGAAGCTTTCATGAAAAAGTACAAGTGTTGGGTATTTTTAGGAACCACAGTGACCACATTTGTTGTCACCAGAAAAGCCACTTATCCTGGCACAAAAAGAAGGCTGTACAGGGAGACTTCCTCATGAGCTTCAACCTCAGTTTCTCAGACCGTATATCTGGTCTACAGTGAGGCCCTTTATACTGGTGGGCTGGTATCGGATGGCTGCTGCCTGGGTTTTCCAAACCCTTCCACATTCCTCCACTGCCCTTTACTCTCGATAAGCAGATAGGAAAACTAGTGCCCCACCTCACTTCCTGTGGAAAACCCAGCATCCACCATGAAATTTTCCATGACTTCTTGGGGACATTGGCTGCTTCTGATCACCTCTTGCTCTGTCCAATATGTAACGTCTTCTAAGACAGACCTGGGATCTAATCCTGGTTTTGTCTCCTTTATTTTTATCATGTAACATTGGGAAAATTCCTTGGCCTTTCCCAATCTCGATTTCCTCATCCATAAAATGGAGGTAATAATACTTCCCTCCCAAGGAGATCATAAGTTAATGGGATAATGATGAAGTAATACAGGTAGCGTACTTAGCATGAAACGGCACAAAGCAAACATCACGTAGGTGGTAGCCAGTCTTTGTATTTCCTGTGGTCACCTTACCCTAAGGAGACATACCCTAAACATAGTCAGCATTTCCTGCAGACTTTATTCCTAAATCCATGACAATGTTTCCCAAGGAACTCTTTTCAACTTTAAAACATGTCAGGAACTCTGTTAGGATAGAAAGTGTTCTTTTAGTATCCATTAATTCTGAAAATACTGAAACACAAAAGGTAGATACAAGATACGTTCATTATTTCCTTCTTTGGACAATGCTGATGTTGAAGACTATGTGCAAGAATTACAGGGTCCCCAGTAAGTCCCTAGGCTGCGCACATTTGCCAACATTTCACTAAGGAATCCCTAACCATCACTGCTTTTCTGAAAGGCTTGGTTTTTACATACTTACTGAACAAGTATTTTGAGACTCTTTGAAACAAGTATTTGAGACTCTACTCTAAAGAGACAGTAGATACATAAGAGATTTGAAAAGGGCAAATGAAATAAAATGTGGGGTTATTACTCTCTCTTGCCATCTCCAGCATTTCAGTTTCTGATAGTTGCTTTATCTTGTTAGGTTTCACATTGTGTCCAGTAATCGGCTTGTCATAGGGGTCTTGGGGCTCAAGTGGGAACTTCCTAGCAGTCCCAATTGGTATGTCATAGAAATTACACTTCTGCTTTTCTTTTTTCTTTTTTGCTTTATAGGGCTACCCCTGAGGCATATGGGGGTTCCCAGGCTAGGGGTCAAATCAGCGCTGCAGCCGCTGGCTTACATCACAGCCACAGCAACACCAGATCTGAGCCGCATCTGCAACCTATACTATAGCTCACAGCCAATGCCTGATCCTTAGAACACTGAGTGAGGCCTGGGATCAAACTTGCATCCTCACGGATGCTAGTCAGATTTGTTTCCACTGAGCCCTATCAGGAGCTCCCAACTTCCTGCTTTTTACTTCCTACCCCTGAACTAACTTTTTGTCTTGAAAAAGCATTGTATGCAGGATTTTTTTTCCTGCTTATGTTTGGATATTTTAATATCTTTCATCAAATATTGTTTGAGCATGGACTAGAAAGAGGCACAAGTGCCCAGCTGGACATTACAATCTTGGTGGGGTGCCATAAGGCAGGTGGAATAAAGTGAAATGACATTGTAAAGACAGGGCAAAATAAGCAGAAGAGGCCTCTGAGGGCTTCTGATGCCAGGGAAAGCCCTATGGAAAAGGGAACATTTTAGCTCAGTGTTAAGGATAGGTTGGGTTTGGTTGGAGAAAATGCAGAAAAGATATTCTGCTGGAAGGTAGAGCATGAGTAAGTTGCAGAGGTGGAAATGAGTGTCATGAGTTCAAAACACTCAAAGTGACTAGGAGGTCAGCCTGGCTGATGCAGAGGTTTATGCTGAAGAATACTGGGCAGAGAGTGCTGGAGATCATGAGGTAAGGCACTGCAGAGCCCTGAATACCTGTTTGAGGGAGGTTTGTGCTGGCACTTCCTGAGCAATGGGGGTGGGTGGGTATATAAGTTGTGCTTCATCTGGCTTGATCACTGAGCAGAGAGACACTGAAAGTGGGAACACTAGTCAGAGCCCCACAGAAGTCTCAGAGGATGTAAGAATGACTGATTATGGGTGGCCAAGAGAGAGAAGAGGAAGGAACACCAAAAGATTCCAGAGTGTATGGCTTGGGTCACTGGGGATGACTAGGGGTGCCTCACTCTCCAATCAATTTTTTTGTAGGAGTTCTGCCCGTCCAATGCCGTTCCTCCTTTTCCATTGAAATTCTTTCTCCCATTCCTGTCATGCATGGAACCGGATAGCAAGCTGAGATGGATAAGTAACATGTTCATTTAGACAGACATCAAATGTCATAACTGGAAATGACTTTTAGGATCTTGTTATTTAACCACTTCCAAATACTGTACCAGATACTGTTACAGAGACAGAGAAGTTTACTAATGATCTTGAATATCTTACAAAATTGAGAAAACCAGGCATTAATATATGAATTACATCCTGTGGCTAAGTGCCCCACTAGATGGCAAAAGAAGCAATGAGCAGAAGGTGCATGATTAATTACCATTACCATGTTATAATGTGTACACAAATAAGGAAGGATTGCCTACAAAATAGAAGATATTTGCAAATGATATATCTGACAAGGGGTACAAAAGTCATACAACTCAACATCAAAAAAAAAACCCCCCAAAAAACCCAAAAAAAAACAACAAATGGGCAAAGGACCCGAACAGACATTTTTCCAAAGAAGATATACAGATGGTCAGCAGACACATGAAAAGATGCTCAACAACTCTAATCATCAGGGAAATGCAAATTAAAACCACAGTGAGCTCTAACCTCACACCTGTTAGAATGACCATCATCAAAAAGATAATAAACAACAAGTTTGGGCATGGAAATGAAGAAAAGGGAACCCTAATACACTTTTGGTGGGAATGTAAATTGGTACAACCACTATATAAAACTGTATAGAGATTTCTCAAAAAATATAAAAAGTCAGACAGAGAATCTAAAATCAAAATAAATGAACAAATGTAACAAGACAGAAACAGACTCACAGATATAGAGAACAAATGGGTGGTTGCCAAAGGGGAGGGAGGTAGAGGAATGAGTAAAATAGGTGAGGGAGATTAAGAGATACAAACTTTCAGTTACAAAATAAATGAGTCACAGGGATGAAAAGTATAGCACAGGGAACACAGTAACATTGTCATAAGTTTGTATGGTGACAGATGGTAACTAGACTTAAGGTGATCATTTTGTAATGTATAAAAATAATGAATCATTGTTTTGTGTACCTGGAACTAACACAGTGTTGTAAGTCAATTATACTTGTAGGTCAATAAATACATAACTTTTTTAATCACCAGAAAGAAATAAGCCAAAATGTTTATAGTGCCTGTTCGTAAATAAAAGCATTGTGATCTGTTTTTTTTTTTTTTTCTTTATATTTTTATGTAGTCTTCATATTCTAAGAATTTGGTACAGGAATTTTTTTTTTGTCTTTTGTCTTTTTAGGGCCACGCCTGTGGCACATGGAGGTTCACAGGCTAGGGGTCTAACCAGAGCTGTTGCTGTCAGCTAATGCCAGAGCCACAGCAATGCCAGATCCGAGCCACATTTGCAATCTACACCACAGCTCACAGCAACGCCGGATCCTTAACCCACTGAGAGAGGCCAGGGATCGAACCAGAAACCTCATGGTTCCTAGTCGGATTTGTTTCCACTGGGCCACGACAGGAACTCCTTTTACAGGATTTTTTAGTCTTAAATAATAAACATTTTTAAAGGCTTGAAAAAAAATAAGGGAGCATCATGCCCATTCCTGGGCTCTGTGTTTTAAGAAAAATGCTGACAACCAAGAACTTATCCAGGTGAGACTTACTGAAATATGAGCAGCCCCATGGATCAAAGATAAAGGGATAAACATTCAGCAGCAAAGAGCTCAGGGAGGACATTGTTCCCCTACCCACCCACTTGTTGGAATGCCTGGTGTATGAATGAGCCAGGAGCTCAGAATTTATAGGAAAGAAGACTCCAACTTCATGTAAGGAAGGACCCTCCAACCACTGAAACACCAAAAATGTGTAGAACAAGCTGCCAGATATGGTATGAGCTCCCTATTCCTAAAAGTAACCAACATGCACCAGGTTAATACCTATTTAGGATGTTGTAGTTTGTGTGCTATCGTGGTCCAAACCAATGTAGTGCTATGGCTGATAGGTAGTATGATGCAGGGTTTAAGAATGCAGACTCTGGAGGCTATATAGTGTTCATGCTTGGAAACCAGCCAAGACACATGGAGACCATTTGTAGGTGTGTTGGCAATGCCCCAGTTGAGGCATCAGCTGACAGCTGGGATCAACTACTAGACATGGGACTAGGTGAGCCATCAGATAATTCCAGTCCTCCAACTTTTGAACAATTATATCTGATACCAAATGGAGCAGAGATAAGATGCTTTACCAAACCTTGCCCAAATGACAGATTCACAAGCAAAATAAATGTTATCATCTTAAACCATTAAGTTTGAGGGTAGTTAGTTACATAGCCCTGAATAACTAGAACAGAATGTTTTTTTGATATTCTGAATTGCCATTGATCTTCAAGGCCACTGAAGGTGCTGAATCAAGTAGAAGGTGATGTTATTTGCAGAAAGGAAACCAGGTGGTTTGGGCTAATGAGAGAAAAGAAGGCTTGGTTTAACTCTTGGGAGAATATGAATCAGGAATTTTGACCACACAGTGAAGACTAGATCTATGGCTTTGTAATACCCTCTCTCCCCTATGTGGTTTTGTGATTTTTCTAACTCTTCTGGAGAAGGAAGGTGCTGGATTCTGGCAAGAAGGTGGAAGAGACCTTGGAGGTCTGTAGATGTACAGGAGGACTGGGTGGTCATCTTGGGAAACACAACATCCAAGGACAAAGAATAAAACAGAATAGACTAGCACATTACTGCTGGTCAATATGGAAAGGACTCAGAGATTATTTTCTAGATAAGGACGTCAAGATCAGGCACTTGGAAAACAACAAAGTACTAAGTGTTCTGTATGGACAGTACAAGTGAATTCAGAGAAAAGAGGTTAGGTTTAGTGAGAAGAATGTAGAAGGGTGATGGGTCCAAAAAAAAAGATTTCTAGATAGGGATATCATAAAAATTGAGACAGGACAGCTCTTTCTGTGTCTAAGAAGGAGACAGTGTGACAATTTTTAAAGGTTAAAGCATAGGATTATGTTGTAAATTCTATCAGCAATACCATAAAGCACAGTACTCTCATTAAAAAAAAAATTACACTGAGCACACAGAAGAAGGAAACCGTAGGGGGTGACCAGTTCCCCAGCAGTCTGACCATGATAACATTAGTATATCTAGGATCTGCTTCCCTGGTGCTATGAGGTCAAGTGGGAAGAGGCAGGCAAGGAAAGATGCCTTCACTTCAGGTGGGAGGAGGCAGGCAAGGAAAGATGTCTTCCTCACTGCTTTTTAGGCTATGTTAAATGTTTTTTTGTTTGTTTGTTTTTTGTTTTTTTGTTTTTTCTTTTTAGAGCCACACCCGTGGCATATGGAGATTCCCAGGCTAGGGGTCTAATCGGAGCTACAGCTGCCAGCCACAGCCACAGCCACAGCAATGCCAGATCTTAATCCACTGAGTGAGGCCAGGGATCTAACCCGAAACCTCATGGTTCCTAGTTGGATTCATTTCTGTTGCACCACAATGGGAACTCCTAAATGTATTTTAAAATGAAGAAGCAACAATGTCAATATGGGCTGAAATTTTCTGAGTAGTGATTCTTGAGGAGTAACTGAAGTCTTTACCTTGTTTATTTCTCCTTCTGTTCCTTTCTTGCAATGCACAGCATTAGTTATCCTCCCTAGAAAAGGACCAAAAAAGCAGTTTCAGCATCTAGGGTGGAAGAAGAGAGTATTAATTATAATGAGGTTTGACAGGGCATAAAGCTTCCCAGGTCCACACAGGCTATTTAAAGCTTTTATGCCTCCTGTAGACTATCACCAGTGCATGAACACCAGACCACAAAAGAGGGAGGCATGAAGCTTATTTGGAAAGCAGTAATAGCTCAGTACTGGCCTGTGTCTGGATATGTCTCTTCTTGCCCCTTGGTTGTCTAAATCAGGTCATTTCAGCTACCAGGAATGTTTTTTTCCTCTTTTCAGAAGATGCTACCAAAATGCCAGTTCACATGAAAGTTATGACCAGGGCATTTAATTGGCTTTTGTTGTTATTGTTGTTGTTGTTTTTTGGTCTTTTTAGAGCCGCACCCATGGTGTATGGAGGTTCCCAGGCTCAGGGTCCAATCCAAGCTGTAGCAATGCAGGATCCAAGCCTTGTCTGTGACCTACACCACAGCTCATGGCAAAGCCGGATCCTTAACACCCTGAGTAAGGCCAGGGATCAAACCTGTGTCCTCATGGATGCTAGTTGGGTTCATTAACCACTAAGCCACAACGGGAACTCCTAATCGACTTTAAATAAAAAGAAAGATGCCAATGTGGTTTTAATTCTGACAGTTGTTATAACAGATAAGGATTCTAGAAAAAAATAATGTTAAGTCTAGGGAAAATTGGTAGGCTATGAAAGGGACTTGAGATTTTTTTTTTAAAAGGTAAACGAGAACATGTTCCTGCTATAACTCTAGCATTCAGTGTAAGGTCTGAAGCCAAGTCTGTAATTACAAATAACAAGTGCTGGAGGGGGTGTGGAGAAAAGGGAACCCTCCTGCACTGTTGGTGGGAATGTAAAGTGGTACAGCCACTATGGAGAACAGTTTGGAGATACCTTAGAAATCTATACATAGAACTTCCATATGACCCCACAATCCCACTCTTGGGCATCTATCCGGACAAAACTCTACTTAAAAGAGACACATGCACCGCATGTTCATTGCAGCACTATTCACAATAGCCAGGACATGGAAACAACCCAAATGTCCATCGACAGAGGATTGGATTCGGAAGAGGTGGTATATATACACAATGGAATACTACTCAGCCATAAAAAAGAATGACATAATACCATTTGCAGCAACATGGATGGAGCTAGAGAACCTCATACTGAGTGAAATGAGCCAGAAAGACAAAGACAAATACCATATGATATCACTTATAACTGGAATCTAATATCCAGCACAAATGAACATCTCCTCAGAAAAGAAAATCATGGACTTGGAGAAGAGACTTGTGGCTGCCTGATGAGAGGGGGAGGGAGTGGGAGGGATTGGGAGCTTGGGCTTATCAGACACAACTTAGAATAGATTTACAAGGAGATCCTGCTGAATAGCATTGAGAACTTGGTCTAGATACTCATGTTGCAACAGAACAAAGGGTGGGGGAAAAATGTAATTGTAATGTATACATGTAAGGATAACCTGACCCCCTTGCTGTACAGTGGGAAAAAAATAATAATAAATAATTAAAAAGGAAAAAAAAAATCAAAGACAGCCCAGTGTGGGTGATGTACAGCTCCAGTGCTTGTCAAGTCCTATTTCTCCCTACTGTCCAGCGGTTAGAGCTAAGTCAGTATCTTAGAATCAGAGACTGGAAGGGATGTTAAAAGATCATCTAGGTGATTTCTCTGCCTTCAGGGAGGAGTAAACCGAAACTATTCTGTATGTATTAAACATCTCTTGTTTGTAAATTATATTTCTCCAAAAGACCTCACAAATAGGCCCCAGGGGAGCTCTTTAGAATTAATTCATCATTATCAGGAAATGGTTTATGTGCAACCTCTCATATTTCAGGCTCAGACTTTCCTTCTCATCCTTTTGTGAAGAGACACAATAGCTGGTTATTATCTTCCTGATAAGAAGTCTTCTCATTCTTAATCTCTTTTTCCTTAAATACACTTGTTTCCATAAAATTTCCTCACACACCCTGAAATAATATTCATTATTTAGAGTTCCCATTGTGGCTCAGTGGGTTAAGGACCCCATGTTTTCTCTGTGAGGATGCTGGTTCGATCCCTGGCCCCACTCAGGGGGCTAAGGATCCAGCGTTGCCTCGAGCTGCCACCTAGGTCGTAGATGTGTCTCAGAACCAGTGCTGCCATGGCTGTGGTGTAGGCCGGCAGCTGTAGCTCTGACCCCTAGCCTGGGAAGTTTTGTGTGCCACAAGTGTGGCTGTAAAAAGAAAAAAGAAAAAAATATAATATCCTTTGCTTGATGCCAAGCCCTCCCTCCAGTCAGTTGCTCTTCTTCAGTTATAAAACCCAAATTAGAATCTGTATTCTAGAAGAAGGTTGGCCTCTTAACATCTAAGAGCAATGATCCTGCAGCCCCAGAACTTACTCCTCCAAGACCACACTGGCTCTTTAAACCCACCTTGAGGATGGCTGATGGTCAATTGTTGTCCTGTTGTTTTCCTACCAAAGTTGTACTCAAATGTTTCATCCTTCTCAATAACCCTCCCTCACCAAATCCTCCTTCCTTCCTTCTTTTTTCTTTCTGAGGCATATTTGACATACAGCATTATATTAGTTTCACTTTTACAACATAATGATTTGATATTTGTATATATTCTGAAATGATGACCAACCACAATGTCTACTTAACATCTATCACTACACATGGTTAAAGATTTTTTTTCTTGTGATGAGACTTTTCAAGATTTACTCTCAGCAACTTTCAAATATGCTATATAGTATTATTAATTATAGTCACCACACTGTACATCACATCCTCATGACTTATTTTTATTATAACTGGAAGTTTGTACCTTTTGATTCCCTTCATTTATTTCACCCACAACCCTAACACCTGCCTCTGGCAACAATCAATTTGTTCTCTGTTATCTATGAGCTTGTTTTTTTGTTTATAGATGCCACATGTAAGCGAAATCATACAGTATTTGTCTTTCTCTGACTTATTTTACTTAGCATAATATTCTCAAGTTCTATCCATGTTGTTGTAAATGGCAAGATTACACTCTTTTTTATGGATGAATAATATTCACACACACATACACATATACACACCACATTTTCTTACCAAATATTTCTCTAATGGATTATGATTAAATGGTTTTAATTGGTTGTTCAATGAATATATATGACTCATTTTTTTTCAATTAGGAAATATATGATGCTATGGTCTAAATGTTTGTGGTTCTCCTGCCCCCAGATTCATTAAATTTGTTGAAACCCTAATGCCCAAAGTAACAGTACTAGGAGGTAGGGCCTTTGGGAAGAGATTAGGTCATGAGGCAGAGCCCTCATGAGTGAGATTAGCAGAGCTCTTAGTAGACAGCCCAGAGAGCTAGCCCACCCCTTCCACCACGTGAGAACACAGGTCTGCAACCTGGAACCTGGAAGAGGACCCTCAGCTGACCATACTGGCACCCTTATCTTGGACTTCCAGCCTTCAAAACTGTGAGAAATGAATTTATGTTGTTTATAAACCATGCAATCTGTGATATTTTGTTATAGCAGCCCAAATGGACTAAGACACTTGGTAAAAAGCAAAAGGCTATATAATGAAAATCTTCTTCCAATGCCTGTCCCAACTTCATAGTTTCCTCCCACATAGTCCAATCTTATTTCCTGCTTCTTGTGTCTTCATGTAGATAGCCTAGGCATATGAAAATAAATACAGATCATGTATTTTTAATGCAAGTGGCAGTGTACTTTAACCCTGCTCTGTATGTTTTTGTTTGTTTGTTTTTTAGGGCTGCACCCATGGCATATGGAGGTTCTCAGGCTAGGGGTCAAATCAGAGCTGTAGCTGCTGGCCTATGCCACAGCCACAGTAATACAGGATCCGAGCCACATCTGCCATCTACCACAGCTCATGGCAATGCTGGATCCTTAACCTGCTGAGCGAGCCCAGGGATCGAACCTGTGTCCTCATGGATACTAGTTAGACTTGTTAACTGCTGAGCCACGAGGGGAATCCTGCTCTGTACCATTTTTAAGTTTAATAATATACTTTGGGGATCTTTCCATTTTGGTACACAGAGATTTCTCTCATTCTATTTTATGACTGCATAATATTCTGCTGGTACCATACATTTACTCCAAACCTTTCTGAATACTGATTGCATTCTCCAAAATATCCTCTATCAGCTGAAGACTGTCGAAGACTCACTATGAAACTTCATCTTCATTGTACAAAGTTTTGTAGGGTCCCTTTGGTATTGTGCCTGGTGCCATAAGGAATGTAAGAAGCTGTCGTTTTAGCAGCCTTTGCTCTCTAGGAAACTATAGCTTTATTAGGGAGAAGGGACATGGGGATGAAGAGGGCTTGCTTGCCAATTCTATCCCCTACCATTTTCCTTTGTGCTATGCATTTTAGACCCTTGCTTTTTTTTTTTTTTTTTTGTCTTTTCTAGGCCACACCCACTGCATATGGAGGTTCCCAGGCTAGGGGTCCAATTGGAACTGCAGCCGCCGGCCTACGCCAGAGCCACAGCAAAGTAGGATCCGAGCCACATCTGTGACCTACACCACAGCTCGCCGCAACGCCGGATCCTCAACCCACTGAGTGAAGCCAGGGATCAAACCCGCAACCTCATGGTTCCTAGTTGGATTCGTTAACCACTGAGCCACAATGGGAACTCCCTTTTTTTAGACCCTTTTTAATGGCCTTGTAAGTGGTGCAAATGACCCTCCCACTTGTTTGATGTGCATATAATTGTTTTGAGCCTGATCTGGCTTATCCTGAGAGTCTCTAGAGCAGAGATCATAAACTCAAATGCCTGCAGAGGCCAGGAAGAAGCTCTAAACCCAAAGTGAAGTGTATCAATTGGCAGAATACAATCTCTGTTCAAAGACAGCAACCAATGGCCACTCTGACCCAGGAAATTCTTCCCTATGGGTTAGCAGATCTTTTGATTGATTCAAAGGAACCAATGGGCAGAAAGTACACAGGATCTTCCTGTGGTATTTTTATAACCTCATGTAAATCGACAATTATCTCAAAATTAAAAAAAATCAATTTAAAAGACAGAAGCCTAGATAATTATGTAAAATTAGATTTATAAATGCATACAAATTTTTTCTTTTTTTGTCTTTCTAGGGCTGCACCCATGGCATATGGAGCTTCCCACATTAGGAGTCAAATCGGAGCTGTAGACGCCCACCTAGGCCACAGCCGCAACAATGCGGGATCCAGGTTGCGTCTGTGACCTACACCACAGCTTGTGGCAACACCGGATCCTTAACCCCTGAGCAAAGCCAAGGATTGAACCTGTGTCCTCATGGCCACTACTCAGATTTATTCCCACTGAGCCACGACGGGAACTCCTACATACAAAATTTTAACACTGTGCAGGTCTAACAAAACTCATCTATAAACAAGATACAACCTTGGGACCACTATTTTATTATCCATGTATAGCTGGAAGATTACAATCTGAATTGTGTGAAGCCTGTAGAGTGGGACTAAAGCCACTCCATGAGTTGACTTGAAAAATGCTTCTTGTTACTGTAACTTTCCATTGTCATTGATAGTGGCCATCTTCACTTGTTGAGTTTCTTCTCATTCCAGGTTCTTGGATGTGGCTCTGTTGCCCAAGCTGTCCTCAGTCGAGGACATTTTGGAGGAATCCTCACTATCAATATTGGATTTCCAATGGCAGTTGTAATGGCAATTTATGCGACTGGAGGTGTCTCTGGTAAGTAATAGAAATAATAATAGACCTTCACCCTGTTCCACTGGAGCACTGTAGTGGGGGTCCTAAGGCTGATACCCAATCTCCCTTCCTGCTGTACCCATACACTCTGGTGTAGATGCCCACACCCACACTTGGCCTTTCAGTTCAGGTCCACCTTGCGGGAGGGCCCAAATGGGGATCGAGACTTTGCCCAGACCCCTTGCCCTGGACCGTGCACTTTGACACAGGTTGGGTGCTAAAAGACTCTCCATCTGACCCAGCCAGCTCTGTGGGAGCTAGGGGTCCTGGTCCCAGGGAGTCTTCCTGGTGACATTCCCAAGAGGCCCTGACACACTCATTGAGACCCCTTCCATCTCCCATGGAACCTGGGGAAGGGTTCTGGCAGGGGTCTGACTGTTAATCTTTCCAATGTGCTAGCACAGTGCTTTACATACCTTAATTTTTAGATCTCAATAGTCCTGCAAGAAGATGTATTTAATTCTATTTTTATAAATGACAAAATTTAAATAGCCAGCAAATGGTAAGTGGCTTGCACAAAGCCAACATTTAACAAGAGGGAGAGATGCGCTCTAAAACTCAGAACTGATTGATCCTAAATCTGACCACTGAACTGTATCCTTCATCTATCAATACAATCTTTTCCTAGCTCTGCTCTACAGTTGGAAATGATTTCCCAGGTATTCTGTGAATAACCCAGGGAAGATCACTCCAAGAGAGGCAATTCCCGAAAACTTTATCCAGAGGAATCTGAGAAAGTCTAGGGCATTTGCAAAATGGCTAGTGCTTTCATGGAGGTGCCCAGCAAGTCAGAAGATCTTGGTCCAATTCTGCCCTGAGTGGTAGGCTAGGTAGAAGCCATTCCTAAATTTCTGAGAAGCAAAATAAAATGATACTTAATACAGCATGGGAACTTAGGAAGGGATTGTGGAAATGATCCAGGTCCCAAAGGTTTGCAGAATATTCAACAGTCTCATCTAGGGTCTGCTGGACTGTTGGTGATAAGAAAGGGAACCCCTGCAGGCTTGGCACTGTGCTGGGTACTACATACTCTCTCTCTTCTCTCCCCACAGCAGCACTCTGAGGCAGGTAAGACTGTCCCTTCTAACAGTGAAAACTGGAGCTCCAAGGGATTAAGTAAAATCACCAGAAGTCCTACCGCTGGTAAAGAGGCAGATCAAAAATTGGACCCAGGTCTACACACCAGCAAAGCCCCAGATCCCTGTGATTACACAACAGTCCCAGTGGCCTATTACGGGAAGGGCAGTAAGGCAGGGCCTTTGAGCAGAACGGTCCAGCCTGGGGGATCCTGAAGTTGAGCTGGCTGGACTGGTGCCAAGTACTGCCAATGGAGCACTGAAGAACGACTGCCCAGACCCCATGGGAGCCTGGGCACCCATGGTGGGCTGGGCACTTGGAACAGTCATTGGCTGGCTGGGAGCCTTTCCATATCACAGGCAGACTCAGATCCTGGGGCAGTCCAGGTTACACATTCCTATGTATGTGGTTTATTTGGCACGAGCAGTGTTTCCATCTATCATTTCAGCACTGTACTGCCTACTCAAGGCACAAGAATAACAGGACCACACTGAACGTGCCAAGGCTTAACTACAGTTCAGGCCTTGGCACTAGACATAGAACACACTCCTGGCTTCAAATAAGCATGTGGGATGCTCCAGCCTCCCCCTACAGGCTCCCAACTATGTTCACACGTGTGGTTTCCACAAACCATGCAATATAAATGTAGGCATATTCTCAGCTACTGTTTTTTTAGGTGGAGATGTGGTTTTGCAGTATTTTACCGGCATAACACCCAGAACTGAATATCATCAAATATTGACTTAGGATAAATTGGTCCCAGACCACACCAATGTAACTAACAACCTTTACCACCACCACTGTTAATGTCTGTCTGTATCCACTGATATATTTGGAGTTACCATACGAGGAAAAGGGGCAGGGACCAAAAGGAAGAGAAAGAAGGAGCGGAGGATGACCTGGAGTCTTCCCATTTGGCCTTTAGACTGGGGTTAATTCCCTGATCTCAGAGGGCTCAGAGCCAGAACTGATGGGACTATTTTCATAAAGGTTGTTTCTGGGCAAGGCTCAAGAGCTGTCCAAATTGTTTATGAGAGACTGTGAGAGTTCAAAATACAAATCGAGCAGTTTCTGGGCCTGGCCGGTAAAACGTAGCATTGAGTTGGAAAGGGAATTTATCTCCCCATTTCTGTTTGGAAGCTAGTGATATTCAGGCTCCCTGAGAACTAGGGGGAACATGCACAGACCACATACTGCCTCACCAAAGACATGCATGTATTCAGTATTGGCTTCAGCTGCCCAGGAACAGGAGAGGAAGATGGGGTGGGGGTGGGGGCAGGAGAGGTGATTTTCTCACGGTGGCTGCAGCTAACATTCTGGTTTGTGGGCACATGTGAGGCCCTCTTTGAGAATTCCAAAAATAACTAATGTATATTGGGCCTAAGCATAAATGGGATCCCACTTTGTGGTCCAGACTGGTAAGGTCAGCTGACATCTGGTTTTGGAATATAAAGCATTACCTTACTGCAAGGCAGTCACCACACCCTGCTCCCTCGTGAACATGCCAGTAGCCTGGCAATGCAATCTGGCCAATCAGAACACAAAACACCTGGATTAGGCACCATCCCCCACGAAGCGTTTACACTGCCTACTTGCACCTAGACTGGAACAGCTGATTTTCATGTATCATTTTATAAGCAATAAAATTCACTGAACGAGCAAAATAGCTTTGCTTAATGATAAATGAAACAGTAAGACTCTGTATCTCTGTCTCTATCACAGAATTGTCTGTGGGTGCTGGGGAGGAGGGGACTCCTCTAGGATAGAAACTTAAAAGAGTTTTTAGGCCTTGCGGGCTCTAGATATATCCTCTGAGTTCTTTATGTGAATGATCTGATCATCACCACAAACTTGGCAGGGCCAAGATTTGAGTGCAGCCCTCTCTGACTCCAGCACTCATATTCTTTCCACTACACTGCTCTGCTTTGTCCTTCGGGTCAACTGAGGGATCGCTCATCTCTGAGAGGAGAAACCCTCCTCTTTGCTTTGCAAAGCACCCTCCCAGACACACCAGACAACATTCCCTCTGTGGATCTTTATAGTCTGGTCTATCTGAATAAAGGCCTTAGACTATTAATTTCTTCAGTATTCATATCTTGAACACTTATTAAATGCCTTGCAGCATGTGATGGCCAAGGTGAATAATAATTCCTGCCTCAGCGTACTTTTGAGGTGCTAAAAGCATAAACCTACCTACGGCAAGTTTTATTTTGGGAGAGGAGCTTGCTAAACAATAACTCTCCCACTTGTGGACCCATCTGAGGAGAGATATTTTTGACTGGAGGTGACTTCTGATGCCCCTTTGTTCTTTCACAGTGGGTCCCTCCATGCTGGCTGGGTAGCAGCTGCCCTCCAACAAGCCCCTGGGAGAAGAGGAACAGGGCTGGCTTCAGGAACTTTCCACTGCCCTGTGTGGTCCCCTTTCTTAACCCCTGTTTCCAGCTTGACTAGTGAGCTGTACTCCCGCCAGTCTCTAGAATCATGACTCTCTTGGATTTAAAAGTAAAACAAAACAGATGATGCGTTTGTAAGGCTTCAGGAAGTCATCTTTGCTTTGATTTATTGGCATTTTCTTGCTCATATTAGCCCCTGAGTGGCAGAGGCAGGTAAAGAAAGGATTTAGCCAGCAGCCAGAACCCCTCCCTATTCCAATCCCACTTCAGCTTAGAGACTCATGAAAAGCAAAGCTTTCTTCACAAGGGGAAAGCTTCCAAAAACAAACAACAATAGGGTGTATGGGGGGGGGGGGTCAAAGGGCGAAACATCATAAAGAAGATCACCATCATTACTATCATCACTCCTTTGTTTTCAGCTATTTCCAGATCCCAGAGGTCCACATTTCAATCTGGTCACATTGACAGTGACTCTAATCCCCCCTCCACGCAAAATATCATGTGTACCCTTCACAGGAATGTCCATCGTCCTTAGGAAGCAAGTCCATATACTCAAAGATGATCTTTGAAATTCTTTTTTTCCTGTCCTCTAAGGCAGAGAAACCTTTATAAACTTGGTAAAGAAGGTCTAGAAGAGTTAGAACATAGGCCCTAGAGTTCAAATAAACCTGGATTTGAATCCTAGGCCCACCACTTATGTGTTATGTGCCCTTAAAATGTGACTTGACTTCTGTGCCTCAGTTTCTGCCCAGTTAACTGGAGTAGTACCCATCTTGCTGGGCTATTAGGAAAATCAAACACATGCCAGATTCTAGCACAGCATCTGGCAATTGTTCAATAATTGTTCTTATTGTCATTAGCGAAGCCAGCTGGGGATATCAGTGACCTGCCCCAGAGCAAGCCCTCTATCTGATCTTGTGGCTGGATGAGCATCAAGGAGGCTGATTTCTCTTGTGAGAGTTTAGGTTGTAGGGAAGGAAGTGCTGTTCCATTTCTGTATGAGAGATATCCAGCATTTGTGTACACAAAGTGCACAGAATCACTCAGATGCTGTGACCACCTCAAAATATATTGAATGCCTTCCCTCAGTGAGAGGCACAGCCCACTGAGGAAGGGTCACATCCCCTGTCAGAGACACCTCTTTCCAGTCCCAAGATTGTTTCTAGATCCTCTGGACATGGACTCAGGAATTATTAGATAGTTTTAAATCATGTAAGTAGATTATATAAGTATAAACACTTAAAAATATACTGAAGTTAACAATTTCCATCAATCTCTTTGGGGTCATAGATAGGCAAAACCCAGTAGTTAGATGATAGACAGACAGACAGGTAGACAGAAAGTGAGCCACATAAGTACAAGTTTCTTTCTATATAAGACTTCTTTTTCAAAGCTAAACTTCCTAAACAGTGTCTAATGATGACATGAGAATTATTAGCCTTCCCTTCCTCTCCACTCAAACAAACACACACATGTACACATACCTGCCTCCTCACACACAGTTACACCTGTGAAGATGGAGAAGACAATGGAGTTCTGCCTGAGGTCCCCTAGGTAAGGTTTTCTTCACAATCATTCTCCCTGGCCTGCCCTGACTTTCCTAATCACCTTATCTTCCCGGCAGGTGGCCACATCAACCCAGCCGTGTCTTTTGCCTTATGTCTTTTTGGACGGATGAAGTGGTTCAAATTGCCCTTTTATATGGGAGCCCAGTTCTTGGGAGCCTTTGCAGGGGCTGCAACCCTCTTTGGCATTTACTATGGTAAGCAGGACCCCTGAATCCAGAGATGAGGGAGAGTTGGGTCCAAGTTGAAAGTCAGAATTACTTGATTGGAAGAGGTGAGGCAAGGTAAGAACAGGAGTTCTACCCTTGACAGGCAATTCTAAGAGTCCTAAGTTCTAAATAACAGAGCCAACGTTATCATTAGGGCAAATTTGTAAAGCCCTTAAATGGTGGGCAGAACTTAAAGGAAGTCTATCTTTCATGCCTAGAAGCACTACAGGGCAAACAATCCCAAGTAAGAAATAGGTCACTGGCTGCTCCATGGTTTTCTCTAATTTGGCTAGGATAGGAGCCAGTGACTGGTGGCAAAGGGAATGACAAGCAAGTATTTAGAGAAGGAATCTGGGCAAAGTGTCTGAAGGAAGGGGCACAGCAGGGAAATGGGCTGGGTGGCTCTACGTCCAATAGCCAGGGCCTCCATTCTGTAACAGTTCTGGAGGAACCACAGTGGTGACAACCAAAGACCCAGACTTGAGTTCCGTGTGACATCAGTAAGTCATCTGACCTCACTGGTCTCAGTTTCCTCCTCTGGAAAAAGAGGGATTTGAGCTAGATTATTTCTAAGGCCTTTCAAGCTAAAAAATCCCAGGGTTCCATAAAATCAACTGTTTAAAGTAGTTCCTTCTATCTAAACCAAGGTAAGTCACAATATGTTATGACCCTCAAACTGAAGCCCTTGGTACCTAGAACCTGTGAGCCAATCCTAAGAGAGATACATCATGGAAAGAGACCTCTTCCCACTGAGCATGCTAAAAATTAGAGTGTAAGAAGATGACTGGGTAACTCAAGACCAAACCAGAAACCTAGAGAGCCACTGCTACAGCAGGAGAGGCCTGGGGGTGGTGCTGGCTGTGCTGGGGACTGCTCTATGGGCATCTTCACTGTACCTTGATGCCCTCAAATTCTGGGCTGGTAGCAGCAGTTATGGAGAACCCTCTGGGAGTCATGAATTCTGCCTAGACTAGGGCCAAGCTCCACTTTGGCTTTCAGTCAATCTTGAAAATTCCTAGAATTCCCCCCAAAGAAAATTGGTTCCCAGGACCCATTGGATAAGGATTTGGCTGAAGTTTAGAGGGAACAATCAAGGGCGGCCAGGGCTTTTCCTCTTTGACCCACCATTCTAGAAGATCCCTGGGCATCACTAAAACTACTATGCTATGAAGTGAAGACAAGCAAATGTCATGGATCTGCCAAGCTGAAGCTGAGTGTTTGCTGCACTTGTTCAGCACAAGACCTGGCATAGGCCTCCCTCACCTCTGCCCAGAGGACACTAACATGTCAGAGCTCTGTCTTCAATAGATGCACTTATGTCTTTTGCTGATGGAAAACTGCTCATCACAGGAGAAAACGCAACAGCACAGATTTTTGCAACATACCCAGCTCCATATTTGTCTCTGATAAATGCATTTGCAGACCAGGTAAGCATATATTCAATAAAAAGCTAAGTTAACATAATCTAATAAGAAGGATGTGCACAGGAACATTATTAGACATACTGGAAAGAAAAGGCTGTGTTTCCAAAGTCAGAGGTCCCTAAACATAACCCAAGCTTTGTTGATATTTTCCCTTGCCAAAGTTGATACCACTAAGAGCTCCTGCCTCCTCTTTAATACACATACTTGTTCTACAACTTGAGGTTCAGAGAAAAGTGGAAAATAGGCAAATGGGGTTTGCTTCCCTATAATTGTCTCTTTTGTGCACATGCTATAAATGTGGAGGCCTCAAGAATAGACATTTTGATCTCAGTTCAAGGCAGATGAGCTTAGAGTATCATGGGTCCTCTGTGTGTCTCCATGTGCATAGGTTTATTCAGACCCTCCAGGTAGCTAGAAGAGTCTCTGCCTAATTGACATCTAAACGAGTTAAATCCAAGCATCTGCGGTATAGCCAATAGCACAACCATTCTGGTCTAAAATCAGTTGCCTGGTAAACATCCTGATTCTTCTGCTTCTGAGCTATGTGCCCGTGGGCAAGTTTCCTAACCTCTTTCTATGCACATTTCCTCACCTGTAAACTGGGAATAAATCTGATTTATCTCACAGATTGTTGCAAAGTTCTAATGAGAAAAAGCATGTAATGAGTGTTTGGTGAAGAGTAAGTATCCTTCAGCTGTTAAAGTAAAATAATAGCTTGGAAATTTTAGAAAATTGAGAGTAGGGAAAACACTTGCTAGACCATTTGCTCTACCACTTCAGAATACCCACTATCACTGTATAATCTCTTACAATTTGTCTTTTATATGTGTTTTCACATTTTATTTTATTTTTTATTTTATTTGGCTTTTTAGGACCACGCTTGTGGCACATGAAGGTTCCCAGGCTAGAGGTCTATTTGGAGCTATAGCTGCTGGCCTACACCACAGCCACAGCAATGTGGGATCCAAGCCACGTCTGTGACCTACACCACAGCTCACAGCAATGCTGGATCCTTAACCCACTGAGTGAAGCCAGGGATCAAACCCGCAAACTCGTGGTTCCTAGTTGGATTCGTTATATGAGTTTTCAAATGTAAGCTATAAGGCAAATATAACTTTTTAATTTAATATTAAAAGCATTTAAAAATATCACCACAAAGCTTTTGTATTTATTGTTTTTAATGGCTGTATAATAGACTATAGAATGGGCATTCCATAATATAATCAACCTTGCCCTACTGATGTGGACTCCAGTTTCTCAGTACTATAAATAATGCTTAATTATTTATTTGCATATGACTTTTCCATATTTTAGATTATTTCCATGGTATTGTTCTCAAATACCCAACTGGGCCAAATTGAATAAATAACTTTATGTTTTCTTAAGTGTATGCTGCTAAATTACTGCTGAATTGCCTTTCAAAAGTGTGGTACAGGAGTTCCCATGGTGGCTCAGTGGTTAACGAATCTGACTAGGAACCATGAGGTTGTGGGTTCGATCCCTGGCCTTGCTCAGTGGGTTAAGGATCCAGCATTGCCATGAGCTGTGGTATAGGTTGCAGACAAGGCTCGGATCCTGCATTGCTGTAGCTCTGGCATAGGCCGGTGGCTACAGCTCCAATTCAACCCCTACCCTGGGAACCTCCATATGCCGTGGGAGCGACCTAAGAAATGGCAAAAAGACAAAAAAAAAAAGTGTGGTACAGCACATGTTTAGTTCAACTAGGAAAGCCTGAGAGAACTGGTATTTCCCTAATATTTGGTATTGTTTGCAAATTTTTTTTTTTTTGACTTTTTGGGGCCACACCTGAGGGCATATGGAAGTTCCCAGGCTAGGGTTCAAATCAGAGTTGCAGCTGCCAGCCTATACCACAGCCACAGCAATGCAGGATCTGAGCCATGTCTGACTTACACCACAGCTCATGGCAATGCCGGATCCTTAACCCACTGAGTGGGTCAGGGACCGAACCCGTGTCCTCATGGATACTGATCGGGTTCATTACCACCAAACCATGACGGGAACTCCTGTTTGCATATTTTCCCCTCACAAATCGGTTTTTTCCCGCTTCATTGTTTCTTAAATCTGCTTTCCTTTTATAAACTTTCTTTTCATTTGCTTTGCCTGTTTATCTATTGATGTCTCACAGTTTTATTCACCAATTTAAATGAGCCGTTGTTCATTTTTCCAGCCTGCAACTTGCTTTCTATTTATCTAAGTAGTAGCTTAGCAAGCTAGGGTGGTCAAGAGAATAGTCTCTAGAGCTGAACTCTTTGGATCCACACCTGAACCACTGACTCTGTCACCTAGGGCAGGTAACTAACCTGTAAAGGAGAATGATATTAGCACCCCTGTCTGGGATTGCTACAGTAAGAAGAGCATCTGGCACAGAGTGCTCAACCAGTGTGTTACTTATTACTAGGTTTGTTTTTAACAAGAGGAGGTGAACTCTGAAGTAGGCAAGAACAAGAATATAAGCCAAAGCCCTTGTTCATTTTCTTCCTCTCCAGGTAGTGGCCACCATGTTCCTCCTTATTATAGTCTTTGCTGTTTTTGATTCAAGAAACTTAGGAGTCCCCAGAGGCCTACAGCCCATTGTCATTGGCCTCCTGATTGTTGTCATTGCTTCCTCTCTGGGGATGAACAGTGGCTGTGCCATGAACCCAGCTCGAGACCTGAGTCCCAGACTTTTCACTGCTTTGGCAGGATGGGGGTTTGAGGTCTTCACGTAAGTAGCAATGGCTGGGGAGGAGGAAGATTCACACTGTGCCTCACTGGGGAGGGCTGTGATCTGACCTGGAGATGATAGAGGGTACAAATGGGAGGCTGGGAGTTAAGTGTAGTATGGAACATTTGACCCGCAATTTATGATATGGTGTGTGTGTGAGAAAGAGAGAAAGAGAGAAAGAGAGAAAGAAGGGGGAGAGGAAAAAAAAGAGACAGAGACACAATGAAAGATACAGAGAGGGGAAAAAAAGAGAGACAGAGAAAGACAGAGAGGCGCTATATAGATTCGAAAGAGATAGGTTTGTCCTGCACAATAACAATAGTTTCTTAATTGGTATATGGTTTTATGTGAATATTTTGGTTGTATAACCTGTGATGAAGTTAGGGGTAAATTTTCCATCTTCTGATACTACTACAGGGCTCTTTCTAGTGAACCATGCCAGCTTTGCTTCATTCATTCATTCATGATCCTCCCTGAACACTACCTATGCTGTGGTCACTGTGCTAGGCAAGGAAATTTCAAAATCAGCTAACATGCTGGCCTTGAGCAATGGAACAAGTGCACTGGAAAGTCCTGAAACAAAATGTGGAGGGAACACAGATAAGTGAGTGACCAATGCTGCCCTGGGAAGTTGGGAAAGGCACCAATGAAGAATTAAGTGCTCATCAAAGCGAGCCTGTGCACAGAAAATGACAAGATCCTTGCTTTCTACCTCAAAATGTGCTAGGGAAATATGCCAGCTGCAGGTACCAAGCTCCCCAAACAAATTTTGCCCATCAATTCCTTCCAACTTTCTCCCTATAAAAGTCATGGTGGCCAGTCCCCATCCACTCATCATATCTATCTGTGGGAAAGGGACACATCTTGGTTCCTCAGGAAACAGGGCTCTAACATGGAGAGAAGTAGGAAAAGTAGAGAAGTAGAAGATCCCCACAACCAAGAATTAGCCAAAAATATCAAGGTGACATCAGGTAGGACTGGCACTATCTTGGTGAGCATAACTGCCTTCCAGGTGTTAAGGTATCATGGTTGAGGAGCTCTGTTCCAGAAGGATCACTATTAGAACATGAAAAGATTGAATGAGGAGTCCCTGTCATGGCACAGCAGAAGTGAATCCAACTAGGAACCATGAGGTTGCAGGTTTGATCCCTGGCCTCCCTCAATGGGTTAAGGATCTGGCATTGCCATGAGCTGTGGTATAGGTTGCAGACGCGGCTCAGATCGGGCGTTGCTGTGGCTCTGGCATAGGCCAGCAGCAACAGCTCAGATGAGACCCCTAGTCTGGGAACCTCCACATGGCGTGGGTGCGGCCCCCAAAAGACAAAAAGAAAAAAAAAAGATTGGATGAACTGTATGAACTGTCCCAAAGGATCCTTTGTATTCTTCCAGTGGAGCATCAAAAACATATGTCCTAAAACCTCCTTATTTCCAAAGCCCAGAAGGTGCCCATGAGTTTCCTTTATTCCCAACTTCCTGAGGTTCTCTCCAGGAGACCACTGCCCTCTCCACCAAGTTATCTCTGTGAGCTTCACACAGGACACCTAGAACAAAAATGCTCCACAGTGACCTGGCTTTGATTTGAGCCCTGTGTGGTGATCCACACAAAGCTCTAAGAGTAATGATGGGTCTAAAACAGGTAGAGATCTTGCCTGTTCTCTCTTTGCATTATTGAGTATATGGTAGGAGACCATATCTGCGGGAGAATGCTGAAATCACCTAATGCCAAACTCTGAGCACCCTGTCCCTTGTTAGCATCAGGAGGGTCTTTTCCCTTCATGCACCCATTCATTCATTCATCCATCCTTCCATGCAGCTACCTGGTCTTTTATTCAAGGCCCTCTGCTAGTGCAACCCTTCACTGCTTTATTTACATTCTAATTCAGAGGGGTAAGCAGTCTCTTACACAGGTTGAAGCTGTTAAGTGCTATTAAAGAAATTTGACCAATTAATTCCAGGAACTGAGAGAAGGTTTGCAGCTCCAAATTTAGGAATTATAGAGGTAGAACCAGGGACATTTCGTAGTATTTGGACATGCTTAAACAGAGAAGAGAGGAGATATTTCAGGCAGAGAGGATTCTGTATCCAAAGTTAGAATGTTGAAATAACAAGTGAACTGACTAGCTGGAAGGGTGTGTGAAGAAGGTTGGAAGAGCAACTGTTTCATAAAGGACCTAGATTCCTAGAATGAGACTTTGAGGTTTTTGCTGCTCCCTCTTCTATAGGTTATGGGGAGTGGCAAAGGATTTAGGGCAGCAGTTTGACATGTTTAGAACTTCAATAGCAAAAATTAATCTGGTATCACTATACAGAACAGATTAAAAAGGAGTGTGTGTGGTGGAAAGATCTAGGCTGTCTGATAATCCTCAATAAAAAGGTCCCAAGAAAACTTTTGAGGGGTAACAGGACTCCAAAGTGTCCCTAGAATGTCCCATCCTTTCAGGGTCCTACATCCAAGGTAAGCATCTCAGGAGATTTCCTTGTTTGGACCCCAAGTTCTCAGATAAAACCAAGACTGTCTTATTCTCAGATCCTCACCTGCCTCATATGGCAGGCAGTGAGGATCACAGGGAGGAGGCGGCAAAGAGAGTCTGACAAGGGCAAGACAGACCCTTCCTGACTCTCACTTTTTCCTTAAGTATTAGGATGTTTCCTAAGCCAGTTGTCCTTACTAATTCACATTAAAGTTTTAATACCTTAATGGATGAAGGATCTCAGGGGTATTAATTTTTAAAATAGTTGTAACCAAAGGACTGAATCCCTGATGATGGTACCTTAAGCAATTAATGCATTTTCCTGGCAACCCCCAAATCATAGCATGCAAATGACCTTGTTACCTGTAAGGCCAGACAGGGAACAATATCAGAGCTCTTCCTAGGATGTATGACCCTGGCACAAGCCATCCAGCTCTGAGAGAAGGAAGAGGGTCCAGCCAGTGAAAGGAGGACATGTATGCCTGTGGGTATCTTGGACCCTGATTTGTTAATGACAGTGAAGGATCAGCCATAAAGTAGTGGTGGAAGAAAGGAAAGTAACGGACCAAATAAGGTGGCTTAGACTCACCTCGTGTGCTTACCTGAAGAGAAGGCACCTAGGTCTTCAGAGTCCAAGTGCCTCTCATGGAAAATTCCACCTGAATTTGGAGGTGTGGTAAAGGGCACTGCGAGAACAGCTGGGGCCAGTGTCCTCTTGCTCATGCAGTAAGAGTGACACCTGGTGGCCACTGTGCTCAATCTCAGTGATCTTCCCAGGAGTCTGCACTTACATAGTCTAAGATTTATTACCTTACTGTGAGCCTGCACTGACGATCTAAGAGAGTGCCTGGATGATCTGGGTGGAAGAGACCACCATTCAGACGGAAGAATGAAGCTCAGAGATGGGAAGAATTGCCCAAAGACCTTTTGGACCCTTGTGAGATTAGAACTAAGTCTCCTGAATTCTCAGACAGGCCCCCTGTTTTGTGCTTATGTCCTTTATGATACTTTTTTTTTTTTTTCTCCCCACTGTACAGCAAGGGGGTCAGGTTATCCTTACATGTATACATTACAATTACATTTTTCCCCCACCCTTTGTTCTGTTGCAACATGAGTATCTAGACCAAGTTCTCAATGCTATTCAGCAGGATCTCCTTGTAAATCTATTCTAAGTTGTGTCTGATAAGCCCAAGCTCCCAATCCCTCCCACTCCCTCCCCCTCTCATCAGGCAGCCACAAGTCTCTTCTCCAAGTCCATGATTTTCTTTTCTGAGGAGATGTTCATTTGTGCTGGATATTAGATTCCAGTTATAAGTGATATCATATGGTATTTGTCTTTGTCTTTCTGGCTCATTTCACTCAGTATGAGGTTCTCTAGCTCCATCCATGTTGCTGCAAATGGTATTATGTCATTCTTTTTTATGGCTGAGTAGTATTCCATTGTGTATATATACCACTTCTTCCGAATCCAATCCTCTGTCGATGGACATTTGGGTTGTTTCCATGTCCTGGCTATTGTGAATAGTGCTGCAATGAACATGCGGGTGCACGTGTCTCTTTTAAGTAGAGTTTTGTCCGGATAGATGCCCAAGAGTGGGATTGTGGGGTCATATGGAAGTTCTATGTATAGATTTCTAAGGTATCTCCAAACTGTTTCTCCATAGTGGCTGTACCAGTTTACATTCCCACCAACAGTGCAGGAGGGTTCCCTTTTCTCCACACCCCCTCCAGCACTTGTTATTTGTGGATTTATTAATGATGGCCATTCTGACTGGTGTGAGGTGGTATCTCATGGTAGTTTTGATTTGCATTTCTCTTATAATCAGCGATGTTGAGCATTTTTTCATATGTTTGTTGGCCATCTGTATATCTTCTTTGGAGAAATGTCTATTCAGGTCTTTTGCCCATTTTTCCATTGATTGATTGGCTTTTTTGCTGCTGGGTTGTATAAGTTGTTTATATATTCTAGAGATTAAGCCCTTGTCGGTTGCATCATTTGAAACTATTTTCTCCCATTCTGTAAGTTGTCTTTTTGTTTTCTTTTGGGTTTCCTTTGCTGTGCAAAAGCTTCTCAGTTTGATGAGGTCCCATGGGTTTATTTTTGCTCTAATTTCGATTGCTTTGGGAGACTGACCTGAGAAAATATTCATGATGTTGATGTCAGAGAGTGTTTTGCCTATGTTTTCTTCTAGGAGTTTGATGGTGTCCTG
This sequence comes from Phacochoerus africanus, assembly GCF_016906955.1. Classification (NCBI taxonomy): domain Eukaryota; kingdom Metazoa; phylum Chordata; class Mammalia; order Artiodactyla; family Suidae; genus Phacochoerus; species Phacochoerus africanus. Next base: position 115,839,071 of record NC_062545.1, on the reverse strand, counting down.
TCGTATATTGAAGTTTTTCAGCCATTTGGAGTTTATTTTGGTGCATGGTGTGAGGGTGTGTTCTAGTTTCATTGCTTTGCATGCAGCTGTCCAGGTTTCCCAGCAATGCTTGCTGAATAGACTTTCTTTTTCCCATTTGATGTTCTTGCCTCCCTTGTCAAAGATTAATTGACCATAGGTGTCTGGATTTATTTCCGGGTTCTCTATTCTGTTCCATTCGTCTGTCTGTCTGTTTTGATACCAGCACCACACTGTTTTGATGACTGTGGCTTTGTAGTATTTCTTGAAGTCTGGGAGAGTTATGCCTCCTGCTTGGTTTTTGTTTCTCAGGATTGCTTTGGTGATTCTGGGTCTTTTGTGGTTCCATATAAATGTTTGGATTGTTTGTTCTAGTTCTGTGAAAAATGTCATGGGTCATTTGATAGGGATTGCATTGAATCTGTAGATTGCTTTGGGTAGGATGGCCATTTTTACAATATTGCTTTTTCCCAATCCAGGAACATGGAATATCTTTCCATTTCTTTACATCTTCTTTGATTTCTTTGATTAAAGTTTTATAGTTCTCGGCATATAGGTCCTTTACCTCCTTGGTCAGGTGTATTCCGAGGTATTTGATTTTGTGAGGTGCAATTTTAAAAGGTATCGTATTTTTGTATTCCTTTTCTAATATTTCATTGCTGGTATACAGAAATGCAACTGACTTCTGAATGTTAATCTTATATCCTGCTACTTTGCTGAATTTATGAATCAGTTCAAGGAGTTTTGGGGTTGAGGTCCTTAGGGTTTTCTATGTATAGTACCATGTCATCTGCATACAGTGACAGTTTTATCTCTTCTCTTCCTATATGGATGCCTTTGATTTCTTTGGTTTGTCTAATTGCTGTGGCTAGGACTTCCAAAACGATGTTGAAGAGCAGTGGTGAGAGTGGGCATCCCTGTCTTGTTCCAGATTTGAGTGAGAAGGCTTTCAGTTTTTCCCCATTGAGTATTTATTTGCTGTGGGTTTATCATAAATGGCCTTGATTATATTCAGGAATGTTCCCTCTATACCCACTTTGGCGAGGGTCTTGATCATGAATGGATGTTGGACTTTGTCAAATGCTTTTTCTGCGTCTATTGAGATGATCATATGATTTTTGACTTTTGTTAATGTGGTGTATGATGCTGATTGATTTGCATATGTTGAACCATCCTTGTGAACCTGGGATGAACCCAACCTGGTCATGGTGTATCATTTTTTTGATATGTTGTTGGATTCGGTTGGCTAAGATTTTGTTGAGAATTTTTGCATCTATATTCATCAATGATATTGAGCGATAGTTTTCTTTTTTGGTGGTATCTCTGTCTGGTTTTGGAATGAGGGTGATGGTGGCATCATAGAATGTCTTTGGGAGTATTCCTTCTTCTTCAACCTTTTGAAAGAGTTTAAGGAGGATGGGCATCAATTCCTCTTTATATGTTTGATAAAATTCACCTGTGAAGCCATCTGTTCCTGGACTTTTATATGTAGGGAGTGATTTTATGACCTCTTCAATTTCATTTCTAGTGATCAGTCTGTTCAGTTGGTCTGTTTCTACTTGATTCAGTTTTGGCAGGCTGTAAGATTCTAGAAAACTGTCCATTTCTTCCAGATTGTCAAACTTGTTGCCGTAGAGTTGTTCATAGTATTCTCTTATGGTTTTTTGTATTTCTGCTGTATCCGTTGTGATTTCTCCTTTTTCATTTATAATTTTGGTTATTTGGGTTCTTTCTCTCCTCTTTTTAGTGAGTCTGGCCAGGGGTTTGTCAATTTTGTTCACCTTTTCAAAGAACCAGCTCTTGGTTTTATTAATTTTCTCTATTGTTTTTTGAGTCTCTATTTTATTGATTTCTTCTTTGATCTTTATGATTTCCTTCCTTCTGCTGACTTTAGGTCTTTTTTGTTCTTCTTTTTCTAATTCATTTAGGTGGAAGGTTAAGTTGTCAATCTGCGATCTTTCTTCTTTTTTGAGAAAGGCCGTATTGCTATAAATTTTCCCTCTGAGCACTGCTTTCGCAGCATCCCATAGATTTTGAGTGGTTGTGTCTTCATTATCATTTGTTTCAAGGTAGTTTTTAATTTCCTTCTTGATTTCCTCATTGACCCATTGGTTTTTTAGTAGCATGTTGTTTAGTCTCCATGTAGTAGGTTTTTTCTCTTTCCTTTTCCCATGGTTGATTTCTAATTTCATGGCATTGTGGTCAGAGAAGATACTTGAGATAATTTCTATGCTCCTAAATTTGCTGAGGTTAGCTTTGTGTCCCAATATGTGGTCGATTCTTGAGAATATTCCATGAGCATTTGAGAAGAATGTGTATTCTGATTTTTTTGCATGTAGTGTCCTGAAGCTATCCATTAAGTCTAACTTTTCTATTGTTTCCTTTAGGATCTCTGTTGCTTTACTGGTTTCTGTCTAGAGGATCTGTCCATTGATGTGAGGGGCGTATTAAGATCTCCTACTATGATTGTATTCTCATCAATATCTCCCTTTATGTCTGTTAATATTTGATGTATGTATCTGGGTGCTCCTATATTTGGGGCATATATGTTGACGATAGTAACATCCTCTCCTTGGATGGATCCCTTAATCATTAAGTAGTGTCCTTCTTTGTCTTTATGTCTTTTGTTTTAAAGTCTATTTTAACTGATATGAGTGTTGCGACTCCTGCTTTTCTGTCATGTCTATTGGCGTGAAATATTTTTCCCCACCCTTTCACTTTCAATCTATATGTATCTTTTGTCCTAAGGTGAGTTTCTTGTAGGCAGCATATTGAAGGTTTTTGCCTTTTATCCACTCAGCCACTCTGTGTCTTTTGATTGGGGCATTCAGTCCATTGACATTTAAGGTGATAATTGATAGATGATTATTTATTGCCATTTTGAACCTCGTGTTCCAGTTGATTCTATGGTTCTCCATTCTTCCTTTTTTTTTTTTTTTTGGGTTGGATGGTCTTCTGTTATTATCTGCTTGAGTGTATTTTTTTTTTATTTTTTGCAAATGCAATATTTGGTTTTGGCTTGTGGTTGCCCTGTTTTTTAAGTATGCTAACCCCTTCCCATAATTGTGTGTTTGTCCTGTAAGTTCAAACACTTCATTACTATATTAAAATTAAGGAGAGAAACGTACAAACAAACAAAAAGGGTTGTTTATTTCCTAACATCCCTTGCGAACATTTTATGGTTTTGATGACTCTTTTTTATTTTTTTCTTTTTAATTTTATTTTGTTTGAAGCATGTTCATGATTAAATCTGTATGCTGGCTTATTTGAGTGGCTGCTCTCTGATTGCGGTTTCCTCAGTCCTAGTTCTTCCTCTTCTTCTTCTTTTTTCTTTTCTTTTCTTTTTTCTTCCCTTTCCTTCCTTTCTTTTTGGTTTAGAGAAGCCCTTTCAATATTTCCTTTAACCTGGGTTTTGTGTTGCTGTATTCTTTAAGTTTTTGTTTGTTGGAAAAATTTTTATTTCCCCTTCTATTTTAAATGATATTCTTGCTGGATAGAGTATTCTAGGTTGCATATTTTTTCCTTTTAGCACTTTAAATATCTCTTGCCATTCCCTCCTGGCCTGTAGTGTTTCTGTAGAGAAATCAGCTGATAATCTTATGGGGGTTCCCTTGTAGGTAACATTCTGCTTTTCTCTTGCTGCCTTTAGGATCCTCTCTTTATCACTAACTTTTGCCATTTTTATTATGATGTGTCTTGGTGTGGGTCTATTTGGGTTCAGTTTGTTTGGGGCCCTCTGTGCTTCTTGTATCTTGAACCCAGTATCCTTTAGATTTGGGAAGTTTCCAGCGATAATTTCTTCAAATATATTTTCCATCCCCTTATCTTTTTCTACTCCTTCTGGAATTCCTATTATGCATAGATTGGCCCGCTTTATACTATCCCATAGGTCTCTTATATTGCTTTCCAGTTTTTTGATTCGGTTTTCTGTCTGCTGACCGGATTGGGTGATTTCCATTATTCTATCTTCCATATCACTGATTCATTCTTCTGCATTATTCATTCTGGTTTTTACTGCCCTTAGTTCCGTTTGCATCTCTGCCAATGAATGTTCCAGTTTTTCTTGGCTCCTCCTTATATTTTCTAGTTCCTTTGTGAGGGTATCTGCATTACTGTTCATATCTTCTCTTAATTCCTTCAGTATTTTCACTATTTCTCTTTTGAACTCCAGGTCTGTCAGACTGCAGAGATCTGTTTCATTGTTGACTGTTTTAGGTGAGTTCTCCTGTTGGTTTGACTGGGGGTGGTTTCTCAGCTTCTTCATCTTGCTTGTTGTTTTCTTTCTCCTGAGGGAGTTGTACTCTCCATTATCGGGCAGTGTTTGCCTTGTCACTGCCATGGACTATTTCCTGAGGGCTGGCATTGTTGGTCAATCTTTTTTGAGGCAGTGTGGCTTTTCTGGAGTGTTGATGGGGCTAACAGTGTTTCTTTGAAGCAAAGGAGGACTTCCTGAGGGCAGACAGGACTGGGAGGTCCACACCACGATAGTAGCAGATTTCACTTGGTCATGCAGAGCTTGCTCTGGTGCTTTAGGCTGTGGGGTTCTTGTAGGGGGTTGGTGGTGTTGGGCAGCTGTTCCTCAGGAGTGCAGCACCCTCTGGGGGCTGGAGCAGCTATCTGGGTCACTGAGAACCTAAGAGGCTCTTCCCTAGGGCAGCCCAACTCAGAAGGACAGCCTGAGAATGTAGGCAGATCTTTTCACAGTCTGGCCAAGCTTGTTGCAGCTTTTCTGGGCTGCAGGGGCTCCTCCAGGGGGCTGGTGGTGCTGAGCAGCTATTCCACGGGAGTGGGGCACCCCCTGGGGGCTTGGGCGGGTAGCAGGGCCGCTGAAAACCCAAGAGGCTCCTCCCCAGGGCAGCCTGACTCAGAAAGACCGTCTGAGATCTTTTCCTGGCTCGGCCAAGCTTGTTGCAGCTTTTCTGGGCTGTAGGGGGTCCTGCCTGGAGCTGGCAGTCTTATGCAGCTGATCCACTAGGTCTCGGCACCCCCTGGGGGCTTGGGCAGGTAGCAGGGCCGCTGGAAACCCAAGAGGCTCCTCCCCAGGGCAGCCCAACTCAGAAAAACCGTCCAAGAATTAGGCAGATCTATTCACGGCCTGGCTAGGCTTGTTCTAGCTTTTCTGGGCTGTAGGCCTTTTCTCGGGGGCTGGTGGTGGTTGGTGCTGCTCTGCAGAAGTGTAGCCCCTCCAAAGGGCAAGCAGGCCTGTGCAGGGACAGCCCCTGCGGTGGTAGGCTTCAGGCAATTATTGAGGCCAGCCCTCCTGGATGGCAGGGAGCCCCAGGTTCGGCGAGAGCAGAGAGCATAGGGGATGGTGGGGGTTGGGGGAGGGGATGCACTGGGAAGCACAGCTTTCTGATAGCTAGCAGGCCTGTAAGCTTGCTGTGGCGTGGGGAGTATTCTATGGGGACCCACCCCTTCTTCTCTCCCCTCCCCAGCACGGGCGCAGACCAGGCTCTTCTCCCAGGTTCCCTCTGATGCGGCTTTCCACTTCCCTGCCCCTAGAGTATTGCTCCCTTCCTCTGCAACAGCTTTGTTTTCTAGTCTCCCAGGCATTCTCTGCCCCGTCAAACTTGACGGACCGGTTTCTAGACCTCCCAAGCAGTCTCCGCTCTGCTCCGCCCCACCCCCCCCAGCCCTTTCTCGGGGACTAACCTCTGGAGCCGAGGTCTCGGTGCCCAGCCCCACCCAAGCGTCCCCGGGCCCTTTACTGGGGACTAACCTCTGGAGCCGAGGACTCAGTGCCCAGTACCCCACCCAGGCGTCTCAATTTTTGGTGACTGTGCCCGTAGTTCAGATGGTCCGTTGGGTTCTTGATCGGCTTTTCCGTACTCCAACTTACTGCTACACTCTTCTCTGCATCTGGAGATTCCTCTGGTTCGTTTGATCTTTCCCCCAAGTAGGTGACTTTCCAGGGTGCGGGATCCCTTTCTCCTCCTCAGTTCCCTTTCGGGAACGCCCATCCCGCTTGGATTCACCTTCTCTCACTCTCCTCTTTTCTCCCAATCTGCCCAGTAATGTCACGAACTTCTTGCCGTTATTGGAGTTTAGGTTCCTCTGCCAGTGATTGGTTACTGTTCTGTGCGAGTCATTTATTCTGTAGATGTGCTTTTTTTGTTGGGTTTGTGGGAGAGGGCGAGCATGTCCCCCTACTCCTCTGCCATCTTGTCCTCTCTCCCTTTATGATCCTTTCTAGTCAAACTTTGATACAAACAAAAGGTCCCTGGAACATCTGTGTAGTTATTGAGCATAACAATAAAAAAAGCAGCCATGAATCCTTCCCTCAAATAGAACACTGGAATCCTCATGCATAGCTGTGTGCTCCTCTTGTCCCTCTGCCTCCCGTGCATTATTGTGAAGTTTTTAGTTCATAACTCTCCTGCTTTCAAAAAGTTTTTTTTTTTCTTTTTAGGGTGGTGCCTGCGGCATATGGAAGTTCCCAGGCTAGGGGTCGAGTCAGAGCTGCTGTTGCAGGCCTACACCCCAGCCACAGCAACACCAGATCCTTAAGCCTCTGAGCAAGGCCAGGGATCTGTCAGATTCTTAATCCGCTGAGCCACAATGAGAACTCCTTTTAAAAAGTTTTATCTCAAATGTACACATCTTTAAACAATACATTGCATAGTCTTACTTGCTTCTGAGCATTCACGGCCCTTTCAGTGGAGTTATTAAATGGATTTTCTGTCTCCAAATGAGAGGGTGACAATTCACAAAGGTGCCTGCTTTCTCTCAGAACTATACCTCCAATATAACATACTGACATTGGGGATTTCTGGAGGGGAGAGGGAATCATGGCACAAAAGTCCTTATCATAGAGTAAGTTTAAGCTGTGACCTCAAAATAGGAGTATTGAATTAAATTACATTTAGTAGGTAATTCATATACCCACCTTTGATTTTTTTAATTGTTATTCATTGGCAAATGCTTCCTTATTGTTAAATTTGTAATTGCCCTCATACACCAATGATGTCCAGGAATCTCTCCACATCTCCCTTCCATTCATAATCCCCATGACTCATTATTTCAGAGTGAGAGAAAGGCAACTCCTGAATAACTGACTCCCGAACTTTCCCTAGATGCCCGCAATTGTGACCACGGGTTCAGCGACTATATGTTTTGAAAGGAAAACCCATAGGACATTTCTCTCACAAGTACTAATAGGACAATGGCACAGATCATCTGAAATGAGTTATACTGCAAAAACTAGGATGATGGTTGCCCAGCTGGAGTGAGCGCCCTTATCTTTAGCTCTTGATGATTTACAAGGGAGCCACGAGCATGAGAAGGACCAGCTGGTTAGTGAATAACTAGCAGTAATACCAGGGGGGAAGGCCAAGTGGTATCTCACTAAAATTTCTTTGTTTTATTTCAGAGCTGGAAATAACTTCTGGTGGATTCCTGTAGTGGGCCCTTTGGTTGGAGGTGCTATTGGAGGCCTTGTCTATGTTCTCTTCATTGAAATTCACCACTCATATCCTAACCCACACTTTGAGGTCGAACAATCGGAGGACAAACCAGAGAAATATGAACTTAATGTGATAATGTAATAGCATGCTCAGTTCCAGGTTTATACAATTGGCTTCCTATAGGGCTTGGCATTTCACAAGGCACTTTCACACACATTATCTGATTTAATCTCCATAGTACTATCTGGGGTAAATACCATGCTGCTTATCTTTCAGATAAGGGAACAAAATCTCAGCAAAGTTAAATGAGTTGCCTAAGGTCACATGGAAAGTTGGACATTATCAAATACATCCTACACCTTTCAGAAGATCAATAACTGGATTAAAACTTTGGCCAGCCCCTCTTGGGTGGCCAGAAGTGGGATTGGCAGCTGCCAGAAAGCATACACCTACACCTTCTGAGCATCATTCTTCTGGATCCTGGGTTATGAAGACATTTACTGTCTGGTTTTATCCCCACTGTTATTGAAGCCCTAACAAAGGAAAGAGGTAGCCATTGCATCATATTTTTCATGTGCTAAAGAACATTATCAAAAAGCCTCCCTTCTGAGGCCACCCTTAGTGTTGCTAAGCCTTGATCTTCCTGCCAATCGCAAACATTATACATTTCAGGAATTTCTTCTTGGTCAGGCCCCTCCCTGTCACTTTGGTCAAAAGAGCCTATGAACCACAAGCACCAGAGAAACTGCTCTACATCCAGTGAATGCACCTTCACTCAAACTGTTACAAAGCTCAGAATCCCCAAAGCTTTCTTGTTTCTCAACTGCTTTGTGATGATAACAGAAACACAAAAGGCAAATGTGAAATGTCTTTAGAGGCCTATGTTTTGGCATAGACTGACATATGGAATTTTTTTTTCTTGCTTTGAAACTACTTGATATTTCTTATTTGAAATAAATTTGGGATGAGGGTGTTTTGGTGGGGTTTTGGGGTTGGGGTTGTTTTAGGGTTTTTATAAGTATTAGGACTCCTAAGTACACCTAGCTCAGAAGTTGTCTGTCCTGTCTATAAAGTGAGATTTTGGGGAGCTTTTAAAAAAATACTAATTCTTAGTTGGTTTAGTAAATACCTCAGGTGATTCTAATGTGCAGAACACTGACTTGGTTAAAACACATGGGTCTCCTTGAGAACCACATCTAGTGGTGGCCAAGTAATTCCTGATACAATTCTAGGTCTTGGGATCCTCAGGGATTAAAGAGCATTGGTTTCTCAGTAGGGGCAGTTGGCTTTTTCCCACTTCCACTTACCCTACAAGAAGACACTTGGCTATGTCTAGAGATATTTTTAGTTGTCGCAATTGGGGTGGGAGTGTTCCTGGAATCTACTGGGCAGAAGTCAGAGATGGTGCTAAACATCCTACCATGCACAGAGCAGCCCTCCCCTGAGTAAAGGAATATTCATCCCCAAATGTCGACAGTGTGGAGGTTAAGAGGCCCTGGATTCAAGGAAAGGCAGAGGAGTAAGACAATGAAATTCTGTGCCCTAATCCAAGTTCTGTCCAAAAAAAAAAGAGAGGCCAGATAAGTCCAGACCAGACCCATGGATGTGAATTATACTTATGAGAGGAAGAGGTAACCCAAAATTTGAGTTTTCAAGCTGGATTGTGGAATCTATGATCCATGCAGGTGCTCATTCTATACTACCTGGTGATTCATGACTAGGATTATGAAGAAGAAATGTGCACTGTGGAAAACAACCCCAGAAGAAATTTTTTTTTTTATGGAAAAAAAAAGTCTTCTTGTTCCATGTGCTTACACTCAAATCCTCTCTGTTTCCCAGCTTACATGTGGGTTTACCTGGGACTTCAAGGGGTTTAAATCATCTGTATCAGAAGTTAGTTAAAGCCAAATACCTGTTGCTAAAAATAGATTCTTTAGGAGCTAGAACTTCAAACATCTTCCCTCTTCCTTGTCAATCACAAAACTTAATAGAAACATTTACTTTAATGTCAAAGGTAGAATTTCTCTATGATTCCTCAACCAATTGAGAATTCTGAGCATGTCAAAGGTTGTAAGACCTTTCTAACCATTAAGAGCCAGAGGTAACACTCAGCTGATGAATAACTAAGTGGGGTAAAAATACCACATTTAAAAATCCGATCCTTAAAATACAGATTTTTATTTCCTTTAAACTGCTTACACACACACATACACGCACCTTATTTAAAGCTATGTCAGTACTCAAAAATGTCATTATGGAAAAAGAATTTACAATTTCCAGTTATAGAGAATGGTTTACAAGTTTGATTTAGCCACAGAACCTATTGTTCAAATAAAATCTCATGTGGTATCCACGAGGAAACCAGAGCTGCTATAAACAGAGACTGGGGAAGAATATTTGGATTCCATCCTGCCTATGACATCCTCTTACACCCTCCAATACAGCCACTCGGGGTCTGTGAAGAGAAACTCTGTGAGTGGGTGGGGGTGAGAGGATCTTCTGAACATAGGTTATAAACTATTGATAAAGGATTTGGGACAAGTTGTTGAATATTTTTTATAAAGTGTTGAAACTATCAAAGGCAATGTAGTTCAATTCCAGGTAATTTGCCAAAAACTTCTTAGTAAATGAATTTAAGATAAATTAAACAGAATTATTCAACCTACCAAACATCACCCACAAAGCCATGTTGTATATCAAGCTGTATATCAAGCTGTATATCAATTCTCAAACTGAGAATTTAAGTTTTCTGAGATAACACGTTTATTAATCACAGTATGTGGAGGGAAACAACGTAGTCTTGGTCAGATTTACTATGTTGATTCTCTAAGTCTTTACAAAAAATAAACAGGTACATAGTTGATGGTAGATATAGATAGGCAGATGATAGGTAGGTAGGTAGATAGATAGATAGACAGACAGGCAGGAATGTGGGTAGACAAATAAATAGATAGCCTGATCCACCAAGCCCCAACCTCTTTCTTGTTGCTGGAAATAGCATAGCTTTTATTGAAAGAAGTAGTCCCTAGATTAATGAAAGGAAGGCCCCCATAGAAACTGGACATGAACAAATGAACTGAATTATCAGAGAATCCATGCAACTCTGAGGATTGACATGCTGTCCTGGAATAGTTTGACCCTTATCTCCCTCCAGGGCTGCAGTTCAGCCATGTTTGCCTTCATGGGCCCTTTCCTGCACAGAATTTTTTTTTTTTTTTGCTTAAATTATGTTTTATGACTGTACTGGTGGCAAGCTATATATATATTTGGAGAGGTATTAGGAGATATCAAAACATTTTCCTGGGCTACTAATAGTACCCTGGGTTCTAGTGTACCCCCAGGTGTCCCAGAGCTTAGACATACTGCAGCCTCTTCCTCCCTGTGGTCCTCAACTCCCTGTCTGTGGGGTCTCAGGAAACAGGGCCAAGTGCAGACTGAGCCTGAGAGGAGGGCTTGACACAGAGAGCCTTAGAAGTCATGGAGGTGGTGAAGATACTCTGGAGGCCAGGCCTGAGGCCATGGGCACCATCCACATCTTGGCCCTTCTCTCTTTCTCAAGCATTGAGCAAGAAGGGGACTTCCTAACCTGAAATGGAAGCAGTGGGGTCCTGGGGCTGCTCCAGAGACCCTGTAATATGTTATTTACATATGATTCTTCCTGGCCTTTTGCTTACTGTTCTTCTTGTACAGCCTCAGCCCCAGCCACACAAGCTTCTGTACTGATTCTTGAAACCACCACACAAACTCATGCCACAGGACCTGGGCACTTGACATTTCTCTTGCTTCAAATTCCCTACCTCATCTTCCTCAGGTCTGCTCAAATGTCATCATATTATTCAAGTCTTTCTGACAACCCTGTCACTATCTATCCTCTTCCTTGGTTAATGTTTTTTCCACAGCATTTACAAACATCTCTAAAATATTCCTCATTAAGCATGTTGGGTTTTGTCTGCTCTTCCCACTGCAACAGAAGCCCCATGCTGGCAGGATTTTTTGCTCTCTTATTCACTACTGCTGCCCCAGTGCCTGGAACATGGTAGCTGCTCCTTAAGTATTTGTTGAAGGAATTAAAGCATGGATTATAGAGTCAGATTCTTTAGGTTCAAATCCTGGAGTCTCAGAATTAAACTCACTAGGACAGTAGCTAAATTCCTTAACCTCTATTCACTCATCTATTAAGTGTGGATGATTATAGCAAGATAATCCATGCAAAGCTCTTACAACGGTTCCAGGCTCATGGTATATATTTAATAAAGATGAACTGTCGCTGCTGTAGCAGCAGTTGTTTTGGTTTTTTTTTTTTTTTTTTGGTTTGGGGGACGGTTTGGGCTGCTCCCATGGCCTGCAAAATTTCCGAGGCCAGGGATCAAATCGGGGCCACAGTGGTGACAATGCCGAATCCTTAACCACTAGGCCACCAGGGAACTCTGGTTATTATTATTAATGTAGTTCTAATATGCTGTAGTTAGCAAACATGGAATAAAGAAATCAGAATTTGGTTACAAGCTCTTCCCTTATTCTCCATAATTTAATAATTCCGTTACATATATCTTCCAGAAACTATCTTTCAAGTACCTAAGGATCCAGTCTTATTTTTCAGTCTTAACAGAAGTCAGTAGGATTGCCTTCATTTTTGTTGTTGTTGTTATGGTAGACTTTTAAAACATACAGTAGTAGGAAATAGTGTAATGCTAGGAAAATAGCATAATGGACTGTCTACCAGTTGTCAATACATGGCCGACACTGTTTTGGTTTTTTTTTTTTTTGGGGGTTTGGGGGGCGGTTTGGGCTGCTCCCATGGCCTGCAAAATTTCATCTGTACCCCCTCCCTGCTTCTCACTGTTCCCCCCTGGGATCTTTTTTTTTTTTTTTTTTTTGAAGCAAATCACAAACATGATATCATTGTATTCGTGGATGTTTAATATGTATATCTAAAATATAAGAATTCTTTAAAAAATAGAAATATCATGGAGTTCCCACTGTGGATGAGTGGTAAAGAACCCAACAAGTATCCATGAGGATGCGGGTTTGGTCCCTGACCTCGCCCAGTGGGTTAAGGATCCAGCATTGCCGTGAGCTGTGGTGTAGGCCCGCAGCTGTAGCTCCAATTTGATCCCTATCCTGGGAACTTCCATAGGCCACTGGTGCAGCCCTAAAATAACCAAAAAAAACCCAAACAATATCACCATAAAAAATAGTTATCAATAATTTCTTAATATCACCAAATATCCAGTCACAGTTCACATTTCCAGTGAGACTGTCCGTCAACTCTGGTGAATAACAATGTGGAACCTGTGAAGAATGAAAATGGGATTTACTCTGATGTCTAATTGTGTAGGAGAATGTTGGGATTTTGCAGCACAAGGTTACCTCAGTTCTGCACCCTGGTTTCAGAGTCTTCTGTAAGATTTTTGCAAAATATTTTCATTCTTATATGAAAAAGTAAATGCATTTGCCTACTTTTACTAAAAGTGGCCATCTGCAAGGAGTGAAATTATTTTTAGGCAGGGAGGAAGTCTTAAAGGCACCTGAATCCTAGAAAAGATCTTTAGTAACTATTTTCCCATCAAAAACTGCACACTCCATAAAACGCTTACACTTTAAAAGGTAAAACACGCTATGAAAAGAAATCCCAATATTTCACATTCATGCAGCCCTATGCAAGCCACTGTGGCTGATTCAGGTAAGTGAAAGCCCAAAAATTCCTTAACTACTCTACCTGTAATAGCAATACTTGCTCTTCCTATTTATTGCTCAACATTTTTTTTTTGGCTTTTTAGGGCCAAACCCACGGTATATGGAAGTTCCCAGGCTAGGGGTTGAATTGGAGCTGTGGCTACCAGCCTACACCACAGCCACAGCAACTTGGGATCCTAGCCACGTCTGTGACCTACACTGTAGCTTGTGGCAATGCCAGCTCCCTAACCCACTGAGAGAAGCCAAGGATTGAACCTGCATCTTCATGGATACTAGTTGGATTCATGTCCACTGAACCACAACGGGAACTCCTTTTCCTCATGCTTTTTGTCCAAAGATTTCAGACCTTTGGGAATAAAAAAGTGACACAGTATTGCCTAACTTTTGCATAAAGGAAACCACCTTCGCCAAAGGGAGATTTGACAGCGTTCAGCTGGCAAATCTCATCTGGTGACATTCTGAGAATTAGATTCTGATCTAATAGATGATGTATTTGTAGCCAAAAAGTACTCTATGGACCAAAGAGAAAAGAGGACCATGCACTGTCCTTGCAGGAGCCTGTTCTTAGCCTGGGGCCAAGGGCAGGGAATAGATGTTTTGTTGCTGAACCACTGACCTTTGGAATAAGACCATGAACGGAGTCTGTGCAATCACAGATTGGAGGCTGTGTGGTTAGTACTTAAGACGTCAGGTTCTAGAGACAGCCAGAATGAATTCTGATCCACTGCTGAATATCTGTATGACTCTTTAAACCTCAGCCTCTTTACCCATATTATGGGAATGCTAACAGCATTTGCTTTCTACATGTTGTTGAAAATATTATGAAACTACCTGTGAAACATTCAACACAGAGCCTGACATTTACTTTCTTCTTCGTGTCAGCTAATTATTATTTCATATTTACAAATTCAGCTGTACATCCGCTTTGCTAACAAAAAAAAATTGATGAAGAAAAATCTCTAGGTGTATAAATTTGCTGATATGTGATTGACTTAGCTTTGACAGTTTGCTTCATATACTTTGGTGCACAGAACGTGCATAGGGCCATGCTTTGTTCATGAATTAGAGTCTAGCTTCAATAAAGAAACTACCAAATTACTTAGTTGCCTAATGGAGCTACCAAATTTATCTAAAAATCTATCAAAAATAAAAATGATTTATAGGTTTAGTGCAATTCCAATCAAAGCTTTGGCATGCTTTTTTAGAGAAATTGACAAGCTGGTTCTAAAATGTATATGCAAATGCAAAGGAACTAAAAGAGACAAAACAAACTTGAAAAAGAGGAACAAAGTTGGAGGTCTTCTACTCTAATTTTAAGACTTTCTATAAGGCCATGGGAATCAGGATAGTATGCTATTGGCATAAAGAGGGACAAATAGATTAATGGAACAGAATAGAGAATTTAGATTTTGACCCACCCTTATACAGTAAATTGATTTTCAAAAATCAATGAAGAACCCCATGCAATCCTATAAAGAAAGGAAACTGTTTTCAGCAAATGGTACTGAACAACTAGAAAAAGAGGAAATCCTGACTCCTACTTCAGGTTAACCTAATATACAAAAATAATTCAAATGGATCATAGACTTCAGCTTAAAATCTAAAACTATAGGGAGTTCCCATTGTGGCACAGTGGAAACGAATCCAACTTGGAACCACGAGGTTGTGGGTTCGATCCCTGGCCTCAAGGATTCAGTGTTGCTGTGAGTTGTGGTGTAGGTCGCAGATGTGGCTCGGATCTGCTGTTGCTGTGGCTCTGGCGTAGGCCAGCAGCTATAGATCCAGTTGGACTCCTAGCCTGGGAACCTCCATATGCCGTAGGTGTGGCCCTAATTGGACAAAAGACAAAAAAAAGAAAATCTAAAACTATAAAGCCTCTGAAGAAAACATGGGAGGATATATTGTCATCTTAATAGAAGTAGAAAAATCATTTGACAAAAAAACCAAAACACTTTTATTACAAAAATACTCAATAGGAGTTTCCATCATGGTGCAGCAGAAACGAATCTAACTAGAAACCATGAGGTTGTGGGTTCGATTCCTGGCCTAGTTTAATGGGTTAAGGATCTGCTGTTGCCATGAGCTGTGGTGTAGGTTGCAGATTTGGCTTGGATCTGGCGTTGCTGTGGCTCTGGCATTGCTATGGCTCTAGCGTAGGCTGGTGGCAACAGCTCTGATTAGACCCCTAGCCTAGGAACTTCCATATGCCTCGGGTGCAGCCCTAAACAGACAAAAAAATATAATAAAATAAAAATACTCAACAAATTAGTATAAAAGGGAAATTCCTTTAGCCAGATAAAAAGTGTCTACAGAAAACAAACAGCAATATTGTACTTAATGGTGAAAAACTTAAATCTTTCCCCCAAAGATCAGGAACAAGACAAAGATATCCACTCTGGCACTTTTTTTTTTTGGCTACGCCCATGGCATGCTTAGGTTCCTGGGCCAGGGATTGAATCTGTGCCATAGCAGCAACACAGGTTGCTGCAGTGACACCACCAGATACTTAACCCACTGTGCCGCAAAGGAACTTCCAACTTTGGTACTTCTATTCAACACTTTATTGGTGGTCATAGCCAGGGAAATCAGGCAAGAAAGAAATGAAAGACATTTAGATGGGAAAACAAGTAAAACTACTTCTATTTCAAAATGACATGATCCTTCTTTTTTTAAAATTAAAGTATAATTGATTTACAATGTTGTGCCAATTTCTGCTATAAGCAAAGTGACCCAGTCATTTTGTATGTATGTATGTATGTATGTATGTCATTCCTTTTCTTATATTATCTTCCATCATGGTCTATCCCAAAGTTTGGATATAGTTCCCCTGGAACCTCATTGCTTATCCATTCTAAATGTAATAGACTGCATCTACTAACCCCAAACTCCCAGTCCATCCCAGAAATGCTATGATCTTTCATGTAAGAAATCCTGAGGATTTCACAAATCACAGACGTTTATATCACTGGGTATAATAAATGAGTTCAGCAAGGTCACAGGACAGAAAACCAAAAAAGACAAAAATCAATTTTATTTTTGGATACTAGCAATAAGCCATCTGAGAACAAAATTACAAAAAACAATTCCATTTACAATAGTAGCCAAAAGAATTACATTTACAAATAAATTTAACAATAGAAGTGCAAGCCTTCTACACTAAAAACTCTAATACATAACTGTGGGAGGGAGGTGTGACTACCAAAGACAGAATGTAAGAGAGCAGCATGAGAAGGACTAAGCCTGCCACCATAGGCTTTGAAGATGGAGAAGAATGTCATGTGCCAAGGTAAAATGGTGGTCTTTCTGCTGGAAAAGACAAGAAAATAGACTCTCCCCTGGAGTATCTAGGGAGGAACACAACCCTGCCAACACCTTGATTTTGGTGAATACATGCGGGGTTTTGAACTACAGAGCTGTAAGATAACAAAATTCTGTTGTTTTAAGCCACTGGACTGGTGTTAATTTGTAACAGAAGCCACAGAAAACTAATACACATGGCTAACACTCCCAAACATTCACAAAACAATCTTGAAAAAGAACAAAATTGGAGGATTCAGAATTACGGGGTTTTTTTGGTTGTTGTTGCTGTTTTCTTTGGCTGTGCCCACAGCATACAGAAGTTCCTGGGCCCTGGGATCAAACCCAAGCCACAGCAGTAACAACACCAGATCCTTAAGTACTAGGCCACCAGGAAACTCAATTTTATAACTTAGCACAAGCTGCAGTAATCAGGACAGTGTGGATAAGAATAGATATATAATAGAATAGGATTGCGAGTCCAGAAATCAAACTTCACATTCATACTCAACTGATTTTCAACAGGGGTACCTAGACAATTCAATGGGGAAAGAATGGTCTTTTCAACAAATGGTGCTGACACAAAGAGATATCCATCCACATGTGAAAGAATGAATGTGAATCTATATCTTACAAGGTATACAAAAACTAATTCACAGTGGATCAAAGACTCCAAATGTAAGGGCTAAAACTATAAAACTCTTAAAAGAAAACACAGGCATAAAACTTTACGACCTTGGACTAGACTGTGGCTTATATTGAAAGCATAATCAATAACAAAAAATAATAGATAAATTAGATTTCATCAAAGTAACTTTTGTACTTCAAGGACACAATCAAAAAAGTGAAAAGACAATCTATAGAATGTGTGAAAATATTTGCAATCCTATATCTGTTACAAAACTTTTATCCATGGTATATTAAAAAAATTATAACACAACAATGGGGGAGTTCCCGTCATTGCTTAGTGGTTAAAAAACCCAACTAGGAACCATGAGGTTGCAGGTTCGATCCCTGGCCTTGCTCAGTAGGTTAAGGATCTGGAGTTGCTGTGAGCAGTGGTGTAGGTCACAGACAAGGCTCTGATCCTGCATTGCTGTGGCTGTGGCATAGGCTGGTGGCTACAGCTCCGATTCAACCCCTAGCCTGGGAACCTCCATATGCCGTGGGTGCAGCCCTAAAAAGCAAAACAAATAAACAAAAAACCCACAACAATAAAAGGACAAATATGCCCATTTAAATGGGAAAATGACTTAAACAGACATTCCTCCAAAGAAATATAAATGGCTAATAAGCACACTGAAAGAAATAATTAGCCACTAGGAAGGAGATGCACATCAAAACCACAATGAGAGACCACCTACTTGAATGACAAAAAGATGGATAATATCAAGTATTGGTGAGGATGTGCAGAAAGTAGATCCTTCATAAATGGTTTGTTGAAATATGGAATGGTGCAGCTGCTTTGGGAAACAGACCTCAATAATTATGCAGAGTTACCACAAGACCCAGCAATTTACTCCTTGGTCTATATTCAAGAGAAGTGAAAATGTATGTATGTTCACATAAAAACTTGTACTTGAATATTCATAGCACTATAATCCCTAAGAGCCAGGAAGCAGCCCAAATGTCCATCATTTGATGAATGGAGAAATAAAACGTGTCATTTCCACATTTTATCAGGAATAAAGTCCTGATACATGCTGCAACATGGATGAACCTTGAAAACAATTTACTAAGTGAGAGAAACCAGACACAAAAGGCCTCACATAGAATAATTCCATGTATACGAAATGTCCATAATAGCAAATCTGTTGAGCCAGAATGTAGAATTTTCAGTCCCTGGTTGATAGGGGCTGCGGGGAGAGGAAATGGGCAGTGACTGCTAAGAATCACAAGGTTTCTTTTGGAGGTCCTGATAATGTTCTGGAATTATATGCACCACTCTGTGAAGAATCTAAAAACCACTGAATTATACACCTTAAAAGAGTGAATTTTATGGAATGTGAATCATTTTTCAATAAAAAAGAATGTTATGACCATGTGAAGAACAATCTGGACACTAAATGATACGTAGTGATACTAAATATGTATATCTCCATGATTCAGCAATTTAACTCTATATACATTTCTGATAATCAGATGCATGGGGCATATCCATGGGGAGGTTTATTTCATTTTTGACAGCATGATGCTAGAAACAACCTGAAAGTCCATTACTATGGAAATAGATAAATGAAATGTGGTGGATACATACTATCAAACACCATGCAGCTGTTAGCAGCAATGAGCCAGATGGATATCAGCACTATAAATAGGTCATAGAAACAGTGTTGAGTCAAAAAATAAAAAGAAACAGAACAGGGCCTATATATGGTAAGTACCATTTATGTAAATCAAAAATGCATAAATACAATATATTCTTCAATGCTGCATGCAAATGTAAGAAATCAGCAACTTAGAATGGGTACCAGTGGTAGGAGTGGGGACCAAAGAGTAAAGACTCAGGAAAAAGGGGGAAAGTAATAAAATAACATAGGAGTAAAGCCAAGGACATGCAAATGCTGATAATGTACCATGTCTGAAAAGTGTAAATAACTCCCTGCCCCTGAGGTCCAAAGAAAGAGAAGGAGGAGGACAAGGATGGGGGCAAACTGGGGGGGACAGGAGGCAGAAAGAAGCTAGCTCAGATACACTTCAAAATTTAAAAAGAGATTTTCTCCAGCAGGTGGGATTGTTGATGGGGTTTATCTCTCCATTTTTTTAAAAATATTTTTTAAAAACGTTTTTAGCTTTAAAAGATTTTAATATGGCAAAAGTCTTAGATGGCTTTTGAGTGACACTTAAGGGCACCTTCATGGTACAGACAGCCAGAATTATAACCAGTACCATTCCCCTGGGTCATTAAGGTGGATTAAAAACAACTGCCCTGTGGACTGTAACCCATAACTGACTCTATCCATTCTTATCATACCTGTCCTAGTCTTAAGCTGACATTTTGAGTGCTCAGACAATTACCAGCGACCTGGATCCCACTCAGCTATAGTCAAATATTGTCATCCCGCTGAAAGAAAGGCATCTGATACAGGTTTCTGACTGGCCTTACAATAAGGTTATCTTGCAAAAGACTTGGAAATGAGTAAAAAAAGAGTTCTTCAGGATTTAATTCAGAACTAGCTGGAAGAAATGGATGGGGTGAGCAAGTGTCAGGAATCTTGGAAATTCTTCTGGAAGCTAGCTTAGTACCTGGCTTGACTCTGCTGGGGCAGCACAGTAACCCCCACTGCCAGGAGCCCCGAATACCACTCATAGAAGCAACTCAAACCCAAGATCTGGGACAATCAACTTTATGTTGTCCATACCTGCAGCACTTGGAAAGAAGTTCCTGGGCTGGAGATCAAACCTTCACCACAACAGCAACCGGAGCCATGGCAGAGACAATGCAGGATTATTAACCCACTGAACCACCAGGGAACTCCTACTGCTAACTTCAGTAGTGGGTTTGTACTTTCAGGTCACTATGTCAGCCTGGGGCCAGGTGTTGTTACTTGGTATTCACGTCCTTGCTACTGTAATCCTACTTCACTTCAATTCCTTGTGCCCTGGTTTCCCCATGATTAGGATGCTCTCCTGCTTCTCTAAGTCCTGCACCCTAATCCCAGGTGCCATGACTTCTTAATGTTAACTGGTTTTCTAACCCTTCTGGAAGAACTAAATGTTCTCTAGGTCTGGCCTTACTCACTTCTGGTGATGACAGACCTATGTAAAAAGGCAGGAACAAAAGATGGCCCCAGTGGGTCTATATGATACAGTTAGAGCACCAAATGAGTTGAGCCATTCGAAACATGCTGGGGCCAAAATCATTCAATTATGGTACAGAGATGGAGGACACATTTTAATCAATATTTTGAGCAGTAAGAACAACAATAAAAAAAAGGCCCACAGCTTTGGGCAGATGGTTAATGCTAACAGATGGTAGATAAAAAGCAGCACTATTTTTATTATATTCTTCAACACCATGCCATAAGACTAGGGATAGGCATGTGCTATTCAAATTCTCAAAAAAGTGAAAAGAAACTACATATTGAGTAACTTATTATAATAAAACACTAGTGAAGCCCCCCTGTTGAGTTAGTATATACCTGCCATGATGTGTCTCCTTTCATACATCATCTCATTTTAATTATCACATCAAATCTATGAAGAAAGCATTCTTATCCTCATTTTACAGATGAGAAAACTGAGACGCAGTGGAGGTGTGAGTAACTTGCCTTAGTTCACAGTAAAAATAGCCAGGATTTCAACCCAGGTGTTTTTGACTATAAAGCTTGCGCCCTTCAAATTCTAAAACAAATTGCTTGTGACTGCATAGGAAATAAAACGGTGTTCCTTAGGGCCCCACATGAGCTAATTAATAGCCAATCATGTCAGACTAAATTTAAACCACTTTATTTAAAGTTTTAGTTAGAAAATTCATGAAATGGCTAGAGATCAAATAATTCCTTGACTTCAGCAAGGCACATCGTCTGCCCTGTCTTGTAAATCAAAAAAGAAAAGCTGCTTGGTAGACAACAGACCAAATAAATAGACTCCTAGCTGGAATGATCATTTCCTAAAAGGGCTGCTCAGTCAGTGGAAAGACCTACTCAGCAAGAGGACTAGTGCCCTGCCAGGGGACCCTGAACTTGTCTAGTCCTGTTCAATTGTTTTATCAGTGACTTGAATAAAATATGTGTGGCACATCTTAATTTGCAGATGACATGTGGGAGAATCATTACATTGTATAACAGATTTGAATAGATTTTTTAGCTGGAATGACCATTTCCTAAAAGTGTTGCTCAATTAATACGTCTAAACTACTCAGAAGAAGATCTTTGGTGCCCTGAAAATGGGTTGAATTTCTCTGGTCCCATTCATTGATTTTTTTTTTTTTTGGTCTTTTCTAGGGCCGCACCCGTGGTATATGGAGGTTCCCAGGCTAGGAGTCCCATCGGAGCTGTAGCCACAGGCCTATGCCAGAGCCACAGCAATGCCAGATCCAAGCCAGCCTATGCCAGAGCCACAGCAATGCCAGATCCGAGCCACATCGGTGACCTACACCATAGCTCACAGCAACGCCGGATCCTTAACCCACTGAGGGAGGCCAGGGATTGAACTCACAACCTCATGGTTCCTAGTTGGATTCGTTAACCACTGAGCCATGACGGGAACAACCTATTCATTGATTTTTATCAATGATTTTGATAAAATATGAATATGTTTGTCAAATTGCCAAGGACACAAGGGATAATTATTCTATCAGAGGACAGAACTAAATTTTTTTCTAAAAATCTCATCAAGCTGGAATGATGAATCACAACAGACAAGATGAAAATTACCAAGGTGTAGGGTAGCAGGAAGGGTGGGGAAGAAGTCCTTTATTTAGGTCCATAATACCACTTAGAAAGACATTGGAGAGAAGTTGCCAAATACCCATCCTGTGACAAATGCCAGGAATTTATAGTTGGCTACACATTCAATCCAATGATGTGGGTAGCTAATGTAAATTAAATCCAGAACAGTATTAATAGTGCCAGGATAAACAAAGGCTCTATTCCTTCCATCCTCAGCACAAGTTATACCGGTTTTATTTTTGGAAATATTTTCGAATGCGTTGTTCCAAGTTAATTATTACTGTATAACAAATCACTCAAATTTTGTAGCTTACAAAAAGTTTACTCATCTCTTATGGTTCTCTGTGCTGACTGGGCGCAGATGGGTGGTTCTTCTGTTTGTTTTGTTTGTAATCTCTCTTTCAGTTGCAGTCAGTGAGTAGCTGTGGCTGGAGTACTCTGGACAGCAGTCCTCCATGGGCAGGACATCCAAGAGGGCTTCTGCAGTCACAGAGATGACTCTCCTCCACAGGGCATCTCATCCCCCAGGGTCTTTCCTTGCCAGCAGCATAGCCAAACTTCTTACAGGGTAGCTAGCTTCCAAGAGCACAAAGATAAAAGGCGTTGGTCTTTCTTAAGGCTTAGGACCTAAACTGGTATGGTTACTTCTGCCCATTTTATGTAGGTCAAAGGTAAGCCAAAATTCAGTAACGGAGCCACTGCACAGAACATTAATACCAGGAGGAATCATTCACAGGAGGCCATCTGAAGTCCACTGCAGAAGGACAACAAGGTTTATAATGAATCTCATTCTAAAATTTACGTATGACATGAAGGACATATAAATTCGGGAGTTTAGCCTAGACACGATGTTTTATAAGTTAACAACAGAAATTTACAAATCGTGTGTACAAAAGAGGTCTTAGAAACATCCCATGTAGTTCCAGGGAACAAAA
Source organism: Phacochoerus africanus (assembly GCF_016906955.1). Classification (NCBI taxonomy): domain Eukaryota; kingdom Metazoa; phylum Chordata; class Mammalia; order Artiodactyla; family Suidae; genus Phacochoerus; species Phacochoerus africanus. Next base: position 115,816,328 of record NC_062545.1, on the reverse strand, counting down.
TTAGGACTAGAAATAGGTTTTAACTCAATTGCTAGTACCCACTTTGCAGGGGTCTGGAAAGAAACTTCTGTCTGAGCAGAAAGTCATACTGGTAGCTTCTAAGGCCCCATTTCCAATCTCAGAATCTAAGCTTCTCATTACCTGCCTCCTCTTGTAATTATTTCTTGGTATGTTAGTCCTATCTCCTCAGCCAGATTTTAAACTGGAGAAGCTGAGGCGTTCCCTTCATGGCTCAGTGGTTAACGAACCCAACTAAGATACACGAGGATGTGGGTTCAATCCCTGGTCTCCCTCAGTGGGTGGGGGATCTGGTGTTGCTGTCAGCTGTGGTGTAAGTCCTGGATGCAGCTCGGATCCCGTGTTGCTGTGGCTGTGGCATAGGCTGGCAGCTGTGGCTCCAATTTGACCCCTAGCTTGGGAACATTTATGTGCGTGAGTGGGGCCCTAAAAAGCAAAATTAATTAATTAAATAAATTGGAGAAGCTGAAAGAAGGAATAAAAAGATTTCTGGGGTGCTACCTGGTGATCTAGCGGTTAGGATTTGGTCCTTTCACCACCGTGGCTCGAGTTTAATCCCTGGCTGCTCTGGGAACTGAGATCTCACATCAAGCCACTGTACACTGCAACCAAAATAATAATAATAATATTATTATTATTATTTCTGGAATGGCTTCTAGTCTTATCTCTGCCGACAGCAATTTTCTGTGTGACTTTGGGCAGGTCACTTAATGTTCCTGGGCCTCAATTTCTTCATCTGGAAAAGGAGAGGACTGAATTCTAACTTCCTTCCCAGCACAAAGGATAATAAATAGAATCTTTGACAGGGTTCCTTAAGAATGAAATGGAGATTAAAGAAGTAGGCAAGTAATTTAGAAGCACCTAGTCTATTGTTAGCTCTCATTATTTCCCATGAATATCATTATTACCATGTTTTCTGATTCTGTGATTTCCATATATACAATAGAAACTTGAGTTTGCTCTGCTTAATGGTGACCGGAAACCAACTCAGAATCAGTTCTACTCTAAGTCCCACGACCAGGTAACCAGGAGTTCACCACGGACATGAATACCAGGTCAAGTCCTCCATCAATAATTGAATTAAATCTGAAGTGACTCTGGCTGCAAATGTGTTCTCCTACTTCATGTCCAGCAGAGGGAGCCAAAGAAAAGGAACAAATCCATTCTGAGATTAGGTGCCAAACACAGCGGAAGACAAGAAGGTAATGGATTTTCAGAGGTCGCCTCTTTCACCCCGCCACATCCTCATTTTAGACTGTAAAACTCAGGCCGAGAGAGAAGAAGATTTCTGGAGATTACCAACTAATAAGTGCTTAGGTCCTCAGAAAAACAAGCCTGTGTTCTTAGTCCTAATTTTTGGGTCTTTCACCTGTTGTCCTTTTTATGCTTTCATGTTGTTTTCTTACTCTTCAAGGATTTAGCTATAAATAATTGCAAGCTTAACATTCTCTGTAGCCTCAGATATCTGACAAAGCAGGCTTTGAGTCTGTATCCTGGTTCTGCTCCTTACCACCCTTGTGACCATGGGCAAGTTACACAACTTCTCCAATATTCAGAATCATAGCTTAGGATTATTATGCTTATAATAATGCAGTACAAAATGCCTTGTGGCATTTTACATCCTGAAAGCACAAGGTGCCTTCATAGATGTAAATACCTATTTTATTTTTGGTTAAAAAAAAAAAAGTAATTTTATCTAAATGAATTAAAATTGGATAATGTAGGCCTCACTCAGATGCTTCTAGGAGCCAGCCCTTTAAACAAAGCTGTCTGGATACACAGCAGACTTCTAGGGATTCTGGAAAACCATTGAATTAACGGCTACGGGAGACAATCAACCTTTACCAGGAGGAAATTCAAGTCCAGTGTGGACAGGTCTTCCAGTATGTTAAGAGAAATTGGAAATCTGGGTTTTTTATGTGCAAATTTCTGATTTTTAAAAATATTGTACATACCAAATAAACTCCAGGCCAGTGGCTTGTTATGCCTGCTTTTAAAGCTAATTTTAGAGCTCCATATGCAGACACACACCATATTAGAGCTGAGAAATGCAGTCCAACAAATTCAGGAGAAGAAAAGATGCCTCTCATTTGGAGGGAATGTGCCAATACTATAAACCCGCAGGGTTGTTTTTCAAAAGATCTTACTCAGCAAACACAATGAACCCCTGGTGGTTATCTTTCAATCTTTAGTATGTCCTTCCTCCTTTCCTTTAGTTTTTCTGGCCACTCTGAGCCTGATGCCATTTAAGTTGCTCCAGTCTTCCAGGTTGACTATAAATTATACATTCCACACTGACATATTTTTTCAAGGTAGAAAATAACATTTCACAATTTTATATATAACATTCATTTTTATTTAACAGCTACCTTCATTAGATATTCATTGGAAAAAAGGTTTATTGTAAACAGCAATCAGGTGGGGGAAAGGGGTTGAGTGTCTGGAATTTTTTATATCAAACTTCTAGTACACATTAAAAATAAAAATCATTTTGCACCAGCCAACAAAGAAAAATAAACTGGAGGCACATCAGACTAGGAAAGAGAAAATGCAATGTTAAAGGAAAATGAAAAGGTGGGGGGAGGAATTCAAACTAGGAAAATAGTTCAAACCAAATCACTTAAAGATCCTGAAGTTGCTTTCATTTCTCTAACTTGATAGGCTTAAACCCTGTGTTTTTTGCTTTTTTTCACAGAGCATCTCCACCACTATCTCCCTTCCTTTTGTGAAGAAGGGCTGATTGGGAAACATGTTATTTTTTATTGGTTCACTATTTTATGAAATGTGCTTGGGCAAACTCGCCTGGTGGTTTTATTGAAAGGTTGGTGTATTTCAGACTACCCTTTGGAGATTGTGGGCAGATAGTGCCCTGTGTTTAACCTTTTGTTTAAAACTGTGATTTCCAATCAACATGGCCAAGGCATGATTAGGTTGGCTTGGTTATGTTATGATTTGTTTCAGTAAAGCAAAGAAGATATTTCAGAGTCAAGCAAAGAATAAAATAAACGTGTCATAGCTAGGCCAGTGAGAGTGGCACCATGTTAATGAAAAAGGGACAGTGAGGCCCTGGTAGCTGTGATGGGACTAAGTGAGAGGGTTGTTGAAAGCATGAGACCATTCACTTGGGTCTAATGAGCAGAGGGACAGGGGAACAATGTCAAGGGCTTGTGTGTGCCGTGGCCTCTCTCAGTCATTTTCATACAGAAAAACCAGTGACATGTAAGAGATTAAAAAGGATTTTACAAGCCCAAAAAATAAGGTTCATAAGACACAGCAAAGAATAGTGAAAATAACACCAGAAACCCAGATCTCTTGCTTGCTAACTCTGAGGTCTTGGGCAATCTCTTTGAAGTCTGAAGATAAAAGTCCAAGGACTCTTTCAGGTCTGATACTGTATTGCCAGGCAAATGTCTCCAAGGTTTTACTTTGAAAAATTTCAAGTCTATAGAAAATATAAAAGAATTGAACCAATATACTCCTCACCTAGATTCACCAACTGTCCAACATTTTGCTGAATTTGCCTTATCGTTCTGTCTCTGTTGCTATCTACCTATCCATCCATCCATCTGCCTACCAATCATCTATCTATCTGTATGGGAAATATAGGAGGAAAAAAAGTACATATTGTTATTAGCCATTGTTAAATGATCTAAATTAATTTGCAGACGTTTATGACATTTCATCACTAAATACTTTTCCAGGCACCTCCTAGGAATAAGGATTTTCTACACAACCACAATAGCACAATCATATATCTAAGAGAATGACAATTCCATGCAATCTAATCTCCAGTTCCTACTCATTTTTCTACAACTATATCAAAGTCTCTATTGCTACATTTTTAGCCTTTCAAACTTTAGCATTTCAAAATAGTGAACAGAGTTCAGTTCTTTCTCTTTTTCTTTTGTTTACATTTGTTTATATGACTTGTGAGTAGTCCAGTTATTTTGTAAAATATTTCACACATTCTGGATAAGGCAGACTGTGGTGTAGTTTAACATCCTTCTCTATTCCTACATTTCCTGTACACTGCAAGTTAGGTCTGGCAACTTGATCAGATTCTGGTTAGATATCTTTGGCAAGATGCTTCTTAGGCAATTTTGCGTTCTTCATGTTGCATCATACCAGGAGCCACATAATATCAGGCTGTCCTGTATCATGAGGTTAAGTTTGGTCACTTAATTAAGGTAGTGGTGGCCAGACTGCTATAGAGTAAAGGTATATTTTCTCCTCCTTTGTCATTAGTAATCTATGGGGTGAATCTTTGCTGCCTTAAGAATAAACCAATCACCCAACTAAAACATCAAAGATTCTTATCTGAATCCATCATTATGTTAGGCTTTCAGGGACTGCCTGGTTTATCCTTACTGCTTTATTTAATAGCTAGCATTCCTCTGTAAAAACAGATTTTCCTTTTATTTTCTTTCTTCTCTCTGTCTCTTCTTCTCTCCCATCCTCTCTCTCCCTCTCTTTCCCTCTGTATCTCTCCCAGCTCTTCTCTTCATTTTACTCTGGTCTCATGAATTCAATATATATTTAATGTATTATAATAAGTTATGTTCTTTATTCTTTTTGATGTCCAAATGGTCCCAAATTTGGCTAGAGGGAGCACCTTTAAGATGGATCCTATATCTTTTTTACAAGAACACATTAGTTTTTAGGTTTTCTTTGTGTCTAGCAATGTAAAATATTTCTGACTCACTTCATATTAACCTTCCCCAGATATAGATTCAGCCATTTTTTCCAGAAGTCCTGTTTCTTTTTAATGGATAATGCTATTCTCATAAAGATCTGGGCAGTAAGTGTGCTCAAGTGTAAGTAAGTGCCATTACTTGTCTTTTCAAGTGGGCAAAACTAGGAGATAAATACATACATACTCAAGAACTCATATATTCAAATTTCTTTTCTCTTAAAGTCTTGATTCCTAATACTACTACTATGTCTACTTGTGTGCTTTTTCCAACAATATTTTCACACAGCTTCAAAATTATAATACTAACATTACTAATAATGAATAAACACAATTAAGCTTTAGTTGCCACTGAATTATTTTTTTGGGGGGGAGGCTGCACCTGCAGCACATGGAAGTTTCCAGGCCAGGGTTCAAACCCATACCACAGCAGCAACTCAAGCTGCTAGAGTGACAAAGCCAGATCCTTAAGCTGTTCCGCCACAAGAAAAGTCCTTAAAGTCCTGAATTCTTTTTGTTCTTAGAAAAGATCCCACTTGGGCATGGTCAGTCAGACTCCTAATACAAATTTATTTCTTTTATCATTATTATTATTATTATTATTATTATTATTATTATTATTATTATTATTATTTTGCTTTTAGGGCTGCATCTGTGGCATATAGAAGTTCCCAGGCTAGGGGTTGAATCAGAGCTGCAGCTGCTAGCCTACACCACAGCCATAGCATCCAAGCTGCATCGTCGACCTATATCAGTGCTCACAGCAATGTCAGATCCTTAACCCACTGAGCAAGATCAGGGATCGAACCCGCATCCTCATGGATGCTAGTGGGGATCATAACGTGCTAAGCCACAATGTGAACTCCAGCCACATTTTACTTGAATCAAGTTGTTTCTCTGTGTGATTATTTTATCAATATGATATGTAGTTAGATCCATTTTTTTAAGTTGTATTCCAAATTAGAGTTTGCTTCTTTCTATCCTTTTAATTTTTCAGACATTTAAGATACTCATATTCTTCCATTTTCATTCCCTCCACCCCAGTCCTACTCCTTCTCCTTATAAATTTTATTACTTTCTGATTATTCTTCCTGGGTGTGCTTTTTTTCCCCAAAACACACAAACGCACTTTTCCTTCTTTCTAGGCAAAGGATATCCCCACTACACATATTTTTGTACTTGACTTCTTTCACTTAACAATATATCCTAAAAGTTACTCCAAATCCATTCATAAAGATCCTCCTCACTCTTTTTCATGTGTCACCAGGTATCTTCAAAGGCATATTTACAAAATGAGACTTCAGCAAACAAGAACCAATAAGCACCTGACACTCTAATAGGTGATTTTAAAGTTGGGAATAGATATGCAGATCAAGTGAACCAATTCTTCCGCTTTACAATAGTAGAAACTGAGGCTCAGAGGGTGAAATGCCCCATGAAGTGGATGCTGGGCTGCACTGCCCAGATTCCCCTTCAGGACTAAAGAAAGAATCCTGGCTGCCAGGAATGCCACCAGCTGAGAGCCTGCTGTTGGCACTTCCTATTGGAATTGCCCTGCTCCAGAAAGAGCTGCCTCAACAAAGATCCTACTCCTCTCCAAGATAAGCATGCATCCAAAAACACTGGATGACATTGGGGGTATAAAGTCCTGACTCCTCATCCCAACCCAGGACAAGTCTGAAGGGCCATTTCAGCTCCAGATCTCCCATGGGTAGGCTGAACTCTTGTGACTATGTCCCAGCCGAGATTCTCCTTTGCCCAGACCTGCTTCCTCCCTCTCCAGGGTTTGATCCTAAGGGTATTCCCTAGTAAAATAAACCTCCTACACATAGAGCTCTATCTCAGGGTCCACCTCTTAGGGAACACAACTTGAGACACCCAAAGTCATCCAGTTATGAGTAGAATCAAAAATGGACACCAAATACCCTAACAACAAATCTACTACATTGTACTACACTATATCACCTTTCAGTTCTTTATCAATTTACTTAACTATTAAAAACACTGATGCCACTAGTTAAAATTTCTAGGGTGAAAGAGCGTCTCTCTTTAGAGTTACTCGCCATCGAAAAGAATATTTTACTATTGCTTTATTTAAAACACAACAGGGAGTTCCTGTTGTGGCACAGAGGGTTAAGCATCTGATTGCCCCATCTTGGGTCACGGCAGAGGCGCAGGTTCAGTCCCCGGGGCCTGCATAGTAGATTAAAGAACCTGGCATTGCCACAGCTGCAGTTCAGATTCAATCTCTGGCCTAGGAACTTCCATGTACCGTAAAAAAACAAAACCAAAACCAAAACCAAACCAAAACAAAAAAAAACCCAAAAAACAAAACCCACATTGTAACCCAGATATTAGCTAAGATATCTCAACCGCTCATTGGCTTGAAGCCCCATTCCACGTTCTGTGGCAATCCAAAGCTTTCCTCAAGATTTCTTGGAATTCTCTAAGAATTTATACTGTTAAACTGGCTCCTGTTTCTAAAAGTGCTGTCTGGCTCATAGCAGGTTCTCAAATATGTACTGTTTGTTAGCCAAGCATCTCTTTCTTCTTCTGGGAATAATGTCCCCTTCTTTTGTAGAAACAACTTTTCTTCCATTTCTTTTCATATTATAGCATGTGATTCAAATCAGAGTGGCTGTCTTCTTATACGTGGATATTTTAGCTGCAAAGTTTGGCCCAGGGATGAAAATATGACCTGATCCAAGCTGTTTAATGTCCTTTCTAGGGGGTCCTAAAAAATTAGAATGAAGGCAGAAAAGTCTTTTCCTCTCTGGTAGTAAATCTATAAGGATAAAAGCCTGGAAGCTGCTGTTAGCTACATCCCCTGTTGAATGGATAAAGTTTATCTGTACTAGGAAGAAATAAAGTCAACTCACAACAACCAAGAGGGAGATCTGTTGGTGTTTGAGTCCCTGTGTATCAGAGTCTCTGAGGCCAGTTCTTTTCTTTTTCTTTTTTTTACGTGCAGCATACAGAAGTTCCCAGGCTAGGGGTTGAATCAGAGCTACAACTGCCGGACCACACCACACCAACGCTGGATCCAAGCTGCATCTGTGACCTACACGACAGCTCACAGCAACGCTGGATCCTTAACCTATTGAGTGAGGCCGGGGATCAAACCCGAATCCTCATGGATACTAGTCAGATTTGTTACTGCTGAGCCACAATGGGAACTCCTGAGGCCAATTCTTATCTTCACTTTTCCACAGTGTGAACTGAAAAAATGACATAATTGTCAATGGAGCAAGCTAACTTACCTCCCCAAAAGATGGAGATGATGTTTCAGTAATTGCACTGCAAAAGGAATGCAGAATTAGAAAATAGCACATTACAAGTTGAAAACTGCACAATAGGCAAAGAGGAAGTATCAGATTAAGAATTTCTACCATACCCTGCAATTCATTTGAGGGCTGTTAAAAATGCAGCCTATAGCCAGAGAACACTTCCTCCTCCCCATCAGACCTGTGTCCCTCCTTCACCAATCACATGTGATTCCCAAAAGGCTAAGGTCTCCTCCAGAAGGGAATTTACTGGTTTCTCCTATCTAACCTCCCACCCCTATTTCTTTTACTAAATACTTATCAAGAAGGCTTCAGAGAACTAGGAGAGTTTCTTTTATCTTTGCCCTATAGAAGAGTGACCTTTCAGTTAGCAAAATGGCTTTAAATTGGTTGTCTGCATAATCAGTTTCATCAATCAATCACACCTGGAATCACTGGCCTCGGGGCTTTAGGAGGTGGATGGTTTATCTTTTACAAACTTTTGATACTACTCTTTCTTTTTCTAGAAAAGAAAGAAAGCTTTAGCCTAGTCTTAAATTCCAGAGGAACAGGAACTTTGTTTCAGTGGAATTAATTTGCAAAATCATTCTTCTTTTAGATTCTAGGTAGAATAACTTGCTGAAGTGGTGGATACAATAAATGGTTTATGAGAGCAACTTTCTAACTTCAAACCCCTCACTCTCCACCATTTAGGATCATAGTGGTGCTATTCAAAAAGTGTCACCAAATGCCCCCTCATTGTGGGACCTATGAGTTCTTTCACATGAAAGGTCTTTTGGCCATAATACTGTGAACTGAAGTTTGGCACTTGCCATCAGCCTCTACATGGACTAAAACATGAGCTACTGCAGCTACCAACCCGCAGCACCCCGAGTGGAGCTCAGGGTGGAGACCAGGAGTGAGGTACTCTGTGCTCCGGGAAAACTGGAAGACCGAGCCTTCCAATAGTTAAGATATTTTTAGGAGATTTTATGAGCCCAGTTCTTGCATCTCCTCATATCTAGAAACACACTAAAATCCTTCAATGATGACTGATGTCTGTGACTAGTAGCAGCCTTCACGAGACCAGCAGCAAACGTCTGTAAAATATGTGCATGGCTACATGCACCTCCCCCTTCACCTTTATGACTTGTATCTGGATATTCCCCCTGTCCTCCTTGGGGCAGTATTTCAGTGGCAAATACTGCCTCCTGGGCCACAGTTAGTGGGCAAAAGATGTCACGGTCATCTGTGACAACAACCACTCCCAAGGGTGGGCTAGTGAGCCCTGAGGGAACTCAGGGAAGAAACAAAGAAGACTGGCCCAAAGTTAAGGGCGTATCAACGGAGTGACTCCAGTAAGTCCAGACATTTACATCTTCCGATAGAGACTGGTTTTCTGTAAATCTGGTTATCTGTAAAGCTTTTGTTCCTACTGCCTTCCCTTTGTTGCGAAACTCACATACCCTGGCACCCCCACCTCACTTGCTCTGAGCAGTTTCTTGAGGCTACCCCAGATGCTGTCTCCTGGGCTTAGGTCCTAATTTCACCCCAAATAAAACTTGACTCTCAACTTTCAGGTTGTACTTTTTTAGTCAACAATACCCAGTTCTTCCTGGACAAGGGGCTTAAATTAACTTCAGCGAGGTAGGTCACAGCTGGGGTCTCAAGCAGGGGCATTTTCCCAGTGAGAAGACCTAAAAATCCTAAAGGGTCGACCCATGGAAACACCACTTTAAACAACAAACACTAAATTATAACATTAATTTTCAAAACTTAAATTCCATGAGTTTCAATTTCTGCATCCATAAAATGAAGATATAGAGTATCACCTCACACCAATGTTTTGCTCGGGGAATGCTGGTTGAGTAATGAATCATTGAACTAACTAAATTGCTGAAGAGATGAGTCATTGTTCTTAGTTGCAAGCAATAGAAACTCAATATGATTAACTAACTCAGAAAGGGAATCTAGGCAAGATACCAAGGAGCTCAGAGAATTGGCCAGAAATAGAAGAGCCAGACCAGGAATGTGAGCTGGAACGCAGGCAGCAGGAAGACAGCCAAGGTCTTGCCACAGAAATAGTCCCTTAAGATGCAGGGTGGGTACCTCACCCTCCAGACACTCCCACAGCCCCCAGGCCCTCAACACCGTGCCACCCAGTTTGTTAATGCAACACTTCTATTTAAAAAAACAGAGATTACATTCTATTTCTGCAATAAAATTCTGCATTTCTGGGTCTCTTAGCTTCACCATCCAATGTTTCAAAAGTGTGTGAATATAACTATGTGAAGAAATTACCACAATTTTGAAATGGCCATTTCTTCCACAACCTGAGGAATTCATTTTAAGTTTAGTCTATACTGGAATACCTGCTTCTGCCCAAGGCTTGGGCTTTTTTTTTTTTTTAAACAGATTAAAACAGTATTAAAAAAATGACAAAAAAAAATAAAAATAAAAAATGTAGATGGGCAGACAGATGCACAGGAAGACAGATAATTCAGTACAGAAAAAAAAAAAAAAAAACCTGAAAGAAATATCTCAGGCACTTGCTTTTAGTAGATGAAGACATTTTGACAATGAAATTATCTGTAAGCTACCTGGCACCCAAGATTTGGAGGAAAAAGTGATGGATTTGGTAATTTTAGTTTTCCTTCTAACACCAGAATTTTATCTATAGAGACAAAATGTTTTCTGGCAATAATCTCATGCAAAGATTTTCATTTGCGTTTTATATGGAAGGTGTAGACAATATCACCAGCTACACTTTCACAAGCACAGAAATGGTCTTTAAAATGAATAAAGACCATTTGAAATAGCTTCTGAAGGCAAACTGTATCTCAGAAATGTTCTGCCAGCCACATTGGAGATGGACCCCAAGTGCTTTGGCTCCTCCACTGTAGTCCACCCCAGATGCAGCCTAAAGAGTCTGGATGTCCACTCTTGTGACTGCCTCCAACAGGCTGCCCCTCTCCGGTCCAGATGTAAATGTTCAAGTGAGATTTTGGCACAGGCTGTGCCCCCATATATGGATGAACCAAGCTCTAAACATGTGCCTGCAGCAATGCACGTCCTCCATGGGTTTAGGCTTGAGATTCCCGAAAGGAAGGGGCAGACTGGCATCTTGTTCTGAAAGATTTAAACGAGACGTGTACTCTTGCCCAGACAGCAGCATGGGCCTCGGGAGCAGGAAGAGCATCTGAGATGGAAATGCTGCTTCCTTTTCTTTTTCTGGTAAAAGCTCAGCAGCTGCCCCAATTCTGGTACAGCAATAGAGCCTCCATGACCTGAAAGGCAGCCTTCCAGCAATGTGGATGCTCAGCAGAAACTGCATCATCAAGGGTGGGAATGACATTAGAAGCCAAGAGGTAAATCCTAATTCATTAGGTTATGCAGAAGAGAGTTGAGGGAGGCCATTAGAACCTGAAAACAGCAGTGAATCTGACTGGTTATAAAACACAGCCAATGCTGTACAGAAACTTTTAAATTTAATTAAGCCCCATTTGTTTATTTTTGTTTTATTGTCATTATTCTAAGAGGTGGATCTGAGAAAATGTTGCTGTCATTTATGGTGGAGAGTGTTTGGCCTATGTTTTCCTCTATGAGTTTTACAGTATCTGGTCTTATATCTAAGTCTTTAATCCATTTTGAGTTTATTTTTGTGTATGGTGTTAGGGAGTGTTCTAGTTTCATTCTTTTACATGTGGCTGTCCAGTTTTCCCAGCACCACTTATTGAACAGGCTGTCTTTTCTCCATTGTATATTCTTGCCTCCTTTGTCACAGATTAGTTGACTGTAGGTGCATGGGTTTAATTCTGGGCTTTCTATACTGTTCCACTGGTCTATATATCTGTCTTTGTGTCAGTACCATATAGTTTTGATGACGGTAGCTTTGTAGTATATTCTGAATTCAGGGAGCCTGATTCCTGCAGCTCCATTTTTCTTTTTCAGGATATCTTTGGGCTATTCTGGGTCTTTTGCGCTTCCAAACAAACTTTAATATATTTTGTTTGAGTACTGTGAAAAATGTCCTTGGTAATTTGATAGGGTTTGCATTGAATCTGTAGATTGCCTTGGGTAGTATAGTCATTTTGATAATATTGACTTCTCCAATCCAAGAGCATGATATGTCTTTCCATCTGTTTGTGTCATCTTTGATCTAAAAGTTTCTGCACATCAAAGGAAATACTAAACAAAACACAAAGACAACCCACAGATTGGGAGAAAATATCTGCAAATGAATCTACTGACAAGGGATTGATCTCCAAACTTTATAAACACCTCCTACCACTTAATACCAAAAAACAAACAACCCCATCAAAAAATGGGCAGAAGATCTAAACATACAATTCTCCAAAGAAGACATACGGATGGCCAAAAAACACATGAAAAGATGTTCAACATCACTAATTATCAGAGAAATGCAAGTCAAAACCACTATGAGATATCACCTTACACTGGTCAGAACGACCATCATTGAAAAGTCGAACGAACAATAAGTGCTAGAGGGGGTGTGGAGAAAAATGAACACTATTACACTGTTGGTGGGAATGTAAACTGGTGCAACCACTGTGGAAAGCAGTATGGAGATTCCTCAGAAAACTAAAAATAGAATTACCATTTGATCCAGCAATCTCACTCCTGGGCATCTATCCAGAGAAAACCACAACTCAAAAAGACACACGTACTCCAATGTTCATTGCAGCACTATATACAATAACCAAGACATGGAAACAACCTAAATGTCCATTGACAGAGGAGTAGAAAAAGAAGATGTGGAATATATACACAATGAAATATCACTCAGCCTTTAAAAGGAATAAAATAACAGCATTCTTAGCAACATGGATGGACCTAGAAATTATCATGCTAAGTGAAGTGAGTCGGACAATGAGATACCAACATCAAATGCTATCACTTACACGTGGAATCTTAAAAAAAGGACACAATGAACTTCTTTGCAGAACAGACACTGACTCACAGACTCTGAAAAACTTATAGTTTCCAAATGAGATAGGCTGGAGGGGTTGGGGGGTACAGTGGGGGTTTGGGATGGAAATGCTATAAAATTTGGTTGTGATGATTGCTGTACACCTATAAATGTAATAAAATTCATTAATAAAAAATAAATAAAAAATAAAATACAGCCAAATGCTGGGATCTTCAACCTCATTCTAAACAAATATTTGAGACAACTTTTTTTTCCCTCCATTTTAAGAAGAAATCAAGATGACAATAAAAATAAAATTAGGGGTTAGCAGTAAGATGAGGTGTGACATCAAAGTGGTTTTCCAGAAATGCATGCCTCATGAACACATGACCCTGCAGAAGGTGACTGAACATCTGTGTCTCTGTGAAAGGAGGAGCTATTAGGGTGAGGAGTGGGAAAGAGACCTTGAGCAGCTCTAGGGGAGAAACAATGGGGCTTGGATGGCAGGGCAGTGTTTTCCTTTATTGAAAAGACATATTTCCTCACACTTCATACTCCACTGACTAAAGTCTACTTCCTCGGGACTAGGCACAGACCTCACCACTCTGGGATGCCTCCAGGTTGCTGCCCCTCTTCCCCCAATTCCAAGATGCCTCCCCACACCCTCAGGGTTCCCAGAGCTTTTCTCACACCTTTCACTCAGTGGCGTGAAAGGCTATGCCTCTTCCTAAAGGAACACTGACCATGTAAGAAGATGGTAGAGATGATAAAGGTGAGTATGTTCCCTTTCCTTTTTCTTTCTTTCTTTTTTTTTTTTTTTTTTTGATGAGGAAAGAATTGGGGGGTTGGAAAAGGTAATGGGAAGGGGGAGTTTCCATTGTGGCACAGTGGAAACGAACCTGGCTAGTAACCATGAGGTTGTGGTTTCGATCCCTGGCCTCGATCAGTGGGTTAAGGATTCAGTGTTGTGTGAGCTGTGGTATAGGTCGCAGACGTAGCTCGGATCCTGCGTTGCTGTGGCTGTGGTGCAAGCTGGCGGCTGTAGCTCCGATTTGACCCCTAGCCTGGGAACCTCCAAATGCCACGGGTTTGACAATAAAAAAGCAAAAAAAAAAAAAAAAAGATAATGGGAAGTGGAACTTTCCTCACCCTGGACTCAGACTGTTCCTAAGGCTGGACCTGGAGGTAGAATTATTTCACTTGTATCAGAGGATCTAGGTGAATGGGGGGATCTCTCTTTTTCCCATCCACTTTCCCCTTAATTCTACCTGCTCCTTCTGTGGCAACATGCCTAGGAAACAGGCTCTGGATCCCAGCCACACTTACCAAGGCCTTCCCCACCCCCACAGACCCCACACCCAGTCTAGGCCTGGTGCCCTGTCCCTCTGGCAGCTTTCATCCAGTGCAGGGGAAGAAAGAGACCAGGGGTGCAAGGAGGGGGGCTTGGGAGAGGTCCTGGCAGGGATGAGGATCATAGGTGTAGACAGAATTAGAATTCCTGGGTACATTTTAGGGCAACTCGCTCTTGGGATCTACATAGAGGGCAGAAGGCAGCCAGGGGCTAGGCAGTAAGATCTGGAAACTTTTGTCTTCAATTTGCAAGTGATAATGATACTCCTGAGACTAACATCTAGATAATAACATACAACACAAACACACACACACGCAGTATTTGACTGTCACACCAACATGATGACACACCTAATGACTGCCTCAATTTTACAGACCCTGGGAAACTGAAATGACTAAAGAAGAAACACACAAGTGAGGTTTGAGTCTTCTACTCACACAGAGTACATTACTAATAAAACAGTTCATGAACCTTAGCCATTACTTCAGATGATGAGGAATTAACAAATTAAGAAGAGGGGGAAAAAAGAATAAAAAGGAAAAAAAAAGATTTATCTCTGTGAAAGCAATCTTGGATAAATCCTCCAATGTGAAGTAATAACAGTGGAACTCAATATGACAATGAGTATGATGAACCAAACCTGATTAATAAATTTCTTACAAGTTTTATTTGATTATTATTCTTTAATAAGATCTAGACACTTATGATATTTTCACAAATTACGTACTTTGTGGTGTTTACTTACAGTATTATTATTTTTCAAAGAGATTAAGATAATCAATTATTTTACAAGGCGTCATGGGCTCACAGTATTTTACAGAATGAGGTCTAAAGCAAATATAAAGACATAGTCTTTCCTCTAATTTTACCCTGCATTCCAAATAAGGATGACAGGATCATATAAGATGAGTTGGTGTTTTTATAATTTCGTTTTTAAGAATCAATTCCTAGGAGTTCCCAACGTGGCTCAGCAGAAACAAATCTGACTAGCATCCATGAGGACACAGGTTCAATCCCTGGCCTTGCTCAGTGGGTTAAGGATCCAGCATGGCTGTGGGCTGTGGTATAGATCAAAGATGCAGCTCATATCCTGCATTGTTGGAGCTGCAGCTGTGGCTGTGGCCGGCAGCCGTAGCTCAGATTCAACCCTTAGCCTGGGATTCTCCATATGCTGCCAGGTGCGGCCCGAAAAGGACAAAAAAAAAAAAAAAATCAGGAGTTTCCGTCATGGCACAGTGGTTAACAACTCCGACTAGAAACCATAAGGTCGTGGGTTTGATCCCTGGCCTCACTCAGTGGGTTAAGGATCCGGTGTTGCTGTGAGCTGTGGTGTAGATCAGACGCGGCTTGGATCCCAAGTTGCTGTGGCTCTGGCCTAGGCTGGCAGCTACAGCTCCTATTGGAGCCCTAGCCTGGGAACCTCCATATGCTGCAGGGACAGCCCTAGAAAAGGCAAAAAGACCGAAAAAAAGAAGAATCAATTCCCAAAATTGAGGCTGTCAACACACACACACACACACACACACACACGCCTGCACGCAAGCACGCACGCACTCGGGGGCGCACACACAGATGGGGGGGTATGGTGGCGGGTATGGACTGAATTTACCTACACTGCCACCAGGTGGAGGCAGAGTGCCATAGGTTGTGAAGCCTGAAAGGGTAGTGGAGGATTTGCTAAAATTAAAGACTGTTCTGGGTTCAAACTCTACAGATTTACAATCACAAAGTTTCCTTTTCTTTTCTTTTTCTTTTTAGGTCTGCACCGGTGGCATATGGAAGTTCCCAGCTAGGGGTCGAATTGGAGCTACAGCTGCCAGCCACCACCACAGCAACACAGGATCCAAGCCATGTCTGTGATCTATACCACAGCTCATAGCAACACCAGATACTTAACCCACTGAGTGAGGCCAGGGATCAAACCTGCAACCTCTTGATTACTAGCTGGATTCGTTTCCACTGGGCCACAATGGGAACTCCACAAAATTTTCTATTTCTTATTTATTATAAACATTTACTGAAACAGCAAGGCAAGCAAGCTATGAACAAACCTTTAAAGTAGCTCTTTAGAGAGGTTTTACAAATAAAAGAATATAGTTATATCTTTCCCTTCAATCTTGTAAGGTTCCTTTTCTCACAAAGACCTTCAGAAAACATTGTTAGCTCCCCATTATATTGCTTTAATGTGAAACTCCCCAAATCTCTAAATTATATCTTGCAAAAACTTCCAAAGTTCACTTTTAGGCTATGATCTTGTGAATAAAAACGGTTGCCTTCCGTATCAGTAAACAAAGGGTGCTACAGCCATCAAGCCACTACAGCCCCACCCCCACTCCCATGGTGAGCCCTGAAGGAACTCAGGATGGAGACAATTGAGCTTCCCAATGCCAAGCCCTCAACCACTGCAGCCACCACCAATGGTGCACAGAGGGGACTTGGGATACAGAAGAAACGATACTGGCCCTGGAAGGCTGGGGTGCAAATCAAAGGAATGATTTCAGTCAACCCAGACTCTTGCAACTTTCCATATATTGCAAAGTGCTAAAGGCATTCCCTGGTGGCTCCACCAGTTAAGGATCTGGCATTGTCGCTGCTGTGGTGTGGGTTTGATCCCTGGCCCAGGAATTTCCATGTGCCGTAGTTGCAAAAAAAAAAAAAAAGAAAAAAAGAGGAGTTCCCGTCGTGGCGCAGTGGTTAACGAATCCGACTAGGAACCACGAGGTTGCGGGTTCGGTCCCTGCCCTTGCTCAGTGGGTTAACGATCCGGCGTTGCTGTGAGCTGTGGTGTAGGTTGCAGACGCGGCTTGAATCCCGCGTTGCTGTGGCTCTGGCGTAGGGCGGTGGCTACAGCTCCGATTGGACCCCTAGCCAGGAAACCTCCATATGCTGCGGGAGCGGCCCAAAGAAATAGCAAAAAGACACAAAAAAAAAAGAAAAAAAGAAAGAAAAGCACTGAATTCCTTGAGATCTGGTTTTCTCTAATTAGCAGTAATTTTTCAAGTCCTGAACACTTAGTCTTTATTGCTAAAACTCCTTCTTATCCTAGCTCCTCCCTCACCTTTTCAGAGCAGTCTCTCCAAGCTACCAGAGGCTGCCTCCCTGGCCCAAGTCTTCAAATTTGTCTGCCAAATAAAACATAATTCTCAACCTTAGGTTGCGCATTTTTTTCAGTCAACAACCTCTTTCCCAAAGTAAGAAAGTGTGGCAAAGGGAATCTGAAGGATCGTGGTAGGGAAGGTGATAGAGGGTGAGCAACTGTCCTAATTTGCCCCAAATTGTCCCAGTTTTAGGATTCAAGTCCAAACACCTTAGTCTTAAGAAAAGCAAATATATACATAATAAAAGTTTATGTGTATTTCTATGTGTGTGTGTGTGTGTATATATACACATACATAAAACTTACCACTTCAAATTCTCTGCTCCAAACTTTCATTTCTTTCATTAGGGAAAGAAAAAGGGTAAATGCCTTGTCATTTGACGAACCCTACACATCCCATGTATAGAAACACTCCTTTAAGCCTAAGTCTGCTGCTAGGTCAGGGGTGTACTTTATATTTTATTTTCTGTCTTTTGATGGCCACACCCACAGCATATGGAAGTTCCCAGGCTAGGGATCAAATTGGATCTGCAGCCACTGGCCTATGCCACAGCCATAGCTCACCACAACACCGGATCCTTAATCCACTGAGCAAGGCCAGGGATCAGACGCATCATGATTACTAGTCAGATTCATTTCCACTGAGCCACAATGGGAACCCCCTGTGCTTTATATTTTACATGGATGAAGGATACATAGCAGAAGTATAAAGGGTGTACTGGTGAACAGTGATGCAGAGCAGGTAGGCCAACTGTTGCAGGTAAACAGACAGGGCCTTTAAGAAATCGCTCAGTTCCTCACGTTAACCTGTGATCCTGACTGAGCCTTGAGGCCTCTGATGAGGCCTCCCTGCCAGGTGGACAGGAAGCAGGAAGCAACTCAGCCCTGGCTGAGAGAGGATGCTGACTCTGGAGCAAAGACCAGAGGCTCCAGGGAGGGATATATTTAGTCCAGCTCTGTTAATAGCT
The DNA here is from genome assembly GCF_016906955.1 of Phacochoerus africanus. Lineage (NCBI taxonomy): Eukaryota > Metazoa > Chordata > Mammalia > Artiodactyla > Suidae > Phacochoerus > Phacochoerus africanus. Next base: position 115,798,011 of record NC_062545.1, on the reverse strand, counting down.
GACCCCCTTGGATCTCCTCAGGAATGTAGCAGGGAGAGTTCTTGTCAGTGAATCAGGAGGGAAATAACACAGACAGGTTTATAACTTGAAAAGAATACCCTTAAGGAAATGACCTAAAAAAGGACAACTCCATGGGGATTAGATGAAAATGTTATTTTGTGAATTGCCTTCCTGAGCAGTATATATTCATTACACTCATTTCCTGTATCCTCTCACATAATTGGTTCAATCCTAATTTAGCTTTACTTTAGGACAAGTGTTCTTTGTCAAGTTTGTGTTCTCAGTCACACAGCACTACCAAAGCCTGCTCTGTACACCTGTCCCCTGCCAGCATCTACTAATGAGGAAATCAACAGAATGTGATAATGTTCTTAAAAACAAAGAGAATTCCCTTCAAATACTCCAAAGAACAGAACGGAGAGGCTGACTGTGGAGGCAATGTCACACTAGGGTGGCAGGGCTATTTTGTCCTGGGGCCCTAAGCAGGCACAGACAATGAACAAAGGCAACAAATACTAATGGAACAACACATTTATTTATTGAATCTGAGACTGGAGAACAGAAGACAGCTGAGAAACATGGTTGAGTTCCTAACCTGACAATGAATAAGCAGGATCTAATTTACAATCGCATAGGCGTGAGACTGCCATATGTTATGTAAATAGCTGGGGGTCCCTTTAAGAAAGGAAGTGGTGTGAAGACAAAGCCCTTTTGTACTACAGACTGAGCCTACCTTGACTTTCAGAGACTAAAAAGCCACTTGGATAGAGTTGTCAGATAAAATATAGGATACCCAGTGACATTTAAATACCAGATAAACAATGAAAATATTTTGGTATAATTATGTCCCCCAAATTGCCCAGGTATACTTATACTAAAAGTACTCTCCGTTGTTTATCTAAAGTTCAAATTTAACTGAATGCCCTATCTTTTTATTTGCTAAATCTGGTAACCTAACTCCTGGAGGTGGGGGGGAAGAGACTATGAGACGGGGAGAGAAGTTGCCAGTAAGGCAAAGGAATGGGGCGTTGGCCCAGCAAGAGTCCTGCCCTAGAGAGGAGGAGCTCAAACAGTGAGAGAGTTCAAGAGTGTGCAAAGACATTACTCTCTCTCCCCAAAAAGAACAAAATAGATTAAAGTGGAATGACTGGAGAACAAAATAATCTTGGAAATTTTAAGTGTAACACCAAAATAGGAACTCAGTAGAAGGTTTAGAACATAAAGAAGAGGATCTCTCATAAAACAGAACAAAACAATAAAGATACGCAAAACATGACAAACTATTATGGACAAAGGGAATCAATTCAGGAGGACCAATAGTAACATTATAGATGTTTCAGAAAACAGAGGGAAGGGAACTAGCGAAAGTCGATATTGAAAAATTCACAGAGCTGAATAATACTAGCTAGCATTTATTGGGTATTTACTATGTGTTTTGTAAGTATCAATTTATTTAAATTTCGAATCCCCCCAGGTAGCCACTATTATTATCCCCATTTTACAAATGAGCAAACTGAGATGCAGAGAAGTTAGGTAATTTATAGCCATCAAGGCCAAGACAAAGATTCAAACCCAAAGTCCAGCTCCAGAGCCCAAGCTCTTGAATTCAATGTGTCTTAGTTTGGATTCCCTTCAAAACTGAGCCAAAGACACCTGTTAACTTACTAAGCTTTCATTTGGGAGTGCAATTCCAATAAAACAAGAATGAGGGAAAGATGAAGGAAGACTGAAAAGAGGGGAGAACAAATATACAAGAAGAGGCTCTTAGGCTGGCCATGAACTTATAACAACACGCCTCTTGACAAACAAACTCCCTGGCTCCACTTCCTCTGGTCAAACATACCCAAGAGAGTTGAACTCTCCCTTCCTGTACTTCTTGGTTTTTCCATCTGGCCCTTCCAGAGGCCACTAAGAAAGCCAAATCCACTGTGACAGCAGATTCCAGACATGTGCACACAGGCCAGTGGCATATCCATGAACTTGCATGTCTGCCAGCCAGGTCCCAAATGGGGAGCCAACAAGCATGTGCAGATGCTGGGTAGACCCACAGAGTCTCCTGCCTCAGTGGGGACAAGGAATTGGAAACAGCTGCCACTGTGGGCCTGGCCAGCTAAACCAGGCGATGACAGAGACAGACTTCAACAAGGACTGATGACTCTCCTCCGGGACCCTGAAGAATGCTGGTTGGTGCCAGGTGATCTTTCTGGAAGGCCATTCACAAATGTCAGACCAACTGGGGTAGATGTGTAATTGGATTGGGCACACTTTTCTATGCTGGGTTCACAGAACTGAATGCCGACAATGACTCTATCAACACAGCAAAAGCACATACTGAGGTGCCATACCAATGCTACACTCATGTTACTTATTTTAATCCTCATAGCAATATCATGAGGTTCCTTGTGATTTAAAGACAAAGATGCCAACAGAGGAAGGGTGAGTACCTTAACCAGCAGCATAGCTGGTAATCGGGGGAGCCAGGTTATGAATCTGAGCCATCTGACCCTATGGTCAGTTCGCTTATCTATCAAAAGCCCAATGAATGAATGATCAATAAACAAATGAAAAAGACCTCCCAAAATGTGAAAGGATGGCACATCAGGAATAACAAGATGATTCTGAAAGCTTCCAGGGAAACAAGTCACAACAAAATGAGAATCAGAATGGTTACTAGCCTTCTTAACAGCTAAAAGCAGCAAACAATAGAATAATGACTTCAATTTTTTAAAGAAAATGAAACTTTCAACCTAGAATTTTACATCCAGTCAAATTTTCAAGTATGAAGATAGACACCTTCAGAAAGGTTTAGGCTAAGAAAACTGGCATTTCTTTCTTAGAAGGTGACTAGAGTATGTACACCAGACAGGTAAAGTAGTAAACCACAGAAGAGAAAGACATGGCATTCTGGAGACAAATACAACCTAAAAAAGCCATCAAGATAAGCTCCCAGGTTGATAACTGTGTGGCAGAACAGGAGAGCCACTCAAACACAATAGAGCAGGAAAAGAGAGGGGGTCACAAAAGAGCATCCAGAAGAAGAATGGACCCAATAGGAAGGATGATATGATAGATGAGAGGATAAAGCAACTGGAAAGAAGATGCAATCATGCAACTGTTAAAGAATGAAAAAGTTATATAAGCAAGGACATGTAATACAGTATTCTAATAAGTTCTATAGCAAATAGTACTTATATTGGTATAATAATGTAAACACAAATTGTTGATAAAATTTAAAGTATGATAAAGTTGGGAGGAGAGGATGAAGAAGTAGTAGTATTAAATCATAATCTCATGGGAGTTCCTGTCGTGGCTCACTGGTTAATGAACCCGACTAGTATCTATGAGGACTAGTAGGTTCCATCCCTGACCTCGATCATGGGTTGAGGGTCTGGTGTTTTTGTGAGCTGTGGTGTAGGTCTCAGATGTGGCTCAGATCCCGAGTTGCTGTGGCTGTGGTGCAGGGTGGCAGCTACAGCTCAAATTCGACCCCTAGCCTAGGAACCTCCATATGTTATGGATGTGGCCCTAAAAAGACAAAAAAAAAAACCTTAATCTCATAACATTTATAATTTTTTTCTTTTTGTTGTATCTATGTGAGATGGTGGATGTTAAGTAAATCTATTGTGGTTACATCACAACATACGTAAATACAACCATAATGCTGTACACAAACTTATACTGTGAAGTAGGTCAATTATTTCTCAATAAAACTGGGGAAAAAAAAAAAAAAACCTTTAAAAATTGCAACATTTGCAGAAGTTCCCTTTGTGGCTCAGTGGAAACGATCTTAACTAGTATCCATGAGGATGTGGGCTCAATTCCTGGCTCTGCTCAGTGGGTGGAGGATCCAGTGTTGCCGGGAGCTATGGTATAGGTCACAGATGCGGCTTGGATCCCCTGTTGCTGTGGCTGTGGGATAGGCTAGGAGCTGCAGCTTGGATTCAACCCCTAGCTTGGGAAATTCTATATGCTGCACCTGCGGCCCTAAAAATAGAAGAAAAAATTGCAATATTTGTATATTATCTAAACACAAGAAGGTCAGTATCAGAAAAACCAAGTAATATTTCAAAGACATTACCTTTAGCAAAAGACTGGCAGCTGGTGCAGGGTTGTATAAGTTACTGCTTTTTGCATTTTTAGCACTATTTGATTTCTTAATTATGTATAATTACTTAATTTAAAAATTTTTAAGAGGAAAGATATTGACAGGAATTGCAATTAAGAATAAAGCCTCATGGAGTTCCTGTCATGGCTCAGCAGAAACAAATCTGACTAGCATCCGTGAGGATGCAGGTTCAATCCCTAGCCTTGCTCAGTGGGTTAAGGATCTGGCATTGCTGTGGCTATGGTGTAGGCAGGCAGATGCAGTTCTGATTTGACCCCCAGCCTGGGAACCTCTGTATTCTGTGGGTGCAGCCCTAAAATATATATATATATGTAAAAGAATAAAACCTCATGGATCTCCCAGGTTTTTTTTTTTTTTTTCTTTTTCCCCACAATTGTGCTCTTTGGCACTTGATCAGCTTCATGATTTCCCTCCTCTGACTTCTCACCTGTGTCTTCTGGTTGCATTCCATCTTTGGTTTTGATTATCTGGTAACATCTGGTTCCTTCTGACACTCCTGTCCTCACAATGTCCCCAGCTCACTTTCTGTGACTGACTTCAGTATCTTTCTCTTCCTCTCCCTCTTTCCCCTAGCTTATAACACAAGTGGCTCAGAAGTATGGCTTTAATCAAATAATTATAGGAAATATAATCTGCTGTGACTTTGACCAAATAACTTCACTTCTCATAGTTCCTTTTCTGTGCAGTGAGAGACTGAATCTAGATGGTTTTATATCTCTATATGAAATGTTCTGTGATTTGTATCCTTGTCAGAAAACTCAGTTGGCAAAAGTGTATAAATATAATCATGAAGAGAAGTTGTCTTGTGGTGTAGCATGTTAAGGATCCAGTGATATCACTGCAGTGGCTTGGATCACTGCTGTGGCACAGGTTCTATCCCTGGCCCAAGAACTTTCACATGCCATGGACACAGCGCAAAAAAAAAAAAAAAAAATCACAAAGAAAATGACATCTATTTTTTTTAAAATGACATCTATTTTTTGATGAAGGAAAATAATTCACTGAAGAGTCATTTTGAGTTCTGAGCACTTCCAAAAACAAATCAAAAGTCTATACCTGCCTGAAACCTAAAGAATCAAGATCCAAATGGAGTCAGTCTAAAGCTTAAGTGGAGAGCAGAGGGTTCCAAAGTCATTGAACTAGTCAGTCTTGATCAAATTTCTTTTATGAACCCTATTATGAGAGAGAGATTCAAATACAGATTATAATAGTGGTTCTGGTGACCTCAACCCAATTGAGAGACTTCAGTTCTAATCTCCTAACTTATTAGGAGAGATAGAGGGTAACTGGAAACAAAGACAGTCTTCTATTAATAAAGATGGGCTCATGTACAGCAGAAATTGGCACAACATTGTAAATCAACCATACTTTAACTTTTTAAAAAGGAGGAAGGGAGGGAGGAAGGGAGAAAGGAAGGAAGGGAGGAAGACAGATGGCCCAAGTGACAAAGGAGAAGAATAAGGGCCCAAAGATGCACAGATTTCCCTAGTTAGGAGAAAGAGAGATTTCCCTGCAACAGGCAAAGGTCTTTTTTTCTTTCTCCCAAGGTACAGATTACCAAAGTGTGTGAACTACTCTGCTTCCCTGCACTTGCCCAGCCTCAAGACTAAAGAGCGAGCCTGGAGTCAGAAACAGAGACATCAATGGTTTTATGGATAGGAGGTCTTAACATGTCCAAAGCAAAATGGTCCAGAGTGACACCCCACTGTGGATGGTGGATGGCAGGCCATGGCAGCGGTCTTCACTACCCACCTGGAGAGGGAGGGTACCAGTTATAGAGAGAATTGAAGTCAGGTTGGCTCATCAGTTATCAGGAAAACCAGCAGAGAAACATGCCCCTCACCACCCCTCCTAAACTATCACAGTGGAGATAGTTCTGATCTAAAGATTAAAAGCATCACTAGCTGGTGCCACGGGCAAGTACATTGGTATTTACTGATTAAGCTCTGTGGTTAAGAGGGAAGGTCAGTCAGGTGAGTGGGGTGTAGGTGAGGCAGGGACTAGTTAAGCAGGAGATGTACAGAGAGCAAGAGAACAGCTGTCTCAGGTGGCCTGGTCATAGAACTTGCCAAATGGATCTTAGGACCAAGAGAGAAATAATGGTGTGTACTTACAATTACTAACAGGGAAGATGTCAGTGGTTGGTTTAATATCCCTCCTAGGGCTGGGGAGAAAATGTCAGGTTCCAGAGCTCTTGCGTCACTAAGAAGATTAGACTTGATGGAACCCTGCAACTGTGTCCCAGCAAAATACACTGGGTCCAGGAGGTCAGTCCTTCTAAGTATTATGATCTGTAAGTCTTTCACAAGCACAAAACAATTAAGCAAATGTGGTATATCTTGAAGTAATACATACACACATGAATACACACACATTCTGAGAAGCAGACAATAAACAGAATATCAGAAAAAAAGGAATAGAAATGAACCCTACAAATCTTAAGGAGAAGGAGAAATCACTAAGGATTCTCAGGCCTTGGCTAAAACAGAATTGATATATATATTTTTTAAAACAGATCACTCCATCCCTGCTAATGGACTTATTCTTGCATTATGACACTGATTCCTCAACTGGAGCACATGGATACAAAACAATAAAGGTACTCCTTGGAGATGAAAAGTTTTCAACCATGTACATACGCGATACATATTTATTGGCCTGCAGGAATATTTACTGAAACTTCCTAACGTGCCAGGTATGTCACTCAATACCTTCCATATTTTGACCCATTTCATAACAATCCTGTGAAGTATGAAATATCAGTGTCCAAATTTTTACAGATGAAGAAATGGCAAAGAAATGTTAGAGAGCACACCAGGATTTCACAGCTAGCGAGGGCATGCTGGTCCACCAGCAATGGCAAGAGACATGACCCCATCCCCATCTGAAATTAGACATGATAAAACTGAAGGGGGCCTAGAAACACTCAATGAAGAGTAGGCAGGCATTTAAGGTCATCTAATTAGGCGAAGAGTGAAGAATAAAGATAACTTGGTGTTAGACATGACTTTTAAAACATTTAAACACCATTGAAGAGGACTCACTTCTCTTTCAGTGAAGGTTTGGAGGGTTTGGTGGGTGACCTGGACCCCTGGGTAGAAAATTGCTGCCAGATGCTTATCAGAGAGACCCAATGAAAAAGACCAGTTCATAGGACTGTAAATGTGCATGCAGCCAAACTGAATAGTGAGAGAAGCAGAAGCAAGAGGTTTCTTCATCTCCCTGGACCTAGAGGCCCCTATGCCTGTCAGGGGAGATGTAAATATCTACTTGGAGCTCATCAGGGTGTGAGTCTGGTATGTGTGTGTGTGTGTGAGTGTGTGTGTGTGTGTGCATGTGTGCAATGGTGGTGGGGAAAAGTGGAGTGTGGAGGTCAAAGAAGCTCCCCACAAGACCAAAGATGTCCTTGAAATCTTGTATTTATCTTTAAAATTATGCTAACCTAAAAATTTTCCCCCTACTGCATCAGACCTTGATTTAATTAAAAAAAAATCCCTCCTGAAATATTCAGTAAATCTGACAATCCAGAGAGAGCCCCCACAATTGTGTAAAAGCCTCAAGAATGCCAGTTCAGACCCACATCTGGTACCCAGGGCACTTGTTCCTCAAATAAGAAGCAGACCTAGTAGAGAGATCACTGCATGGGCAGTGAGGCTGCATCCCACACACCCACAGTGACTGATATGCTGAGGATGCTCTGGATGAGCCAATGCAAAGATGAAGGAAGGAAGGGAGGAACAAATGAACAAAGAGGTGGTGACTCCTTGTGGAATACCAGTTTTAAGGAGACTGTCTATGTCCCTTGTGACTTGTCTTGATTGCAGAATAAGAGCAGTTTTTACTGAAACCCAAGGCACAAGCCAAACACAGGCACTCAAAACAGACTTTCAGAACAGACCCTGGAGATGCCAAAGGATGAATCTAACAAGAACAATTAACAACCCAGGAAAATGGAACCTGAGCCTGAGAGACAAAGCAACTGACAAGAGGGGAATTCTATATGGAAAACTATTAGACATAGGTTTTAAACATCCCTACCATCTGTGGCAGGAAAATAAATCACATTGCCAACAGCAATCTGCAGGTAAAGGAAGGTTAGAGAGAATAACAGGGGACCCAGAAACACAGAAAGGTCTCTCAGGTAGGAAGGAGACATCACAACCTGGGCTAGACCCCCAACCCAGAAAGGGGGTCACACCAAGTACCCTGAAAGCAGCTGTGTTGACCTGGCTCAGAAACAAATGATGAGAAGCCTTACAGAAGGTGAGAACATAGGTTTCTTCTTTCAGAGTACTGGGTGGTTGCCTGGCAAAGTGGTACAAAAGAATAGGAAGCATGGGGAGTTCCCACCATGGCTCAGCAGAAACGAATCTGATTAGCATCCATGAGGACTCAGGTTTGATCCCTGACCCTGCTCAGTGGGTTAAGGATCCAGCGTTGCCATGGACTGTGGTGTAGGTTGCAAATGAGGCTTGGATCCCGTGTTGCTGTGGCTCTGGCATAGGCTGGCAGCTGCAGCTGCGATTTGACCCCTAGCCTGGGAACCTCCATATGCCTAAGATGTAGCCCTAAAAAAAAAAAAAAAAAAAAAAAAACCACATGGGAAGAAGTGTGGTCATTCACATTCAAGTAGATGACAACTAAATAATTACATGCCATTTTTTACCCCAATACAGAATAATATTTGCATTTTTTGTGTGCTTCAAACATGAAGGATAGAGCATTTGTGTGTTCTGTATACTTCTGAAGTTAAATCTAAGAGTCTATAAAATTATGAAAAAGGATTTGTAATCTGCCTTGATTCCTGGGCTAGAGTTTGATGTATGTGGATTTTAGAATCTAACAACCTAGGTCAGTAGAGACGAAATATCCAGAATGGGCAAGTCCCTCCAGAGAGAGAGACAGCAGATTAGCGGCTGCACAGGACTGAGCAGGGGGTTGGGGGGAATGGGGAGTGACTGGCAAGTGACCAGGGTTTCTTGGTGGGGTAATGAAAACTTACTAAAATGAACTGTGGTGATGGTTGCACAGCTCTGCAAACATACTAAAAAACACTGGATGGTGCACATTAGGTGGGTGAGTTGTATGCAAATTATAGCTCAATAAAGATATTAAAACAAAACAAGAAAACCCCAGGTCAGGGTCCTAACACTGACCCTACTGGGTATGTGCCTTTGAGAAAGTTACTTACACTTATCTCAGGGTCCTTATCCATAAAAAAGGGATGATGTGACAGCACTACCTATCTCGGAAAGGAGAAATGAATTCTCAACAAAGTCACCCATGAGAGGGCCTTGCACAATGTCCTGTATATGGCTGAGATGTAATAAATGTCAGCCACCTGTTCGTTTGCCTCAATAGAACAAATGAATTCATTTGAAAAAGGAGGTGGGGGTTAGATTGACAGTTCTCCCAAAAGAGCCTTCAGGCCTCCAGAAAGCCTAGAAAAATAGTCTTCGGGCTTCCTCTATTTTCTGCCAGAAAACCTCCCTGAACTTGCAGTTATTGGAGATCAGGCTGCCCTAGATTGCTAAAAACATCAAGTTTCTGTGCATTGGGCTGGAATTAGATGAACTCAACATGCTTATTTGCAAATTGAAATTTCAGTTTGGCAATCAGATAAGCCTTTGGTTAATTATCTTATTACTACCTGGTAAATGCTACTCATCTGGGAGATAAAAATCTTTCAAAACATGGATACTGTGGAGTAAACTAATAAGAGGGGATTTGGTGGTGAAAGGGTGGAAAACCACTGAACCGGTTTTCTAAGCTCCTTTGGCTCTATTGTTTATGTTGGGTTTTAGAGGAAAGGGTGTTTGCCAGAGACAGGGAAGAAAGGCGTTTTGTGCATGCCTTGCACTGGAACGGCAGCACAAGTGACAACCAGAGCATGAGAGGCCCCGAGTGTGTGGGAAAGAAAAAAAAAAAATTTCTCTGATCCTTTCCGGCTCCTCCTTAACCACTAAGACCTAGTTCTGGCTGTAGGATCCAGGCATTTTGAAAGCCACTCCAAAGTAATCCAGCTCATATTCCTGTCTCTGAGGTCACCTCTTATTGTAACACAGCTGAGGTCAAAGCCATCGTACAAGCACTGTTATTCCAGGACAAATGGAGGCTTGAGAGTGGCTTGTTTCACCTCCCAAGTCAATTCTTATAAAGCACTTTGAGTCTCTGGTGGTTACCTGCCAGTCTCAGCAGCAGAGTTAGTGGCTAGAAGCAAGAGTCACCTGGGACTTCAGTCCTGGGTAGATCTGATCCTGCTCAGTATCCATTCCTGTGGCAAAGCACACAGTTTATTGGACACTGGCCTCTTTCTGTACTCAGGAGTTGCCCACCTGTCTATTGTCAGCTGGCAGAGAAAGACTTCTGCCAACAAAGATCAAAGTGAGAAAAGGGGTGACAGCTGTCTTCTAAGAGGTTTCCCAATGTAGCAGTTATTTAAGGACTTGACCATGGTCCATGCTCTGACCTTTAGTCTTAGGTTAGACATAAAGAAAACAGCAGAGTATGATCACATGACTCATGCATAAAGCCATTCTCCTCCTGAAGGTAGAACTGGACATTCATTGGCTGTGAAAAAGTATTTTGTGACCCTGGATTGGGACGCAGAGGACTCAGGCAGGTGAAAGGTGGCAACTGTTCAGACTGCCTGGAGCAGCTATCTCCATTGCAGGGCCTGACTTTATAGTAGTTTGGGGAGCTTCAAAAGATGATGGTAATGTGAGAAAAAAGAATGTATACATGTATGTGTAAATGGGTCCCCTTGCTGTACAGTAGAAAATTGACAGAACACTGTAAACCAGCTATAATGGAAAAATAAAAATCATTATAAAATTTATTTTTCATTATAAAATTATAAAAAAATGTAAAATAGGGGTTCCCGTCTTGGAGCAGCAGAAACAAATCCAACTAGGAACCCCAGGCTGAGGGTTCAATCACTGGCCTCACTCAGTGGGTTAAGGATCCGGTGTTGCCATGAGCTGTGGTGTAGATTGCAGACGCGGCTTGGATCCTGTGTTGCTGTGGCTGTGGTGTAGGCCGGTAGCTATAGCTCTGACTAGACCCCTAGGCTGGGAACCTCCATATGCAGCGGGTACAGCCCTAAAAAGACAAAAGACAAAAAAAAAAAAAAAAAAGATGGTTAATGATCCTGGCACCGCACCACTGCCAACCAAAGAGAGCTCAGACAGACTTTGCCCATCTTTGTCTCAGGGCCTCTCTGTTTTCTTAGCTTCCATGGTGGTGACTATGCCCTTGTGGCTGACATCACTTGACTTTAAATGCATTAAAATCTCTAACCAAATTAATCAAATCTCAGAGATCTGGAAGCCAAGCATTCTCTCTCAGAATCTGCCCATAAGTGCTGGAATCAAGTTGGACCTTCAAAGGATAATTTATCTCCCCATTCTGTGAAGGGGTCTTACTGCAGCCTATGAGCTTGAGGAATCACAGACTAACATTTTACTGAGTGCCTACAATATGCCAGGCACAACGCCAAGAACTTGGCATATACTAACTAATCAAATCCTCACAAAAGCTTCATGAGGAAGTTTCCATTATTATCCCCACTTGCAAACAAGGAACCTGAGGCACGGAGAGGTTAAGGAACTTGCCAAAGAGCATGCAGTTCATAAGAAGAGGAGGCGGTATCTGAAAGCAGGCAAACCCACTCCAAAGTCAACACCCTAATCAGGTGTGTCACACATACCAACAGTCACTGCTTGAAAGGTCTTCCCCAAGGAAAAGAAAATTAACTGGATTTCAGAGATAGATGGAGTTTGCTGGAGATTTAAAACTCTTGCTAAGTGTTAAACCCAGGCTTTATGAACAAGTAGAATTTGTAGTGGCATAAAGGAGAAGGAGGTGCAGGTAAACCCACTATTTGGGGGATCCCCTCCCTCCTGTCTGGTTTGGACTCCTTGCTTTTGTTGTCACGTCTTTGACTTGTTATATTATTCATTCAGTAGACTTGTATCAAGCATTTTTTTATGCAACAGACACTGGGTACACTGAAGGAAGACATAATGCTGCTGTCCCCAAAGACCTCCCAAATATGACATTAGCATTTGTGTCCACCTATATTATCTAACCTAATAACCTAATCGTCACAACCACCCCATGAAGTAAGCAAAGCGGGAACTGATATACCCATTTATCATTGGGCACACCGAGGCACTAAATAGCTAATCCCTCTGCCCTGGTGTCTCCCATAACCACATCCAACTAGAATTCCAAATGAAATTCTATTTCAAGTGTTCTGTCTTCTGGCATTTATATTAAGTGAACTCATGTAGCCTATTTGTTAAAAGGCTTTCCCAACTCATCAGTGAAATGAGAAAAATAAGGATGATGGAGTTTTTTTCTTAAATTTCTTCCATTTAAAGAACTATAATCTGAAGTTATGTCCACCCTTTTTGGCATTAAAATGCTCTTTTATGGAGTTCTTGTCATGGCGCAGTGGAAACAAATTTGACTAGGAACCATGAGGTTGCAGGTTCGATCCCTGGCCTCACTCAGTGGGTTAAGGGATCTGGCGTTGCTGTGAGCTGTGATGTAGGTTGCAGATGCGTCTCAGATCTGGTGTTGCTGTGGCTATGGTATAGGCCTGCAGCTATAGCTGACTGGACCCCAAGTCTGGGAACCTCCATATGCCATGGGTACAGCCCTAAAAAGACAAAAAAAAAATGCCCTTTTATAAACACTGGTAGTTTTTTTTGTTTTGTTTTGTTTTTTTAATGCACTTACATAGCAGAACAAAATGTTGGTAATTTGGTAGTTCCCCAAACCTGTTTATTGGTCTTGGAATTGTTGCTCTAAAACACACATCATTCTTGAGAAAGGCAAAAATCCATCCCGTCATTAAGAGGCACAGATGAGCCTTCCACCATGTGTAGTACCTAAGGTGCCTGAGACCATGGCCTTGACTGGGAGGACAGGGATGCTTGGATTGAGAAAAACAAAGAGCAGTGATATGCTGTGATCCCTTTATTCTGATTTACATGACGCATGACTTTCCACAGCCATGGCAACTAGCCAAAAATGATAAGGCTAATTCCACAAGCGCATTCATTATTCACATGTCACCAAATATTGACTCTTACTAACCTCTTCCCCCCAACCATCTGCCCTAATGTGTCAAATCAAAATAAATCAACAAAAAAAAAAGTGGCAGGCAGATAACACCCAAGGGAGGTTGCAGCCAATTACATAGTTGCCAGTTCTAGGCTGAGACCTGAGCAGCTACCCCACTTCTCCATCTCCCTTCTTCCCCAGTGACCAGGAGTGTGTACAAAGAACTACACACACACACACACACACACACACACACACACACACGTTTTGGATGGCAGTGGTATAGTTATATAATGGGGAAAGGGTTGGGGGCAGCTGAAGTGAAAAAGATTTAAAAGATCTTAAGAAGTAAAGAAAATAGAAGACCAGGAGTTCCCTTCGTGGCTCAGTGGTTAACGAATCCGACTAGGAATGATGAGGTTGCGGGTTTGACCCCTGGCCTTGCTCAGTGGGTTAAGGATGCAGCATTGCTGTGAGCTGTGGCATAGGTTGCAAACGCGGCTTGGATCTGGCATTGCTGTGGCTGTGGCGTAGGCTGGTGGCTACAGCTCCAATTAGACCCCTAGCCTGGGAACCTCTGTATGCTGCGGGTGCGGCCCTGGAAAAGACAAAAAAAAAAATAATAATAATAATAGAAGACCATTTATTGAGCTCTTATTATGTACCAGGCATATTAGTGCCACTGCAACTCTGAGATATAGGAACTATTATCATTCCCATTTTATAGATGAAAAACTAAAACTTATTTATATCAATCAACTTGTTCAAAGCCAAACGTGCATTTCATGGTCTGCATTCAAAGTTAATATTTTCATTCCTTAAATAAGCCAACTCATTCACTGCTACCTGGACATGTTTTTCAACCAGTTCTGCATCGTGATAATTGTGGTACTCAGTTTACAGGGTCGTTGTGAGAAATCAATGAGCTAATACAGGTAACAAACTTAAAACAGTCCAGTACATTTGTGCTCAACATGTGTTGGCTATTATTACTGATACTGTTATTTTTATTACAGAGTATTGCCTTCTTTGGCTTGATGAAGGGAAGGTGGAGGTCACAGATTTTGTAAGCAAAAAGGATATATTTGGGCGGGTAAGTATTCTTGGGGATTTAGTGCCCACAGAACTACATTTCTTTTCCCAGGCAGAGAATAAGTCATCTTTTCTACACCTGCCCACACCTGGTTATACATTTCCACGCCCTGTATATTTCTGAGTCTCTTGTTCTCTTTACTTCCTTCTGTCTCCTCTCTTCCAATAGCTCACCAGAGAGGACACACACCGCTGTCTTTCATAGCCCTCTCTCCACTGAGTCACAAGATGTTAGATGCATGTGCCCTCAGCAGTGGTTAGAATGAACTGCCACATCAGTGGCTTGGTAGTGATGTCTGTCACACCTGCAGAAATTCCCAATGAAGCACAGAGGGAGATCAGATCACTGCTCCAGCCTATTATTTTTCAAAGCAATTTCCAGCATTCTCCCCCTCCATTGCTTTCCACTAAGCTATGGGAAAACATCATAATTAATTGACTGTAACATCCCCAACAGCTGCTACCAGCTCTATGCGGGGCTAGTGGAACACACTAGTAACTTTATTCTTACATTTTGTAACTTGGAAAATATAACCAACTGCCTTTGTGAACGTGAATTATTTCATGACTTTTCTTTTCCAGCATCTGAAACTATGACTCAGGTCCCAGTCACCAGCTTGACTGTGTCACAAATATGCTTTTTTTCCCCATAACCTTCTTCCATCACTGACTGCGTGTTCAAAAGTAGCCCAAAGCTGGAGAACAGCTGTTAGCTGGTTCCCTCAAGAGCTAGTTGCAAGTGGTGCATCATTGGCTTGTGCTTTTTTGCTTCTTTGAGAGCATTTAAATGTGCTAAATAGAAGTGAAGAATCATAGGATGAGTAATAGGGTATTAAAATGGTAAGTTTCTACTAGTTGCCAAGATAAAACAGATGTGAGAGTAAGAACCAAAATGTAGATTGAAAAAGAGAGAGAGAGAACACCAGCTCTGTAACTCCTTGAGCTGGCTTGTTTATACTGGGTACTATACTTTCCAGAAAGCTTTATAGAGTGTTCCGGATTAGAGTTTATCAAGTGTGAACTTGGGAGGGATTTGGGAGCCAGAAGTGAAGCAGCCGCTTTTACTTACTGGTGGTTGCTGGTGGTTAAGGGCAGTGAGACCAGTGCAGAGGTGTCAACAGGTTCCAGGTCGTTTTCACTTTGCCTTGCAGTGCCTCCAGCATTCCTTCTCAGCTGCTGACCCTGCCAATCAGCAGAGACCTCAGGCCCACCACAGACATTGAGCCACGAACCCCAAGGGAACAGCCAGGAAGAGCAGACGGCCTTCCACAGCCTTTTGTGCCTGCTCCCTTTCACACCCCTACTCCAGCAACTGGAAGAATCCAGCTGCCAGTTGTCCCTGAGAGCTCTTACTCATCCACCTGAGAGGGCTGCTTCATGATCATTCTCTGACCCTTCAACTCCTCTTTCAAAACTATACTTCCCCTGTGCCTCCCACAGCTGTGCATACTCTAATTGCTGAAATGTATTCCTTATTCCATAATCCTCATAGGTCTGTGTCCCTGGTTGGACCCTGACTAATATATCCCTGGGCCCCTGAGCCAGATCTAGGATAAAGAGGAGTCAAGGTATGAAGCAGAGAGAATTGTCAAGCAATTTCCTCCTCGAGAGACACAACTGTGCCCCGTGTGCCCACCTCCTCCTATGATGGGCTACCATGTGCTCCTGGTAGCTCAGCTATGGAGAACTGCCACCTCACTCATGCCTCAGGAAGCTGCAGCAGAGAATCAAGGGGGCCACACTGGCTCCCATGGGATTACTCAGAGTTTAGGGGGGTTATGGTATTGTTCTGGGCCCTGACCAGTAAGACTAGCAGAAGGGACAGAGTAAGCTCAGCAGCAAGAAGCTGAAGAGGGACGGAGGACTTCTAGGGAGGAAGTATCACCAGCAACCATCAGGAAAGGAGATGCTTCCACTAGATCAGGGGATCTGCATGAGCACTGCATCACTGAGAACATTGGAGGAGCCCAGAAAAGCAGCTCACGGGAAAAAGCTCAATATCTGCTGACCCGGTGAGCATCTCACTTGCCACTTGTTCCTCCCTCCTCTCTGACCCTGGAGAGGTCACAAGTTGCCTAGCAACCTGGAAGGGGGACAGGAGCAGAGTGGGACAAACAAGGGGTAAAGAAGTGCTATAAAATTAAGTTCAGAGTTTTTGTTAACCTCTTGGAGTGAACACAGTTGAACTGAGACTATATTTTGAGACTTAAAATGACCACGTTAACTGAGAGTGAGCTGGAAATTATGGGCCTGCTAGAGCTTTTACCTAGGAGTGGGAGAGTATTTTCATTTAATGTACTTTAAGGTGGGAAAGGAAAATGAGGTTGTGGTTGCTCAGGGCCAGAGGTCAGGCACTGCGCAAGGCAGTTACAAACGCCAAGGCAGGGACAGCTCAGGCCCTGTGGACCTCATTCTCTGTTTGTGGAGCCCTGGAATCCTCTAGTGAAGCCTCAAGGACAGGAAGAGACACAGAAGAGGTTCAGAGTGTGGAACTTGAGGGCTGTGTTCTCTTTAGAGCTTTCACTACTTTTTATATTGGAATTTCAAATAAGTTCTCATTTGACGGCAGAACAGAATTCCACCACTTTAAAAAGATCTTGAAATCTACTTTCTATCTAACCTCATTTAACCAATGGAGAAACAGAGGCTACAGAAGGGAAGGATACAGCCATGTAGAAGCAAAACCTGAGCCAGTGCTATGACTCATAACCCTAGACCTCCCCACCACCCACAGCCTCCAACCCCAGCATCACATGAGTGTCTGCTAGCTGATTTCAGATTTCTTCACAACTGTCTCACTTTAGATTTTTCAACAGAAATAAATGACTAGGAATACATGATACAAAGGATAGAAAACTCAATTGGCAAACGCAGGGTCAAGCAGAAGGAAGGGCTTGGTAGAAAAATGGAAGATTGAATTGCTGGGGAACAGGCTCAACCTCTGGATCACTCTTGACCTCTGGGGTGCCTATGAAAAAGCATATTTCTTATCTGTGGGCCACCCTAAGGCATGACCTTGAATCTGGATTTTAACAATCATATCAGGTTATATAATTCCCAGGGCAGGTTTGGCTCCACCATATGGATGAACACACTAGGCCAAGAATGTCCAGTGCACTGTGGTGGCAGAATGCTGGCACTGGTCCTGGCCTCTCCCTCCCCAATGAGGCACACTTTAGAGTGGTGCTGGGGGTTCCTGCAGGCTGGGTGGTGACTCAGACTGGAAGGAGTTTGAAAAGGTGATTTCTAGGCTGAGGAGCAGCAGCTGAAGGAACCTGGGGTGATCTATGCAGGGACCAGTTCTAGAAGCTAGCCTTACAGGGGGAGGGTGTCTGGCTACATGGTAGCACCTAGAATGAAACCAAAGGCGAGAGCTGGCCCCAGGCCAGCACTGGTAGGGGAGCTCTAAAGCCTGGGAGATGGGGAGAGGTTAGGTTCCAGATGATACGGGCCATTGTAAGGGACTGAGATATCAAAGAATGAGCAAAGAGTTTGCTAAATTTGACATCTCCGGATAACTCCTTGGCCACAGATCCTCATGGAAAGGCTTTGTGTTTTCATAACTAGTCTGAGTTCCAGAGTATCTGAAAGTATGTTACTCTTGCTTAGCTGTGACAGCAATTCTAAATGAGGGGTAATTTTGAACCCTAGAGGATATCTCACAATATCCAGAGACATTTAGTTGCCACAACTGGGAGTTGACAGGCATGTGATGCTGGCAGCCATGGTGAAGGCCAGGGAAGCTGCTGGGCATCTGACAACACACAGTGCTTTCCCCACAGCAAAGACATATCCAGCCCAAAAGGTTAATAGTGCTGCAGTGGGGAAATGCTGGTCTGTGATGAAATTGTTAAAGGAACCCATTGTCCTTTGGGGATACTCACATCTGCGATGCCCATGACATGAAGCCCCCAGGTTAACTGCCCACACACACACGAGTCCTCCCATTCTGGAGGGCAGCCAGGCCCAAAATCGGGCATCACTTTGCAGGTATATGCTGGCTACTATGGATTATAGTGAGTTTTATTAAAAGAAAAGATAAACAGCAACACATTTTGTAACAGGCTAACGATAGGTATTGGAGTCTATTGGTTTCATATCCCCACTACACCTCTATCTTACCATCTCTCACTGTCCCACAGTGGTGGCTCTAAAACATCCCAGGTGGTAGAACAAGCACCTATCCATCCTTAACCTCCACCCCAGCCACCAGGACTCTGCTTACTCAGTTTCCAGCAGGCAAATCTGATGCTTCTTGCAAACAAAGGGGCCCAGGCAAAGGTTGGAGGTAAGGGGTGGTGTCACTTTCTCCTCTCAGAAAAGCAAATTCTCTTTTGGCTACTCAGTTTGTGGAGAGGGTGACTATAACCCTACCCTGATCCCGGCTTATTTCCTATCTCTCAACTATAGGTGTAGGCAGCCATGTCCCCAGGACACTGCCCCAACTTGTCTAGGCTACAGCACCCCACTCTCTCCCAATTCATTTTTACTGAAAACACTCAGAACTGTCCCCCATAATATGCCAGGGCACCCAGGTCCTCTGCATCTCTTAACATGTATGGCCCAGTTCCTTAAAGGGCAGGGCAGAGAACAGAGGGTAAGAGATCAGAATTCACACCTCTATCTAAGCAAGGCACTGCCAGATTTATTTCCACACCGGAAACAGACCTATTTGTTATTTTGAGCTGTGACTGAGATGACATTTATGACATATAGCAAAGCAGGAATTATCTTAAGGAGTAGAAAGACGAAGACATACTGTGAGTCTGATAAGATAAAAGCAGCAGCAGATAAAAACATTTATAAAGGGAGACGATGGCTATCTGCCAGACAGGAGCAAGGAAACCCACTAAACACAAAGAAATGAAAAGGAGTCAAGCCAGATTCTGTGACTGGCTGCATACCTTCATCTTTTCTTTCCTTCAAGAAGATTCAGCAAAAGGATAGAAATGGAGAGGGAAGCTGGTAATGGGTTTAGGGACACTGTGTGACCTTGGACGGTAGTTTCCTGGGCATAAAAAGGAAGAGAGGTGGCCCTGTTTACCTCTCATAGTCAAGGTGATGTTTAAGTTGGTGCAGGTTAAAAGCTATGGGAGCTGAGAAGCATGCTATGTTTAAGGGATGGGTGCTCAGACTGCATCATACAAAAATGTCACTTAGGATTGCTGTTAAAAAAATCTAAATCATGGGCCCCACCTCCAGAGATGCTGATTCAGTAGGTTTGAGCTAGGGCCCAGAATGTGGATTTTGGACAAATACTTCAGATGATTCTGAGGCAGGAAGTCTCTAAGAACCCTATGAGGTAAATGCTGCTGTGACCCCCATTTTACACATCAGGAAACTGAGGCTTTAAATCTGATAACTTCCCAAGCTCATACAGGTAGTTAGTGGCAGAGCCATCTCCCCAGAGATCTGGGACTCAAGAGATGAGAAGTGATCTGGGCAGGAACCCACCCTCTCTTCTGAAGCAGAGAGCAGAGTAGTAGCCTACTTCCAGAAGCATCCAAGAATCTCAGAAGTGCTGTTTGAATCTCTTGGGCTTTCAGCAGACAAATAATCTTGAGACAGGTACAGACACACTCATTAATGACAGAGACAGAGGATGAGGGAGGGGGAGGAGGGTCACATTAAGAAGTATAATTTATTTCAATTTTCTGCTTCTCTAGAGCACTCTGAAAATTCACTGGGACAAAACAAAACAAAACAAAAAAAACTGCTCTAAAAATGTGTCAATGCCAAGGTTATTAAAACGCCATTCTGTACACAGTGTACAGAGAGGAGGGAGCACTGCAACCAAAACGTCAAGTTTTCAGAAAACAATATGAACTAAGTAGGTTCAAATCCCAGAATCATCAAACAGTAGAGCTGGAGGTACCTCTGGGAGTTAACTTGATTAACCCCTTACTTCACAGATGAGAAAACTGAATCTTGGGGAGGGGAAGTGCCAAGTTGTGTCAGCAGAGCCATCCCAAACCTTGGGGTTCTGAACCCCTTGCCTCATGCTCATTTTGCACCACACTCTGCCCCTGAGACACTTGAAAGGAAAGGAAGTCCTTAAAGAAGTGTTCCTTCCAAACTCCTTCTTTAATGCATACCGTGGGTTGGAGCAGCAGCCAAAGGAAGAACGAACAGAGGCAAGGTGATGTGGTCAACAGCTGATTTGGTACATGGAGGAGTCTCGTACACATTTAAGTTGCTGAGAGGCCCCGAGTCTCCAGCTTCCTCAAAGCATCAGAAAGAGAGGGGTAAGTGACTGAGGGGAGAAGACCCCAAGAAGGCTCGCTGGACGTGCCACGAGGAGTGAGCACTGTAACTTGTCTCTCACCATTTCCTGCCTCTGATACCCAGGGACACTGCCAGAAAATCAACATCTTTGAGACACATGCTGGAAGTAATGGGATTTAGAGCAAATGGTTCCCTTCCAGCTCAAAACCCTCAGAGAAGCCCTTAACCAAGCATCTCAGGACCACCAGAGTTTGGCTGGTTACTGTCCAACCAATTTTATTTTCTACCACTGCCCTGATGAAAGCACACATACTTGGATTATTCTGACCAACCAATAACCTAGGGAAAATACTGGTGTCAGCCTGAGAGGCCAGCCCAAGCACAGTTCCTGGCAGAGGAAGAGGAAGAATGTCCAGTGGATAGAGGAAGAAGGGTTGAGGGTACAAGGAGTTGTCCTGAGACTGGAGGAGAAAGGCCACAGGCCTGGGCAAGGAGTAATCCTGCACTTTTCCTATCCCACTCCCATTGGCAGGCTTCCCTCCACCCATGACACCACCATACAGTGATATCAACAACAGAGGGGTCACAGTTCAGCTCCCGGCTCTTAAGCTCCCAAGCTTCCTGCAACCAGACAAGTCAAGCCCAGCTCTGGAGCAGCCAACTCCTAGGCTGTGAAAAGAGTGACAGATGGCAGGATAGAAGGATCCAATTTTTTTTGTTTGTTTTCTATCCACAAAGAAGTTGCAGCCAAGATTAACAACATGGGCTGAGTAAACCCTGAGATTATCACCAAAATGGGGCATCCCAGGTGCAGGAAAAGACAGATTCTCAGTAGTGAGGGATCAGAGACACGTGAACTTATTTTCCACTCAAACTCATAACTGGGATGAAGTCAGTGACCTGGGATTGAAGTCAGTGACCTGGGATTGAAGTCAGAGCTACTCACTGGTTTTGGCTTTTAATTTGTTTAAACCAATTTGGGTTAAAGTAAAAGAGAATTTGCTCAAGGTGCTAGCCATGAAAACAATCCACTAGGTAACCCATTTCACATCAGGTTTATCAAATGGCCTTCATTTTCTAAATAGAGCAAGGTTATGTGGTGACACCATAAAGAATGATTGCCCTGCCAACCATAAGAAGTCCCAAAGAGCTTCACAGGTCCTCCCCAACCTTTCCTTATTTATCTTGGTAAAGAATTCTCTAAGCCTTTGACCTGCCAGTTCAGTGATCTTTCCCCATCTCTGACAAAAGCCTAGCTGTGAGGAAGGATAATTTTTCTTAATCAAATGAGTATCAGTGAGATCTATGGAGCAGCTTCTAACATTTTTTAATGACTTCGATCCTTAGAAGTTTCTCTTAGGAGAAAGCCTTTGGGTATGGTAAGAATATGAAATATTCTAGATTTATTTAACTCATTTTTTTTTAAACTTTATGAGTTGGCTAGAGGAAACCTTGAACTTTTTAGCCTTTCCTACTTAGACAGTGGAAAGGGAGAATGTGAACAATTATAAAGATGATTTGATGAGGTTCCACTTCCAATTAGGACCCAATGTTAAGGCATGAGTACTTACGGTTTTGAAACACCTGGTTTAGAATCTTCTCTGTTACTTAACCTCTCTCTGATATGGTTTCCAAGCTTACACAAAGAGTTTATTATAGCGCCTCCCACATAGAGATATTCTGAGGATTACATAAAATAATGATTCTAAACATTTAACACAAAGCCTAGCTCAGTAAATGTGAGTTTTCTTTCCTATATCAACCAAAGGATTATCTTAATTTTCCA
Source organism: Phacochoerus africanus (assembly GCF_016906955.1). Lineage (NCBI taxonomy): Eukaryota > Metazoa > Chordata > Mammalia > Artiodactyla > Suidae > Phacochoerus > Phacochoerus africanus. The sequence continues at coordinate 115,775,710 of NC_062545.1, read as the reverse complement.
TCTGATATTGCCTTTATAGACATGGCTTCTAAACACTCTGAATATCACAGGGGCAGCTCTCACAGTGAACAAATAGCCTCTCTGAGTCAAGTGAAGTTACCTGTGTATTTGTTGCTTGGAAGGAGAAATTGGCTGAAGGATTATTGAATTTGTTTCCTAGAGCTGCTGCAACAATTTACCACAAACTGGGTAGCTTGAAAAAAAAAAAAAAAAAAAAAAACAGAATTTTATTCTCTCATAGTTGTGGAGACCAGAAATCCAAAATCAAGGTATGAGCAAATTAAGTTTCTTCTGGAGGGTTTGTGGGAGGATATATTCCATGCCTCTCCAGCTTATGGTGACTGCTGGCTCCTGGCACTTCTTGGCTTGTAGATGTCTTCCAGTCTCTGTCTCCATCTTTATATGGCCTTTTCCTTTGTGTATCCTCTTTCTCTCATAAGGATTCTAGTCATTAGATTTAGGGACCACCCAAAATTCAGGGTGATCTTGAGATCCTTAACTAATTACATCTGCCAAGACCCTATTTCCAAATAAGTTCACATTCACACTATTCAACCCACTGCAGTTACTTTAAGTTCTTCAAAAACAACCCTTTTTTGCAGTATATATAAGTTGACTCATTATTTTGTATGCCTGAAACTAACACTATATGTCGACTATATCTCAAAAAAAAAAAAAAAATTTCCCCTACTCTGTTTCCAGAATGAAATTATTTCTCAGCAAGTATTACTCATTTGCTATACACCTTTAGAACCTTAAATACACAATTTAAAAAGTGCAGATTGTATGAAAAATCTAAGTTTCTTTGGAACCTGGAGTCATTTTAAGTTTTGAAAGAGATGGTAGCAAGTGAACTTATTTTGGTAATTTCGAAAATTCAATTTCAAATTTCTAAATTCCAGTTAGTGATGCAGTCAGAGGCAGAATAACGGCCCTCCCAAACCCCACCTCCCAAAGATTTCCATATCCTAACTCTTGGGAACTGTGAATAAGTTACCTTAAGTGACAAAGGAGAATGAAGGTTACAAATGGAATTGCTAATCAGCTCAAGTTAGGATAGGGAGTTTATTCTGGATTATCAAGGTGGGCCCAGTGTAATCATAAGGATCTTTAAAGGTGGAAGAAAGACAAAGAAGAGGAATTCAGAGTAATGCAGTGTGAAAGTCACCCAGTCAATGACTTTGAAGACAGGAAAAGACTCCAAGTCAAGGAAAACAGGCAGCTTCTATAAGCTGGAAATGGCAAGAAGAGAGTCTCATTCAGAGCCTCTAGAGAGGAATCCATCCCTGCCAACATGTTGATTTTAGCCCAGTGAGATCCATGTTGGACATCTAGCCTGCAGAACTGTAGGATAATATATTTGCATTAAGCCATTAAGTCAGCAGTCATTTGTTATAGCAGCAACTGAAAACTAATACAGATGTGCTCTGAATGCACAGTGGCCTTTCTTACATAAATACCACTAAAAAGATGGGGCATGAGGAAGCCTGAGCTCACAATGACAGAGAACAGAGAGGGCAAAATAAGCAACAGGTTTTTAGAAGCAAGAAAGCAAATGGATGGGTCGTACCCAGCTGAGTGGTCCTGATAAAGCTGAATTCCAAGCCCTTTTGGTTAAGAAAAGAAACAGCCCAATTTATCCCTCAGAACTCCCATGGACCATGATATTAGAGGCACCAGGTAGATCTAGAAGGAGGGATGAAGAAAAGGCTAAAAACAGGAAGCCTGATGAGAGTTGTTTCAAAGGGCAGTTAGAGCCTCTGATCTTGTCTCCCTCATTGATCAGCCTAGTAATTTCTTCTCCCCAGACACAGCAGAAGATTAGAGGTTTCATCCTCAGAAAGAGCATAACAACACAATCCCGAGACAAAAATAGCAAGACACAAGGCATCAATTGATGTTTGATTAATTGAACAGAATTGGTGAAATAAAACGTATATTCATATCATTTATCCATTCAACAGTCAATACAGTCAGATGACTAAAACATGGTACTGGAACAAAAAGTTCTGGTGTGGAGCAGTTGTATAGGCCATTACTTTGGACTGTGGTCAGGGCTGTGCCAGAAGTGAGCTGGCAAAGCTATCAAAGTACAGAGCAAGAGAGCCCCCCTCACAGAGGATGGGACAGGCACAACTGCCCAGATACTGAGATGCTTAACTTGATCCTAACGTATACACTAATCAACCTTTTATTGGACGTTAACATAGTACACAAAGAGGAATGTTTTTCCATGGAAAAAAACATGATGTGAAGTTATTAAGAGTTATTATGTGGTATTCTGTGACTCCCAATCAATACTATTACCATAAAGCCATGGATCTCAAAGTTGAGTGGAACAAAGAGACACCAAGATATAAAACAGAATGGCAAGTGCCTTAGCTTCAATAGTTCTAACCCTGAGAATTATCATGCCAGATAGGAATTATAATTCTCATTTTGCAGATTAGAAAACTAAGGCTCAGAGAGTTTAACCTCCACAAGATGATTTAACTGGGAAGTGTCTGGCTGGGAACTCCAAGTCAATATGACCTCAAAATCCACATTTCCTTTACCTAGTCACACTGCTCTGGATAGTTCATTCAACAACTATTTGGAATGTCTAAAATGTTTTTAAGCACTTTTTTTTCTGCTGGGAATAAAACAAAGTGCTCTTACAGAGCTTTTCACTGAAAAGATAAATAATAAACAATAATAAATATATGACAACTGGTGAATACATACTTTAAAAGAAAATAAAGCAGGGTGAGACAAAATGAGAAGTAAAAAAAGTAACATGATATGACTGGAATTTTAAAGGAGACAGTCTGCTGCTGCATAGACAAAAAGCATTGTAGAGAAGCAAGGGAATAAACCAAGAGACCAGTGAAAAGTGATGGCAGTTTCAAATGGGATAGCTGGCAGCCACTGAAGTGATAGAAGTTGGTCAATTCCTAATGTTCTGAACCAACATAATTTGCTGAGAGATTGGATGCAAATGGTGTAAAGGAAAAGGAAAAAAAGGACCCTGTGGATGGCTGTCCTGGAGCCTGTGAGTGTTACATTATAGGCACCTTACCTTTACAGATGTGATTAAGGAGTTTAAAATGAGAAGATTAAATCCTGGATTACCTAGGCGTGTCCCAAATGCAATCACATGTAACCTCATGAGGGCAGAGGGAAATCTGACAGAGAGAGGAGGAGATGTGACAATGGAGCAGAGAGTTGAAGATGCTGGCTTTGGAGGCTGGAGGGATGAAGCCACAAGCCAACAGATGCCAGCAGCCACCAGCAGCTGGAAGAGGAAAGGAATTGATTTTGTCCTAGAGCCTCCAGAGGAACAAACTCCTTGACTCCTTGATAGTGATACTGAGTTTGGACTTCTGTGAGAGAGTACATTTATACTGTTCTAAGCTGCCCAGTTTGTGTCAATTTTTTACAGAGGCCATAGAAAACTAATTCATACCCCCCTCCAATTTCTCTCCACACACTAAGCATGAGCTCTTATATGGCTGCTCCATGGCCTGATACAAGTACAAGAACTTGTAAAAAATGCATTGCCATTTAGAGGTTGTTTGTATTTTTTATTAACATTACTCAGGTTATGCTATAGATCTTACACTATTTCTTTTTTGCACTCAACTCTATATATTTAAGGTCTTTCCATATTCTCCTGGTATGCACACCTGGTGTGATATGTCCATCTGCTGCAGAACATTCTGCCTCCAACAGATATCCCTGTTCCATTCTTGTAGAGATGGACATCTAGGTTGCTTCCAGCTTGTTTCCGTGAAACTACTGCTTGAATACAATTTTAAAATTTGCTTCATCAAGAAGCTGGTAATTACTGGCACCATATTTTCAGGATCAGATGAAAATAGATTTTTTTTTTTTTTTTGGTCTTTTTAGAGCCACGCTTGCAGCATATGGAGGTTCCCAGGCTAGGGGTCTAATTGGAGCTACAGCTGCCAGCCTACACCACAGCCATAGCAACGCCAGATCCGAGCTTTGTCTGTGACCTGCACCACAGCTCACAGCAACAGCGGATCCTTAACGCACTGAGCAAGGCCAGGGTTGGAAGCTGCAACCTCATGGCTCCTAGTCAGATTCATTTCCACTGCGCCACTATGGGAACTCTCCAAAAATAGATATTACAATATTACAATTGGGCTAAAACTATAAGATGATAAACCATCAGTTCTGCAAGCATTTTAAGTAAGAATTATGATTTTTGGGTTCCTCTGGCCCATCCTTTCCTGGGAGGTCCCTCTGCCCTGTCCTCCCCCAAGAGATCCCAGGAAATTGAATGGCCTAACAATTCCAGCTGCCTTCCTTGACAAATTGAAATGGAAGTCGACAGCTGTTTTCCCTCCAGCATCCTCTGGGAAATCCACCCAACTACATGTTCCCAGCCTGCCCTTGATTTCAAAGCTATAGTGTTCAATACCAAGTCACAAGTACTATGTCCAGGACATTAGCGTCGGGAAGGAGTTTGAGGGCTAGCAGGGGCACAGACAGCCTCTGGGAAAAAGAGAAGCCAAAGCTAGTTAGCTAGAAGAAATGTGGATGGATGGGCTCGGGTGGCTTCAACTGTATAAACAATGAAGCTAAACAACTGCACTTCTACTGAGTCAAGGAACAGATGTGGTAGACCAGAGCCAATAAGAAACACCTGGTTCAGACATTCGGAAGTACTTATTTATTTATTTATTTATTGTCTTTTTGGGGTCACACCTGTGGCACATGGAAGGGTTCCCTAGCTAGGGGTCAAATCAGAGCTGTAGCCACAGGCCTACACCATAGCAACTCGGAATACAAGCCTTGTCTGTGATCTACACAACAGTTCACAGCAATGCCGGATCCTTAACCCACTGAGTGAGGCCAGGGATTGAACCTGCATCCTCATGGATACTGGTCCAACTCATTTCCACTGAGCCATGATGGGAACTCGCCAGAATGACTTTTTAAATAGTGAGGTTAGAGGCAACATACAGTCTCAAAGTTGGTAGATGTGGATTCAAATAAGCACTGTAAAAGCAAACAATTTGTCTGGAAGGGACCTTCACAATCTGTCTTCACTCTATCACTAGTTGGCTTCAGAACCTGAGCTAAGCGCCTTTGCTTTGGTTTCCTTATCTGTCAGAAAGAAGGTTCAAAAGATGTGGCTATGCAAAACTAACTCAAAATGCATCACATAACCAAGTAAGTTTAGTCCTAGGTATTTTAAACTTATAAAACCTCAAAAAGAAAACATAGAAGAAAATCTTTATGACCTTGAATTAGACAAAGATTTCTTAAATATGGCACCAAAAGCATGACCCATAAGAGATAAAAATCAGTAAGTTGGACTTTTTCAAAATTAAAACTTTTTGCTCTTCAAACTTTAATTAAGAAATGCAAGAGTGAAGTTCCCGTCGTGGCTCAGTGGAAATGAATCGGACTAGCATCCATGAGGACGCAGGTTTGATCTCTGGCCTCCCTCAGTGGGTTAAGGATCCAGTGTTGCCATGAGCTGTGGTGTAGCTTGCAGATGCGGCTCGGATTTTATGTTGCTGTGGTTGTGGCTGGCAGCTGTAGCTCTGATTTGACCCCTAGCCTGGGAACCTCCATATTTCATAGGTATGACCCTGAAAAGCCCCCCCCCCCAAAAAAAAGAAAAGAAATAAAGAAATTAAAGTGTAAGCCAAAAACTGATAAACAGTAATTTATGTAACTGATAAAGGCTTGTATCCAAAACATGTAAAAACTTAAAATTCAGCAATGAGACAAGATTTGAACAAGTACTTAACCAAAGACATGTGAAGGACTAATAAATGTGAAAAGATGTTAAACAACATTATACATTAGGGAAATACAAATTAAAGCCATAATAAATTTTCAGCATGCTTTCACTAAAATGACTATAACCAAGACGTCTGATGATACCAAGTGTTCACAAGGATGTGGAGAAATTGGAATATTCATGCACTCATTGCTGATGGGAATCTAAGATGATTACAGCAACTTTGAGGAAAAAAGTTTAGCAGTTTCTTTAAAAGGTAAACATACACTCACCATACCATCCAGCGACACACTCCTAGGTATATACCCAAGAGAAATGAAAATATATGTCAACATAAAGACAAGTACATGAATGTCCACATCAGCATTAGTCAAAACATCCCAACCCTGGCAACAATAATCATCTGGTGAGTGGATAATTAAAATATGGTCTATCCACACAAGGGCATAATAATGCAGCAGTATTACAGAGTAATACTGATAAAAGCAAGAGCATGATTGAATCTCAAAAACATTCCTTGATGTGATGGAACCAAACACAACTGGCTACACAGGTATGATCCCATTTATCTAGTAAAGGCAAAACTATAGATACAGAAAGTAGTGATTACCTGGAGCTGGGGATAGGAAAGGGGAATGATCACAAATAGCCACAACAGGGAAATGCAGGGATTATAGAAGTGATAATGGCTTCAAATTATATAAAGGTACTAAAAATCATCAGCTCGACTCTGGCAACTGGTGAATTTCATGGGTTGTAAATTACACCTTGTCAAACTGGGGGGGGGGGGGGGGACGTGGCCAAGTAGAGACTCTCCATATGCCCAAGGTCTGCACAAATTCTGGGTTTTGTTTAATACACACCCACTTGTTCAACAATCTGGTTAGAAAATACCTAAGAACAATGATCTGGGAGGTGGAGGCTTTGTGAAATTTTATACAAAAATCAGGGGTGGCCCAGGTTAAGAATACCTTGTAAAGTAGGTGGCTTTGTCTCCTTTCTATTATCTGTCCTCTCCTCCAGGTTATCACTTCTAGTCACCACCTTTTACCCTTTCTGCTAATGCTTATCCTCAAGCAGGTAAGAGGTAGACTTGTGTTCAAATGGGTAAGTTCCTTAGACTCAGAGACAGTTTCTTTCTCTGGCAAGTGGCAATGATCAAGCCACCCTCATAATGTAGCCGTGATCCATATATACAAGCTGTTAGCTGTCAGCTGCTCTCTCCTATGTTCTTGCCCCAAACCTGCTTCCAGGAAAAGAGGGTGCAGTTAGCCATAGACACCTTGCTGAGAATGTACTTCATCAAATTCCTTCTATGCAGGTGAACTACGTTTTCAGAGTGGAAGAAAGGCTTGTTCTGCACTGAGGGGGAAGATGGGTCCCAGTCAGCTTGCAGCCCTTCCTAAAACTCCCCAAATCTCTCTCCCTGGTCTCCTTGTTTGGTTATCCACCAAAGACTCTGAAAAGAGGCTAAATCTTGGCAGCCTGCCTTGAAGTGCCTTGTTTTCTGTCACATGGTCCCCATGACGGTAAAACTATTTCAGATAACATCAGAAAGCCAAGGACACAGCCACAACCACCCAAAGCTATGTGCTTATATGTTACTGTTACTGAGAACATTGGTGCAGAGCAGAGCTAGGACTAGGGTGAGGCAAGAGAGATGCTTAGGGTGCCACATTTTAAGGAGGCACTCACTCCCAGGTGTCAGCTTTGCCTTGCATGATCCTGAGAAATAAGTGCCTCCTTAAGGGTGGGCCCCATAGGGCACAACTTCTAGGGAGGCACTCTCAAGGATGAAAGTGTAGGGTGGGCCAGAGAGCAGCCTTCAGTGTTGTACCCTTGGCACCTCACCTGCCCCACTTTAGTTGCAGCCCTACCATAGAGGGCCTGGACCCATGTCCACATGCCAAAGTTACAGAGCTCACCTTAACACCCATTAGATGTGTACTTCCTGCAAGTCTATGCCCTTACTTTTTCCTGCCTGTCTGGCCCCGTGATTCTAGGGCTACTTTACTCCTGTCCAAAAATAAAGCAAAACAATTATGGAAATATGAGTTACCTTGATCTATTAGATCCCAGCTCAAATTTCCTATCATCACAGAAGCACTCCCTGGCCGTGTAAACCATTCCCTACCTCTTCTATTAGCAACACATTCATATTATTCACAGCAGTTATATTTATAAGATTTTATTTTATTGCTTTTTATCAGTCAAGATAATCTATGGTACAGTAATAAAAACCTCAAAATCTCAGGAGCTTAAAACAGCAAGAGTTTATTACTTTTTCACTCCACCTGTCTGTGGCATCAGCTGCGAGGCTCAGCTCAGGGACCCGCTGATGGAGCAGCCACATGTGGAGCACTTAGCTGGTCACTGTGCCAGAGGGGAAAGAGAGCTCCAGGGGGACCTTACATTAACCACTTACTTGGCTCAGAGGGGACACACATCACTTCCAGTCATGATTCACTGGCCAGAACTCATCAATGTCCCACTGACCCACCTGGGACCCCTGCCACTGCACTCCTAATAGGCACTCGAAAGGCAGAAAACCAGAAGGGTTTGAGCTGCTCTAATGACACTGCATTATTTACTTGATTTGGTCTGAATTCCCCGACCAGCACAGCCTATCAGGCAGGACTGTCTGTCTCATTCACCATGTCATCTCCATCACTAACGCCTAGCTGGTGCTCTTAATAATGTTCTGGTGGTTTAGGATTGGTGACTGAGACTGTTGGCTGGATGAATGTCAGCTCCCAGCAAACTGCTCAGATCCTGGAGGACTTGGGGAATCAGCTTTTCACGTTAATTGGTCCCTCCTGAAAGGAGAAGAATAATTACTCTGACACTTTTCCTCGTTTTCTCCTGGAGTGTCTAGCTGCAGAGGTCAATGAACAAGAACCTCTAAGAGTCTGGGAGCGTGGTGCAAAGGGATGATCTGAAATCTCTTTGTAACTTTATTCTTCATCTTCAAAATTCATGTGACTTTTATATTTCATTCTATATTATATTCATAAAGAAAGTTTTAAAATATTTAACTGAGCTTCATTAATAAGGCTTGATGTATATGTGTCATGCTTATTTCACAGTTTCAAGGTCCCCCTAATAGCCCACACCTTCAGGGTGGTTCACTCCCAACCAGGAAACACAGCTCTAAAGACTCCTTAGATGGTTGCTGGGGCCTAAAGGCTTAAGCTTAAAGCATTAAAAACATTCTCTGTATTTTGCTTCCTTTCATGGTGGCACGTCTTCTCTCATGGGGATAACATTCCTTTTACATGTGGGAATTTGCCTTTGTCTAATGAAATGAGGAAAAGGTGGTGCTGAAGGCCTCATTTTCTTTCCCACAGGTTGATGGACTAAATACTTCTTAACCAGTGTTTCTCAAATATTTTGTTACCATGAACCACACTAAGAGAAGTGCATTTTATATCACTCCCTGAAATGGACACAAATAGTAACCCCATGCTGGCTGGTATACCCATCCCCAGATGCTGAGTGTTGGTTGTTCAAAGTCACGGCTGCCTCCTTCTCTAGAGATTTACCCTTGGCTAAACAGGAGCTGCCTTTCCAGAAGGTTATGCACCCCTCTTCCTCAGAGCTCCATATAGAGAGTGACTGGCTGTTGACATGGGGGTTCAGGAGTTACCCTTGTCTCAGGTAGCACCAACTCTGGTACAATTCAAGCTTCAGAACTTTCCAGGGGATAAGGCTTCCTTTTTTTTTTTTTTTGAGCACTCCCTAAAGAGATCACAACATCCACCCAAATCCTCTTCTGGAGCTCTGCTTCTAGGGAATATGACAAAAGACACTACCCAGCACCGCCAAGCCCCAACACACACACCTCCACAAAATAAAATTTCCAAAAATAGTACTTCTAGTTACTTTAAGTGATGTACCATGATACTTTCTATACTATTCTTTTTTTTTCAAATTACTCATTTGTGAGAACTAGATTTCATAATCCAGTAATAAGTCGCAGCCTGCAATTTGAAAAATACACCAAACTTTTCCAAGTTAACCTTCCAGAGACAGGGGATCAGAACTTGTGTAGGTTAGGGCGAAGGTTGGACAAAGCAACTCTGTCTCAGTGTGCACAGCCTGGAGAGTTTAGAGACACAAGAAAGGGATTCTATAGAGCTGAGCCTCTCATGGAACCACCAAGAGTCCAATGCCTTTTGACAGAAAGGGTGGCCACCAGCCTTCTCCATACTGTTCACCAGGATATTCTTCCTTCCCAACAGGCATATGCATTCAGGACTTCAACAGAACTGTGAGTTCCAAGGAGGTAAAGCAGTTTCTGACCTTGCACAAATGCACAAAGATGGACATGTGAGAACATTTATTTCAGCACGGTGATGGCCCAAACTGAAACATCCCAAAAGGCCATCACTAGATGAACCACAGTGCAACCAGACAAAAGGTGACCATGTGCCCATTAAAAATAATGAGATAGGTATCTAACCACAGTACAATTTCCCATGTTACATTAAGTGTAAAAATCAACTGGCCCTAGAGTTCACCAATATAATTCCCTGTTTTTATTAGTTCATCTTGATATAGTAAAACTGTGGGAAAAAATGCTCAAGATTATTTACAGTAACCTATTTGCAGGGCACGATCATGGAAGGCTTTTACTTTTTAAGTCATACATTTCCACAATATTTAAGCTTTTTGCCACAAGCATGATTTACTTTTGAAATGAGAAAAGGCAGTAGTAATTTTCACTTTGAAAAAGTAAGACACAAAAAGAAGGTAGACAGTGGCATTCTGTGCTCCTTTGAAGTCACGATAGCAGCCCTTCAGCAGGTAAAGTGTATTTTCAAGAGTCTGAGACAGAAGCCATTACTAGGAGTACATGTTCTGAGGCAACATTTTTGCTCCAACACAGAGAAGTGTTAGATAAAATACAAGTTGAGGAAATTTATAAATCAAAGCAAGGCTCAGAAACTAAATGAACGTCTCTATGGGCCAGGAACAGAAGAAAAGCCTCCATCAGGGAGCCAGACTGAGGCCAGAGTCTGTGGGTACGTTTTTCCAAGCTGACAAAGGTGGCTTCACAAGACCAAAGGGTGGAGTAGGGGCGGTGAGGGGTGCAGTGTAAAGCTCACTGCTGGGAGGTGGGACTGGAGGTCAACTGTTGAAAGGAAGCTGGGCAAAGCTGCCTACGGTTTTGTTTTGTTTTGAAATCAGAAGTTGGTTACCCTGGCTGCATCTAAAATCACCTGGGGACATTTACAAAAAAAAAAAAAAAAAAAAAACACTGCCCCTGAAATTTTGATTTAATTATAAAATTCATTTTCTCTCTTCTCTGTCTCTCTCTGTTTCTGTCTATCTCTTTACTACAAGTCTCCCTTGGAGATTCTAACATACATTCAAGACAGAGTAACCCTTACTGAAACTTTAGGTTTACATCGGTGTCAGAGGATACAGATACAAACTCTGTCCTGGCATTCTGCCAAGCAAGAAACCAGTTCGGAGATGAAATCTGAGATTTCCCCATTATGATCCCAGGGTGGACATTTCTAATCATCTATAAAGACTGCTTTTGGACTGAAGCCTTGGGGAGTGGCCCAACAGGGTCAGGGAAGGGTAAAGTGACAGAAAGATAGACAAAGGTAAAAATGTCTATCTATAGATAAGTAGATGGATCCGTGATATACTTGATATACTCATATAAAAGAACATTATATAACAGTGAAATTTAATAATCCAGCATTAACATAGCCTCTAGATGGATAACCTCAAAAACACATTGGTGAGTTACAAAAGCAACTTGCGCATGGCATGTTTTTTTTTATGCCCTTAATTTATTTTTACTTTATTTTTATTTTTTTGTCTTTTGTCTTTTTAGGGCCAGGATAAAGAGAGTTTGGGGGTTGACAAGGCTCTTTTTATCCTGAATGTGGTGACAGCAGTATCAATCTGCAATGTATTAAAATTCATAGGGCTGAACGATAGTATAGGATGACTGTTGCCCCAGACTAGGGGCAGGGGAAAATGGGACTTATTGTTTAATGGGTAGGGAATTTCAGTTTTGGAAGATGAAAAGTAATGGAGGTGGATGGTGGTGATGGTTGCAGAATAATTCGAATGCATTTAACACTACTGAACCGTACACTTAAAAATAGTTAAAATGGTAAATTTTGTAATCTATATCTTACCAGAATAAAAAAAAAAAAGTTCAAGAAAGTCACAGTACTGCACAGCCAAAAAAGAAAAAAAGTCAATCTCACCGAATTTTACTGCATGGTTATTTAAAAAAACTGAAAGAAAAAATCTGAAGCAGGAGTTCCCATCATGGCTCAGTGGTTAAGGAATCTGACTAGCATCCATGTGGATGAAGGTTCAATCCCCAGCCTTGCTCAGTGAGTTAAGGATCTGGCGCTGCCGTGAGCTGTGGTGTGGGTCACAGACGCAGCTCGGATCCTGTGTTGCTGTGGCTGTGGTGTAGGCCGGCAGCTACAGCTCTGATTCGACCCCCCACCCTGGGAACTTCCATGTGCTGCAGGTACAGGCCTAAAAAGCAAAAAAAAAAAAAAAAAAAAGTCTGAGCAAACATCGCAAAATGTTAAGATCTATTAAGCTAATGATAAATTTATTCATGTCTGTTAACTGTCTTCACTTTTTTGCATGTTTAAAATGTTCTAGTAAGTTTTTATAAGACTGACATGCTACCTACTATACTAATGAGGCACCTTAGTAAGTTTTTAAATAGTTTAAAATTTTAAGGATATACCAATATACCTTACTTCAAGAGAAAAACTGAGTTTTGTCAGCTAAAATTCCTGACTCCCAGTTTACTGCTTTGTCCATGTTGACAATGTTTTTTCTTTTTTTTTCTTTTTGGTCATTTCTGCAACATGTAGAATTTTCCTGGCTAGGGATCAAACCCATACCTCAGCAGGAACCCAACCCTCTGCAGTGGCAACATCAGATGCTTAACCCACTGCACCACAAGAGAACTCCCACACTGGTAATTTTAAACTGAAGTTTCAAAATTATAAATTGATTGATAGTACAATTAGGCTTCTTCAATTTAGGCAAGATTTGAAATGAAAGAAACAGAAAAACCACAAAGAATGACTTCAACTTTCCCTAGTCCATAGGAAAACATTTCTACATCATCAGAGCACCCACATAAGTATTGCAGGGGAGCAAATTTTACCACTCCAAATGTCCCTTTGGCATGCAGATTATTTCAAACTAAAAATAATCAAGGCCTAATAGACTTGGGAAGAAATTTTGACTTTCTTCCTAACTGCCTAAAAAAATGGAGATAGAGGGCCTGTTTCCAGAAAAGAGCTGTCACCAGAAACCTCTGCAAAGAATATGGGCTAAGTGTGGAGGGGGAGACCCACAGGGTTCACTCTGTGTCATTGTCTCTGCATGGCCCTGCAAAATTTGCTTTTCCACCTTCACACGAATTGCCTTCTTCCCTTCTGAAGTCCCAAAACACTGTCCACAATACCCTCTCTTGTCTCTAACCAAAGCTACTATTTAAGGGGAGGGATTTGGCCATTTGAGTGAGTTACTCAGTTTTCTGGGATCTCTCCCATGTGTACATGATGACTAAACTTTTGTTTGACTTTATCCTGTTAATCTGTCCCCTGTCAGCTTAATTCTTAGGCCAGCCAGAAGAACCTAGAAGAGTAGGAAATTTTCTTCCTCTCTGACAATAGTCTCAAGAATAGTATTAAAATTTAATTAGTAGCTCTCTTCAAAAAAAGCATTAAAACAGTTTTAAAAGAAAAAAATCACAAAAATGTGTAAACTTTACTCTGAGCTACTCAAACTGATCTCATAAAGCATTTTAATTTATTTCATCTCATTTCTGCTTCTGCCTATCTTTGTTCTCACCCCACTCTCCTCTCTAAATACAACTTCATCGTGAATAGTTTCTGTGACCTCTTCTCATTGTAACTAAGCAGGACTCCATAGGCCCTTCCTAGGACAGACAGCCACCCCCCACCCTCAACCCATGCCCTCTGCCTGCCTCTTGTGTGTAGAAAAGCTGTAGTCTCCCAGGCCTCCTTTGAGTCACAAAAGCCTGGCTCAAGAATTAATGATGGAAAGAATGTGAACATACAATAACAACAAAAAACTGCAATTGGGCCGGGAGAATTGGCAACAATTTGAACAGTAAATCAGCCATATAGCAGTCACAGAATCTTTAGTTCTCCCCTGAAAGACATAAATAACAGTATCTGATGCACATTCCTGAGCTGTTTTACAGATACTAAAACCCCCACAAAATGGAAGTTAACTACATGATGACGATAAGTGTGCAGCCCCCAGGCTGGCCAGAACCTGAGGACTGGTAATGTTAACCGGTGCGGCATCACCCAATTACCTCACCATTAACCCATCAGATAACTGTGCACAAGCTCATCACATCCTGTGACTCTCCTCCCTCACCTTGCCCTTAAAAAACTCTTCCCTGAAACCCAATGGCGAATTTGGGTTTTTTGAGCATTAGCTTCCCTGACTCCTTGTTTGGCACCTGCAATAAATGCTGCATTTTCCTTTCCCACAACCCAGTGTCAGTAGACTGCCTTTACTGTGTGTGGGCAAGTGGACCCAGGCTTGGTTTGGTAACATCATCCCACATCTAGAGTGAGGGTTACTCAAGTTAGAACAGACATTTTTAGAAAGTAGTAATCTACAAAATTCTTAGGTGAAAAAAAAAAATCTTCCATTCATCTGTAGGGTTCTTGGTTGCAAGCAACAGAACTGATCGAAAGGTCCAGGAAAAATGAGGCCTGCAGAGGGCAAGATGCAGGGAAGAAAGCCTATCCAAGGACCCCTTGACCCCTGACTAGAAAGGACTCAGCGTGAGATAGTACTGCATTTTGGTACCACCACCAACAGCAGGATTCTCACCTTGCTGCAATCATCCTGAAGATTTCTCATTTGATGAACTGTCTTCTATGCTATCATTCCATCGAGACTGAAAGTTCCATGTGTGGGCATCCAGTTAGCAGAGCCTGGGGCTGCAGCTCATTCTCTAGCTGCCAGGACTTCTTTAAAAGGAGTCTGGGTCCCATATTCCAAAAAGTCACACAATGAAGGACCTTCCTCTTCCTCATAGGGAGAGAACTCAACCCTGGACAGCAAAACAAGCAAGAACTGCCACCCTAATGGATTTCCATAGTTCTCCCAACATCCACATGTGCTCTTCCTCCCTGATTTAAATTCACCTCATTGTTCCCACCACCATCCCCTGTGCTTTCACCCAAAGCCACTGCAACTTTCCTTTGTACAACAAAAAATATAGTCATCCTTCCTCAAAGGACAACAGAATTCTGGCATCTTTGAAACTCCTGCTTCTACTCTTATCCCAGTCACTTCTCCACAGAGCAACCAGAACGATCCTTATAAAACCTGAAATAGATCTTGACCCTCCTATGTCAAAGCCCTCCTATGGCTCCCAGGTCCCTCAGAGAAAGAGCCAAATACTCACAATGGCTTCACCCTACATTATTACTCCACCCCTACATGCTTGATCCCATCTCCTACGGCCTTCTCCCTCACTTTGTACCATCCACCCCATCCCCACCCCCCGCTTTCCCACACACGTAGCCTGCCTCCATCCTGGAGGCTTTGTTTACTTTTACTTCCCTCAGGTAAACAGATAACTTGCTCCCTGTACAGTCTTCCCTGACTCAATAAATAAAACAGAGCCTCAACCCTCTTCCCAACCTCTTATGTTACTTAACTTTGCTTTATAGTATCACAGCTAGTGGTATTCCATGTGGTCATCTGTTATCATCCATATCCTTCTAGTGGAACATAAGCCCTACATGTAAGTAAGGGCTTTGTCTTTCCAATGCAGTATCCCTGGAGCCTGGATTGGAGCCTGGTTGAGGTTAGGTATTCAATAAAAATGAGTTGTTACTGAAATGGGAGGTGAAGTCATCTGCTGAGAAGAAAGGGTAGGGAGGGGAGCAACAGTGTCTTCAATAGAGGAGGAGGGTGGATGGGGTCTGAAAAGCTTCTCTGGTCAAGTCGAGAGAGCTGAGCAGGACATGGAGAGGTTTGTCCATAGAGTGATAAAGACACAGGTGAGGATGGAAATTAGTTAATAAGGGCAAAGATCAGTGGCTGAGTGTTTTTCTTCCAGCCCCACTGAGGAAGACGGAGGCAGGTGCAGAGATGCCATGCTGCATCTATCCAGCAATAGGGGTTGGCCATGTGGGTAGGGCAAAGGGGGCAGGAGGTAAGGATCTTGAGATTTATTGGCAAGAAAGTAGAGGGAAAAGGCTTTGGGAGGGAAGCAAAGACAGGGAAGTGGTACGTAGTATGAAGATGCCTCCAGGTAAGAGACGGCACTCTGTCAATGGACGCTAATGACAGGAACCATCTGGGAGGATTGCTCCTGACAAGCAGAGAGACAGGCCAGTAGGCTGAGAAGAGTGGAATAATTAATGGGTGGCAAGTATGGGTCAGAAGGAGGGTACACTGAGTCTGAAATCTTTGAGCAAATCAGTCTCAGGCCATGTGTATGGCCAAGCTAACAGTAGGCAGAAGTACAATAGCGTACAGTTTTTGTAAATTTTTAGCAATCAAAATCCTTTCAACTGCAAGAATATCTTTTCATTTTTATTGCTGTTTCATACACTATGATACAGTTGAAATGATTTATTTCCCATTGATACTTAAAGATCCATTTATTGTTGAACTACTCAGGTATTAATATATGAGAGGATCTAATGTAAAATATGGTGACTATAGCTGATAAAACTCTATTGCATAATTGAAATTAAAATTTGCTACGCTGGCTGCCTATAAAGCCTTCTCTACTAGTCTGCAAGAGCTGCCATAACAAATTCCCAAGTTGGGTGGCTTAAACAACAGAAGTTTATTTTTTCTCACATTTCTTTCCAGAGGCTAGAAGTTCAAGATCAAGGTGTTTCCAGGGTTGGCTTCCCTGAAGCCTCTCTCTTTGGCGTGAAGATGGCACACCATCTCACTGCTTCTTCACTTGGTTGTCCCTCAAGGCACATGCTCCCTGGTGTCTTTGTGAGTCTTAATCACCTCTTATTAGAAGGATATGAGTCAGATTGGGTCAAGGCCTACCCTAATGACCTTTTTTTTTTTTTTTTTTTCTGTTTTGGCATTCCTGTATCAGGGATCAGATCCAAGCCGCAGTTGTGAACCACAACACTGGATCCTTAACCCACTGTGGTGGGCCAGGGATCAAACCTGCATCCCAGCACTTCAGACACCATTGATCCCATTGCACCACAGCATAAACACCCTTGTTTTAACTTAATTACCTCTTCATAGGCCCTACTGCCAACAGAGTCACATTCTGAGGTTTTGGGCACTAGGGCTTCAATAATATGAATTGAAGCAGGAAGGAGACATAAATCAACCCTTAACACCTTCCAAGCAAGCATTCTCTCTTAGATGATAAAACCAAAGGAACGCTCACTTGTGGAACACTGCAGTGCAGCTCGCAATTCAGATTTTCATTCATTCACATTCTGTCAATATTTAACAAGAGCCATTTATGTAATGACAAGGTCCATGTGAAACCAACAGAGAAGTCTTCCCAGAATGTGTGTCTGATTATGTCTCCCTTCAGAAACTCCTGAATGATTTCCCATGGCCTTGGGGGAGTTCCCAAATCTTAGCTTGGTATACAAGGTATTCCATGATGTGGATTCTGCTTATTTATGGCTACAATCCCCTCACAAGGCTTCTGCTCCAGCTAAACTCCTTGAGTATATAGTGACTGCCCAAATTGGTTATGCCAAGTATATGATGCCAGCAAAAAAAAAAAAAAAAAAAAGGATTTATTCAACAAATATTTAATTGTCACCTCCTTTTTGGAATTGTGCTAGACTCTGAGGCAGATAACAAAACCCCATTCTCAAAGATCTCCTAATATAAAGGAAATGTTAGACAAGTAAACAAAAATCACAATCAACTGATGTGCAATGTAGTCTGGATGTATGCAGAAATGTGTCAGAAGCTCGGAGGAGGATCTCCTTAAATTTACAGAGCACTAGTTTCCCCAGTAAAGTAATACACCAACCTTTAAAATTAGACTAAAGAAAAGGCCAGTTTATAGCACAGCCTGTATGTTACATTAATACATTGCTGAAATAAATCAGATATATGGTTCCACCAGTTATTAAGAATAAGTGACATCCTACATAACTAATGAAATAGAAATTGGTTACACACCCTCCAAAGTATGTCAAACCCTAAATTGGAAATTATAATCTCTCCTTGCCAGCATGAACCCATCTTTGGAATGTTTTTTAAACACATACATGAAAATCACATGGGATAATCACTGTACAAGCCACTCCAAGCCTAAGATACTCTATTTCATCAATCACCTGAAATTAGCAGCTGTCATCTGCTGATACAGTTTTAGTATTATGCAATTTGTAGTGAGAATTATTTTATTTATGTTTAAAAAACCATTTGTATGTCTCTCAAGAAGTTACCAAGTCCAGAAATTTGCAAAAGAAAAAAGAAAGAATATGATATTGTTAAACTGCCAAAGTAATGTAGACTGAAAACCTTCCAAGACCACTAAGAAATGCTGGGTGTGGAGTTGCTGTCGTGGTGCACAGAAATGAATCCGACTAGGAACCATGAGGTTGTGGGTGTGACTTGTGGCCTTGCTCAGTGGGTTAAGGATCCAGTGCTGCCATGAGCTGTGGTAAAGGTTGCAGATGCAGCTCAGATCTGACAGTGCTGTGGCTGTGGCATAGGCCGGCAGCTGTAGTTCCGACTGGACCCCTATCCTGAGAACCTCCATATGCCACAGGTGTGGCCCTAAAAAAGCAAAAATAAAATAAAATAAAAGCAATGCCGGGTATGATAAAGGCTTCTTTGGTTTTAGTGCACACTGAGTTCACAGCCAGAAAGAGAAATTTCTGAGTGATCATAATGAAGAGAGAACATAAAAGAAAAGCAGTAATTGATGAGCTGACCAAACACCAACTCAACTGGATGAGTTGCCATTGAGATCAGTTTCCAAGAAGTTTTGGTTTAAATGCCCATATGGGAACATGAAAGAAGTCCTTGAGTTCACCAGAGGTGGGGAGTGAGAAGTGAACCCCCACGTAAAGCCAAGGCTCTCAAAGGGCAGCACCATCACAGAATGACAGACTAACTACAATGTAACCCCTGGCACAAGGATCAAGGAAGGGTGTCTTCACCCAAGTTATGGGTAAGGAAAAATGTTAATGCTGACCCGTCACTTACCATTTTACTGCCTCTCAGTTACAAGTTACTTTTAGTAACTGGACTGTAATAATAGACTGGACACCTTAAGCATTTTCCCTTTATGGTGAGCATGATACAATGCTTTGTCAGTAGAGGGCACTGGAGGGACACTGCAGGAGGAAGAGGGCTTCTCTTCCGGTTCCTTTATGCTGGGTTTGGCTTGCTGTTGTTCCTGTTGCATGTGTGGTATGTGGTGATGTCCAGTGGTGGTCTTCACAGCCCCTCAGTGACCTCAATGCCCCGTACCGGGCCTGGAGACTACCTTTCCATGGCCCTCCTGACACGGATATCATGTGCTCTAGATGTCATGGCCATAATGGCATCCCAAATCCCTGTGAGCACCCACATGACAGACCTGACATTCCTGCATCTCAGAGTTGCTTCCTGCCACGCAACAAATGCATTCAAGTCTAGCCCAGTGAGGTTCTCTGCCTTCTGTGAGCTTAAGCACATCTCACCAATGAGGTATGAATCCTAGGCTGGAGGAGGGGCCTCAGCCCAAGTTTGTCCTTCCTTTCAGCATTCTCTTTTTATCTTTATATTCTCTTTATCATTACCTAATAATTCCTTAAACCAACCTATTTAAATTATTGTATAGTTTCTGTCTCTTGATTAGACCCAGAATAGTACAACTGAGAAATCAAAATCCCTTGCCTATGCCTTATTAAGTTTCAAATTTACACTACCTAGGAGGAATATATGCCAAATTATTGTGAAGGGATACTTCCTCAATCTAGTTTGAATGGCACTCTCACAAAGAAATTTGCTGAATATGAATTCATGATCCAAAATTTTAAAACTCACAAGTAATCTTCATGAAAAAATTGTCAAATAAATATGAGACTTAGAACTACAACTTCTGATAATAAGTTATAAAAGAACAGATTATAAGTATATTTAAAAGAAATGCTGTAACTTACAAGAAATTACCTTAAATATAAATGGACTACACAATTGAATAAAAGACAAAGATGAGCATAGAGGAAGACAAGATGACAGAGTAGAAGGACTTGAGCTCACCTCCTCTCACAAAAGCACCAAAATCACAACTAACTGCTGAATAACCATAGAAAAAAAGACTGAAACCTACCAAAAGTGATATTCTGCATTGATGGAACAAGATAGAAAGCCCAAAAATAAACCCATGCACCTATGATCAGTTAATCTCTGATAGAGGAAGCAAGAATATACAATGGAGAAAGCTAGTCATTTCAATAAGTGGTGCTAGGAAACTATACAGCTACATGTAAAAAGAATGAAATTAGAATATTCTCTAATATCATATGCAAAAAAACCCCTCAAAATGCCTAAAGACCTAAATCTAAGACTAGATACTATAAACTCTAAGAGGAAAACATAGGTAGGACCCTCTTTGACATAAATTACAGCAATATCTTTTTAGATCAACCTCCTGGAGAAATGAAAATAAAAACAAAAGTAAACAAATGGGACCTAATTAAACTTACCAGCCTTTTCATAGCAAAGGAAACCATAAACAAAATGTAAAGATAACCCACAGAATGGGAGAAAATATTTGCAAACAGTGTAACTGACAAGGGGTTAATTTCTAAAATATGCAATATAGCTCATGCAGCTCATTATCAAAACATAAACAACCCAATCAAAAAATGGACAGAAGGTCTAAATGAACATTTCTCCAAAGAAGACATACAGATGGCCAAAAAACATACAAAAAGATGCTTAACATCACTAATTATTAGAAAAATGCAAACCAGAACTACAATGAGATATCATCTCATACCAGTCAGAATGGCCAACATCAAAAAGTCTACAAATAATACATGCTGGAGAGGGTGCAGAGAAAAAGGAACCCTCCTACACTGTTGGTGGGAATGTAAATTGGTACATCCACTATGAAGAACAGTATAGAGGTTCCTTAAAAAACTAAAAATGGAACTACTGTAATATCCTGCAATTCCACTCCTGGGCATATATCAGAAGACAACCCTAATTTGAAAAGACACATGCACCCCCAATTTTCATTGTAGTGCTATTTACAATAGCAAGACATGGAAGTAACCTGAATGTCCATTGACAGATGCATGGATAAAGAATATGGGGGTACCTATATATAATGAAATATTAATATTACTCGGCCATAAAAAGAAATGAAATAATGCCAGTTGCAGAAACATGAATGCACCTAGAGGTTATCATACTAACTGAAATAAGTCAGACGGAGAAAGACAAAAACCATGTGGCATCACTTATATGTGGAATCTAAAAAAAAACCGAAAAAAAATGAATTTATTAACAAAAGAGAAACAGATTTACAAACTTAGAAAACAAACTTATGGTTACCAAAGGGAAAAGATATGGAGGGAGATAAATTAGGAGTTTGGATTAACATATACACGCTACCATATATAATAATAGATAATCAACAAGTACCTACCATATAGCAGAAGAAAACTACTCAATATTCTATAATAATCTGTATGGAAAAGAATCTGAAAAAGAATAGGTATATTCTTAACATAATCACTTTCTGTACACCTGAAACTAATACCACATTGTAAATCAAGTATACTCTAATATAAAATTAAAATAAAATAAAATAAAAAAATTTATAAAGAATACATATATTTGGGAAAAAGACAAAGATAGTATGATCTTTGTTTTAGATGGTATTTACATGGATATGTTCATTCTGTGAACATGTATACAGTTATCCTTTTATAACTATTCACTTATGTGAATATACTCTATCATTCCTATATATGTTTCTAAACATATATATACATTTATATGGAATTTGTAGGTCAAAGAAACTAGAAGTGTTTTAGAAAAAAATCACAATAAAATACTGTATATCAAAGGTTTGGGGATATAGATAAGCAGTACTTATAGAGAAGAAATTCATGATTTAACTACATCATAAAGAAAAAAATCGATGAATTAGAAATTAAAGAAATGACACCAAGAAAACAGTAAATTTCAAAGAAGGTAGAAAGAAGGATATCACAAGTTTAGTTGCCTAAGACACTGCAAATATTAGTAGCTCTTCTAGTGTTAATTCATCCTTGCCTTCGTGATAGATATCCCATCTGTGCAAAAAGAACACCTGAGCCTTGAAACCACTTTTGCCCTGAGGGTTTTGGTTGATCTAGGCAAACTTGGACTTCAGTTTGGCAGCTTCATGGAGGGAGAAAAAAAGAAGCGATGACCCTGGGCTCACCCTGAGCCTAGGAATCTAACAGAAAACCCCCTTCCTTATCAGGCTGCTTTCAAAAGATGACACCCTCAGAGAAAAATAAACTGGAAGTAAATCCACCCTGAACCCAGCACCAGAGCTCCAGTAAGTGTCACCTCATGCTGAGGGCAGCTTGTGTTCAACTGAACTCCCCAGTTCCTCCTTTTCCTTAAATTTCAGTCTGTTAGTTCCTTACAATCTTTTCATTACTGTAACATTTTTACTAAATTTAAAATGTTTTATATACATATATATTTTAGATAGCATTTACATTGATGAGAAAGGGCTTGAATTACCTAGCTGTTATCATAAACCAAACCTCTTTATAAGTGGTAAAAGTATAAAAATCTCTCTGGGAGTTATACACATCAGCTTAAGGCTAATGGTTGTTACCTGTGAGATGGAAGAGAAGAAAAAGAGATGGAGATGGGTCTTTAGCTTTATTTGTAATGTTCATATCTTTAAATGAAAACATAAAATATGAAGCAAATTTATAAAATTCCAACACAGGTTAAATTCTGGCAGTAGGCAGAAGCAGACATTGATGGATCACTTGCCCAAAGTCCATTCTCTTTTTCTTTCTTATTAATGAAACCTCAATTTTGATAAGATTGGTAATGTTACCTTTCCAAAGTTTCTTATAGCCTGGAATGGCCATATGACATTGTTCTGGCCAATGAGAGATGGGTAAAAGTCCCAGAGAAGGGCTTCTTAATTCAACAAAAATTACAAGGTTCTGTGTATGGAGAAGACCTTTTTCTGTCTTCTTTTGGCTTGGAATAGAAAAGACGACAATGGAAGCAGTCTTCAGATCATGAGGTTCAAAATGACTTAAGGTAGTGCTAAGGGTAGAGGAGAAGCAAGAGAGAAATCTGATCTTTGCAGGCCTAAGATACCATATCAGCTTTGGACTGTCTGCCTCCAAACTTCTTCTTACAGCAGAAATTTTTTTTTTTTTTTTTTTTTTTGTCTTTCTAGGGCCACACCCATGGTATATGGAAGTTCCCAGGCTAGGGGTTGAATTGGAGCTGCAGCTGTTGGCCTTTGCTATAGCCACAGCAATGCCAGAGCCAAGCCATGGCCACGACCTACACCACAGGTCACAGCAACACTGGGTCCTTAACCCACTGAGCAAGGCCAGGGATTGAACTGTGTCCTCATGGATACGAGTTGGGTTTGTTTTCACTGAGCCACTATTTTTCATTTTTCGTTACAAACTCCTGAACCTAATCATGTACAGTACATTGGTACATAGATTTTATTATATTATTTTCTATATAATGAAATACCTCATAATTTTAAATTATTTTAAAATTTAAAAAGGTAACGGAAAATACAGGAAAGTATGAACAATTTTACCTAATGAGTTCAGTCTCTCTTCCCTGTTTAGGGTGGCTGGAGGGAATTAATGGCTGTATCAATATAATTCTTTCTGTTTCTGAGAAATTTCTTGGGCAGAATCTCATTCCTATTTCAGGCTTGAAAAAGAAATCAAAATGGGGTAGTGGAGTAGGGCTCAATTCTGCTTTGTCAGATAATCTCTGCTGTGGTTCTGAACACAAGCAGGAATGAGGATAGTCTTGTCTGCTTGACACTCCAAGTCCAGCTGTGGAGTGAAGCCAGTTTGACTGTTGTTACTGACATCGCTTACTCTAACAAAGCTTGGTGGCCTGTGACCCCTAAATATTGTGTCATATGGTGTCACATTAAGATGTTTCATTAGCAAACAACAGGAAAAAACTAGTTGGTTGAGGCAGAAAGAGAAGGTACAGGAAGATAAGCTCACAAGATAACTGGAAAGGGAAACTGAAGTAATCAAAGTGGGAGGATGCAGAAACGACTATCCTCAAAGAATTTAGTAGCAGGAATAGCTCACAGGTCTTTGCAGTCATTGATTAACTAAGTGACTCCAGTCATTTATCTCATCTTGTGACACTCCAGTCCAAATTCAAAGTCCCAAGTTTTTTTTTTCTTGTGTGTGTGTGTGTAGATGTGTGTGTGAGGGAGAGAGTGAGAGAGAGAGAGCGAGAGAAAGAGACAGAGATTTCTTAGCTACGCATAATAAGCCTTAGGCCTTCTTGTCTGCTACCAGGGTTTGGACTTGAAGAACATGACAAAGCCTTTAGATTCTGAAAGCAAGAGCATGCCACTCATCTGTCATCTCTCTGCACGTATGTAGAAGGGCTGCTGCTCTGAAAGTTAGTTGGACCATTGTGGCAAAGGGCTCTGTGTGCCAGGTAGCTAAAAAAATGACAACAATCTACAGTTGAGGTATATGTGCAGAAAGACACTAGTTTATTTATCCTAGAGATTTTCTTAATCACTATTTTTTGACAATGTTGAGTTACACAAATATTGCTAGTAGGGAATCCTGTTTTTTGCAGGTATTACTTTTTATATTTATTTATTTCCCCAATAGATTATTTTTTTTCCTACTGTACAGCATGGTGACCCAGTTACACATACATGTATACATTCTTTTTTCTCACATTACTTTCTAGCAGTGTTATTTTTTCCCCATTATGTTGAAGTTTATTAACTAAATGGCAATTTGTTTTCCTCAGAACTTGGGTTGACATTTCTATTTACTTTTCATTTGTCTTTTGGTATGCAATTGAAACCACTGAAGAATGAAGCAAAACATATTTAAATTTTAAGTTTTGAAAAAACCGTTCTGGTTTATGGTTCAGAATAATGCATGAACACACATAAATATATCTCCTCTTTCTCCAGAGACTACATTAAGATGGCATTAAAGACATGAAAAGGACAAAGTCAACAATGAGGAGAATCAGAAGGGACCATGGATGGATGAGAGATTTCAACACATTTACACAAAATGAAAAGAAGATAGAGACTTTCACTTCTGGGAGTAGAGTGGGTCAAATATTCTGAAGTGTACTGTTGCTAAAAAATAGGTCCTGCATAAATTACAACAAATATGACTCTAAATCTATTACTTAGATCACTAGAAAGTGAAAAAAATCTCTAAAAGCTGAAAGTCAGTAAAAGAGGAACAGAAGAAGAGGAGAAGGAGAGAAAAGGGAGGAGGAGGAGCACACAAAGAAGAATAAAGCCAGACCAGTACAATAAAGTGTCATCTTTCATGCCAGCTATGTGCTTATGATACCACCAAGCTATGGGATTTTGTGTGATAAAAAGAAAAGGATATACAGGAAAGCCAGGACTGGGGAAAACACTCCAAACTTGTAGAGTCTCATAAACATTTACTGAAATATAATAAAAGTAAATAAGTATATACATGAAAGTTTCATTTTCTAACAAATGAGTATAACAGCAGTCATACTCTCTCTAAGCATTATGTTTGCTTGCTATAGTGAAATCTCATAGTTTCTGAGTCATGGAGAAAAGTAGAAGGAAAGAACATCATTCTTAGGCTGAAGGTTATTATACTAGAGGTGGAGTGTTACAGCTCACTGTTTTTCCTTTTTCTGCTCTGGCTTAAAATAGAAGCCCCACCTTTGCTGTTTCCCAGTTTTTCTCCTTCCACAAAGAATCTGTACATGAGCTCCAGATGGGTCCAGACACAGTGTGCCAACCTGCTGCTCTGCACTCTGCAGCCACGAGCTCCCTTGCAAACACTCCCCAGACCCACCTAGCACAGAAGATAACTGGGATGTGTCCACTGGCCCTTTTGAACATTTTCTTCACAGTGTTGTCTCTGATGGAAACACGATATGGACTCCTTTGTTTCTTGGATATCACACATTCGTTTCTTTTGAAATTGTAGTTCCAGGCTTCCATTCAAAATTTGAGGCTTTCTTTTTTGGTCACCACTTGGATTCACATAACCAGAATGTTTTCCTGTGTTTGGAATGCTGTCTTAAATATGTATATTAAAAAGAATACACAAACTGCGGAGAACAATTCAATGCATACTTGTAGATTAGATGGATAAATTGAGAAAAGAGGAAAGTTGAAGGGTGTATGTGTGCTTATATGGGTGCATGCATGTGCATCTGTGTGTTTTGTAGCCTTTCATGAAACATTATGTTTGGTAGATTTTTTCCAATCTTTAAAACTTTGTTGAAGTCTAGTTGATTTACAATGTTGTGATAATTTCTGCTGTAAAACAAAGTGATTCAGTTATACATGTATCCATTCTCTTTCAGATTCTTTACCCAGATAGATTATCACAGAATATTGGATAGAGTTCTCTGTGCTATACAGCAGGTCCTTGTTGGCCAATCATGCCATATACCTCAGTGTACATATTCCAACCCCAACCCCCAGTCCATCCTCCCACCCCCACCTGTCCTCTTTGGTAACCTTAAGTTTTCAAAGTTTGTGACTGTTTCTGTCTGCAAGTAAATTAATTTGTATCTTATTTTTAGATTCCACATGTAAGTGATACCATATTATGTTTGTCTTTTACTAACTTCACCTGGTATGATAATCTCTAGGTCCATTCACATTGCTGCAAATGGCATTATTTCATTCTTTTGTATGGCTGAGTAATATTCCACTGTATATATGTACCACTTCTTTATCCATTCCTCTGTCAATGGATATTTAGTCTGCTTCCATGTCTTGGCTATTGTAAATAGTGTTGCAATGAACATTCTGGTAAGCGTATCTTTTCAAATTAAGGTCTTTGCCAGATATATGCCCAGGAGTGGGATTGGCAGATCATATGATAGTTCTATTTTTAGTTTTTTAAAGAAACTCCATACTGCTTTCCATAGTGTTTGCATCAATTTAGATTCCCACCAACAGTCTAAGAGGGTTCCCTTTTCTCCACATCCTCTCCAGCATTTATTGTTTGTAGATTCTGGCTGGTGTAAGGTGGTACTTCATAGCAGTTTTGATTAGTGATGTTGAGCATATTTTCAGGTATTTTTTGGCCATCTGTATGTCTTCTCTGGAGAAATGTCTATTTAGATCTTCTGCCCGTTGTTTATGTTTTTTTTTTTTTTAATATTGAGATGCAGGAGGTGTTTGTATATTTTGGAGATTAATCCCTTGTCAGTTGTTTCATTTGCTAATATTCTCTCCCATTCTATGGGGTGTCTTTTTTTTTTATGGTTTCCTTTGACGTCCAAGAAATTTTAAGTTTAATTAGCCCCATTTGTTTATTTTTGTTTTTTTCATTCCTCTTAAGTGGATCTGAGAAGATATTGTTGTGGTTTATGTCAAAGGGTATTCAGCCTGTTTTCCTCTAAGAATTGCTGTTTTTGTTTGTTTTGTTTGTTTGGCTTTTTAGGGATGCACCTGCAGCATATGGAGGTTCTCAGGCTAGGGGTCAAATCAGAGCCATATCTGCCGGCCTGCACCACAGCCACAGCAACGTGGGACCCAAGCCATATCTGCAACCTATACCACAGCTCATGGCAATGCTGGATCCTTAACCCACTAATCAAGGCTAGGGATCGAACCCACATCCTCATGGATACTAGTCAGGTTTGTTAACCAGTGAGCCACAATGAGAACTCCAACGAGTTTCATAGTATCCATTCTTATATTTAGGTTTTTAGCCATTTTGAGGTTATTGTGTATATTGTTTAGAGATTGTTTTTCGTTTTTTTTTTTTTTAGAACTGCACCCACAGCACATGAAGGTTCCCAGGATAGGGGTCCAATTGGAACTATAGCCACTGGTCTATGCCACAGCCACAGCAATGCCAGATCCTAGCCGCGTCTGCAACCTACACCACAGCTCATGGCAACGCCAGATCCTTAACCCACTGAGTGAGGGCAGGCATCAAACCTGCAACTTCATGGTTCCTAGTCGGATTCATTTCTGCTGTGCCACAGTGGGAACTCCTATGTTAGAGAGTGTTCTAATTTCATTCTTTTCCATGCAGCTGCCCAGTTTTCCCAGCAACACTTATTGGAGAGACTATCTTTTCTCCATTGCATGTCCTTTCCCCCTTGTCATAGATTAGTTGACGATAGGTGTGTAGGTTTGTTTCTGGGCTCTCTATCCTGTTCCTTAATCTATATTTTTGGTTTTGTGCCAGTACCATACTTTTTTTTTATGACTACAGCTTTGTAGTACAATCTGAAGTCAGGGAACCTGATCCCCCTTGCTCCATTTTTCTCAGGATTGCTTTGGCTGTTTGGGGTCTTTTGTGTTTCCACATAAATTTTAAAATATTTTGTTCTAGTTCTGTGAAAAATGCCATTGGTAATTTGATAGGTATGCACTGAATCTGTAGATTGCCTTGGGTAGTAAAGTCATTTTGACAATATTGATTCTTCCAATCCAAGAGCATGGTTTATCTTTCCATCTGTAATGTCCTCTTTGATTTCTTTTGTCAGTGTCTTACAGTTTTCAGAGTATAGGCTCTTTGTCTCTTTAGATAGGTTTATTCCTAGGTATTTTATTCTTTTTGATGTGATGATTAAATAGGATTTTTTTCCCTAATTTCTCTTTTTGATCTTTTATTGATAGTATATAGAAATTTTTTTTTTGTCTTTTTTGTTGTTGTTGTTGTTATTGTTGTTGTTATTTCTTGGGCCGCTCCCGCGGCATATGGAGGTTCCCAGGCTAGGGGTTGAATCGGAGCTGGAGCCACCGGCCTACGCCAGAGCCACAGCAATGCGGGATCCGAGCTGCGTCTGCAACCTACACCACAGCTCACGGCAACGCCGGATCGTTAACCCACTGAGCAAGGGCAGGGACCGAACCAGCAACCCATGGTTCCTAGTCGGATTCGTTAACCACTGTGCCACGACGGGAACTCCAGAAATTATTTTGTGTATTAATTTTGTCTCCTGTAACTTTACCAAATTCACTGATGAGCTCTAACAGTTTTCTGTAGCATCTTTAGGATTTTCTGGCTTTTTTTTAAATCTAATGATCGACTCAAGCACAAGCGGAGTCAAATGTGAAAAGTCATGAATAGGCTTTCTATTTCTAGGCTTTCAATTTCTAGTTTTGGTGACTTTATTTATCTTCTACTTATTTACTTGAATATATAAGTTAACACATTACAAACAAAACAGAAGAAATTGTAATGTTGGAAAACGTAAGATAGCCCCAGAGGCAAATGTTATTAACACCTCTCTAATCTGTAGACTAATCCTTTGGTCCACAGCAAAGTAAGTAAGCTTAATCTCAGTTTCATCCATTAAGATCATTAAAGGGAGCTGAAGCATCCTTGGTGGCACCCTAGTAAGGGCCAGAAACAAATGCCCAGTTGCTCTGGATGAAATGAAAGTAACCAAATTTAGGCTCTTAGGATTCCCACAAGCCAAACTTCTTCATGAACACAGAACCATTTTAAATTTTAAACAAAAAAATTAATAAATCAAGTGATATATAAAAGGGTTGTATATCACAATTAAGTAGCGATTATCCTAGTATTTCAAGGGCAGTTTAATATTTGCAAATCAGTACATATAATTTACCATGTTAACAGAGAAAAAGAGGTATAGGTGATATGGTCATCTCAATAGGTATATAAAAAAGCATTTAATAATTACTCTTAGCAAATTAGGAACAGAAGTAAACTTCCTTAATCTGATAAAGAGTATCCCTATAAACATCTACAGCAAACACCTTATTTCATGGTGAAATTTTAAAAGCATTACCTCTAGAGATGGGATGTGAAACAAGGATGATTTCTATCTTTACTTTCATTCATCACTGTGCTGGTTCTAGCCAATGCAATAAGGCAAGAAAAAAGCATCATTAAGGATTGGGAAGAAAAAAAATTCTACTTCATTCACAGATAACATAGCTATGTACACAAAACTCTAAGAACATCAAAAAGGTTTTGAATTATTAAGAATTATTTGAATTATTAAGAATTATTAAGTAAATTAAGCAAAATTATTAAAGATCCAAAACACTGCTCTTATGTCAGAATAAACAAAAAGAATATGAAAAATTTAAATGATCCCATTATACTAGCATCAAAAATTCAAACCTTCAAGGAAATGCAAATAAAAAAAAAACACAGTATTACATGACTATGCACACAAGAAAATGGTTTATAACAAAAAAATCAGAAGATACAAAATAGTGGCAAAGAAGTGGGGCAAAATAAGTCTTCTACACTGCTAGTAGGAGTGCAAATTAGTGCAACTACTTTGGAAAATTTTTTGGCACTACCTAGTACAGCTGAACATATACGTACTCTATGACCTAGTATTTCCACTTATAGGCATATACCCAATAGAAATGTATATATAAGTTCACCAAAAATGTGTAATAATGCTTACTGTAGTACTTCCAAATAACCAAATATTGGAAACATTGTAAGTGTCCATCAACATTAGGCTGGACAAATAAAGTATGGTACGTTCATGTAATAAAATAAAGAAAAAAAGAAGGGAATGACATATAAGCACATCAACAATAGGAATACGTCTCACAAACATAATGTTGGACAACAAAAACAAAAAGCCAGATACCACAGAGGACATAGTGAACAGTTACATTTACAGTTAACCCTCCACATGTGTAGGTTCTGCATCAGCAGATTCAGCCAACTGTGGATTGACACAAAAGGCAGACTATGAAATCAAACCCTTACAGGGACTTGAGCATACCTAGATTTTGGTTTCCATGGAGGTTCTGCAACCAACCAAGAGTCAACAGTATACAAAATTTTAAAAGAGACTGAACTTATCTACAGTTTTAGAAGTCAGAATAATGGTTACATTTGGTAGAAAGTTGTAAGTGGAAGCAAGCACAAAGGGATTTCTGGGTGGTTATAAAGTTCTATTTCTAGATCTAAGTGCTGGTTGCAGAGATGTGTTCACTTACCAAATTTTTCCCTTATGATTTCTGCACTTTTTGTGTATAATAACATTTCAATTAAAAGATTTTTTTTACAAAGGAAAAGATAAGGCAGAGCCTAAAGAAACTGGGAGATGAAAGGGGATGATAAAGGTAAAAAGAGAGGGAACAACGTTTTCATCTTAAAAAGTGGAGACTCAATAGATATTATTTTTCATGAAACAAGTAGTGTAGGCTTAACAATTTTGAGGTTGCAAAGATGGAGAAACCAAGACAGGTGTCAAAATTGCAAAACGAGGTGTGTGGCAAAGAGGGTGGCGTAATGAACCAAATTTGCATTTGCGACAGCAGAAAATTAATGGACACTGCCAAAACTAGATAAAGAAACTAAGTATCTTAAAAAAACAATTATTTTTCTTTCTCATAATTCTGGGGATTTGCTCAGTAGTTCCTCATTGATTTTGCTAGGGCTCACCATGGGCTGTGTTCCCCTGGAGAGATGTTTGGGCTGGGCTGGAGAGTCCAATCCAAGGTGTCTTATTTGCACATCTGTCTGTTAAAGCTGGCTGTCAATTGGGGTCCTTCAGTTCTCCCCTACATGGCCACTCACTTATGTAGGATTGACTGGCTCCTCTAAAGGACAGCATGTCTCAGGACAGCATTCCAAAAGGCCAAAAGCAGAAGCTGCAAGGCCTATTAAAAGCTTAGACTTAAGTTTTGCAAAATATCACTTCTGCCTTAAGCTACGGAACAAAGGATGTGCCAGGGCCAGCCCAGATTCAGGATGTGGGGAAATAGTTTCAGTCTCTTGATGGAGGGAGCTACAAAGTCACATTGTAAAGGGGTGAACATAACAGAAGGAATTCGTGGCCACATTTGCAATCTACTACCATCTGCCCTCTGTTCACAATTATTTACATTTCTCCCTCATGCAGAAGAACAAAAACAGAAAGTTTAAATCGATTGTTTCTGGGAAGCAGAACAGAAGGTAAGGGAAAGAGGAGACAGGAATTTTTTTATCCTAAGTCTTTGCATATTATTATTTTTAAAAACATACATGCTGTATAAAAATTAGTATTCCTAATGTAATATCCGTTTTGGTGCATATAAATTTCTTGCTTTGAAGAGAACAACAGGAAAGGCATTTTCTCCTATTCTCATTTAATAAATGCTGGAAAATACCTACTGAATGTGGATTTTAAGAAATGTAAGATCATTAAACTACTCAATACCAACATTCTTCAGTTCTGTTCTACCCACTAAAGATTCCCTTTAAAAATGTGACTCTGTATATGAAAAATACTTCTTAAACTCTAAATGTTTTATAACCCAGTATACATTATCCATTGCTACTGTTTCTACATTGTGCCCAGCATGGTATTAAGCTGTGTGAGGCCACAAAAGGACTAGAAAATAAGATTCCTGCCAGCCAGGAATTAACAGTCTAGATGAAGAGAAAAGGCAACACCCATAAACCAATTATAAGACATACCAGAATATAAGGGGCCATGAAGACAGGGACATTACTCTTTGTTCATCGCAGCCTCATCACAACCCCACACACAGTAAGACCTTGATAGGTATGTGCTAATGGAGGATGGATCAATTACCTGGCCGCCCAAAGTTCAGAGCGTGGACACAGTACTGATTGGAGGTGCTGGAAGAATTTAAGAGGCAACAACCAGAGTAGGTGGTTGCATTCAGCCATGGCATCACAGCCAGGTTTATTTCCCATCAGGATATGACAAAGTCATAGTGCCTGCCACCAGAGGGGAAGATGAATATTCCAGCCCAGAAAATGAAAGACTCAGACATAGGAAGGAGTTCAAACCAGCCTGAATGGAAGCAGAGAAAGTCAGGGCTGCTGGATATCAGAGACTGCCCACCTTGTGCCCCTGCGGAAGTTGGGCAGAGAGAGGAAGTAGGGGTGGGAAAGAGTGGACAGGATGGAATGGCAAGTGATGGGAAGAACACAGGGCACCTGAGAAAGAGGTAGGGAACAAATCCTACCACCCAGAGGGACACAGCAGTGCCCCATCACAAGTACTGCTGCCCCTCCATATAGAGGAATCCCAAATATTCCTCATACTAGTAGTCAACACCCCATTCATTCTAGAATTAGCAGGGAAAACAGGGGTGAATTGGACATTCTCCAGCTCCCCAGGACCTTAAAGCCTTTTACAGCTGGAGAGACACCAGTTGCATGTTAACTTAGGGTCTTGGAGCCTCCCAGAATGGTGGAAAGCTGGTCTCTGAGCTCAGGCACCCCTGAGTTCCTATATGGGTTCCAGTGCTCATTGCTCAAGATCCCTAGGCAAGCTGACCTTTAATAAGTCTCAGTTTTTGTTCCCTGACCAGTCTCTGCTTCACAGATTGTGAGGATACAATGAGGTCCTCTATGCAAAGATATTAGAGGACCTACATGCTTTACCACTGTTAGGGAGAGCCACAGGCTGTGAGACCTGGGAGGCTGGGTGGAGGTGCTGGTTTTGATCTGGGGACTTGAAAATAAGCAGAATTTATATAAGCATAGATGGACTAGCCATGGCATCTCACATGGGAGCAAGGAGAACAAAGCCCCAATGCAGAAAAATAACATGTGGAGGGAGCCACAAAGCTTTCTATTTGATTGGCTGTGTCAGATACAAGAAAGCTTTATCTGGAAGGGAAGATGGGTGCCCTGGGTGTCCTGGGGTGTCTAGAGCAAGAAATGCAGACCTTATTCTAGAGTCAGCAGGGAACCATGAAAGGTTTGAGCAGGGATGTGAGTCTTAGGTGAGAAGTGGGGTGGGAGGCTGGTAAGGATGGACTAGATACGAAAGACCTGCTCTGGGATGGGACAGGTGGGTGGGTGCCTTTCAAGTAGGTCACCTCTGACATGTTCTAGGAAAGACCCACAGCTGAGAAGTAGTTCTTAGGACTTTATCTCTTTCACAACTGGCTTCAAAGGGTAGAAGACTGGGTGACAAGAGAGGAGATAAAGGGCCATGTTAATGATTGGAGAGGCAACCTAGTTCAGGAAAATATTGATACAACTCTTCTAATCATTGCCCAAGAAGGTATCTACAAGGGAGCTGGGAAGAACAGCTCCGCAGCCCTGACAAAAGCTAAAGTCCAGACATGGTCTGGCCTTGGGCAAAATGAAAAATGGATTTCTATCTCTCCCTCCTACCTTTTCTAGAGTCCCACTGTATTATTAGCCCCTCCCCTTTCCTCAACTGCCCTGAGCCCATGGCCACATCCAAATACACTATGTCTCTGTGTGCAGGTATGATGTAGACATGTGAATGCCCACGATGCTGTTCCCCAGCTGCAGGACTTTGGGCAGGTGACTTATCTTGGTCACTTGAGACCTCTGCGGTAAATTGAGGTAAAAGTGAGTCCCTTGAGCAGTGGATGTACTGCTGAGGAGCATTAGTCTCTTCCTCTAACCTAGAGAGAAATCTATTGAAATCCTATGGGCACTGGACACGGAGCCCCCGTATGTCCCTGACCTCAAGGACTGCTGAGTGTATGTGCAAAGTGGTCATGTGCTTCTCTTTCAGGTTGATCCTAAGTACACAGATGTTGTTTCCTCATGATATGAAAATATGTCACAATCTGTGAGAACATTTGAACTTTTAATAAACTTAGAGTCAGGTTCTAGGGTAAATTTTCCTAAGACTTGCAGGTGTCCTCAGACCAAATTGCTTATTTAATGAAGAAATTACAGGATGCGTTGATACTGGTAAATCAATTCCAGAATGAAATCTGATTCCATACATTTTTATGCTGGTATTAAAGTAAAACAGATTTATATAATACCCCTTTTGAACCTGGCAATGATATAATTAAGACTGTTGTCATTGAGAAGTCTCCACGAATATCACGTATGTGTGAGATGAAAATGGACTCCTGGAGTTCCCGTCACGGCTCAGTGCTTAATGAATCTGACTAGGAACCATGAGGGTTTGGGTTCGATCCCTGGCCTCACTCAGTGGGTTAAGGATCTGGCATTGCCGTTAGCAG
Source organism: Phacochoerus africanus (assembly GCF_016906955.1). NCBI lineage: Eukaryota > Metazoa > Chordata > Mammalia > Artiodactyla > Suidae > Phacochoerus > Phacochoerus africanus. The sequence goes on along the minus strand of NC_062545.1, from coordinate 115,740,770 downwards.
TGGTGTAGGTCACAGACTTGGCTTGGATCCCGAGTTGCTGTGGCTGTGGCGTAGGCCGGTGGCTACAGCTCTGATGAGACCCCTAGCCTGGGAACCTCCACATGCCGCAGGAGCGGCCCTAGAAAAGGCAAAAAAAAACAAAAAAAACACAAAAAAAACAATAAAATTGGCCCTCTCATGCTTTCTCATTGGGAAGACAAAATCCATGACAACTTTTATCCTCACTAACTCAAATTCTGACTAGGGTTTGGGGCTAGAGTCTAAGTTTCTATCTTTATATTAAAGAGGCTACTCAGTAACAAATGCAAATTTAAGACTATAGAACTCACACAAGTCCACATGAAACACTAGAGTTCAAGTGTGTTAGAGGCACCATTTAAATAGAATATAGTCTTCTCCTATTTGATCTCCAGTGGGCTTTATTTGCAGCATTTTCTTAGCTCAAGTGAACTTTTTTTTTTTTTTTGGTCTTTTTGCTATTTCTTGGGCCACTCCCACGGCATATGGAGGTTCCCAGGCTAGGGGTCAAATCGGAGCTATAGCTGCCAGCCTACGCCAGAGCTACAGCAACACAGGATCCGAGCCGCGTCTGCAACCTACACCACAGCTCACGGCAACGCCGGATCGTTAACCCACTGAGCAAGGGCAGGGATCGAACCTGCAACCTCATGGTTCCTAGTCGGATTCGTTAGCCACTGCGCCACCACGGGAACTCCAAGAGAACTTTTTTTTTAATAAAAATTGAATTCAGTTAAATGGAAAAAAATTGAAAACAATAAAACTGAATTTTAAAACATCTCTGAGTAATTCATGCTGAACTTTATTCTATCTAGTCTGAACACATCAGGTTTCACATGTTAAGGATAACTCTGAAAGCAGCCTTGCAGTTACTTTCAAACCATTAAGGCCTTCCTTTCATCATAATTACCTCATGATAGGGAATGAATGTGAGAGAATAAGAACTATACTTCAATAAAAAATAAAATGATGAGAAACATTTTGACACTGGACTTCTCATAAGACTAAATGTCAGTAAAAACGGGAGGGAAAACGAATTTTGAAGATAGAATTGTATATTCAACCAAACTGTCAATTAAGTGTAATTTATCTAAATAAAGACATTTTCAGGCAAACAAGGCCTCAAAAAACTACTTCTCACATTCTTAAGAAGTTACTTAAGGACATACCTCAAAAAGAGAAAGACATGGGATCCATACAACAGTGGTGACAACCTAGGAAGGTTATACAGAAAAATCTCAGGACAGCTGTCCAGAAAAGAGTGACAGGTCCTAACTCAGGTCAGGGAGCCTAAGACCATGAGAAAGATAAGAGCCCTGCAAGAAAAACTCTGTCTGAAAGGCTACTAAAATTGAAGCTCTGGGAAAGTCACAGTCTTCTTTCTGTCAGAATGAAAGAAAGAGAGGGAGGGAGGAAGAAAAGAGAAAGGTAAAATAGGAATAATGTCAGGAAGACCGAAGGCTGCAGAAGGTAGTAATCCAAAGCAAAGGAAAATGTGACATGATTTTAAGTAATGAATAGAGTGAAAGACAAGAAAAACCATTTTACTTTGATGTTACTGTGCTTCCTCCCTTTCAAGTAGCCTGACACGGGACACGTAGAGCAGTATATACAACTCAAGGATGCTGCCCCTCCCTGTATTGGGCAATAATTAAGTAACCACAATAATACAAATGCCTTTTGAGTTACAACTTTTAAAATCAACCCCAGATAAAGCATCGAAGACTTTATTACAATTGTAGAACTGAATACAAATCTTATGAATGTCGATAACATAAAAGCAAAATGTAGCTGACAAAAGGAGCTCTAGGTTAATTCAACGAGTTAGCTTACACTCCTACAAGAATGAAATTGCTGAGGAAGAATCCAAAGCAATCACATCACTAGGAAATGCCAAAATCCTAATTTTGGTAAATTCAGCAAATTTGTTATTCTTCAAATTTCATTGTAGAGAACTGGGCTACTTCTTACAGGAAGTAAAAGATTAAAGAGAAAGACTGACAACTTTAAGGGGAGTAAAATACTGACTGAAGGTGACAGAACAAGAAATCGAGCTTTAAGCACAGTATTTAAGTGTAAAATATTCACAATATAGGAATGTTTAGAAAATGAAATAACTATCAAACATCAAGAAGGGACGAGGTAGAGAAAGTACTGGGCCATGTGACCTAAATCTCATCTATCATAATAAGGAGTCAATAGCATGTTCTAAAGCTGATGAAATCTCAAGTAACAATTATACAAGCATATTATTTTGAACTACAGAATAAGTCACAGAATAATGAAAAGGAGAAACAGTTAATAAAATTTGCCTCAGAAGGATGGGACTGGGGGTTGAGGGAGGTAGGGCAGGAGATGTTGTTTTTCAATGTAAGCTTGCTTTTGCTGTTTTATTTTTACATCCAAGTGCACCTGTTGTGTCAATAAAACTTCCAGGAGTATGTATATGTATATTTGTGTTTTCCTTATAGGCAAGAACTATACCTTAGCTATCTTGTTTTTCTAGGTCTATCCTAGTAGTCAACACAATAGCAGTAAAATAGTAGCAACAATAACAGTAAAATCATCTATTTTGGGGGGAGGTGAAGGAGAAAAAGATAGCTTTATTGTTTTGCCAGGCAAAGGGGGCCACAGCAGGCTAATGCCTTAAAGACTGTGCCCCCTCAAAATCATCTATTTTTAAGGACCTACCATATCTCAAACATGTTCAAGTGCTTCACATAAATATTATTGTTCCTTACACAACCCAGCAAGGTAAATATTCTACATTTCTAATGAGGAAATGGAGTTCAAAAAAAAGAAAACTCATTGCATCTGTTGTAAATAACTGGGAAAAAAAAAAAAAAGCAACTGGTTAATGGCAGAATTTGAACCCAGCAGGATTTGAATCTGAGTCTGACTGTCTCTAAAATCTTGTTCATTTTTTTAAAAAACTAAATCAGCATTTATAGGAATGATTGTGAATGAATGATTAGAATAAATGAAATGAACGTCAAAACTTAAAATGAATGTCAGTTACATTATTCCATGCCTCAGAAAATACCATTCTATCTTTCTACAAGCATCACCACCTAAAACCAAAAAAACTTTAGATTCATAAACCTCCTGTGTCTGAAATAACTTGAGGCTGCTATGTGAAGTAACCAGTAAGGTCTGGTGGAAGCCAGAGGGAAAATTTAGATTCTCAAAATTAAGCGAAGAGATTTTTGTCCAGTAATAGAACAAGCTGAAATAATCCAGACTGTAAATCACTAGGTAGTAAATACATATTGACTCAATGTCCACACTCTCAGCTTTCTGGACTAAAATATTATTTTCATGCAGATTTAAATGGTTTAGGGATTAGGGCTTAATGCAGAATTAGTTTGCCTAAGTGGCTCTGTCTCTGAGCCCAAAGGTGGTCACATGGATGCAAGAGTGTGCTCTTGAGAAAGAGCACAGCACTGGTGCCTGTGCCTTTTTGATCATTTTCTCTGTCAATAAATACGGCAGAGTGTATCCCTCTCTATCACATACGTTCTACTGGATTAAGATATGCATTATGGCATATACAGTGATATAGAAAAAAGAATGAATACAGCATGTACACAGAAGCTCTCCTTCTTCTTCTTACCCTCTAATGTGTAGTCTTGTACAAGCCCAGCTACACTCAATTTTAGAACACTCTTCTATGGGATTACCACACAGTAAGCACACAGCCATGGAGAACAAGTTGTGTATAAAATAAAACATAAATATTATAATTAGAGCCAATATTGATTAAGCACTTACCTTGTGCCAGGCACTGTTCTAAGCAGACTGCATGTTTTTATTTTAACTTATTTAATCCTTAAAACAATTCTATTGGCAGGTTCTATTACCAACCCCCATTTAAAAAAAAAAAATGTGCTGAAAGATTAAATAACCTTCCCGAGGTCACACAGCTGGTACATGTTAAATCCAGGCCACCTTTTAAAAATAAAATGTTTTATTTTGGAATAATGTTTAATTTACAGAAAGTTGGAAAGATAGTAGGGTGTTCACATATATCATCACCAGAGCTTCCTCTGTTGCTACCATGGTATAAAACCAGGGTACACAGGGCAAAATAAAGAAACCAACATGGGTACATTGATTAAATACAAGGCTTCATTGGGTTTTACTAGTTTTCCCACTAATGTCCTCTTTCTGTTCCAGGATCAAATCCAGGGTTACCATCCAAAAGTGGTACCTTTTCTGATATGGTATATCAGCCATGGTTCTAAGAGAGAAACAGAGTCTCAGTAGGATGTAGAGATGGATACATATAGTGTTCCTTCACTCACAGGTGACTGTGTTCTCCCTGATTCTACATCATCTTTCCTCTATGCATGCCTTTCTCTGCGTCCAAATTTCCCCCTTTATAAGGCACAGTCATAGTGGATCAGGGCTCATCCTAATGACCTCTTCTTAACTTGATCATCTACAAAGATCCTATTTCCAAAAAGGTCACAGTAATAGATACTGAGGGTGAGGTGTCCCACATTTGGGGGTGGGGTTACAATTCAAACTGTACCTCAGTACATCTGAAATCAATAGGGAAGAGCACAGAATGGCAGGTTGGGGAGTCTTAGGCAAGGCTTGAGCGGCTGCCTACAAGCAGACTTTCTTCTACTTCAGGAATCTTCAGCTCTGCTCATAAGGCTTTTCAACTGATTCAATCAAGCTTACTCAGATTATCTAGGCTAATCTTCCTTATTGAAAGTAAACTAGTTATGGACTTTAACCACATCTACAGTATACCTTCCCAACCACATCCAGATGAGTGTTTGAGTGAATAACTTGTGACTGTAGGCTAGCTTAACTGACACATAAAACTGATCATCATACATTGTTATCTGTTTGGTTTCATCAACATAAAATTTACTCCCTTAACAATTTTTAAGTGTAAGTTCTCCCTTTGCCTTTTGAGGTTAAACAAGTCTTCTTCAAAGCCCAGACATTCCTCTAAAGTTGGTTGGTTAATTACTAAGACTCTAATGACACCTCCCCTGGCTAAGAACAGAAAGGAAAAACTTGGACTAAGAAATGTTCACAGGCCAAGGGCAATGAGCTTTGCAAGGCAAGTGCAGCGGGAAGTCCAGTAGCTCCCAGAGGTGTGCTGCACTGGGATATGTCTGGAGGACAGTTCTTAGCTGGGTGGCATAGGTTACAACACAACAGGGCCCAAGCATACCTCTACAACGTTTTGTCAGATGACAACACAGGTACCATACAACTTTCTCTTCCTACCTTCCTGATCTTAGTAAATTGCTATCAAGTTGTCAAGTGAGGATCTTTATAATCAACCAAAGACAGCAGAAATAATCTTTGGTTGGCTGTGAAACACCAGAATGGGAGTTAAGGAAAAGCAAACCCCACCACCCTGGAGCCTTCAGACAACAAAGAACTTAGAGTCTTGACGCTTCATTACTAACCAGCCTGGTGACCCCCAGGAATGTCCAAGGTTTTAGGTGAGGTCACATTTTATACCTTTCACTACTTTACACGTTTTAATAGGAAGAGATTCTCTTTGAGAAAGGCTTACCAGATGGTTTCCTTAAAACTGTTACAGAGACAGGAGGATAGTCTTGGAGTAGCAGAAGAACCACCTGCTCCAGTGAAAGGAGCCTGTAGTTCACACCTGTACACTTGAAACTCTGCTCTGTGGGACAGGGGCTGAAACTTTCATCATGGAATGAGTAATTCCATAACCCTGGAAATCTGTCCAGTCCACTCCAGGTTACCCACACAATCTACTCCACCACACAGATGAGATCTAATGCTTTGCCCTCCTCGAAGACCACAGTTACTGCTCAAATACCACTGGGAACAACAGGGACCCAAAGTGACTCCAGACACCAGTGGGCATCTTCAGGAAATTCTCTCCTGCTTTCCAGCCAGATCTCAGATCCATCCAAGAAGAGCAGAACTAAACATCTCCCTACCCTGTACAGGAGTTCACCTAGAGTCAAGGGTGTTACAATGTGAGGCTAATTACTGCAGCCTTTTAATATTCTCTTCTCCGAGGCCCTCCCAGGAAGGATAAAGTAAAGCACTGCATAATAATAAGTGGACTGGGAACCTTCAGGAGCTGTGTGACCTTGAACACAGTAGTTGACCCTGACTTGCAACCTCATTAACACAAAAGGAGAGAGAGGGAAAGGCCCCTTCCTTTCCATGGTCAAGGTGAGGAGGATCAGGCTGGGCCAGGGTGTATGGGAGCGGAAAACACACCTTTGCCCAAAACACAGGCACGCAGGTCCGGGAGGGGGTGGCAAGGGGGGTAGGTGCTGCCTTGTGGGAGACACAAAGACACCTGGTTATTCGCTCTTCTCCCTTGTATTCTCCCCACAATTTTTGATCAGCTGACAGTCTCCGTCGTTCCCCCCCACCAACAGCATTTTGCTTTTGCTTTCACTGTGAACTGTATCGTACACACAGAAGGGTATAAAAAGCCTACATACAGTTTAGAAACCAGTAACAACATGAATGCCTGTGTATTTGTCACCAGCAAAGCCCATTAACAATTTCCAGGAAATAAACATAGAGTCTAAGTAATAAAATAAAATCTAACCTTTTTTTTCTTTTGTGCTTTGTCTGGTTTCACCTGTTCGTGTGGGGGCAGCATGCGGAGGCCCTGTATGGGGCCCTTCGGACCAGAAGTTCTCCTAGGAAATGGCTATGCCAACACCTCAGCTCCGGCATCTGGGCAGACTGGCTCTGCACCTCAGTTAAAGATGGCGGCGGACATGTGCCGAGACGCTGCGCCGGCGCAAGAATTCTGCCCCGCCCCCAACTCTGAGATCCTATAAAGCAGCCCCACTAAAGCCTTTCCAGGTGATCAGGTGTTTGACCTTCCTACATTCTTTGATCAAAGAATAAAGCTTCCCTTTGCTTCTGAACCTAAGGGAGCTTCCACTTTCTCTAAGGACACCAGGAAGGAGGACCCATGTTGGGCGGTCTGGACATATTCACCATTCCAGAACAGAAAGAGGCTTTCCTTAAAATTCCCTCAGGCCTTCTCCAGATCACTCTCCTTCTCCCCTCAAAGAGCTAACCTTACTAGCCTGATTGCTGTGTTAATGGTTCTCTCTGGCCTTTTCTTATTCCCTGTGAAGAGATTATTAATTTTGTTTTTGACATTTATGTTAATGCAGCCATTCTGTTATGTGTTTGTGAACTGCTTTCTTGTGCTCAATTTTGTTTTTGTTTTGTTTGTTCTTGTTGCTTTTTCTTTTTATGGCCGCACCCACATCCTATGGAAGTTTCCAAGCTAGGGTTCCAATCGGCATTGCAGCTGTTGGCCTACACCACAGCCACAGCAACGACAGATCCAAGCCACATCTGCGACCTACACCACAGCTCATGACAACACCATATCCTTAACCCACTGAGCAAGGCCAGAAATCGAACCCTCATCCTCATGGAGACTATGTCAGGTTCTTAACCCACTGAGCCACAATGGGAACTCATGGATTTTAAAGATTCCTTCATGTTACTGAGGGCAGCTGTGTGTAGGGCGTTCAATTTTCACTGCTGTATCCTGTTCATATACTGAATCAAATACAGTAGAATTTTTGTATTCATTCTACTGGTGTCGGGCATTTGGATTATTTCAAGTTTGGAGCCACTAAGATCAATGCAGCTATGACTGCTCTTGCACATGTCTCCTGGCACATGTATGTAAGAGTTTCTTCAGATAGGACCACATTGCTAGGCCATAAGAGTGGGTGTATGATTAGCTTTACTAGGTAATATAGGTAATGCTACCCAATTTTTCAACGTGGTTGTACCAATTTAAATTCCCACTAGCCATTAATAAGTTCCTTGCACTTCAGAACTAAAAATTATCACCTTTATTATAGTTTCTCAATGTAGTTTTAACTTGTAATTTGTAATGATGAGATTGAGCATATTTTCATATGATCATGAGACATAAGTGTCTTCTTCTGTAAAATGCCTGGTCCTGTCTTTGCCCAGTATTTTACTGAGTCATTTGTTTGTTCTTATTGCTTCATAAGAATTGCTATAGGGAGTTCCCATTGTGGCTCAGCAGTAAGGAACCCAACGAGTATCCAGGAGGGTGCGAGTTCAATACTTGGATTGGAGGGTGGATTAAGTATCCCGCCTTGCTGGGGCTATGGTGCAGGCTCCAGCTGTAGCTCCAATTCGAACCCTAGTTGCCATATGCTATGGGTGTAGCCCTAAAAAGAACAACAACAAAAAAGAATTGTTATATATGCTGTATTCCTTTATATATTGTGAATCTATATATATATTTGTATCATCTCTTCACTGTCTTAAAGGTATCATCTTATAACAAAGTTCTTAAGTTGACTATAGTTGAATTTGCAACAATTTATAGAAGTTTTGATCTATAGTAGGGAGAGGCCTACCACCTTCGGCTGCTTCTTCAGGATTATTTTGACTACCCTTGGCCTTTAGATGTTCTGTGAAAAGTTAAGAATATGCTGGTCATGTTCTACCAAAAAACAAACAAAAACCAAAAACTCTTACTGGAATTTCATTAAATCCATAGATCAAAAAAAGGGAAATTTACATCTTTATAATACTGTTTTTCTATTCAAAAATATGGTATACAAGGTGTATGTCTGCACGTGTTTAGGACTAAAGTCTTTCAGTAACGTTTAAAGGTTTATCTATAAAGACTTACAACTCTTTTATAAATTTATTTACTAAGCACTTTGTATTTTATTGCTAATTTAAATGGTACCTTTTACAATTAGATTTTTTCTTTTTTACTGTTGTTTTAGGGCTGCACCTGTGACATATAGAGATTCCCATGCTAGGGGTCGAATCAGAGGTACAGCTGATGGCCTACGCCAGAGCCACAGCAACTCAGGATCCGAGCTGCACCTGCGACCTACACCACAGCTCGCAGCAACGCCAGATCCTCAACCCAGTGATCAAGGCCAGGGATCGAACCTGTGTCCTCATGGATGTTAGATTCCTTTCTACTGAGCCACAACAGGAACTCCTACAATTAGACTTTCTTATTGCTTCTGGTATATAGAAATGCAATTGATTTTTATATCAGCTTTATATGCAGACATCTTGCTAAATCCTTAACCTTATTATCAATTCACATATAGATTTAGAATTTCTTTGTCTGCAAGACTGAGAGTTTTATTTCTTCCTTCCCAATTCTTAGACTTTTCTTTCTCTTGTTTTACCACCCTAGCTATGACCTCCTATACTGCAAGTGGGCATCTCTCTCTAACCCTTTCATTTTAAATTTTTGATGATTAATAATGATGTTTGCCGTAGGTTTTTAAGGGGTTCTTTTCCAGATTAACAAATATCTCTTCTATTCCTATTTTGCTTTAACTGCATTCCAAAAGTTTTAAAACATCATATTCAGGTCTATGTATTTTTAAATTTCCATTATGACATTTTCTTTGATTTGTGAGTTGTTTCAAGTGTGCTTTTCATTTCCAAATGTATGGTTTTTTCTCATTATATTTTTGTTATTGATTTCTAACTTAATTACATTCGAAATTTATTCATAGAAAATTTTATGAGTGCTTTTTAAGCAATAATCTCCAACTGCAGAGTACACTCATCTCCATATGCCCATTTTATCAAGTTTATTAACATGTTCTTTAAATCTTCTATATCCTTAATGATTTTTATCTATTTTTACCTGATTTTTAATCTATGAATTCCTGAGAACAGTGTGTTAAAATCTCCCACCGGCACAATGGATTTGTCTGACTACACTTGCAGTGCTATCATTTGTTTGCTTCATATATTTTGAGGCTGTGTGTGTGTGTGTGTGTGTGTGTGTGTGTGTGTGTGTATTACATGTATTAAAATAAAAAATCTATCTTATTGCTAAAGTAAATGGTATTATGTATACACCTTACAAGTTTAGAATACATTTTGGGGAAATTAAGCATTTTACCAATATGTGGTGACTTTATCTTTCATAAAGTTGTTTACCTTAAAGTCTGTTTTTTCCTGATATTGATATATTTTTCCATCTTTCTTTTGATTAGTACTTGCCTATTATATCTTTTCTCATCTTTAACTTACAATATGTACACATCTTTATATTTGAAAAGTATTTCACGTAAAAAGTGTATGCCATATTTTTCTTTTTTTAAGATTATTTTTCTTTATCCAGGTTATCAGTTTTGGTCTTTTAACTGAGGAGTTCAATGTGGTTGCATTTATAGTAATTACTACTATATTTGAATTTCCTTCTAACATCCTACTATGTGTTTTGCATTTGTCTCATTATTTTCATTCTCTCACACCCCCTTCTTGTGAATTAAGCAAGATTGTTTTTGTTTATATTTTGTCATTTGCCTTCTGTTTATCTAGAAATGATCATATCCATATCTTTTTTGTAGTTTGCCAGAAAAAATTTTAAGATGTATTTATAATAACTTTATAATATTTTTAACCCTCTCTTGAAAAATTCAGGGTCCTTAATTTTTTTTCAATTCTAATTATCTGTCCACCTAATCTAATGCTTAGGTTGTCTGGTATTTTACTTCTAATATGCTTTTTGTCCCTGAAAATATGACATTTTTGTTATGTTACAGAGTTAAGGTTTATGTAGATTTAAGTTAGGGTTTATTTAAAGTTACGTAAATATAATATGTTTGTTCATCATTCCTTCTCATATCTCAGACCTTGTCTCTTAGGCCATTTTTCTCCTTCCTGAGATATATTATATAAAATTACATTTAGTGGAGACCTTCTGGAAATAATTAGTTTTTTTATTTCTTTTATTTGAAATATCTTTACCCTCATTTTTGAAAAATCATTTGGCTGAATGTATAACTTTTGCAAACAGTTATTTTCTTTATAGAAGTCAGTATTAATACTAGTTGCCATTCTTTTAAAAAAAGATCCATGTTCCTCTCGGACTGCTTTTAAGATCATCTCTTTTTCTTTATAATTATTCCGATGTGTCTAGAAGCGTGTTTCCTTTTACCTATCCTACGTAGGATTTGTTGAAGATTGTGTCTTTTAGGAATTCTGAAAGATTATCAGCCATTCTCTGTTGAAATTAAATCCCTCCTGATATCTGACTGAAATTTTTCCCTTTGTCCTCTTTTTTTTTTTTTGCCTTCCTCCCACCCCCATTTCTAAACTTACTTCTGAAGTTTATCTCCATGATTGTTATCAATAGCAATAGATAATACTATTGCATCTGTCTCTATTATTTCTTTGTAACTGTATCTAATTTTCTGGTTATGCTGTCCATTGAAGTTTAAATCTCAATTATATTAGGATTTTCATTTTTAAAAGTTACGTCTGGTTGGTTCTTTTTCCAGGCTACCTCTCTCCTGCTCAAATTTTCAAGCTTTCTCCCTTTATCTTTAAACCTATTCTGCATAACTACTTTACTTTCAGTGTTCAATAAACCTAGTACCTGGTGCTCATGCTGATCTATTTCTACTATGTGTTTTTGCTTTTCTTTTTTCCTTCTGCTCTCAATTATAATACATTTACCTTTTGTGTTTTGTGATTTTTGACTAGAAGCTGCTCATTCTTCTTGGACATTATCTGTGGAAATTCTGAGAGGACTGGGTTGCAGCAGGATTCTGCCAGAATTTGTGTTTCTTCAGCTGAACAAGTTAAATTTTCAGACTTAGACATTTAGGACCATACATGTGGTATGAATTTGAGCTGCAAAGGAAAGTGAGAGTCAGTTTATGCCAGGTCAAAGTGATTATCTGGACCAAAATGGACAAGTTTTCTTGCTTCTCTTTCTGTGTTCATCATAAAAAGTGTAACCATTAGGATTCCAGCTTTATTTAAGGATCTCCTATGAGGTACCCTGCCTCAGTCAAGCTCTGGACTTAAATTCTTGTCTCCCTCTCCCATACAACCTCTAAGGCAACAGCCCAAGGTGCTGGCATCTGGCAGAAATTTCCAGGGTGAAAATAAGCTCTGGTATTCATTTACCTCCCAGAACTCTTGGTTTCAGTTTGGAAGCTAAGAGGATTGCTCACCTCCATGTCAGCTCAGAGATGCAATTTTAAAGATATACTTTATTCAACATTTTAGTTGTTTTGGATGGGAAAATTATTCTGGCTATCTAATTTACTCTATTGCTAGAAACAGAAATGATCAAGCTGATTTATTTTTAGCCAAGGCTAATTTCTGGATCACTCCACACCTGTGAACCTGAACCAATTTGCATGAATGCGCCTTCCTTTTCTCACTAAAAGAATTTCCATTTACAGTTATACAACTATAAATGTAATAAAATTCATTGAATAATAATTAAAAAAACTAAACTAGTAGCCAAAAAAGAAAAAGAAAAAAGAATTTCCAAAGAGGATAACCAATGAACTTCTGTTGGAGAAAAACAAACAGCATCCCAGTCACCTGTCCCAGAGGCTCCCAGAAATAATGCTTCTATCCTACATATGAAAATATTATGTCAAAGGCATTATTAATAGGTCATGTTTATCAGGGTAAGGCTTATTACCATTGGTAAAACGCTAGGTGTAGGATATGTATTACCTCAGTTTTTACAGCACTCTGAGTTTTATTATTAATTCCACTCTACAGATGAGGAAACTAAGGAGCGAAATGGTTTAGCAAATCTCCCAAAGAATGTGGTAGAAGTGGGAGGCATATGGGCTCCAGAACACACACCCTAGATTCAAGATAGGCTATCTCTGTTAGAAGAAAAGCAGTCTGGGAGTTCCCATCGAGGCTCGGTGGAAACGAATCTGATTAGTATCCATGAAGACACAGGTTTGATCCCTGGCCTCACTCCATGAGTTAAGGATCCAGTGATTCCGTGATCTGTGGTGTAGGTTGCAGACACACCTCAGATCTGGCATTGCTAGGCTATGGCATAGGCCAGTGGCTGCACCTTGGATTCAACCCCTAGCCTGGGAGCCTCCATATGCTGTGGGTGTGCCCCCCCCCAAAAAAAGTCAAAAAAAAAAAAAAAGCAATCAGTGAAAAAGTAGCTTCCTGAGAAATATGGCCCATATTAGATTATTCAGGGGAAATTATTTCTCTAGCACCATGGGTCTGCATCTGAGCAGCCCACCAGAAGGACGCAGGAAGTGTTCTCAACATATACCTGGCAACTCCTAAGAAGAAATTCTGCTTTAGTTGGTCTGGGGTGGAGCCCCAACATCCTTATTTTGTCAAGGCTTCCCAGACAGTTCTGGTGAATTCCTTTGGTTAGAACCACCCCTCTATAGGTCACCCAGGGCCACTGTCATAGAAAGCTTCCCCCCTCTTCCTTTGTTCACATGCGAGAAAAATTTACTGGGTCTCAATTTCCCAGAAAAATGGGTATTGGGCAAGAAAGTGAATCGTCATCTCACTCGTCACCATCTGACTGTCTTTAGGCAATTCAGATTCTCCAGTGTCTGAGTGGGCCCTAAACAAACCCAATCTCTTTTGGACTAGCACTGCACATCAGCAGGTCAGGGCTGGAGGGAGGGTAACTCTGGCTTAAATTAGGCATGGGGATTGTTTATGGATTTCATATATCCATCACTCTGTATATGTGGATATTTGGGAGGGAGAGACACTGAGGGATATTACCACCTAAGTGATCCTGAATCATCTCCAAAGCATTTTCCCTTGCTGAAAGCCCATCCTCTCTCCTTCCTAGCTAAGTGCTTTAAAAAAAAAAAAAAAAAAAAAAAAAGGCAAGAAGCACAATTTAACTGAGGAAGAGTCACTAAGGGACAAAGTCCTAAAAAAAGAAGGAGAGGCCCAGATTGAGAATGCCACCCACCTCCACACACACACACACATTCTTCTGTCAAGGCTGCTGAAGCCATCTGGCCAGAAAGAGGCCGCTTTTAAGGAATTTGGCTTTGTTGGGCAGGTCTGCATATAAAATTGCAACACAGATGTTCCTTTCAACTAAGCACCTAGCTTCTCTGGACAAACAGGCAACAACTCTTCCTCATTGGCTGGTTCTGGCCCTGGGTTTTACATCATCAGCTTAGTCCTTCCACTCAGCACTTCTGGCCTGAGCCCTCCTAACTGCACTGGATCCCTCCCAAAAGGTAAGCAAATACTTTACCAGAGGGTGGAGCCTGGGTGCCCTCCTCAGTGCTCCCTGACACATGCTCTGTAGCGCTTCACGGCTCTGTTCTGTTCACTCACAGTACCCCCACCCCTCAGAGGTTGCTTCACGGCTCTGTTCTGTTCACTCACAGTACCCCCACCCCTCAGAGGTTGGGGGCAGAAGCCACTCTTAATACAGTTAGAAAGTGGCCAGGGCAAGGTGCTGATCTTTCTGAGGACCCTTGACCAGCCATAAGCCCTGATTCATATTCCAATCTCATCCACTAGAGATGCAACTCCCCTGAGACAAGGGACCCAGCTTCCTTACAGCCCCAAGCTGTTTCTGGATCATCAATTAAGCCAGTCCCCATCTCCTAGACACCTAGGCTTCCTGTGGCTGACTCTGTAAAGCCCAGATGAAGCATCAGATAGGCCACTAATTCTTTTTTTTTCTTAATTGTTATTTCCCCAATACAATTTTTTTTCCTACTATACAGCATGGTGACCCAGTTACACATACATGTACACATTCTATTTTCATACATTATCATGCTCCATCATAAGTGAGTAGACATAGTTCCCAGTGCTACACAGCAGGATCTCATTGCTAAGCCATTCCAAAGGCAATAGTTTGCATCTATTAACTCCAAGCTCCCCAACCACCCAACTCCCTCTCACTCCCCCTTGGCAACCACAAGTCTATTCTCTAAGTCCATGATTTTCTTTTCTGTGGAAAGGTTCATTTGTGCCTTATATTAGATTACAGATATAAGGGATATCATATGGTATTTGTCTTTCTCTTTCTGACTTACTTCACTCAGTATGAGAGTCTCTAGATCCATCCATGTTGCTGCAAAGGGCATTATGTCGTTCTTTTTTATGGCTGAGTAGTATTCCATTGTGTATATATACCACATCTTCCTAATCCAATCATCTGTTGATGAACATAGTTGTTTCCATGTCTTGGCTATTGTGAATAGAGCTGCAACAAAAATGCAGGTGCATGTGTCTTTTTTTTTTTCCAGGGCCGCAACCGCGGCATATGGAGGTTCTCAGGCTGGGGTCTAATCATAGCTGTAGCCACTGGCCTATACCACAGCCACAACAACACCAGATCCGAGCTGTGTCTGCGACCTACACCACAGTTCACGGCAATGCTGGATCCTTAACCCACTAAGTGAGTCCAGGGATCGAACTTGAAACCTCATGGTTCCTAGTCGGATTCATTAACCACTGAGCCATGACGGGAACTCCCATGTATCTTTTTTAAGGAAAGTTTTGTCTGGATATATGCCCAAGAGTGGGATTGCTGGGTCACATGGTAGTTCTATGTATAGATTTCTAAGGTATCTCCATACTGTTCTCCACAGTGGTTGTATCAGCTTATATTCCCACCAACAGTGCAGAAGGGTTCCGTTTTCTCCACACCCCCTCTAGCATTTGTTATTTGTGGACTTATTAATGATGACCATTCTGACTGGTGTGAGGTGGTGTCTCGTGGTAGTTTTGATTTGCATTTCTCTAATAATAAGGGATGTTGAGCATTTTTTTTCATGTGCTTGTTGGCCACCTGTATATCTTCCTTGGAAAAATGTCTATTCAGATCTTTTCCCCATTTTTCCATTGGGTTGCTGGCTTTTTTGCTGTTGAATTGTATAAGTTGCTTGTATATTATAGAGATTAAGCCCTTGTCCATTGCATCATTTGAAACTATTTTCTCCCATTCTGTAAGTTGTCTTTTTGGTTTCCTTTGCTGTGCAAAAGCTTGTCAGTTTGATTAGGTCCCACTGGTGTATTTTTGCTCTTATTTCTGTTGCTTTGGGGGATGGACCTGAGAAAATATTCATAAGGTTGATGTCAGAGAATGTTTTGCCTATGTTCTCTTCCAGGAGTTTGATGGTGTCTTATCTTATATGTAAGTCTTTAAGCCATTTATTTGGTTTATTTTTGTGAATGGTGTGAGGATGTGTTTCAGTTTCATTGATTTACGTGCAGCTGTCCAGTTTTCCCAGCAATTCTTGCTGAAAAAATTGCCTTTTCCCCATTTTATGTTCTTGCCACCTTTGTCGAAGATTAATTGACTATAGGTGTCTGGGTTTATTTCTAGGTTCTCTATTTGGTTCATTGGTCTGTCTGTCTGTTTTGGTACCAGTACCACACTGTCTTGATGACTGTGGCTTTGTAATATTGCCTGAAGTCTGGGAGAGTTATGCCTCCTGCTTGGTTTTTGTTCCTCAGAATTGCTGTGGCAATTCTGGGTCTTTTGTGGTTCCATATAAATTGTTGGATTGTTTGTTCTAGTTCTGTGAAAAATGTCATGGGTAATTTGATGGGGATTGCATTGAATCTATAGATTGCTTTGAGTAGTATGGCCATTTTTACAAGATTAATTTTTCCAACCCAGGAGCATGGAATATCTTTCCATTTCTTTACATCTTCTTTAATTTCCTTGATTAATGTTTTATAGTTCTCAGAGTATAAGTTGCTCACTTCCTTGGTCAGGTGTATTCTCAGGTATTTATTTGATTTTTTGGGGTGCAATTTTAAAAGGAATTGTATTTTTTTATTCCTTTTCTAATACTTCATTGTTAATGCGACTAATTTCTAAATGTTAATCTTATATCCTGCTACTTTGCTGAATTTGTTGATCAGTTCAAGTAGTTTTTGGGTTGAGTCCTTAGGGTTTTCTATATATAGTATCATGTCATCTGCATACAGTGACAGTTTTACCTCTTCTCTTCTTATTTGGATGCCTTTTATTTCTTTTGTTTGTCTGATTGCTGTGGCTGGGACTTCCAGTACTATGTTGAATAACAGTGGTGAGAGTGGACATCCTTGTCCCAGATTTTTAGTAGGAAGGCTTTCAGCTTTTCTCCATTGAGTATTATATTTTCTGTGGGTTTGTCATAAATGGCTTTGATTACGTTAAGTTATGTTCGCTCTATACCCACTTTGGTAAGAGTTTTTATCATGAAGGGATGTTGGACTTTGTCAAATGCTTCCTCTGCATCTATTGAGATGATCATGTGGTTTTTGACTTTTCGTTTGTTAATCTGGT
This sequence comes from Phacochoerus africanus, assembly GCF_016906955.1. Taxonomy (NCBI): domain Eukaryota; kingdom Metazoa; phylum Chordata; class Mammalia; order Artiodactyla; family Suidae; genus Phacochoerus; species Phacochoerus africanus. Next base: position 115,723,666 of record NC_062545.1, on the reverse strand, counting down.
GTATGATATTGATTGATTTGCATATATTGAACTATCCTTGTGCACCTTGTGCATCCCAGGTGGGATGAAGCCCACCTGGTTGTAGTGTATGATCTTTTTGATATGTTGTTGGATTCGGATGGCTAAAATTTTGTTGAGAATTTTTGCTTCTATATTCATCAAAGATATTGGCCTATTGTTTTCTTCTTTGGTGGTATCTTTGTCTGGTTTTGGAATTAGGGTGATGATGGTGTCATAGAATGTCTTTGGGGGGGGTTCTTCTTCTTCAACCTTTTGAAAAAGTTTAAGGAGGATGGGTATAAGTTCCTCTTTGTATGTTTGGTAGAATTCACCTGTGAAGCCATCTGGTCTTGGACTTTTATTTGTAGGGAGTGTTTTTATGTCATATTCAATTTTATTTCTACTATTGGTCTGTTCAGTTGATCTATTTCTTCTTGATTCAGTTTTGGCAGGCTGTAAGTCTCTAGAAAGTTGTCCATTTCTTCTAGGTTGTCAAATTTGTTGGCATAAAATTGTTCATAGTATTCTTTCATGGTTTTTTTTTTTATTTCTGTAGTATCTGTTGTAACTTCTCCTTTTTCATTTCTTATTTTGTTTATTTGGGTTTTTTCTCTCCACTTCTTGGTGAGTCTAGCCAGAGGTTTGTCAATTTAGTTTACCTTTTTAAAGAACCAACTCTTGGTTTTATTGATTCTTTTCTATTGTTTTTTTAATCTCTATTTTATTGATTTCCTCTTTGATCTTTATGATTTCCTTCCTTCTGCTGACTTTAGGTTTTGTTTGTTCTTCTTTTTCTAATTCATTTAGGTGTTGGGTTAAATTGTCCATTTGAGAATTTTCTTCTTTTTTGAGGAAGGCCTGTATTGCCATGAGTTTCCCTCTAAGCACTGCTTTTGCAGCATCCCATAGATTTTGAGTGGTTGTGTCTTCATTATCATTTGCCTCAAGGTATTTTTTAATTTTCTTCTTGATTTCCTCATTAACTCATTGGTTTTTCAACTGCATGTTGTTTAGTCTCCATGTAGTAAGTTTTTTCTCATTTCTTTTCCTGTGGTTATTTCAAGTATCTTCTCTGACCACAATGGCATGAAACTAGAAATCAACTGCAGGTCGTTAATTCTTAAGGAGAGCAGTTAGTCCTGTATTCTGCTTCCCTCACAGCAATCCTTTCTTAGAAATGACGCAGGGCTAGGTGGGGAGAGTGGCAGGGAGAATGAAGGCCAAGAGGACCTGGTTCTGTGTCAAATGAGCTAACGTGTTTAGTGCATCACCTGCAACATTGTATGGGCTCCTTACTCCTCTGCCATTATTCCAGAGTGTGAGGCAGTGTGACAGAGCTTCCAGACACCACATGAAGCCCTCTGCATGTACCCACCATGAGTCTGAATAAAGTTCCTGCGGGGTAGGTATTATTATCACAGTTTTATAGATGAAGAAACAAGTTCATAGAGGTTAAGTAAATTGACCGATGTCTCACAACCAGTGACAGAGCCTAAAGTGAAATACAAGTTAGTCCAACTCCAAAACTGGACTCTTTCCTACCACTGCAGGCTGTCATATCTCCCTTACAAAACAGCAAGTTTCTCAATGTATTTGTTTCTTAAAATGACTAATAAAGCCTTTTTGTAAAGGATTAATATAAGCAATAAGGAGAAAAGGCCAATAAGGAGTAGAATGCCAATCATTACAATCAATATGATTATTGTAATTGAGTATGAAACTCTGTGCTGGCTTCTTCAAAGCCTGAAGAGGGAAATAAAATAGGTAAAATTTGTCTTCCTGGGCCCTCCTTTTCTGATGGCTCTTGCTCCCATCACCCCAACATCTACCTCTAATCCTCTTCCCAAAGGATTCTAGTGCCTAAGGCTTGATCCCACCCAGAGTAGGAGCCCACACCTTGCCTTCTCTTCCTTCAGCCTGCCAGCCATCAGTGATCATTTTTTCCTACATTTTGTGTATGATTTTTTTTAAAATCAGAGAATAAGCCACGTGCAATAAAGGGCTGATCCAGGCAGCGCAGGTACCTACAGGGTGGAGTAGAGTTGAAGGGATGAGTTTGAGGTTTATACAGGAAGGCAGAGGCATATCTCCAGTGGAGATATAAGGGAGAGGTATAAGGGAGAATTCAGAATGGGAGTATCTTTGGGGACCTACCTATTGTATTCTAAAGTCCCTGTCTGCTCTACCATAGGTTGGGCTGCTCATTCTCCCAACAAGATCAAGCAGGCTGCACTAATTAAATCTGGAAGAATAGGATTGCTTCCTAGAACCTTGTATCTGTTTCATACTGTGCTGGTGTGCAGGGCAAAGGCAGCTAATGATACTCCATGCCTAGGACAGCATAGGTCAACCTGTGCTTCCCAATTCCTGGAGGAACCTGAAAGTACTTGGAGAACCTGAGAATCCTTATGTACACCAAGCATTCACTATAGACTGCATCACTGCCTCCCACTACTATGAACCACAATCTCACAAAAGTATTGGATACTGCTGAGTTTTCTGTCTAGGTTCTTTTGATTTTAAGGAACAAAGTCAGAGAGAAGAGCTCTTTGATGCAAGTGCCATGGAGTGATGAAGAAGACTGACTCTCATGGGGTATCAGTCAGTGTTCTCCAATAGTTGCAGGAGTTCATGCTGCTGTCTTGAGCAGAATTTCTTTTCTGAGAAACCCCAACTTTTGCTTTTAAGGTCTTCAACCCAATGAATGAGGCCCAATGACGTTATTTTTTTTTAGGCCACACCCACAGCATATGGAAATTCCTGGGCCAGGGATTGAATCCGAGCCACAGCTACAGTCTACGATGCAACTGTGGCAACAATGGGTACTTTTACCCACTGTGTACGGCTGGGGATCAAACCCGCACCTTTGTAGCGACCCAAGCCACTGAAGACAGATATTTAACCCACTGCGCCATGGTGAGAACTCCCCAACCACATTATTTGAGGGGAATCCTCTTAACTTAAATTCAGCTGATTGTAGATTTTAACCACATCTACAAAATACCTTCATAACGAACCTAGATTAGAATTTGAAAATAACTGGGTGTTACAGCCCAGCCAAGGTGACACAAAGCCAAGCATCACAAATGCATATCCAGAAACACGAGCCATCATGGCCTCATAGCTCCAGGAAGGAAGGATTGTCTGCATTTACTAGCACCCAGACATCAATGTGACTCAGCTACCTCCTCATACCTTCTACTTCCTAGTAGCAAATTCTTTTTGTACATTCAGTTCAGATTTCTAAAAAAGAAAATCTATTTATTGAGGTCATTTTTTCATCCCAGCCTATGTTAAGACCAGTGTGGAGGGAGTTCCCATCTTGGCGCAGTTGTTAACGAATCCGACTAGGAACCATGAGGTTGTGGGTTCGATCCCTGGCCTTGCTCAGTGGGTTAAGGATCCCACGTTGCCATGAGCTGTGGTGTAGGTCACAGACATGGCTCAGATCCCGCGTTGCTGTGGCGCTGGCGTAGGCCGGCTCTGATTAGACCCCTGGCCTGGGAACCTCCATATGCTGCGGGAGTGGCTCAAGAAAAGGCAAAAAGACAAAAAAAAAAAAAAAAAAGACCAGTGTGGAGATTGGTTGTCCTGACCCAGTCAGTGGTTCCTCCTGTGCAAAGGCCAGCCAAGGGCTCCATTTCAGAGCAGGTGGCTGAAGGCCAGATAGTTTCAACTCAGGAAGAATGTGGAACACAGCAGACCCCTGCCTGCACACCTGCAACACACCCTTCTGTCCTCACAGCTCACCCCAAAGAATAAGTTAGTTGTAATTATTCTTTTACAGTAGTATACATATTACAAGGTTCTGTGCAACTCTGGAAAGATTATATCCCCTCTCAAACACACAGCTGCATACAACTCACCTGCTCCCAGCAGGGACACAACCAAAGGCGTGCATCCTGCAGATACTGTGTTGTGTAGCCATTTACAAACTTGTTTTTCAGCATCAAATCCATGATCTCTCGATGATACTCCTCTTGTGTTCCCTCTGCTACTCTTGCTAGAGGTTATTCCTTACCACTTTGCAAACTTGGGGCAAATGGTGAACATAACTGCCACCAATACACCTGAAAAATATCATAGGAGGAAAACGACATTCTTAGGGTAGCAATAGCTAAAATAATAACATCTGTGGAGGAGAATGGTGTATAGTTCTTCAATTTTCAGATACTTTAGCAAGGAGGGGAAAAAAACCTGAAAAAGAGGTAGGAACCATGTCCTTAATTCTTTTTTTTTTTGTCTTTTTGTTGTTGTTGTTATTGTTGTTGTTGTTGCTATTTCTTGGGCCACTCCCACGGCATATGGAGGTTCCCAGGCTAGGGGTTGAATCGGAGCTGGAGCCACCGGCCTACGCCAGAGCCACAGCAACGCAGGACCTGAGTCGCGTCTGCAACCTACACCACAGCTCACGGCAACGCCGGATCATTAACCCACTGAGCAAGGGCAAGGACCGAACCCGCAACCTCATGGTTCCTAGTCGGATTCGTCAACCACTACGCCACGACGGGAACTCCCCATGTCCTTAATTCTACAAATGATCTTGAGCCTCTACTTAACTAACATCTATAGCCCCCTTCTCTCGTCTTCCAAATTTGCCTTTATTTTTGCCCAATTGGGTGATTCTAATTTTTGCTATCAAGAAATCTGTTGGCTGCAAATAATAGAGAATCCAGATAACAGTGGCTTAAATAAATAGGGATTCATTTTTCTCACATAACAAGAAATTGAAAGCAATTTCTGGTGTTGGTTTAGCTATAATGTCAGGTCTCTGGGTCACATCTCCATTCTACTCTCGCCCTTTGCCTCATAATCACAAGACACCACTGCAGGCATCTTGGCCATGTGCACAGCAGGAGGACTAGAGAGGGATTGATACCAGCTACATCTAGGCTTTTCATCAACAAAGCCAAACCCTTCCTCTGAGCTTCCAGCAGGCTCCTTCTTCTGTCTTCTTGACCAGAACCTCCATATGTGACCACTCTGCTACACTGGAAGCTGCTAAGTCAACTCTCAAGCAAAAAGAGAGAGAAACGTCCTTAACTCATTTAAAGCAAATGTGGTCCTTTAGCTGGGTCATGGCTGATTACCTTCCTTCAATCCAGATGCACAATAAAGAAGTGGGGAGTGGGTCACTGGTGCACCTGCTTATATGGTATAATCTTTTTTCTGCTAACTTTATAGTCCCCTCCCCCCTGTATGATAGTAGCACCTAGGGAGTTCCCACTGTGGCTCAGCAGGTTAAGAACCCATCATAGTGTCCGTGAGGATGCAGGTTCAATATCTGTCCTAGCTCAATGGGATAAGGATCTGGCATTGCTGAAAGCTGTGGCATAGGTCACACATGCAGCTCAGATCCCATGCTGCTGTGGCTGTGGCATAGGCCAGCAGCTGCAGCTCCAATTCCACCCCTAGTCTGGGAACTTCCATATACCACAGGTGCGGCCCTAAGAAAGAAAGAAAAAAAAAGAGAGCAGCGCCTCAACATCAACATCAAGCTCCTTTGCCAAGACCCTGGAGCCTCAGCACTTATTACATCACCAGTAGCAGTCCCAGTTCTGTAGGATTTTATCATGTCCTTCAGTGGAAGTATCTCTCCAGTGGGTCAGGAAGCTTCCAGACCAGCAAAATCCAGTTGCAGTGGTGCATCATCAGGTATAAGCCTCTCCTTACTCCTGGAGATCTCCATCTCCACCTAGACATTCCTGGCTCTTTTCTCCTGGCTGTGGGAAAAGACAACATGGTACAAAGAATTTAAAATCATTAATGCATTCATAGTAGCTTTATTTCATTATTTATTTTCTCAACCAGTCATTACCAAGCAAGAGTTATATGAGTGTCTGTGAAATAGACTTGGCTTCGAAAAGGGTTCCTCACAATTAAATGATCCAGCAGGAAGACACCCAAGAGTTAAGAGCCTTTTGTGCAAAGCATGGCTCTGCAGCTAGCTAACCAGCAATGCAACTTTGGAGAAAACATCTCCCCTCTCAGGACCTCAGTTGTATACTCTGTTAGATCAGCAGACTGTACTAGAAAATAGCTAAGGTCCCTTCCAGCTGGCAACATGTTTTACTAATTTATGAAGATCTTGGATGCTTGTGTTTTTTTGCTGTTGTTTTCTTTTTAGGGCTGCACCTGCAGCATATGGAAGTTCCCAGGCTAGGGGCTGAACTGGAGCTACAGTTGCCAGCCTACACCACAGCCACATCAATGCCGGATCCTTAACCCACTGAGCAAGGCCAGGAATCTAACCCACGTCCTCATGGATACTAGCTGAGTTTCGTTACCGCTAAGCCACAGTGGGATCCTAAAATCCTAAGATCACTTTCAGGGTTAAATTTTCTTGCTCTTCCTAGTCGGCCTTCATTTCAGACACTGAAAATAGATATCTTCTCATTTTCACTAAAGGGAATGGGCTTTCTCTCTGAATTAACTATCTAGAGTGTTGTAGTAGCATATAAAAAGCCTCCCAGTGGTCATTGCTCATATATATTATTCACAACTTCTATTTCCAAGAATAAGAAAAAAGGAAGGAAAGAGTTCAGTTCAGAAAATCTTAAATCTCTCCAAAGAAAAATAAAGCCAATGAAACTGTCTGGATATCATTGGGGCCTTTCACCTTCTAGGCTAATTGGCAATGCATCAAAGGTATTACAGGGTTCTAACAGAATTCATTAATGCCAAAGTTCATTTATTCACACATGGTGCAAAAATGATGATGTACTATGGTGAAATAAATCTTCATTTAAAAAATAAATGTCAAAGCTGTTTGAAGATTTTTAAAAAAATTAATTGTTTGGGTTTGTATGCCTCTCTTTCTCACCCATGAATGACGGCAATGGTATGATACAAAGAATGTGGAGGTGGGAATCAGTTATCAAAAACCTTTGTGTAATCCTAACTAAGTCTTTTAACACTCTAATTTAAAAAAGAAATTATAATATTTAACAGTAAGGGTTTTGGTGAGAATAAAATCACACCAGAAGAAATGTGGTAATATATACCAAAGTTTTCATAAACTGTAAAATAATATAATTAAAATGAAAAACTCCTTATGTGCTAACACAGAAATGATTAAAAAAAATAGGATAGTTTGCAAAACACAGGGTTTTTTTGTTTGTTTCATTTTAGGGTCGCACCTGCAGCATATGGAAGTTCCCAGGCTAGGGCCTGAATCGGAGCTACAGCTGCCAGGCTACGCCGCAGCCACAGCAATGCCAGAGCTGAGCTGTGTCTGTGACCTACACCATAGGTCATGGCAATGCCAGATCTCTAACCCACTGAGCAAGGCCAGGGATTGAACCCAAATCCTCATGAATACTAGCTGGGTTCGTTTCTGCTGAATTGCCGAGGGAACTCCCGAAAAATACATGATTTTTGATTAATAATTTTGTTTGAAGCTCAAGAGATCCTCTACATCCAAGTTTTTTAAAGATATATTTGCCAAAATTCAAAGCAGCTGAATTTAACAGACGCACACAAAGTGCATGTGTGCTTTTAGAGATTTGTTTTCTTTTATTCACAAAATAGTAAAAACAAATTTATTTCATGACTTTAGTTGTAGTTTTATTTTACTGGGGTATACAAATGTCAACACATCGAATTCCACATTTAAAATATGTGCAGTTTATTGTGTATCAATTTTACCTTAATAAAACTGTAAAAAAAAAAAAAAGTTAATTCTAAAAGACCCTTTAGATGGAGGATTATATCCTGGTTGACTCACTCTTTTGGCTTCCTTCTCCCACAATTTTCCTTCATTCCTGGAAGTTTTCTGATGGAACATCCCTAGGAGGGACCTGCTCCCAGTTGGAGTTGACCTAAGGCCAAGACTTCACCACCACCTCTGGCAATCAGGAGGGAGAAAACGAGGACCAGGACTCTGGAAGAATCTCTGTCCCTAGTGGGAAGCCAGCTGTGAACTAGCAGGTGGGGGCAGAACCAGCCACTGCCCACTTCTGGAATTCCTCACCCAAATGCCCAGCCTCTGGGAATTCAGCACCAAAGGGCAGGCTGTCAGCACATTCCCCAGGGAAATAAACAGATGTGGGGGGGGGGGGGTGGAGGGGAATAGAGAGGGAAGCATTAGCTGCGCCTGAGTTCAGAGTCAGATTCAAAAGCAAAAAAAGTCTGAAACAACAAACCCCTGTGTCCTGGCATCCTTCTTCATGTCCTGATATTTGGCTGCAGGGCACGAACTGGGGAGGCCAAACCCAGGCACACACTTCACTGAAAGACATTTTCCTCCAGCACAGAGATCTCTAAATGGATAGGTTATTTTAGGCTTAACAGAGAAAGAGATGAGATCAGACATTTGCATGATCACAGGAAGTTTAGACCGGGGTGGTTAAGAGAAGGCTACTCTGCCCGCATTGAGTTCTTTCCCAAGAGCATTTAGTGATTTGTTCCTGTGTCTTAAGGTTTTGACTTTTATACAAAGTGAATTCTTCTGGGAGCATAATGATCCGATGATATTTTTATTCTTAGAAAGATTTCATAAGGATCAGAAAGCCCTCATAGCGGTTCTCAGGATTATTTACCCATTGAAATCACCTGGTTAGATTTTAAATACTGATACCTCCACAGATTCTTATTTAGTTGGTCTGAGCTGCAGCCTTGAGCATAGGGATTATTTTCAAGTCACCCAGGTGATCCCAGTGTACAGCCAAGGTTGAGAATCACCTCCCTGGGCAACATACCCACACCTGGCTGATAATAGGATCCCCCTAAAAGGCCTGGTGAACATACTGATATTCAGCCCTCACACCTTCTGTTAAGGATCTCTGGTAGTTTATCATACAGCCATTCTTTTGCCCTGATGCTAAGGCCTCCAAGTACCTACATGCATTGCTGGCCACTCTCACTCACCTACGGGTTATACCGAAAACTGCGCTTCTCAATGTGCATTTCCAACCGGCTCCCACCTGATGCCCAAGCTGCCAGAATGGACCACATTTTAAGGAGCCTAGAGCTGTGCCTTTCAATGGAAAATACTGATGTCTGGGAAATTCTGATTCAATTAGTCTGGGATAGCATGGACACTGGGATTGTTTTGAAAGTTCTCCAGGTGATTCTTGGGTGCAACCGAGGTTAAGAACTACACATAGAACAAACAAAAAAAAAAAATTGCAAAAAAAAAAAAAGGGAGTTCCCGCTGTGGCTCAGTGGTTAACGAATCCGACTAGGAACCATGAGGTTGCGGGTTCGGTCCCTGCCCTTGCTCAGTGGGTTGGCGATCCGGTGTTGCCGTGAGCTGTGGTGTAGGTTGCAGACGCGGCTCGGATCCCGCGTTGCTGTGGCCCTGGCATAGGCTGGAGGCTACAGCTCCGATTCGACCCCTGGCCTGGGAACCTCCATGTGCCGCGGGAGCGGCCCAAGAAATGGCAAAACAACAACAAAAACAAACAAACAAACAAAAAATTGAAAAAAAAAAAGAACTACACATAGGCAAAAACAAAAAACTATTTTAAAGGAATATTAGCTTTAGGATTTTGGCAAAGTAATGCTTTAAATTCATAATGGGAACAAAAACTGTTAAAAGTATATATAATTTCTCTGTAAAGAATGGATCTTGAGGAAGAAAGAGCCTTTTGTTTGCTGAGGAGATGGTAAAAATGCAGAAGCTGGTGGTCAAAAGGGAACTCTTTTTACATAAAAAGGAGCATAGAGCTCTGAGGGAAAATGATCCCGCACCGGGCAACACGGGGAGAGGAAGAAAAGGCAGCTGCTGTGAGGATGAAACTTGGGTAAGAGGGAGAGAGGTCTATGTGGAATTTTAAGAAGATGTTATAGTGTATAGGGCTGTGTACCCTTCTTCCACAGTGTCCTCGAGAAACAAAGAACTAGTCCAAATAGTATATGACTTCAATCTGTGGTGGGTTTTATTTGGTTTTTGCTTGAGTCACTATACCTAAGGGATTACGAAGGGAGTAGTCTCATACCACACCTGTGTGGAAAGTACTGTTACTACCTGTGTATCACAGATGAGGAAACAGGCTTAGAGAAGGTAAATAATCCGCCCCAAGTCTTGTCAGGCAGAGCCAGGGCTGAGACCTGGGTAAATGAATCAGTCACAGAGCCCAGCTTTCAGAACTGACCTGCAGGAGAAGAGGAAAGGCCTCGAGGAGGAGAAGGATGGAGCTGGATGCAGGAATAATACCTCTGCTGAAGATGGGAAGTCTGCCAGCTCAGCACTGGCCGTCACTTGTACTGCATAACAGGCCTGAACCTCAGGGAAGAAGAAGGGGTGAGAGGAGAGGAAGATGGGACTAGAAAGCGTGAGAGGTTTTTTTCAGGGATCTGTGGGCAGAAGCAGGTTTACAAGACAAGCTACCTTGAGATCCAAATAACAGTGAAACACAAAGGTAGGCCAGGCGGTCTCCCTACTTTGGTAGGAAACATAGCTTCCAAAGCTCTATGTTTGGAACACCACATTCATTCAACAAAATACTTATTTAGCACCTACTGTATATCCAGCATTGGGGATTTGGTGAGGAGCAATCCTAGTGCTTGAACGAGGGAGTTCCTTCCAAGACATGATGCTCACCGATTCTTGCACTGGGTTCATCCAGGGCAGAGTTTCACTGGGTGTTGTTCCAGCTGCCCTCACACCTTGAACTTCACTCATTTCACCAAGGCAAAATTATTTCTAGTCCTCCTTATGCTTCAAGTTTTCTGGAAGCCAAAGACAAGAAGTATCCCTAAGTTTAGAACAACTGCCTAGTGGCTTGGGAGGAATTCCTCTGTTGTTCCTTTAGGAACACACATGGCATAATGCAATCCACAAATCAACAACAGCCTTATTACAAGAGTTTCAAGAGTTATTTCTTCAATTGCTCCTCAATATAATTTTGCGTATTGTGCCAAAGAGTAACTGAGCAAAACAATTCCACAGAGGCCCACTCAGCGAGGGCATCCCGGGGGGTGGCATGGTGGGGTGGGGTGGTGTGGCTATTTCCAGGAAGATGTTCAAATAATAATTCTTAACTTTGGAGGTGGGTGGGATGTTGACATTCCCTTTGAGAGTCTGCAGAAAGCTGTGATCTATCTCCCTGGAAGGAAATATCATTTCACATAAACACAAAAAATGCTGCTTAGGATTTCCATTCTCCAGAGAGGAACGAGGAGGCTGTGAATTTGAGGCTCATTTCCTCACAAGAAGCTGAGGAAACTGCTGCTTTACACAGCATCAAGAACACAGGAGACTCCTTGAGACTGCTCGGGCTCATCAAATTCCTGAAATTAAAACCCCACCTCTCACCTCAGCTGGCTTTGAAGAGGCACCATCTTAAATAATACACACTAAAATATAAACAACTAATAGCCCCAAGCCCTCCCAGGAATATTTCCATTTCAAAAAGTGGTTAAATGTTTATCAAAGGGTGATGTTTCCAAAGGAGTAATTAAGGAAAATAAATTCTTTGAGAGGGAAAAAAGAAAAGAAATCATTAGTGAGTACCTACTACAGGTCAGGCACCGTGTGTATGCATTTGATTTTTCCACGAAGCTGATAAGCTGGATATAGGTGTCCACTTTTCACCCAGAAAGACACCAATGCCCGAAAACAAAATAACTGAATGTCATAGAGCAGGATTCTCAACTTGCATGCACACTGGAATCACCTGGGGAGCTTCAAAGATGCTGGGTTCCACCCCAGAGATTGTGGCCTGGGCTATGGCATTTTTAAAAGATCCTCTGAGGATTCTGCTATGCAGACAGTTTAGGAACCACTGTCAAAGGGGAGATGGTGGAGATGTTAATTTCCCCAGTTCTTGCTCACTTTCAGGCAGATGTTCCACTGGGACACATCTGTGTGGTCATGCCAGTTGTGTAAACTTGGAACTAGTTTCATATCAGTTGGTATCCAGTTGCCAGCTTGAGCCCCTGTCCTCCGCTAACTCCCCTCCTCGCCCTGGCCTGCCTGCCCCTCTCTCCCAGATTTGGCCCTGCCTGTGCTAGAAACATTCTTAAATATCTTGAAAATCACTCCTGGCATAATCATCTCCCTTTCATAACATTTTAGTACATATGGACAAAGTCAGAAAGATCATTTGAGGTAATCTGATCATAAGTTACACAAAGCTGAAAAACCCAACTCTACCTGACACTAACTAGAAATGCCAAAAGCAAATTGGAACCTTTGCTCAGTTTTCACAAGAGAGAGCTCAGGACTTTGAGGTTTTGTTCCCAAATGTATCGAGTCTACGTTCAAGTCAACTCCTTTAGTTGCCCAGAAAATTAGAGACAAAAAGAAAGGAAAAGAAAGAAATATGACTTAGCAAATGATCTCCTACTTCCCAGCCAACTGCATTTTCCTGTCATAAAACGACAAGCAGGGTAAACCAGCCCGAGATTTAGGCAAGAAATTCCTGTCCCCTTTGGGGCAAAGAGCAGGGCAGTACAGTTTTCTATCATTAACCAGAGGAAACATATTACATGGGACAATCGTGCAACATGCAAGAACAAGTGGAAAGCATCCAGCCTCTTCCTATCTGGACAGAGAGAATAAACACAGAAAATGAAAACAATACATTTCACAATTAGTTCAATCTCTTTCAGAATTAACTGCAGAAGAATCTAAGTAGTGACAAAGATCTATATCTCACCCAGGCCACCTTATCTCTCAGCACATCCCCAGCTTTATGCCTATAGAAAGTAGGGCCCTTCTTTATTCATTGAACGAACATCCTGAACAACTACCATTTGCCAAGAACTTTGCAAGTCTGAGTGAGACAACATGCTGGTTCTCAGGAGCCCACAACCAAGGAGACAGATATGCAAACAAATAATTATAATGCACTCTGAAAAAATCTGTAACCAACACCATGCAAAGGAGCATGGGAGTTCAGAGCAAGGAGTCATTAGTTTCCTGTGAATTAGAATGGACCTCATGGGGAGGCAGTACCTGAAATGATATTACAGATGAATGGGTACAGATGATTCCTACTGTTTATTCTTGTCTTTAGTTTCTGTAAAAGAAGAGAGGGTACAGTGGAAACACACACTGAGAGCAGTCCTGGATGGAGCATGAATATATCTTAAAGGCTCAGACCAAGGGCTGGAGGCTCCTTATGCATCCCTGGGACCCCAAAGTGGCCTAATATCTGCTGGTTCTTAAATAGTGTCAGACCATGTAAGATATGGCTTTGAAATTATGCCATGACATTAAAGAACTGGTCTTCAGGGAGAAAATGGTGGATTCCATTTCTCCAAATCACGCATTTCCCAGAAGCCTCTGATTCCTTGAAATTTCCCTTGGGGATTCACAGCTGCACTAATGAGGTCTATCAAATGGCACCATTTATTTAAATTTAATTTTTATTTTATATTGGAGTATATTTGATTTATAATGTGGTATTAGTTTCAGGTGTACAGCAAAGTGATTTAGTTATACATATATATACACACATCCATTCTTTTTCAGTTTCTTTTTCCATGTAGGTTATTACAGAATATTGAGTAGAGATCCCTGTACTATTCAGTAGGTCATTGTTGATCATTTGTTTTATAAACAGTAATATGTATGTTAATCCCAAACTCCTAATTTATCCCTCCCCTCTGCCTTTCCCCTTTGGTAACCTTAAGTTTGTTTTCTAAGTTTGTGAATATGTTTCTATTTTGTACAAAGGTTAATTTGTATCATTTTTTTCAGATTTCTTATACAAGTGAAATATGATATTTGCCTTTATCTGTCTGACTTACCTTAGTACAAAAATCTCTAGGTCCATCCACATTGCTGCAAATGGCATTATTTCATTCTTTTTTATGGCTGAGCAATATTCCACTCCATATTTTTGTTTATCCATTCCTCTGTTGATAGACATTCAGGTTGGTTCAGTGTCTCAGCTGTTGTGAATAGCGCTGCAATGAACACTGGGGTGCAAGTATCTTATTAAACTACAGTATTCTCTGGATACATTCAGAATGGAACCATTTTTGATCATGTTTATCATGTTTATCTTTGTGCTCTGGGTTTACATTGAAGAGCACACTGAAGATTTAGTTGTGTTTCATTTCTTCACCTCCTGCTACTTCTTTTTATGGTGCTACCCTGGGGTGGAGATTTGAAATAAAATTAAAAGGAAATTTCTGATATTCCTAAACTGAGACTTTGGGCAGAAAAAAACCTGACAACTCTTTGGTTTGGAATCACTGAATCCTCTTCCCTAAAGAAAACCCCTTTTTCAATGTCAGCTGTCTGGAAGCTGAAGGCAGGGCAGGGCAGAAAGTTTAGGAACCTGGGTTCTAGACTCAGCTCTGTCACTTTATCACTTATGCAGACAGACAACCTGCACAGCCTCTGGCCTCTGCTTCCTCACCTGTAATATGGAGGAAGGGGTGATACCTTCTCTGAGTTCCTCGTCAGGCTTCCCCAGGACCTGCATGAACTGTCACTCTCTGGGCCTCCTGGGCCCTCATTGAGGCTCTCAGAATCCTGGGGTGATGCACATGGGCTGCTATAGAAGGCAGCGAATGCCAGGGCTGGAAGGAAAACCTTTCCAGGCCCTGTGGAAACTAGTAAGTGATTAGTCTGGTTTACAGACTTCATCCATCTTCTTGAACCCGGCCGGTTCAGAATCAATGACAAGCCTGCAGGAACGTCACTGGCATCGTGTCCCCTGGGTCCTCTGGCAGGCTCCTCCTTAAAACTCCTTCTTAGCTCACTTTCTTCTCTCTGTCATCTACCATAAACTTGTCAAATGTGTTGAACTCCTCCTGGCCAGGACCTTACAGTCTAGTTTGGGACAGAGACATTGTTGTGGGTTGAATTATATCCCTAAGTTGAAATATTATCCCCAATACTCAGAATGTGACCTTTTCAGGAAACAGGATTGTAGCTGAGGTACTTAGGATGAGGCCATTAAGATGGGCCCTAATCAACGTGACAGGTGTCCTTATAATAAGGATTAATTTGGATGCAGACACATACACAGAGAGAATGCCAACAGAAAAGCCACAGACAGAAGGCAGCCAACTAAAAGCCAAGGAAAGGGCCCTGAAACAAACTTTTTTCTTAGAGGGGACCAGTCCTGCCAATACTGTGATTTGGAGCTTCTAGCCTTCATGACTATCAGCAATAAGCTTCTGTGGTTTTCTGTTACAGCAGCTCTAGGAAATGAATAAAGATGTGTCCTTGAAACTGCAAAGCACAAGGCAAGGCCAAGGCCAAGCTGAGGATCCGGCTGGTAAAGAAACAATGAACCCTTTATAGATTCAGACAGGTTGTTAATTAGACAGTGTGAGGAAGAGCAGCCAAAAGTGCCAGCTCCCTGTAGCCCGAGACACCAAAACAAAAGGGGGCAAAAGGCCTGAAAATTGAGTGCTGTGTGCCAGGCACCACTGCTGAGGAGCCTCAGGCCTCTTAGAACCTGGGAGGAGGTGAGAAGGGTCTCGTGACAGCCCCCTTGGAAAGAGGGAAGCCAGTGAGAAGTGCCCTGTGGCAGCTCCTCAGAGTCCTATGCTCTCCTGCACTAGGAGGACCATGAGGCATTCAGCCAAGGCTCAGATCCACTGTGGCTCTAACTCTGCCTGTATGGCCTCCATGGTTACATGTAGGGTCACCACGGTGCTCCCCAGAGCTGTTCTCCAACAGGGACACTTATTGGAGTAGACAGTGAGGTGTCAGGGGCAGGAGCACAGCCCCTAAGCTGTGCAGTTCTGCAGAGAGAGGGCAGTGGGACTGGGCCGCAAAGGGCCTGATGGATGGAGCATCACCAGAGTGGAGATGGACCAAACATGGGCAGACAGAGGATGAGATCCCTGCTTTTATAAAATGATTTTTTTTTCATTCTTGGAATAGGGCATATGCAACAGGCAAAATTTAGAAAATTGAAGTAAATATAAAACTCATAGACATAATGCTGAGCAAAAGAAGCCAAACACACAGGACTGTACTTTATGATGCCATTGATATAAGATTCAAGAACAAGCAAAGCATACCTAAGGAGAAAAAAAAAGAAAAATAGAGATGGCCTCTTAGAAGAAGGATAACAATTAGAAAGGGAAATTTCTAGAAAGATAGAGATGTACTATGTTGTGACATGAATGTAGTATATTGTGATAGGAATGTGATACATGAGATACTCATCAAAAATTGTATAGTGAAGATTTGCGCATTTTTGTGTATGTAAAATTTACCTTTAAATGCATAAAGACAATAACCATCACTCAAAATCACACGAGCCAAAGGTTATCCATTAAAACTTTTAAAATTTACTTATGGCCTTTTTTTTTCTTGCAAAGTGTGTATAATTGGAATCATACTGAATACACAATTTTGATTTTTTTTTTTTCTTTTTTAGCCACACCTGTGACATATGGAAGTTCCGGGGCCAGGGGTTGAATGAGAGGTGCAGCTGTCAGCCTATGCCAGAGCTACAAAACCATATCCCAGCTGCATCTGCAACCTATACCACAGTTTGTGGCAACGCCAGATCCTTAATCCACTGAGTGAGGCCAGGGATCGAACCTGCACGCTCACAGAGCCAATGTCAAGTCCCTAACCTGCTGAGCCACAACAGGAACTCCAATTTTGGATTTTTTTTAAGTTTATGTTAAAAAAAATCTTCTCATGTCATTAGAACAGCTTAGTCAATATCATTTTTAAGTAACTGCCTGGGGCTGTATTTTGCATATATATTATAATCCATACAACATTTCCATAGCATTAGGCATTTAGGTTGCTTTGTCAATAATAAATAACACTGTGATTAACATCTGTGCCCATACATCTTTGTCTGCATGTCTGATTATTTCTCTAGAAGATTTCCGAAAGAAGAATTACTGGGGAAAGAGTATGAATATTTTAAGGCTTGTCAAAGCTTGCTGTCAAATTGCTTTCCTGAACAGTGTGGGAGCAGGGCTTTTCTTCCCACACCCTCACCAGCCTTGAGTAGTGTCACAGTGTTCATCTTGCCTGATGCAGCAGGGGGCAAATAGTATTTTATTGTTGTGACTGTCTTTCTGTAACTATTAGTAGAACAGAACATTTTGCCATACATTTACAAGCTATTTTATTTCCTTATCTGTGAACTCTCTGTTCACGTCCCTGACCCACTTTTCTATGTTGATGTTTTACTGGGTTTTTAAAAATCGAAGTAGAAACTCTTTAAAGATTGAAGCTAGTAACTTCTCTACCACACTTGTGATAAACACTCATTCCTAGTGGGCTTTTAATTTTAGGGGTTGTTGTTTTTTTTAATTACATCTCATCAGAATCATGTCCTTTGCCTTCTTTGTCACTGCCCCTGACTTGGGGTGGCATATGCTAGCTGGGCTATTGTGTGAGAAATGACCTGGAATCTGGAGAGAGAATGATAAGACTGGAAAAGAGGGACAGGAGATATGTAGATATAGATATATGAATGTGAAGAAAACTGACATCTTAACAACCTATACACTGCTATATAATGATATATATATGTATGTTGATAGGCTGCCAATTTTCCTTAAATTGACCTATAGATTTATAGCTATTATAGTCAAAATCCCAGATGGCTATTTTAAAGAAATTAACAAGCTGGTGTTTAAGGACCTAGAATAACCAAAATGAATCTGAAGAAGAATAAAACTGAATGGCTAACACTACCTGATTCCAAAAATTATTACAAAGCTCTAGCAATCAAGCCAATGTGGCATAAAGACAGACTAAATAGACCCCTGGAACAGAACAGAGGTCAGAAATAAACCCACACATATATGGACAAGCAGTTTTTGACAAAGGCTCAAAGGCAATGCAATAAACTATGCTAGGAAAATTAACTACATAGAAATAAAACAAATTTGAATCCATAATTCATACCATAGAGAAAAATTAAGTCAAAATGGATCATAGACCTAAATGTAAGACTTAAAACAATAAAACTTGTAAAAGAAAATATAGCATAAAATCTTTTGTCACCTGGAGTTAGGGGCAAGGATTTCATAGGTATAATACCAAAAGCACTGTATATAAAACAACAGCAACAACATTAAAAACTTCTGCTTTTTTGGAGTTCCCGTTGTGGCGCAGTGGTTAACGAATCTGACTAGGAACTTTGAGGTTGCGGGTTCGATCCCTGCCCTTGCTCAGTGGGTCAAGGTTCCGGCGTTGCCCTGAGCTATGGTGTAGGTCGCAGATGCGGCTCGGATCCTGCGTTGCTGTGGCTCTGGCGTAGGCTGGCGGCTACAGCTCTGATTAGACCCCTAGCCCGGGAACCTCCATATGCCACAGGAGCGGTTCAACAAATGGCAAAAAGACAAAAACAAAAACAAACAAACAAAAACAAAAAAAAAACTTCTGCTTTTTAAAAGACAGTGGTAGGAGAATGTAAAGAGCAGCCAAAACCTGGAAGGAAACTTTTGTAAAGTATATATCTAATAAAGGATTTGTATCCAGAATAAAGAACTCTCAAAATTCAACAATATGGAAACTTAAAACCTAATTATTTAAATAGGCAAAAGAGTTAAATAGATACTTCATCAAAGAAGACAAATAGATGGCAAATAAGCATATGAAAAGAGGTCCATTATCATTAGTCATCAAGGAAATGCAAATTAAAACCACCATCAGATACTTCTACACACCTATTTGACTGGTTCAAATGAAAAAGACTGACGATACCAAGTTTGGCAAGAATGTAGAGGAATTAGAACTCTCACGCACTCCTGGTGGGAATCCAAAATGGTACAACCACTTTGGCCAACAGTCTGGCAATTTCTTTAAAGTTCAGGATACAGGAGTTTCCGTCGTGGCTTAATGGTTAACGAACCCAACTAGTATCCATGAGGACTTGGGTTCAATACCTGGCCTTGTTCAGTGGGTTAAGGGCCCAGCATTGCAGGGAGCTATGGTGTAGGTCACAGACGAGGCTCAGATCCCACATGGCTGTGGCTGTGGTGTAGGCCTGCAGCTATAACTCTGTTTCCCCCCCTAGCCTGGGAACCTCCATATGCCATGAGTGCAGCCCTAAAAAGACAAAAAAAAAAAAAGTTCAGGGTATAGCCACCAAATAATCCATCTATTTTACTTCTAGATATTTGCCTAAGAGAAAAGGAAATACATGTTCATACAATGGCTTATACATGAGTTCATAGGTGTTTATTTGTAGTAGCCAAAAAATAGAAACTCAGATGCTCATCATAAACAAATGTGATGCATCAATACAATGAAATACTGCCCAGCTATAAAACGAACAAACTATGGATACAGACAACAACACGATGTACCTCAAAATAAGTATGCTGAGTGAAATAAGACAGAAGGAAGGACATACTGTATATGCCAATTATACAACTCCAGAAATGCAAACTAATCTGTAGTGACAAAAACGAGATCAGTAGTTGCTTAGGGGATGAAAGTCTGAGATGGACAGAAAGGAGGGATCACAGAGAAAACGTTTAAGGGTGATAAACATGCTGATTTTTTTCATCATGGTGATGGTCCCAGAGCTGTATACATAGGTCAAAAATATATGCAGTTTATTGTACACCTCAGATACAAATACACCTAAATAAAGCTTTTTCCTTTTTCTTTTTTTCTTTTTTAAAGTTACCAAAACATTAAAAAAAAAGAAAAAGAAAAAAAAAGAAGAAGAAGAAGAGGAAAAAGAAAAGAAAGAGAAAACACTCCCTTAGTCCCAGGCCTTCCCTATGTGCTCTGTTTTTAAGAACTGTGGACAGCTCAGATTGAATTAAGTTGTGTCAAGTTTAGACCTTGACTTTCTGTAGACTTCCTTCTAAAATTTTCCAGAACAGATGGCTTTATTCCCCAGCCACCAGAACAAAGCACCCTTGGACTCAGATAGGAAGAAACTCAGTGTCCTGTACCTCTTATGACTAAGAGCTGTGGGTTTATTTCAAGGAATCTGTGTCACAGAATTTCTGTGCATTTGCCCCAGATATCTCCTTGTTATTCTCATCCCTCCACTCATTCGGTGCATGTTAGTTGAGCATCTAGTATGTGTTGGGCTTATAACTGGCCAAATGAGGACACAGGCACGAATAAAACAGGCACAGCCAGGGTCATGTTATTCATTTTGTGGGCCCTAGGCATTTTTGAATTTGGGGGTTCTTTCCTCCACTAAAAAAACAAATAAATTTTATGACCATGTTGATGTAAAGACAAGTATAATCCAGACTGAATTTTTATATATCCATTATTCTTATATTCATTTTTAAAACTAATTTGAAGAGGAATTTTGAACTTTTCTTTTTTTCTTTTTAGGGCTGCACCCATGGCATATGGAGGTTCCCAGGATAGGGACTGAATCAGAGCTGCAGCTGCCAACCTACACCACAGCTCACAGAAACGCTGGATCCTTAACCCACTGAGCAAGGCCAGGGATCGAACCTGCCACCTCATGGTTCCTAGTCGGATTCGTTTCCGCTGCACCACAAGGGGAACTCCTGAAGAGAAATTTTAATTCAAGTATTTTCATGGACCCCTAAAAGTATCATAGATCATGGGCCTACCCTGGCACTGGGTAACAGTCCCAGCCCTCACGCCTCTGCTGCCAGAAGAGGTCATCTTTGAACAGATGCTCATGCTAACAACTAATTAATTAGGTATTCTACCCAAAGGGCAAAGCAAGCAGAAGAGGGAAGGAGCATGGTGTCTGAAAGGAACAAAAGGAAGGCCACTGGTTGCAACCTGATAATCAAAAGACAGCTTTGTGAGACTAGACATGTAAGCTGAAACTGAGGTATGTAGGATTCTGGCTTTTTACTTTAGGGGTAGTAAGAAGATATTGAAGTGTGTCAAAGGGTATAATTAACAGCAAATGGGCAACCCACAGAATGGGAGAAAATATTCACAAATCTATCTGATAAGAGGTTTATATATATAGGATATATATTTTTTAATTCCTGCAACTCAAAAACCCCCACTTAAAATGGGCCAAGGACTTAGACACTTCTCCACAGAAAATATACAAATGACCAATAAGTATGTGAAAAGACGTTCAACATCACTAATTATTAGAGAAACACATATCAAAACCACAGTGTGATACCACTTCTCACTCATTAGGATGGCTACTAGGAAGAAAAAAAATGTAAGTGTTGGTGAGGATGTAGAGAAATTGAGACATTTGTGCATGGTTGGTGGTGGAAATGTAAAATGATGTAGTCGCTATGTTAAAACAGTATGATGATTCCTCAAAAATTAAAAACAAAGCTACCATATAATCCAGGAATCCCAATTCTGTATATATACCCAAAAGAACGGAAAGCAGCATCTCAAGGAGATATTTGTAAACCTGTGTTCACAGCAGTATTATTCAGAAGAGCCAAAAGGTGGAGGCAACCCAAATGCCCATCAGGTGAATGGTTAAACCAAGTGTGGTGTATCCACACAATGGACTATTTTTCGGCCTCAAAAAGGAAGGAAATTCTGATACATGCTATAATATGGATGAAACTGAGGGCATTATGCTAAGTGAAATAAGTCAATCACAAAAAGATAACGATTAATGCCACTCACATGAGGCACAAAGAATAGTCAAATTCATAGACAGAAAGTCGAAAGGTATTTGCCAGGGGCTAAGGATAGTAGGGAATGGGGAGTTGTTTAATGACACAGTTTCAGTTTTGCAAGATGAACAAGTGCCGGAGATTGCACGACAATGTGAACAGCCTTAACACTACTCAACTGTATACTTAGAAATGGTTAAGATGATCAATTTTGTGCAATATGTTATAACTGATAGAATTCAGATTTTTTAAAAAGATGGCTCTGAAAAGCCATTCTTTTGTGAAAAGAATGAACAGGAAGTGTGCAAGAGTGAAACCAGTGAAATCTCCTGGAGGATGTTGCACAGTGCAGATGGGAGGGGAGGGTGATTGACCAGAGTGGACTATAAATAAGGTGACTAGAGAAGGAGAGGAGACAGAGAGAAATATTTAGGAGTTTGAATCCATAGAACTGGAAGTTGAGGAAAAGAAATACATAAATGATAAGCAACTCATTTTGAGTGGCTGGTAATGCCATTTACTGAGCCGGGCACATCAGAGAGGGAGCCCTCTGGGGAGGAAGGAGGTTGGGTTGGGGAAGAGGAAGAAATTCCATTTTGAAACACCAAGAGATCTAAGTGTGAAAGTAGGATTGGCAATTGGCAGTAGAGATCTAGAGCTAATGAGTCTTTCAAGCTGGAGATGCATGAAAGTGTAGACTTTCTCAGTCTGTGCTTGAGTAATAGGTGTGGTAGGTGTGGATGAAAAGCTGGAGGAGCTGAGTATTTTGAGAAGAGAGAGCCCAGAACCAAGCCCTGAGTCATTGCTGGCAAAGTGACATCAAGAATAGGTAAGTCAGGAGTTCCCGCTATGGTACAGTGGGGGAAGGACTGGGCATTGCCACAGCTGTGGCTCGGATTTGATCCCTGGCCTAGGAACTTTCGCATGCCATACCTGGTTATGGCCAAAAAAAAAGGAAAAAGAAAAGTCAGCATTACTGTCTCATTTTATAAATGAAGAAAAGGAGGGCAAGATGCTAATCTTGCCCAAGATCACACAAGTCATTAAGGGGAAAGGCCAGAATTTGGACCTAAAATCCACCTTCGACCACTATCCTCCTCCCACCAAAAAACAAACAAACAAACAAACAAAAACAAGGCAGGAAAGCCCCTCACCACTGGCTGCCTCCTAGAGCAAGCCCCCTTTGCCAACTAAGACTCAGTTGCCTCGCGGGCAAAATGGAGAAAACGAGACCTCCCATTCTTAGTGCACTGGGTTGCAGCGAGGCCTGGGTAAATCACAGATACAGCCTGTCAACTGTGAAACACCGTTCCATGGGGCGACAGGCTCCATGCCCTGGTTTCCAAATGAGGGAAGATCATCAGCACAGTTGTCCCGAGATCATCTTAAAGGCAGAGGTCATTACCTTCCCATGAATCTAGACCAGCCACCTCATTAACCAGTGCCACCTTGACCCACTTCCTTGTATTTACTTTTCTCTGGGAACCATCAGCCTAGTTTGCAGTCTTGGCCAGAGCTGTTCTTCCTAAAGCTGGGGCCCCCTGATCCACACCTGCAGGCCCAGCCCCCACTTGGTGGGGTTGGCTCCGACCAAATGCCCAGAGGAGGAAACTGAATCCTTCCCCTCTTCCAGCTGTTTGTTTGGCGCAGGTCCCCGCCTGAGTGCCAGGACTGGACTCTGGGCAGAGGCAGGCACCTGCAACCTGATGGTGCTGCCCAGCCTGGACTTCTGAGAATGACCTACGTGAGAACTGCTGGCCACTGGCACCTGTCCACAGCCCTATTCATAGCCTGGCTGACTACCTGCTTGAACCACCCCCTTTTCTTAGAATTGCAAAGCCATCAGCTTCTGTATGCCATTCCCCAGGCTACCCATCCTTCCAGGAGCCTCAGCTGGGCCCCCACCCTTTAACCCAACACCCCCATCCAACTGTGCCTGCCCCTCTGTGATCTTTTCTTCCTCTACCCTTCAGGCCCATGTATATAAAGGTCATTTTCAAATTAGAATGACCAGGGCCCAGGCCTAACTGATGAGAAAGGGAGAAGACAGGTGGGAGTCAAGAGTCAAGGGGGAGGCTGAGTCCCAAGAAGGCTGGCCCCTCCCCACGACTTTGGGAGGAAAAGCTGAGGCCCGATGGTCTCTGAATTCTCCCAGGCCTGGCATAGATGGGTACAGAGGTTTTTGAATAAATAAATGATCAAGTTAGATCTTCCCTCTCTGCATCCTGGTGTGTTTTCTGAGACCATCAGTTCTCTCTCCTGAAATGGGGCAGATACAAGGCCAGGAGAGAAAGTGACTCATCAACCAGTGCAGAGAAGAAATATTTGTTCCTGTGAGGTCTTCCCTGGAGCAGAACTAACTTGTTCCCTCATGAGACAAGAGAGGACAGAATGGGCACCGGGATTTTGAAACAGCACCCCAGCTCCTACTGTAAGAGAGCCTGGGTCCCACCAGCTGTAGTTATATACACTCAGCCACACTGTTGCCTGGGTTTATGGGCAGGCCCTGGGTTAAATGAGCCCTGACCTGTTTTATCTTGCTTAATCCTCCCAAACACCTTCTGAGGCTGGTACTATTATTTTCTCCACTTGACAGATGAGGAAATAGAGGCAGGAGGTTAAGTCACTTGAGCAAGAGTCCACAGTTCATAAAAGCAGCAGAACTGGGATTTTTTTTTTTCTTTTTGCTGAAATGGTGCTGTTATATCTTTAAAAAACCAGCAATTTGCCCACATGCTCAGCTTGGCTGAAATGTGTTATTTTCAAATCGAGCAATGAACTGCAGACGGGTAGAAGGGGAAGGGCCTCCAAGATGAGTTGGTCCAGGCCAGAGTTGGAAGAAAGGAGGAGAAAAGCTTAGCACACAAGGTGCAAATTTCCCCTCCCTCTTCCCTCAGCTCCAAAAATAAAACAGAACAAAAAGATTGGGAAGTCCTGGATTTAGAGAATTTAGCATCTCCCTCCTAACTCCCTGTGATTTTTTTTTTTTTTTTCTCCCCTCAAGATAACAAGAAGGGCCTATTTCCTGGAGCAAGGAGAAGCGAAGACCCTTCTGCTGGTGGATGTGATCTTGGGGGAAAGTGGGTAGGGGCAGGGAGTGTCCTGGTCCCTTCCTGCAGCTGGTCCCTGGTCCTCCCATGCTTTTCCTCTAGCCCTCCTCCCCAGATGCTGTGAGGCTAAGGACTACAGATCCAGGGCCCTGAAGAATTCCCGGAATTGGCTCCCCAGGAAGACAGCCCTGTCCTTTCACAAACCCTCACCTCCCCTCTGCATCCCTAATTGGCATCTTATGGTGACTTCATTTTTCACTCTTGGCTAAAAATGGGTCTCTGATGATTTATTCTATCCTGAGTGTTGACAAGCTCAAGAAGTGGTGCAGGGCCGCTGCCAGGCGCTGGAGGTAACAAAGCGTGACTCACCACTCTGAGGTCAAGGTGGGAGGCAAGGGAACCAGCTGACAGTACTCGCACACCATCCCCAGGGCTTCTCCCTCTCCTGTGAGGGCACTTCACTCCTGGAGATGAAAGGGCCACCCCAGAGACCTGGGACAGAGACAGGACAGGCAGCCCACAGGCCTGTCACAGCTCAAGGCTGCTTCTTTGTTTCTCACCCCCAGTGGTAAACGCTAAACTGCCTTTCAGAGAGAGCTCTAAAAGGGAGATATAACCCAGCCCTCCTTGAACCTACTCAGTCACGTGTTCTTAAAACACGAGCACTGAAAGAACGACAACATTAAAAAAGAAAACAAAAAAAAAACCCTAGAGATTATTTAACTCAATCTTCTTACCTTATGGGAACTAATTCAAAGCCCAAATCGTTTGACCACGGTCACAAAGTGAGCTAGAGGTGAAGCTGGGACTAGAACCTGGGTCTTTCATCTCCCAGCCCTGTGCTCTGTATACCAAGCACAACATAATTCGGATAAAATGTGAGCTCATGAACAAGTAGGGCCTGACTCCTTTCACCGTGAACAGGAGAAAGACGCCCTAACCTTGAGGGGAGAGGCTGCTGGAATTTCAGCTTTGCCTTCGTGCCTCCCTTTGGTGAGGATCTCTGTTTGGCAGATGATCTCTTCCTAGCTTGTGGGGTCCCTGGAGTCCTTGGGGCTCTCCCAGGAAGGATGTTACCAGTAGGAAGGTGAAAACTGGGGATGATCCACAGATTCTTTCTGGGCTTCGTCAAGAGCAAGTTGCCCTTATAAGCATTTTTTTTTTGCATTCCATCTGGTTGCTAAATGACCCCATTTCTCTTTTCTCTCTGTTGAGCTTCCAGGTAAACAATGTGTCACCCAGGAGAGATTTGAACTCATGGAGTCAGTAAATCAAAAGGGACCACAAAATTTCTCCAATCTGAATCTGCTGTTCTCAGTCCAGGAACCCACTCCACCACCACCAGGGAGACACCACACGACCCTGGGCTGGAACACTCCTCAGGATAAATGATTCTTCCTCCCTCCTTCATGGCCCCTCTGTGGCTAGACAGACCCAAAAGGTAGAGATGGCTGTCCAGACCTTCCTGGCGGCAGCCAGTCTGCAATGGCAGGTCTGCCTTCTAGGCTGATAGAGAGCAATTGTTCTCCCTTCTCTGGACTACAGCTACGTCTTTGCTCATGGCTCACAGGTCCAGGCCACACCAGAACCATTCTTTTTTTTTTTTTTTTTTTGTCTTTTTGCTATTTCTTTGGGCTGCTTCCGTGGCATATGGAGGTTCCCAGGCTAGGGGTTGAATCGGAGCTGTAGCCACCGGCCTACGCCACAGCCACAGCAACACGGGATCCGAGCCGCGTCTGCAACCTACACCACAGCTCACGGCAACGCCGGATCATTCACCCACTGAGCAAGGGCAGGGACCGAACCGCAACCTCATGGTTCCTAGTCGGATTTGTTAACCACTGCGCCACGACGGGAACTCCCCAGAACCATTCTTGATCCTCCAAAGACTGAGCATCTGTTTGGTGGGCTAGGCAGGACTCATACTCAATTTTCTTTTCCCATCTGATTTCCACAAGAATAAGGAAAAAAAAAAAAAAAAGCTTGCCCGCCTTCCCTAGGGAAATTGAGTAAGGATAAAAGCTAAGTGCCAGAGCCATCCATTTGCTTCTTGCTAACAATTCTGGTGAAAAGTCTGATGGTGAGGAGGTTGAAAAATATTATTGTTCTTCTAAATTCCTCATTTGCCTTCTCATTCCCTTTGGAAACCACATGTGAATTTCACCCAAAATAAATCAATTAATGGAGTGGATCAGCAGAAACAAATCTGACTAATATCCATGAGGATGCAGGTTTGATCCCTGGCCTCACTCAGTGGGTTAAGGATCTACCGTTGCAGTGAGCTGTGGTGTAGGTCACAGCCACGGCTCAGATCCCACATTTCTGTGGCTCTGGCGTAGGCCAGCAGCTACAGCTCCAATTCGAACCCTAGCCTCGGAACCTCCATATATCTTGGATGCAGCCCTAAAATAAAAAAAGAGAGAGGCAAAATAAATCAATTACTTACTCTATGCCAGGCAGCATTCCAGGGATACAACAGTGAATGAACTAAACCAAGTTCCTGACCCCGTAAAGCCTGTGTTCTAGAAGAGAAGATAATAATAAACGAATAAACAATATAATATAATGTCAGGAGCTGGTATGCACTGTGAGGAAAACAGCAATGTTAGGGACAAACAGTGATGGAGCTTTTGGGTAAGGGGGTGAGGGGAGGTCTTGGAAGTGACATGTGAGCAGAGACTGGAGTGGGAGGAACGGGGAATGTTTCCCTCCTTGGAAATATCTGGGGGAGGTGTTCTAAGATGAAAGAAGTACAAGGCATTTCTGATCAGGGTGCTATTGGATCAGTTAGGATGTTTCAATTGAATTTTCATAGATGAAAATCATTTTTAAGCCAAATATTGCCAATAGCTGAAAAACGTCAACATGACCTTACTTGCTTTTAGAAGTCTTTCGCATTCATAACCTGATGTCTAGTAGGTGGGACCACGGGCATCTGCATGAAGTGATCAAACAAGCTTACCTTTGTGAAAAGGTCCCTCATATGGTATCCTTATTAATAATCACAACAGCCCCACAAGGCAGGTTTTATAATTAATTCATAACAGTGTTACAGGTGGGGAAACTGAGGCTGCAAAAAATGAAATAGCTTGAGTGTGCAGAGCCAAGACCAATAGAATCTGATGTCCTGGAGTTCCTGTTGTGGCACAGCAGAAATAAACCTGATTAATATCCATGAGGTTGTGGGTTTGATCCCTGGCCTCAGTCAGTGGGTTAAGGATCTGGCGTTGCTGTGAGCTATGGTGTAGGTCACAGACATAGCTCGGATCCTGTGTTGCTGAGGCTGTGGCTGTGGCGTAGGCTGGCAGCTGTAGCTCTGATTAGACTCCTAGCTGGGCAGCCTCCATATGCCATCAATGTGGCCCTAAAAAGCAAACAAATTTAAAATTTTTTAAATTAAAAATAAAATAGAATCTGATGTCCTGCTGTTGGGACTTTTTTTCACTGAAACCTGGTGTAAAGTACATGAACACCTGAGCTTGTAAATATAACTTCAAATCAGCACAATATCCAGAGCTGAAGATCAACGTCTCTGGGACAGTGCGGCAGTGACCACACAGCTGTCCTTCAGATGGACTTGCTGAAGGGAGCAGAGTTGCCTTACAGCCCTTGTTAGTGCCCTGAGGACCCATATCCCTGTTCGTGTCCTCCAGGCTGCTCCCAGCCAGTGGCTGACCACAGCAGTGGGGGTACCGTGCAGGCCCATCCTGCGTGACACAGCAGGCAACATCCAAATTCTTGGACTCCTGCTGGCCTGGCCGAAATGCTCTGTTATCTGAGGCTTTTTCTCCCCAGTACTTCTTTCCGTCTCTCCTTTCACAGGTGTCAGACCTGCACTATGGTCTGAAGGCTCTGCCTGCCCTCTCTCACCACCTCCCCTTTTCTCCTTCACAGACATTTCTCCCAATAAATCTTTTGCGTGTTCCAACCCTTTCCGGCCTGTGCTTCCAAGAGGATCCATATTGACATCATTTATAATCTAAATAGTTTTGTTTTACTTCTTTAAAGAAGAGCTGTATTATTAGTTTATTATATCTTTACCTTTCTGGACTTGCAAAACTCAAAGAAAAGAAATGTTTTTTTCTCAGCTATCTGTGTCAGACTTGTGCCCTCATTAATGGTAAGTGTACAGGGAAATTCTGGAATTTTACAGGTGTTAACCGAGGTGGGGTTTTGGTCTGAGTTCTGACAATAGCCTTTAATGTTAGCAGTTTCCAATCTGCTTCACAGATCCTTGTCTAAGGCAAAAATGTGCTGCTTGCTTCCCTGGGTATGCATTCCAAGCATGGAGCTCATCAGAGCTGTTGAGGTACATGTGAACGTATGTAAGTGGTTCTAGAAGGTTGCCAGAAGTGCTATGGGCAGATGTAGGGGTCTGACCCTGCACTGTCCAACAGAAATACAATGTGAGCTACATATGTAATTTTCAATTTTCTAGTAGTCACATTAGAAAAGGAAAAAGAAACAGGTTAAGTTAATGAAATACTTTATCCCAAGATATCCAAAGTATTATCATATCAACATGCAGTCATATTTAAACACCACTAATAAGATATTTTACTCTTTCTTTGCACACTAATCATTTCAATGAGTCACATTTCAAGCGCTCAATGGGCACACATAGCCAGTGGCTACTCTGCTGGACAGGGTTCATCTAGGGCCTCTGAGAAATAATACCTGAATGTGAGACAGTCAACAGCCAGGTTTTCTTAGTGTTCCTCTAAACTGGCTACAGATCTTCACCCAACCCCACCCCATTGTGGAATTTGTCAAATCATCACCCAAGGGGATTTTTATTCAGGACTTTTTCTAGTTTGCTAGGTAGTAGGAAATATTCATTCTGAAATGAAATATTCCTAGGATTGAGTTCTTAGGCATATATGAGATGTCAGCTCTCAGCATGATTTTAAATAAATCTTTGCAGCTAGAGAATCAAGTGTATGAAAATATGGGGTTATTGCCTTCTCCCAAATGTCTTACTTTAGCAGCTTCAGCAATTACCTATCATATGACTCTAATATCTTCTGCCTGGTCCATCAGGTGAGGAGCCATCTTCCACCCCACCTGTCAGGTTACATTTCTAGCAGAGATGTGGTAACTACTATAAGAAAGCACTATGAGGAGTTCCTATTATGGCTCAGTGGTTAATGAACCTGACTAGCATCCCCAAGGATGTGGGTTCAATCTCTGGCCTTCCTCAGTGGGTTAAGGATCTGGCGTTGCCATGAGCTGTGGTGTAGGTCACAGACTCAGCTCAGATCCTGCATTGCTGTGGCTGTGGTGTAGGCTGGCAGCTGTAGCTCCAATTTGACCCCTAGCCTGGGAACCTCCATATGCCACTGGTGTGGGCCTAAAAGACAAAAAAAAAAAAAAAAAAAAAAAAAGAAAAGAAAAGAAAGCACTATGATATAGTTCCCTATGCCCCACAGTAGGACTTCATTGCTCATCCATTCTAAATGTAATAGTTTGCATCTACTAACCCAAACTTGCAGTCCATCCTACTCCTTCCACCCTCCCCCTTAGCAACCACAAGTCTGTTCTCTATGTCTGTGAGTTTTGCATATAGGCTCTTTTGTGCCATATTCTAGATTCCACATATAAGTGATAGCATATGGTATTTGTCTTTCTCTTTCTGACTTACTTCACGTAGTATGAGAATCTCCAGTTGAACCCATGTTGTGCAAATGGCAGTATTTCATTTTTTATGTCTGAGTAGTATTCCATTGTGTATATATATATATATATATATATATATATATATATATACCCATCTTCTTAATCCATTCATCTGCCAATGGACATTTAGGTTGTTTCCATTCTTGGCTATTGTGAATAGCGCTGCAATGAACATATATTCAATCTCTTGGGATAGAATGTAATGGAAGATAGTATGAAACAAAGAATGAATATATATATATATATATATATTTATATATATATGACTGGGCCAATGTGCTGTACAGCACAAATTGGCACAACATTGTAAATCAACTATACTTTAATTTAAAAATGCACTATGATACTCCAATTTTTTATACTAGAATTATATATTTAATACCAACCTCACATGAGGCAAATATTGTGTATATTTGTACATGTGCTCACTCAATTTTCAACCATGTATTATTATCTCCAGTTTACAGTTTTAAAAAATTGGGTTTCAGAGAACGAAGTAACTTGCCCAATGCCACATTGCTAACAATTCTCCATCCCTTTAAAATTGGCATTGGGAAACCAGTATCCTAAACCAATTTACAGTGTTGATGGCATTGTAAATTGGTTCATTCTTTTCTCAAATTAACTTGGCCATGTTTAACATGTTGTAAAATGGTCCATGCCCTTTGACACAATGATCTTGGAATTTATTTTAAGATAATAAATGAAATACACATGCACACACTCACACATCAGCTTGCATAAGATAATTATGACAGAAATATCTGTGACAGCATAAAAAAATTTATATAACCCAAATCTTTCACTCATTTAGCAAACATTTACTGCATATCTTCTGTGTGTTAAGCACAAGTCTAATACGAAGGATTCAGCAGTGGAGAAAAAAATAGGACAAAAATGATCCCTGTTTTCATGGAGAAGTTTCACACGCAAATATCCTAGGAGGACAGAATAGAAGTGGATAATGAGAACCACACACACATGTTTTTTGGCCACACCCCCCAGCACGTGGAAGTTCCTGGGGCAGGAATCAAACACGTGCCACAGCACTGACCCTAGCTACAGCAGTGACAATGCCAGATATTTAACCTGCTGAACCACACTGAACTCCTAGTATCCATATTTAAAGGGTAAAAAGAAACAAATAACTTTTTTTTGCTTTTTGGATACTAGTCTGATTTGTTTCTGCTGCACTACAACAGGAACTCCATCCAAATTACTCTTGATAATATATTTTGTTTAATCTAATACATCCAAATTATGTAATCAACATAAGAAACTAATAAGATATTTTGCACTTTTTTCATACTGTCTTCAAAATACAGTGCGTATTTTGCATTTACAGCACATTTCAATTTGAACACTAAACTTTCATCAGAAATCTATTTTGATTTCATAAAATTTACCCTTAAAAAATAGTCATATAAACAAGGTGTTCCAAAGTTTTCCCAATATGTTAGTCGATTATTAAAAATAATTTTCTTTTAATATTTGCATCCATATTGACCGAATTAGTTTGTCTTTTAAAAGATGGATTGATTTGACTTTGGAGCAAAAGCATATGTTTTAAAACAATTTTTGTTCAAGTTAGCTAACTTCACTAACTCTTGGATCTGCTCTTAGTGCCACAGATTCAAAAGGATATTACACAAACTGAAAAGTCACTCTGAACTTATCAGTATCAACAAAGTGTCCTTCAAGTTTTTCTTGTAGTTTTTCCAGTCAATTTACATAACACTATCAGTAATAAATAAAACCTTCTGCAATTGATTCATATTAGAAAAAGTTATAAAATTGTTATCACTTGTTTAGATTATGGAAAGTTTTGATTTCAACATAAATTCTTGTGCCTATATGGCTAGGCCACAAATAAGCTTTTCCTTTACTTAAAAATCTCAAATTTAGGGAGTTTCCATTGTTGCACAGCGGAAATGAATCTGACTAGGAACCATGAGGTTGTAGGTTCAATCCCCAGCCTTGCTCAGTGGTGGTGTTGGTGGTGGTGTTCAGGATCTGGTGTTGCCGTGAGCTGTGGAGTAGGTCGCAGACGCAGCTCAGATCTGGCATTGCAGTGGCTCTGGCCTAGGCCAGCAGCTACAGCTCCAATTAGAACCCTAGTGTGGGAACCTCCACATGCCACAGGTGCAGCCCTAAAAAAAAAAAAATCTCAAATTTAGCATGTCCATATGCAGTGAGAAACATAAATCACACTGACATTTTGTGTCTTTGATTATCGACTGTTTAGCAAATATTCCTTTTATTTCAAGAAAAAATTGGATTTCCCAGTACAGTAAATCTTTAGAAAACTCTTCCTCCACTCAAACAATAAGTATTGGCAAAGAACATTAAATTCATTAAATCCATTGTCTTCTACTTCTTTCAACAGTTCTGGAAATGGGATGATTCATAGCATTTGAATATCTATAATGAACAATCTTAACAATTCCATACAGTATATTTTTCATTTTTTCATAGCGTCTCTTTCAGAAAACCCAGCCCAAATACTTTCGATACCTGACACACAGTGAAGTGAAGCAATAAGGGAAAACCTCAGTCTCTTATTTCAAAATTCCAATAAATCTGGATTTTTTTAAGCTGATATAGCTAGATTATAGTACATCATGAAAGAAACTAATTTTTTCATATCTAGCTGAAATTTTTTGATAAATAGAAAAGATGCAAAAATACCATGCTGGAGTTCCCATTGTGGCTTAGTGGTTAGTGAACCCAACTAGCATCCATGAGGTTGTGGGTTCGATCCTTAACTCCTTGGGTTAAGGATCCGGTGTTGCCGTGAGCTGTGGTGTAGGTTGTAGACGTGGCTCGGATCCCACATTGCTGTGGCTCTGGTGTAAGCCTGCGGCTACAGCTCTGATTGGACCCTTAATGAGGGAACCTCCATATGCAGTGGGTACAGTCCTAAAAAGACAAAAAGACCAAAAAAAAAAAAAACCATGCCTTGGATTCAACCTTTTAGGGCACAAACTGACATTTCTTTGTAAATGTGGGGAAAAAATCTAAATGTTACTATTCTACTCATAGTACCAGCTTCTGCACCTCCACTTGATCCTATATGGCAGTGGTATGCCTTAGTTTTAAATTTAAATGTTTATCCATACTTATTTTTTAACTAGAAAAATAATTTAATTATATTACAGTTAAACAAATGCAATGTAACATTTTTAATAACCTAATCACTAATTATAGCTTACATGGGTATCACTATAATTCACATTGTCTGCATAAAATATTCAAATAAACACGAGTTATAGCAGATAAAAAGAAAAAAAATTACCCAAGCCTGATACCAATTAGGTGGGTGAAATGTTTAGGTATAGACTACGGTAAGATCTTATGCAATGTAGTGAAATGTCTAACAACAACAACAATAATAACAAAAGTTGTGTTTAACAGAAAAAATATTTTATACTGCTAAAGCTTTAAGTTAAATTAGGTTAATTTCTAATAAGTTAATAATCCCATTCCTCAGTCACCTGGCCAACTTTCAAGGACTTGATAGCTAGATATGACTAGTATTGCAGCAAAGCCCCGTTAGGCAGGGAGAAGGTTCAGATCACTGGCTTCTTTAAAGCTGCCTTATGTTTCTTTAAGTTCCCAGAAGTTTGGAGGGGAGAAAAAGCATTTGGGGATGGATTGCTGGCTGCCCCTTTCACCGCAACCAAGGTTGCTCCACTTTTATCTGGTTTACATATTGGATCTTCACAGAAGACTTGGCTGGAAGAAAGTGTCCCAGTGGGTGAAAGCTTTGGTCCTCTGTTCCTTGCTCCTGAAAGTGGTAGCTTTAGCATGGACATCCCACCCCAACCTCTGAGCTAGATGGAAATGCATGTTCTCAGGCCCTACCCCAGGTGATTCCTGTGCACATTACAGTTTAAGGAACAGTGGGCCCAAAATAAATAAAAAAATAAAAATAAAAGGAGTTCCCATTGTGGCTCAGTGGTTAACGAATCCAACTAGGAACCATGAGGTTGCGGATTCGATCCCTGGCCTTGCTCAGTGGGTTAAGGATCTGGCATTGCCGTGAGCTGTGGTGTAGGTCACAGATGCAGCTTGGATCCCGTGTTGCTGTGGCTCTGGTGTAGGCCGGCGGCTACAGCTCTGATTAGACCCCTAGCCTGGGAACCTCCATATGCTATGGAAACAGACCTAGAAAAGGCAAAAAGAAAGAAAGAAAGGAAGAAAGAAAGGAAGAAAAGGAACAGTGGGCTACATGGTTTTTTGAGCCCCTCGATGTCCTTTCCCTCTGAATCACACACACACAACACCCCACAGTGTTTTCAGGAGGAATTAACCCATCATGAAGCTAGAGCTAAACTCTGGCATCTTGGAAAGAAGCACAGGTCAGGGGATGCAGCCCTCAGCATTCCCGTGGGCGGCTGTGATGGCTTCTGGATTCTGAGTTACAGCCCCAGCACGTCCCTCCCATTCCTGCCACTGCTGTGCCTGATGGACAAGAAGGACTGTCCCTATCGGAGAAGATTCATTAATGTGGTAGAGGAAGTATGCTTTGTAGTTAAATGAATGAACCCTGTCACCAAACTGAGTGGCTCTAAGTCCCAAAGTCACCACTCTCTTGCTCTGTGACCTTAAGGGAAAAATTTTTTTAAATTTTTTTTTTTTCGTTTCTTTTTACAGCCACACCTGTGGCATATGGAAGTTCCCAGGCCAGGGGTTGAATCAGAGCTGGAGCTGCAGCCTACGCCACAACCACAGCAACACTGGATACTTAATCCACCGTGCAAGGCCAAGGATCCAACCTGCATCCACATGGAGATAACATCGGGTCATTAATCCACTGAGCTACAATGGGAACTCCACCTTGGGAAATTTTCTTAATCTTTTGTACCTCAGTTGGCTCATCTGTAAAATGGGGATCATAATAAAAACATACATAAAGGGCTATTATAATGATTAAATGAATTAATATGGGTAAATCATTTAGAACAGTGCTTGGCACATAGTAAACACTAATAGCAATATAAAAAGCAATCAAGCTCTGCACATTTTTCTCTCATTTTCAGTTACAAAGATAGTGAAAGTGCACCATTTTTCCTTAAACAATTTCCTATCTCTGGGCAAGTGGAAGTTTTACCTGCTACAAGTGGTCCATAGCAGGTGTCTGAAATGTTTGCTGAATGAATGAGTACTTGCAGTTCAGATATGTGACTGGAATAGGAGGATGTGATATCCACACACACTCAGAATCCCAGCCGTTTCCTCCAAGTATTGGACTCTCCCATCCTTCTGGTGAACCATGGCTGGATGCTTACCTACAGTGTTTCAAGAATCATTTGAGTGTGAATACTTTTCCATCACTGAAGAGATCCCAAAGCTATAGCCAGCAAAGCTCCTGCAGTACCTGAGCAGGCCTGGCTGCATCCTCAGAGGTATCATGCTAAGTTGACCCCAAGACAAGCGAGGGTCTCGTCTGACCTGCCCCCATCGAGTGATCAGAATCCTTCATGTTCTTGGGGTTCCTCTCACTCTAGTACTGTATCCTTAAGATTTCTTCATTGTAGCTTCTTCTAAGCCAGGCCTCCTATACTCTCTAAATTCACATTTCCTGCTGCTGCTGACTGAACACCTACAGCTTGCTGCCACTCCCTGAGCTGTGTCCTTAGGGGAGAGATGAAGCCAGAAGAGAGCAGTGGCCATATCACCCACCCTGTCTCTGCTTTGTGCTACAAGGAGGAGATTCCTGGCTCTACTCTCCCAGGCTGACAGCAGAAAATAGTGATAATGCAAAGTATTTCTTAGGAAAAGAAACAGGAAGGCTGCTATCTTCTGTATTAAACTCCGCATGGTAAACTTTATGTTGGAGAGAATGGCAGAGCTCTTGAAAGAAGCCTACATGCAGGTTGCATGTATTCGATAGTCCCAAGGGTGGGGAGAATCCTGAGTGCTGAGAGGGAGGTGGTCTCTATTTGAATGGATTACATTCAAGCTCTGTGTCATATATTCTTTAAATCAAGCCAAGGCCTCTCTTTGCTTGAGGCTCCAAAACACAAGCGAGATCACTGACCAAGATGAGGCAAGAAGAAATTGACTGGGTTGTACTCAAAGGAGATGAGCTTTGCTAGGTGATTCAAGATAAGAGCGCAGGTGCAAAAGAGAAAGCAACCCAGGTGACTGAAGGGGAATATCGTACCAAACATTTTTTCCTTTCTGCGTAGAAGTGGTACAACTACCATCAGGATTAGCGTTCTAATGTTGATGAGTTGAGCTTTTCAGAGGGATGAGCATGTTCTCATTAAACTCAAAAAGGACAAAGCCCTAAGCAGAGTGGGCCCCAGGCCCTGGCCAGGGCACAGAGCCCAGCCCAGCCCAGCCTCTGCTTGTATGCTCTGCCTGACTCTTAGGCCCAGTGCTTGCCCATCTCCTCAGAACTCCAGGGCCAAAGTTTAGATTAACAGATCCCTTTGTTTTGGTTGAAAAAGCAAGGTGTCTTAGCTTTTTCCTTTTAAATTGTCCTTATCAATTTTTAATCAATAAAGTAATTCATGCTCATCATAACAACTGACGCAAAGGTTGGTATATATCTTTCTTAAACATAAGTGGGAGGTGAATTTGTTTTCTTAAAAACAGGATTTTCTGAACATATGACTTTGGCATCTTATTTTTTCATGAACAATCCTCCAGGTCAAGGCCTACAGAACTAATTATTTTAAATAATAAAATAATTAGCTGTGTCAGAGTCCACAGTATGAATGCGCATACTTTGTTCCATTACTTCCAACTTAATTAATATTCAAATTATGATCTAGAGTATTTTGGCTTGTTTGATTTTTGTTTTGGCCATTACATACATTACTGCATTAATTATCTTCATGGATATAGCCATACAAACGGGTCTATGTTTCTGAAGAAAACATGTACAACAAAACGAACTGCTTGGAAGTAGGGATGTGTCTTTTTTAAAATAGATATTACCAAATTACTTTTCAAAATTAGAAATCCACCCGCCCAAATGCAAACTATGAAAATGTCAGTCTTCCTACAGCTTCACCAATACCCTCTGTTTATTGTGACTTTTGCTATTTTCTAAAGAATATTCATTAAGGAAAAAAAACAGAGCAGGTCACCTTTCTACCTCAGGCCTCATCACACCAGACTCCCATGTCCTTATACATCTGTCCTTCCCATAGGTTGTACAGCACCAAGAACAAAACTAATGTACGGACTGTGGCTGATTATGATGCATAATCATAATCACAATGTAGAAAACTGTAACAAATTTACCACTGGAGTGTTGATGAAACTGAGCAAGATCCTGTGGGACTGAAGGCACGACAGCCTTCTCTGTCCCCTCCATGACCTTCCCTGAGTTCCAAAGGACAGGTTCAAAGGGTTGCACATCAGGGAAGGGAAGGGATGCAGAGACAAGGGTGGAGCTGTCAAGAAACTATAATGCAGCCTAGGGGCAGGGTCCTGTTTCTGCCTCAAGGGATACCCATATTATCTTTGAGCTCTTCTGCAAAAAGGAAACCCCCCAGCAAATAGAAGACTTCAACTACTTGATGAAACTGTCTCCATTCAAGAGAGAATGTCACAGAAGCTCAATCAGGAGACAACCTGAGACCAGATTAAAGGAATACAGGCCCCTCCCCCATACACACTGATCCTTATCAGCAATCCTACCTATGAACCATTGTTATAAAACTCCTTACTAAATCCTTGGGGGACAGAAGGTGGGGAGACAGTTTTTGAGGCCTGAGCCCACTGTTTCCCCTTTGCCTGGCAAAGCAGTAAAACTATTCTTTCTCCTTCAACCAAAACTCTTGTCCCTGAGATTCAGTTCCAAGGTGAAACACAGAGGCCAAGTTTCAGCCACACTGATGAGGGGAAGCTATGTATGTGTGGGGGTAGGGAATATAGGGGAAACCTTTGTACCTTCCTCTCAATTTTGCTGTGAACCTAAAACTGCTTTTAAAAATTAATCTTCTTTTATACAACAATCCAAAACCTATGGAACACTTCTGAGAGGGAAGTTTATAGAAATACAGTCTTATCTCAGGAAATAAGAAAAAGCTCAAATAAACAACTTAACCACTCACCTGTAACATCTACAGAAGGAAGAACTGACAAAGCCCAAACTTAGTAGAAGGAAAGAAATCATAAAGATTAGAGCAGAAATTAATGACGTAGAGACAAAGAAAACAATAGAGAAGATCAATGAAACCAAAAATTGGTTCTTTTAAAAGAACAAAAAAATTGACAAACCAGACTTATCAAGAAAAAAAAGGGGAGAGGGTTCAAAGCAATAAAATTAGAAATGAAAAAGGAGAATTTAATAACTAATACCATATAATACAAATGATCATAAGAGACTACTATGAGCAACTACATGCCAAAAAAATGGACAACCTGGAAGAAATGGACAGATTCTTACAAAGGTACTACCTAACAAGCTGAACCAGGAATAAAGAGAAAATATGAATAGATCAATCACAACTACTGAAATTGAAAGTGTGATTAAAAACTTCCAAAGAACGAAAGTCCAGGATCTGATGGCTTCACAGGTGAATTCTACCAAACATTCAGAGAATAGTTGATACCTCTTCTGAAAATATTCCAAAAAATTGCAAATAAGGAAATACTCCTAAGCTCATTCTATGAGGCCACAATCACCTGATACCTAACCTAAACAAAGATACTATAAAAAAAGAAAATCACAGGCCAATATCACTGATGAACCTAGATGCAAATATCCTCAACAAAATAACAGCAAAATGAATCCAACTACATATTAAAAGGGTCATTCACCATGATCAAGTGGAATTCATTCCAGGGATGCAAGGATTCTTTAATATCCACAAATCTATCAGTGTGATACACCACATCAACAAACTGAAAAATAAAAACCACATGATCATCTCAGTACATGCAGAAAAGGCTTTTGTATCTATTAGAAAAACATCCATTTCTAATAAAAACTCTCCTGAGAGTGGGCATAGAGGGAACGTACCTCAGCATAATAAAAGCAAACAAACCCACAGCTAATATCATTCTCAATGGTGAAAAACAAAAAGTATTTCCGCTAAGAACAGGAACAAGACAAGGATGTCCATTTTCACCACCATTATTCAACACAGTTTTGGCAGTCCTAGTCGTGGCAATTGGAGAAGAAAAAGAAATGAAAGGAATCCAAATTGGAAAAGAAGGAGTATAGCTATCACTGTTTGGAGATAACATGATATTATACCTAGAAACTCCTACAGACACTACCAGAAAAATGGATACAAAATTAGTACACAGAAACTGATTGTATTTTATATACTAACAATGAAAGATAAGAATGAAACATTAGGGAAACCATCCCATTTACCATCACATCAAAAAGAATAAAATACCTAGGAATAAACCTACCTAAAGAGACAAAACACCTGCAACCCTGAAAATTATAAAACATTGTTGAAAGAAATTGAAGATGGAAAGATGTACCATGTTTGTGAATTGAAAGAATCTACACTGTCAAAATGACTATACTACCAAAGGCAATCTACAGGTTCAATGAAATCCCTATCAAATTAACAATGACATTCTTCACAGAACTAAAAGAAAAATATTTTAAAATTTGTTTGAAAACACAAAAGACCCCTAATAGCCCAAGCAGTACTGAAAAGACAAAATGGGACTGGAGGAATCAGGTTCCCTGACTTCATGCTGTACTACAAAGCTACAGTCATCAAAAGAGTATGGTACTGGTACAAAAACAGAAAGACAAAAGGAATAGGATAGAAAGCCCAGAAATAAATCCAAGCACCTATGATTAACTAATCTAAAACAAAGGAAGCAAGAACATACAGTGAAGGAAAGATGGTCTCTTCAATAAGTGGTGCTGGGAAAACTGGACAGCTACATATAAATGAAATTAGAACATTCTCTAATACCATACACAAAAATAAACTCAAAATGTATTAAAGACCTATATGTAAGGCCAGATACTATAAAACTCCTAGAGGAAAACCTGGGCAGAACTCTCTTTGACATAAATCACAGCAACATTTTATTTGATCCACCTCCTAGAATAATGACAATAAAGACAAAAATTAACAAATGAGACCTAATTAAACTCAATAGCTTTTGCACAACAAAGGAAACCATTAAAAAATGAAAAGGACAACCCACATAATGGGAGAAAAATCTTTGCAAACAATGCAACCTACAAGGACCTAATCTCCAAAATATACAAACAACTCATACACTTCAAAAGAAAAAAAACCAAACAATCCAAGTGAAAAATGGGTAGAAGACACAAATAGACATTTCTCCAAAGAAGACATATGGATAGCCAGCAGGCACATGAAAAAATGATCAGTATCACTAATTATTAGAGAAATGCAACTCAAAACTACAATGAGGTACCACCTCACACCAGTCAGAACAGCTATCATTAACAAGTCAACAAATAACAATTACTGGAGGGGCTGTGGAGAAAAGGGAACCCTCTTACACTGTTGGTTGGAATGTAAATTGGTACAACCACTATGGAAAACAGCATGGAGGTTACTCAGGAAACTAAATGCAGAACGACCATATGACACAGCAATCCTACTCCTGGGTATATATTTGAACAAAACTTTCACTCAAAAAAATATATGCACCCCTATGTTCACAGCAACTCTATTCACAATAGCCAAGACATGGTAACAATCCAAATGTCCATCAGTAGATGAATGGATTAAGAAGATGTGGTATGTATATGCAATGGAATACTACTCAGCCATAAAAAGGACAAAATAATACCATTTGCAGCAACATGGATACTATACTATACTAAGTAAAGTAAGTCATAAAGAGAAAGACATACCATATGATATCACTTATGTGTGGAATCTAAAATATGACACAAATGATCCTATCTACAAAACAGAAATAGACTGCAGACTTAGAGAGCAGACTTGTGTTTCCCAGGGTGGTGGGGGGAATGAGTGGGATGGACTGAGAGTTTGTGGTTGGTAGCTGCCAATTATTACATTTAGGATGGATAAGCAATGGGGTTCTACTGTATTGCACAGGGAACTATGTCCTATGTCTTGGGTTAGAACATGATGGAAGATAGTATAAAAAAATAGTATATATATATATATATATATGACTGGGTCACTTTGCTGTACAGCAGAAATTGAAGGAACAATGTAAATCAACTATACCTTAATAATTTTTTTATTAGCTTTTTAAAAAAGTGAATAAGAACACATTTTATGGTGGACTCTGGGACATACCCCAGATCCTCAGGAATGAAAGGCTCTTATGTTAGCTCCTGGGAGTGGCACAGAGGACAGCCTTCAGGGGTCAGACACTCTGGAATTGCATCAGCTGAATGAAGAGTTACTTTCCCAAGGTCATGTCTCATTCCTGATTGATACAGGGATGTAAATACCCAGCTTGCTTGTCTCAATTCCGAAGGATCATTCATCTTCAGAACTGCCTGCAGGGTCACCGTCACAGCTTCCCTTAAGACTCCATCACAGCTGGGTTTCTCCTTCTGCCTAATCCTCTCTCTTCCCAAGGACATCCCTTGTCAACTCCCCAGTGCTCATCTCTGTCTCAGAGTCTGCCTCCCAGAGAAGCTGGAAATA
Source organism: Phacochoerus africanus (assembly GCF_016906955.1). NCBI lineage: Eukaryota > Metazoa > Chordata > Mammalia > Artiodactyla > Suidae > Phacochoerus > Phacochoerus africanus. The sequence goes on along the minus strand of NC_062545.1, from coordinate 115,681,887 downwards.
AGTTATATGTTTTAAGAGAATGGAAGTCACCCAAGTGTTCATTCAGAGTTTCTAACTTACAGAGTTCATGACAAAAAGTTCTTTTGACTTGGGTGGGCTGATTTTCCTGTGTGATGCCTCCCACAGATGAAGCAGCAGCCACAGACTTAGACCTCTGTATTGCAAGAGAGGTATGTGTATTTTCTAGACAATAATTACACATTCCCAAGGACTGTGTTGCTCATCATTACTGTAAAAGAAACTGGAGAGCCAGAGAGATCATTCAGCACAACTCTTCTTAGATCTTGCCAATCGTTAGGTGAAAAGTGGGTGGTCACTTGTGTTTTGATTGAGATGTCCCCAACTACTGAGGTTGAGAATGTTTGCAGGTGCTTGTTTGCAGGCAAGTGGATTTCTCCTTTGTGACCTATCTATTCAGACATTTTCCTTTTTGTTTCTCCTACCCTTTTCATAAAAACTGGGAATAAATTTTTGGATATTTGTTGTTTGGGCTTTTTTAATGATAGCTTTTATCACTGTTAAAGATAACACCTTATGGGTTGGTTTTTGGAAGAATATTTTAGTTTTGGTTTTACAAATCCACATAAAGAGAAGCATATAAGGAAGAAAGTATCTTAGTCTCTTAGGACTGCTGTGACAAAGGTAGCATAGATTGAATCACTTATAAACAACAGAAATTTATTTTTCATAGTTCTGGAGACTGGGAAGTCCAAGACCAAGGCACTGGCAGATTTGGTATCTGGTGAGGGCCTACTTCTGGTTCCTACACAGCTATCTTTGTGCTGTGTCCTCACATGGTGAAAATGACAAGGGATCACTCAGGGGTCCCTTTGATAAGAGCATTAATCCCATTCATTAGTGCTTCACCCTCATGACGTAAGCTCCTCCCAAAGGCCCCATCTCCAAATACCAATGTCATAGTATCTATATGGTAACCATCATATTGGTATTTGGAGATGGTTCTTACATAAAGATATACGTGGGGGTGGGGGGCTATAAACATTTAGTCTATAGCAGTAACAATCACTTAAAATTTCTCCACTTAGAGAAATCCTTTTGAAATTTGTTACATTTCCTTGCAATTTTTTCATGCCCAGTTTTCATAATTGGAATAACCTGACAAGATAGGGTGTATTCAAGGTGGTATGGCCATAAACATAATTGGACTAATCTTGTATCAGACTTCATATATAGCTTTGAATTCTAGTTTTTCCATACAATAATATATACCAAGCATTTTTCTGAGTCACAGAAGGCCTTAATAAACATATAAATGGCTACCTAATCGTTTATCAAATGGATAAACCATCATTTGATATAATCCCTTCGAAGTATCAGACATGTGGATCCTTTCCAATTTCTCACTATTACAAATAACACCATGATGAGCTTCCTAGGCAGAGATATTTGTTTGTATTTCAGATTATTTCCTTAAACACAGTCTCAAGAGAGGAAGTGAGTTAAAAGTAAAACCATTTAAAGATTCTTGTTATGGATCTCAGTTTATCTTTAAGAAGTCATTTGTAAGCCAATGTTTTACATCTGAAGAAAAATTACTGCAGTGACAACATCTCACTTAGACTTAGTCCAAGCATTGGTGATACCAGCCAATGCCTCGAGGTCTTGCATCAATTAAGTAAATATTTGTTACACCTACTGCTTATTTTAGGCACTAGAGGGAGTAGAGATTCTGCTATCAAAGAGCAAAGGGTCTGAGAGAAAGATGAACAATAAGATTATCATACAAGAGTGAAGCAAATCTTCAACAAAATTCTAAGTCAGTTGTGCAAGGAAGGTGGTGAAACAATGCAGCCAGGAAGATAAGTTGTTACGTTATAGTCTCATAAACACCCTCGAGGGCACTGAGACCCTTCATATAATCAATACTGGAAGTTTATGAATGCCAAGTCTGGGATTTGAAACATGGTTACAGGATTTTACATAATGGCATAGGTTTACGGTTTTTTACAGCTTTGCTTTTATGATCTACTGATGGTCATCATCACAGTTTCCCTGATAGCAGGACCCTGGCATTCAGCCTCCACCTTCTTCCTGTAGAATTTTATCTGGCTGGAGCCCACTCTGGACTGTGGCTTTGAAACTGCCCTGTGTGTTCAGGGCAAAGATTGTATTGCTTGCTGGTTGCAGATACACTGCGCAACTCAGGGGGCTCTAGTGAGTAGAGAGAGACTCACCAGACTGGCTTCCAGCAGAGCATGCTTTGTCTGCTGCTCAGAAGCTGAAGAGACCCCAGACCCAGTGACTCCACCCAAACTACCTAAGAGCAGTACAGTGGGATTGCCCTCAAGTCAGACGTTCTGAACGTGACCCGCGCTCGCCTCATGGGACATGGACAACTTATTAAAACCTCTCACCTTTCTTTCCTTAACCATAAAACTGAGCCAAGAGTGATCATGAAAAGACAAAAAGATAATGTATAGAAATGCACTTAAAAGGAGAAAATTGTCTTTGAAATATCAGCATTTATTATGTTTGAAAAAATCTAAATGGAAGGTTTTCTAGTCCCTTTTCTCTGAACAAGTTTTGATGTCCACAGGGGATGGGAAGAGAGGAAAGATAGTGCATGAACTTTTTCTTTGTTTGTTTTTAAAAAGACATACCTTAAAGCCATGTGACAGAAGTGCTGCTTTTCTGGCTTTGGTGCATCACTAGAGAGACAGACTTTGGCTTAAAAACACATTTTTCTGTGTAGCTAGGGTTTCAAAAGTTAAGAGAGGAGTTTTGTACAGATACACCTCATCTTATGGTGCTTTATTTTATTGCACTTTGCAGATACTGCCTGTTCTACAAATTGAAGTTTTGTAGCATTGTCAGATGTCAGCATTTTTTAGCAATAAAATATTTTTAATTAAGGTATGTACATTTTTAAAGACATAATGAAACTGCAACTTGATAGACTACGTGGAAACATGTATAGTCTAAACTACAGTTAAACATAACATATACTGTAAACATAACATTTATATGCATTGGGAAACCAAAAACTTCCTGCGGCTCACCTTATTGTGATATCAGCCTTAATACAGTGGTCTGGAACCACACCCACAATATCTCTAAGGTGTGCCTGTGGAAGACTAGGAGGGAAAGATTCTTTAGGGTTTACAAGTTGTTACTTGTAGGCTCTACACCATAACCATGCAGATCTCTGAGGCCACAGGAACTACCTTCCACTCCATCATCTGCAAAGGAAGCCCTGGGAAGCAAATTCTAACATGATGGGATGGGGGCGGGGGGAATTCAGCCAGGCTTCTGAACAAATGAAGATCAAAGAATATTTTAGCAGAGATTTTTGGAGAAGCACTTCTACTTTAGTGAAGTTGTGAAGAAACCTGCAGATTTGTTATTTCTCCTACTTTTGTTGGATGGAGAAAATAGACTATTCTTTTAAAAGGCTACATAAAAAAAGAAGGAAGCATTACCCTGGGTGATTGAATTGGGCACACCTAGGGGACGACTCAAATGGCTACACCCTCATTTAAAGAAGCTCAGGGGAGTTCCCGCTGTGGCTCAGTGGTTAACGAATCTGACTAGGAACCATGATGTTGCAGGTTCGATCCCTGGCCTTGCTCAGTGGGTTAAGGATCTGGTGTTGCCATGAGCTGTGGTGTAGGTTGCAGACATATCTTGGATCCCACGTTGCTGTGGCTCTGGTGTAGGCTGGCAGCTACAGCTTGGATTCGACCCCTAGCCTGGGAACCTCCACATGTCACCTGAGTGGCCCAAGAAGTGGCAAAAAGACAAAGTAAATAAATAAATAAATAAATAAATAATAAATAAATAAAGAAGCTCAGGGAACAGAGAAGTGACTAGGCTGCTCCCCAGTATTCCCCACTCCCAGCCTCCCCCCACTGCACTGCCAGCCAGCCAGGTAATAGCCTCTGGAGAGCAAAACGGACTTGAGGCATCCCTCCTCACCAGCCACCAAACCTCCATCCTCTCTGGCACCCCGACATGGACAGGCAAGCCCTGTGCCAGGCTGACAAGGTGCTGGGGTGGGGGGTTAGGCAGCGTTGCTTTCCCTGCCTGCTGCCTCCAAGGACCTTCCCCTGCCCTCTACCAAGTCCCAAGGCTCCTGCTTCTTCAAGAGCAAGCCCTGCTCCTCACACTTGACGTCTCCACTATCACCAGCTGCTGGGCAGTGTCATCCCAGCTATTCTCTCCCCTTCAGCTTCCATCTCATCGCTATTCCCTAAGGATCCTTTTTCTGCCTTTCACTCCGAAATCCCTTCCCTGGCCTGTGCTTGAAAGAGGGTTTGAGAAATTCTCAGGACACATTATAAATATAACACAGTTCCTGTCCTGTGAATCCCCAGCCCCAGTCAGGAACATGTGGATCCTTGCCTCTCTCTGCTCCCTAGCCAGGAGACGTGGTATTTTTAGATGGACTGCAGAACCGGGAAGGTCAGAGTAAGCCAAAAGGATGTGTCCACTGAACAGAAACCCTTACTGAGATGGGAGTAATAATCAGAAGTGGAAGAGCTATCATTTTCTGAGACAATTTCCTATTTACCTGTGTCTTCTGGACTCCTTAGCATCACTCGCTGGGGAAGATAAGCAGATATGTTGGCTCCACTTTATAGAAAAGGAAGGTAGAGTTGAGAGAAGTTAAGTAAACGGCTACAGCAGAACCCCAAACTGCGTGGTCGATGATACCTGAGGGCCCTTCAGCCAGCCCTGAGGAGAAAATGGAAAAGCCTGCATTAGTATTTTAGCATTCAGACTTGTGCACCTCTTGGTATCTGTGCTGGAATTACCATTGCTATTCGTGTTGGTATTTGCACTGTACTCATTCATATTCACACTGGTGTTGATGTTGCTCTTTGTATTTACATTAGTATAGTGTCCACAATCACACTGGTGCCCATTTTGGTAGCAGGATCAGTATCAGTACTTAACAGGAACAAAGGATGGTGCACAAACAGCTAGAAGTCCAGTGCTGTTGCATCTGCCTTCCATTCTCCATAAACACAGGAGATTATCTGGGGAGTTAATAACAAGGACAAAGGCTCTTGACTACCGTTTAGCCCAGACAGTAATGAGATGGCTCCGTGCCCTCCTGGGGTCCTGAGACAGGAGAAATTATACAACTAAAATTTTTTCTTGGGCTCACACATGGCATGCAGAAGTTCCCAGGCTAGGGATTGAACCTGCACCACAGCAGAGATCTGAGCCACAGCAGAGACAATGTTGGAACCTTAACCCCCTGAGCCACCAGAGAATGCCTGTACAAGTAAAGTTTTACGCACAGGCTCCATCCCTACCTGTGAGGGTAGGGCCATAGCAATGGGGTAGGAAATTTGGCTGGAAATGAGGACAGGAGGGCAAATTCTGAATGGCATTATGGGTTGTGATAAGGGATTTGGAACGAGTCACTATTGAGGTTCTAGGGCTTCTCTGAAGACCCAGGATACAGAGTCAGGGTTCCTTCCCTTGCCCAACATACCACAATGCACACATACCACCCCCACCCCAACACACACGCTATACACACATACATACCCCCGCATATATACTACACACATGCACACCCCCACACACACACAGAGCACACATTCTACACACACACCACATGCCACACACACACACCACATGCCACACACACACCACGCTACACATGCACATAGAGCATACAACCACCCTATACATACAACACACACACACATACTATACCACACAACCCCCCCCCACATATACAATATACACACAGAGATATCACACACACTACACACACACACACACCACACACATATACATACACCCCCACGTACCACATACACATACACGGAGCACACATTTGACACATGCCATGTGCCACACACACACATGACACCACACATATACCACACACATATCATCCACTACACACACACTCTGCACAAGTCTCTGACAGTTGCCCAAATGTGGCTCTTGTTTTGAGGATCCCAGCAGAGTGGTCAAGCTTGTCAAATTAACCAGAGTAAGCTGGAGTCTGGTTCTACAGATGTCAGCCCCAGGGTGACTGGTGACAGTTGTGTTATTCATGGAAATTCTACACCACCTCAGCACTTCTCTGTGACAGGAAACTAAAGCCTCAGGCTTCCCAAAGCATCAACAGGTCTGCTCTTACGGTACTATTTAACCTGTGGCCACACCTAAGGTGCAGAGGTCTTTTTGGGTAACAGGGCTCAAGATGCCCTTCCAGGAAGGGCCAGCACCTCCTGTCCCTTCCTTCTTTCATCTCACATCACGCCATGGGAAGACATAGTACGATTCCACATCTCTGGGACTTTCCACCACAGGAGGCCAATTCAAAGCCCTGGGTTTCCTCTTTTCATGTTATTTCATGACATAAAAGAAAGCACCCACCCAGAGAGCTAGAGTCTGAAAAATACGCACGTTCCCCTGCATTAGTGTCCCTTTGATCTGGGAGACTCACGGAGCTGTTCTGGAGGCCTGGTCCTTTCCAGTCCATCAGCTTCCCTTCTGCTTTGGAGGCAGTGATTCTCAAGTGTGGCTGGATCCAGGTAAACCTCTGGGCCAGTGAAAGGTACACCTTCCTGGTGTTTTTCTGGCAAACACTCAGCTTTCCTTTGCCTTGTAGCTGCAAAACCCAGTCTCTGCCTCCATTTTCCCAAGGTGTTCTCCACGTGTCTGTCTGTCTGTCTGTCTATCTCTGTGTCTAAATTTACCCTTTTTAAGGACACTAGATATTTTGGATTAGGGTCTACCATAATAACCTTGCTTTAAATTAAATTACCTCTATTTCCAAAGACTCTATTTCTAAATAAGGTCACCTTCAGAAGCACTGGGGGTTAGAATTCTAACATATCTTTTTCTGGGGGACACAGTACGGTCCATAACAGTGCCCCCTTCCATCTACTCACTCAGCCTCATTTGATTTCTGAGTCAAGCTGATCCTGCCCAGGCCTCCATCTAATCCAGTTTAATCCACTAGAATTGGGTCTACCCAATTATCTTCAATGCTCTTAAAGGTTATCTCCAAGAAGCATCTCTGACTCTCTCCTCTCTGCCCTCAGGAAGGTAGAAGACTGACCTTTCCCTGTCTCACAGGAGGGACTGGATGATGCCCCAGCAGGGGCTCAAGTCCTGGCCTCTCTCCATTTCCTGAGTCTCCAACTCTGGCCACCGTATAACAGACAGTGGCCAAAGCAACACCCTTACACAGGCCTTAAGCAGGGGCTTCCACCCCTTGCACCTGCTATTTCTCCCTTTGCGCCGTCGTCTCATATAAATGGAGAAAGCATCTCTTTGTGAAATTGCTTATCTCCTGCAGCTCAAGTTGGAAGGATGTTTACTTATTTAGCCCTAGGGAATCATAAACATCTTACAGCGTATGTTAACAGTTACTCCCAAACACCATTCATTTTTACTACCTGAAATTACATAATATTCCCCCAGGATTCACCTCCAGTGGTTAACAGACTGATGGGCTCTGTTTTCCTTGTTTCAGGCCTCAGAGGGACAGTATTATTGGTTCTGCTTTGTCCCCTTCCAAAAAAAAAAAAAAAAAGCAGTATCTTTTGATATGCAAAAGCAGAGGGACCAGCCACCGGGAACAAGCCTCATCACGAAACTTCTCCAAATGCCCAAAGAGAGGGAAAGTCAATGACTATAAAAGAATGACAATCATTACATTTAGTTTAAACCAGTGGTTTCTAAACGCCAGTAACTGAGCCTGAGATGCATTTAAAATACCAACACCTAGAGTCCACCCCATACCCTACCTGCTAAAAATCAGGATCTTGTAGTAAAAAGAGAGACATGCTATTTTTTTTTTTTTTTTTTTTTTGCTTTTTTAGGGCCACAACTACAGCATATGGAAGTTTCCAGGCTAGGGGTCGAATCGGAGTTGCAGCTGCCGGCCACAGCCAGAGCCACGGCAACACTGGATCCTTAACACCCGAGCAGGGCCAGGGATCGAACACAAAACCTTATGGATTGATTGGATTTGTCTCCGCTGAGCCACAGTGGTAACTCCAAGAAGGAGAATATATTTTTAAAGAACTCAAGGAGATGAATACTTCCATATCGCACATGTGAGATCCCTGCCTCCTCACTCCCAGCCCTGCTGCCCTCAGTCCCCTTTCCAACTCAAGGTGACCCTCACGGTATCCGGCCCCTAGGCCCCCCACCCCCACCCTGTGCTCCATCACTCCACTGCCACTTCCACCTGCTTCCCACTCTCTGCAGTGGGTCAGTCCCTCTCTCTCTGAGCCTCATGCACCCATGTTTCCCTGTACAGTAGGACTTACCCCACTCACTGTTACCATTGTTCACTTGTCTGTCTCCCCAGCTAGACCATGAGAAGAGAGGATCCATAGAGAGGATGTGCCTTTCTTCCGTGCACCCAGACCAGGTCCTGCTAGTCACAACCTTGCTGCCTGGCTAAATGGCAGACTGAACCCGCCTCTGTTTTCTCCCCCTCTCTCTGTCTTTCTCCCTCTCTCTAGTCCCTCTTTCTCTGTCTCTTTCTCTCTCTGTATCTCTCACTCTCTCTTTCTCCCTCCCTCTCTCTGTCTGTCTCTCTTCCCTTCACTCTCATGGTTGAACTCTCAGCACCGGTCCAGACCTGTGGCTGGGAACTGTCTCACACTGCTGTGAACAGGTCCTTTTCTATCCCTCTCTTTGTATCCCGCAAGTGTCTAGCCCCATGCTTGGCATCCAGCAGATCCCTGTAGCTGTGTTTGGAGAGCTGGTTGGTAGACGCATGGGGTGGTACAGAGGGAAGAACTCAGGAATGTAGAAGACCTGATTCCAGTTCTGGCTTCACATCTGGACAGGGAATTTGCTGCATGATCCAGAGCTCGTTCCTTGACAGCTATGGCTCTTGACCTTCTTACCTGTAACTCGGGGTTTAGTGTTCCTCCTGTGATGGTGGTACGTTAGGCAAGGTGAGGGGAATAGTGTTAGAGCCCTGATAGGCTGTAGGTCCCGAGTCTGCTGGTGCAGAAATGCCATGAGTTAAAAGTAGCCCAGTCCCAGGGGCTTGTCCTGGGGGGAGGTGGCAGTGTAATCATCCCCAGACCTGGGAGCAAAGGGGAAGGAAGGGGAGGGAAGGGAAGAGTCTCCATCACGCCAAGGGACTGCCAACCCCAAATCTACACCCCACTGGCCCTCCTGTCCAGAAGAATGTTGCCTGAGGCAGCCAAGTCATCCTCCAGAAGCCAGACCTGAGTCCACTGCACCTGTGCCCTGGTCAACAAACTGCCAGGTGAGAGCAGCATCCAGCTCAAGCCTGACTTCAACTTCACAGCCCTGGGGGTTGATGTTTCCACCACATCATACTCGATGTCAATGCTTCCAGGAGATGGAGCTGCTGCCTGAGCTGCCCAGTGGAAACAACTGCCTGACAGACACTCAGAACAGACACTCTGAGATGAAGCAGCCCTGCCCAGACTGCAGAAGGGAGGGTGACACTCTTTTCCCAGGAAACAAGACTATCTGAAGGAAGCTCCCCAAGTACTCTTACCCACACCCGGGAGGACACACCTGCTCTTCCTCACCAGGAGCAAAAGGGTGAGTGCCTTGGGGGCTGGCTGACCATCCAGACCCCGCAGCTCCTCTCTAGACATGTGCTCTATTCATTGCTGCTGCACCTGCTAGCTCTCGTTATTGTCCTTCTACCTTATGTGTAGATCATGGGAGAAAAGTTGACACCAGGGTTGGCAGAATAGGCAACTACCTATTTGCTGTGATTTTATTCCCTCATCCAGCAAACACACATGATAGGCTGTGCCAGCCTCCAGACCTGGAAAGCCCACTAAGCCTCCTCTGCCAAGGACTAGTGAGCTTCCCAATCAGAAGAGACCCGTGGTTAGAGTGTCAGTATCAAGCCTCTGGAAGAGAAGGCACAGGAGGCCTCTATGGATCGTTTGCACCTCACCGAAATTACCTGCTCTTTTTTCACAGTCAGTTTTCATGTATGGAAGGAAAAAAAAAACAAGAAAACTCACCCTTACCTTTCAAGACTCAGTTCAAGTGTGTCCTTGACAGAGGTTAGATTTCTCCTAGAATGACAACTGCGCCTTAACGTTTCACAGCGTGTTTGTATTGTCCAGGTTCTATGTCTTGTGCTGTCTTCACAACACACTAGTGAGTAAAGCTTGGAAAGCAAGTACCGTTTCCTTGTCCAACAACTAAAAACCCTCAGGGCGTGTATCATGAGAATCTGACACTTTTTATTTTCATTTTTAGCAGAAAAGTAAAAGAGAATTTTAAGTTTATAAATAGTTGTGGCATGTTTAAGAGAACTTGATTTACTACAATTATTTGTTCATTAGATATAAAGTAATTTAAATGCTTATGAGGGTTTTACTTATTAATATTGTAAGTATAACCTGCCAGGCATTCGAAGTGTTTAGAAAGTAAATATATTAAATTTATAGGAATTCCCTGGTGGTTCAGTGGGTTAAGGATCCAGTGTTACCACGGCTGTGACTCGAGTTGCTACCGTGGCATGGCTGTGATCCCTGGCCTGGGAACTTCCACATGCCGTGTGTGCAGCCCAAAAAAAAAACTTTATAAATATGACTGAAGATGTTTAAGGGAATGTAATTAACAGTTTGTAAATGGAATATTTTGTTTTATTTTATTTTATTTTATTGGCTGTCCCTGCAACATGTGGAAATTCCAGGGCCAGGGATCAAAACCATGCCATAGCAGCAATCCCAGCTGCTTCAATGAAAACACCAGATCCTCAGTTCGCTGCGCTATGAGTGAACTCCCTAAATGGAACTGATTTTAATCTATTCCCATGAGTTAATTGAAAATCAATGAACAAATGAAATTACTTCTTGTCATTTTTTATAAGAACTACTAAATGTATAAATAAAAATGTTTAAAAGTTGGCTGTAGATACATAAAGAAAACTAGCTTCTCACATGTGAACTTAGATGTGTAACTAGGCACCTCACACATGTCCCAAACATTCAGTCCAAAATAGGATCTGAAATTAAAAAAAAAATCTCATTGTCTCTTCCCCTGGGTAAAGGAGCTTCTTCCAAACTAAAAGGAGATGTGTTTTCCTCCAAGGCTTTCAGGATTGATTTTGCAGGGACTTCCCTCCATGAATCAGATAAATGGGAAACATGCACATAATGCAAGTTCAACTTTCAGCAGGATGAACTACTGAACATCTTAATAAGCTATGTTGTGATATGAGCCAAGGGCCTTGTTTTCTCCTTTATCTACTCCAATGACTCTCTCCACTCATGGTAGAGCACGTGTGGCAGAGGATCCCACAAAAAGGGAAATATGTGCAAACTCTACTCATGCTTTCATAGAGGTTGAATCCCAGTGTTGAAAAGGACTTCGATAGCACTCTATCCACTCACCACTCAATGTTTTCATCTCTTCTCTAGCTCTGCCAATGGTTATTTAGCTTATTGTAAATACCTCCAGTGCCAGAAAACTCACTTCTTTCTAGGTATATTCTTGCTTGCTTGCTTCTGAAAATACATTTTTTGAAGGTTGCAAGTATATTGCAACAGATGAAGCTTGGGCTTTGGTATTAAATGGACCTGAAAATCTCAACTCTGCCACTTGCTGTCTGGATTTGCACATTTTTTTTAATTTATTTTATTTTTGTCTTTTTTAGGCCCACACCCACAGCATATGGAAGTTCCCTGGTTAGGGATCGAATCGGAGCTGTAGCTGTGGACCTACGCCACAGTCAGGGCTACATCAATGCCAGATCCAAGCTGCATCTGCAACCTACACCACAGCTCACATCAACACCAGTTCCTTAACCCACTGAGTGAGGCCAGGGATTGAACCTGTGTCCTCATGGATGCTAGTCAGGTTCATTACAGCTAAGCCATAACAGGAACTCCAAGATTTACACATTTTTGAGCTTTGATGTTGTCATCTGCTAAAAAGAGGGAAAGAGCAATAATACCTACTTCCTGGACCCTTCAGGAATTCATAAGATCATAAAGTGCCCACTATAGAGTAAGTGTCAATGTTAGTTCTTCTCCCAACTCTTCATCAACCTCCTCTTTAGCCTTTTGTTTATTTCCTCAATACATCTGTCTTGACTGATGATTTAATACAGAGACACTGTAGCCAATATAGCATTGAGAAAAGCATCACAAAAAGCCATCAAAGAGTCATTGTTGAAAAGGGAGACCCCTGTCTGGCAAGTAGAATCATAAATCCATGATAATAATTAATGTCATCACTTGACTGCAGATTCTTCAAGGGTACAGATCTTGTCTTATGTCACCCACAGAATCTACTCTATGCCTTTATGTACAGTAGAAACCCAATGAATGTTTGTAAATTGAGTTATGCTGCCTTTTATAAATGACATTTCAGAGCTAGGTTGATTAATCAATCACAGCAAAATTACAGATATATCTGTTATTTTTGGATTATCAGCACCTACATGGGGAGAGAGAGGATTATCTCTGCATTTAAACAATCTAGAAGAAAACATATTTTCCAAGACTGGCTGTAACTCTGAGGGCTATTGCCTTAATAACTAGCATTAAGCACCAATCAAACTTTGACAAAATTTAGTTATTTTCATTATATGCCGCATGTGTCCTTTTAGGAGACTGAGTATTTGAAAAGTTTATTCTTAGCTATCCCTATATTCCTAGTGCCTCATGCAGTGACTGACAGTATTTCACGGGTAGATAGACAGATGGAGTCCTAAATTTCTACTCTCAGTATATTTTCTCAAAAATATAATGAAAATGGAATTTAGGATTACATCACAAATCTGGTATGTACATTACTTAAAATAATTTCAATATTCACATTATAATTTGTTTTAATACTGCACTCTGTCTGGTTGACTGAATTACTATACAAGGTTTGATCAGAACATAAGTTTCTCCAAAATAACAGAGATGAGTCTCCCTCTGTGAATGAATTTCGTACAAATCAACACATAACATGATGAGCTTAACCACTACAGAAATAACCCTTCCCAAGAGATAGTTTGCAAAAGTGTTGCATACAAACTGAAGAATAAACTAAATCCAAATAAGGTGATTTAAATGTGATGCAAAAGTGTTGCATACAAACTGAAGAATAAACTAAATCCAAATAAGGTGATTTAAATGTGACTTCAGAGAATCAAAACCAGAAAGAGAATGGTCGAAGAGGAGACATGGTCAGCTAGAAGCCTTGCATAGCTCTCAACTCTCTGTATTACCTTCTTTTTTTTTTTTTTTTTTTCAGCATATGGAGGTTCCCAAGCTAGGGGTCCAATCCGAGCTCCCCAGCCTACGCCACAGCAATGCTGGATCTGAGCTGCGTCTGTGACCTACACCACAGCTCACACCAATGCCAAATCCTTAACCCTTTGAGTGAGGCCAGGGATCAAACCCACGTCCTCATGGATGCCAGTCAGGTTTGCTAACTGCTGAGCCACGACAGGAACTCATGTATTACCTTCTTGTATCTCTGCAGGCTCCCTTGTCCTACTAAACTCCAAGCTCCAAGGGAGCAGAGACCTTTCTTCTTCACTGAGGCATTCCCAGTTCCTAGCATAGAGCCTGGCACTCAATATCTGTTGAGGTTTTCAGAAGACCCTAGATGTTTCCCTCTTGCCCCCTCCAGATTCTAAACCACTTGGGAATAGCCCACTGAGGAATCAATACAGCAGCTTCCTTAATGATGGAGATGGAAAGCCAAGACAGGTCTACAATTACCTCCTGCAATGAGATCCTGGGGTAGGGAGAGTTTAGTCTCCAAGACCCCCATGGCATGGAGGAGGCAGTAAAGGCTAGGAATGTGAAACAAAGACTTGTTGCCTGCAGGGAATCGAGGCCTCTTTCTGTCAAGCAAGAATTGTAGAGGGTCTGAGGTTCTACCCTACTTGCAAGCTAACAAGCCAGCCTGCACCTGTTCCATGGATTCTGACAAGAAGATATGAGACTCCTGGATCAGAGACAAAGCACTTCACCACTCACAGAAAATGCAGTAGCCAGAGTGTCAGCATGATGGTCACGCCAGTTTCCCTGTAGGTCCCTGTAGGGAAAATGCAGATATTTCTAGATGGACCCTGACTGAACATACAGAGGATTATTACAGGAGAGAAGTCAGAGCTTGGGCATTTTGCCACTTTAATAGCATGTGGAGGTAAGTCTGCTCTTCATCCAGGGAGAGTTGTCACCTCCTTTATCAAGGGTGCTGCTGCCAATGCAACCGTGAGTAATGGCCTGAATAAAGAGCACTCAGGCTCTTGAATTCATGGCTGACACAGGAAGAGCATTTAGAGATTCTCAGAGCTTATTGCAGATTGCCTCTTCCAACATCAATCCAGTCAGGTCCCCCCTCCCACGGAAGAGGGAAAGGAAGCTAAGGAGAATGAGAGATATTATTGCAACATTCCTCCTTCCTGGGGAAAGAGCAGCAGTGCCTTTGTGGGGACACTTTCCAGCTCTTACTAGCTCTCACTGGTCAAAAGGCTTGTGGCTGCCCCTCTTCCAGAAGCAAAAGAGCACCTTATCAGCTAATCCTTTTCCTACACTTGCTAGAGTATGCCCAAACCCGCTATCATTCTTTTCTCTTATCCTTTTGGGACAAGATGTGGTCAATTCATATACCACTTGCTATGATACTTAGTTTTTTATTAACCTGATGAAGCTATAGTGCCCAGGGATTTAATCAAGCACTAATCTATGTGTTGCTGTGAAGGTATTTTGTAGATGTAGTTAACATCCAATCAGTTGACCTTAAGTAAAGGAGATGGCCCCTGATAATGTGGGTGGGCCTCATCTAATCAGCTGAAAGGCCTAAAGAGTAAAACTGAGATTTCCCTGAGGAAAAAGAAATTCTCTCTCAAGACCGCAACATTAGTTCCCACCAAAGAGTTTCAGGCTGCCAACCTTCCCTACAGGTTTGAGACCTGCCAACCCCCACAGTTGTGTAAGCAAATTCCTTGAAATATATCCTACTGGTTCTGTTTCTCTGGAGAACCCTGACTGATATGCCTACATATCAGAAATAGGTCAGAAAAGATAGTAATTAAATAAACCCATAGCTCTGCTGCATCCATGCTCACCACACAGCCTTCTCATTGCTCATTCAAGGTCTCAAGTCTCTGACACCCAGGAAAACACAGATCTTAATAGTCCAACCATGGTGAGATAACAAACTAGCATCTTGGCTGCACTGTCGATATTTTCCAAACCAAAATATCAGAGCACCTGGCCTGACAGATAAATGTGTACTTATAGGAAAGATTGGAGAGAATGTTTGAAACTGGGTCTGTTCCAAAAAATCTGCGACATACAGTTGCTGTATTTACATATCATTCAGGTTCACTTCACCCCAGTCAGTTCCCCTGGTCCACATAAATTCTAACTACAACTCACAAAGCCCAACTTCTAGTCACTGCTAGACTGAGGATCTCCCAATTATTCAACAAATACCCAATGAGTACACAGCAGGCCAGGCATGATCTTGATTTATTTTATTTTTTGCTTTCTAGGGCTGCGCCTGCAGCATATGGAAGTTCCCAGGCTAGGGGTTGAATCAGAGCTACAGCTGCCAGCCTACGCCACAGCTGCAGCAAAACAGGATCCAAGCTGCATCTGCGACCTACACCACAGCTCATGGCAACTCCAGATCCTTAACCCACTGAGCGAGGCCAAGGATTGAACCCTCATCCTCATGGATAGTAGATGGATTTATTTCCACTGCACCACAACAGGACTCCCATCTTAACATTTGAGATGAAAGGAATGAGATACCATTCCTAGTCACTAATCGCTCACAGCCTGCTAGGACAGATGGGCGAGTAAATGGGTGATGACAAAACAGGAACACTGGCATCCTGACAAAGCCAAACCCCAGGTACCTCCCAAGGCTGTACCACTCTGCCTCTGAGGCCTCCAAGGAGAGCCTACCTTCTATACTATTTCATTCCCTTTTAAATTCAAGAAAGACCAACTATAGTGTCCAATGGAACTAAACTCCTTTCTCTGCAGGCCAAGGTCATTTCATCTGCCCACATTCATGGCTCTCAGTCACCTGAGGAGAAATAACCCTAGTGATGGTCATCCAGCATCAGCCTGGCCCTTTGCCCTGTTCAGGCAGGCCTCGTGGCCACCAATGGCTATCCCATCTGGGTCCAGGCCCCCTTCTTCACACGTTTCTTTTGAGAAAGATTAGACTAAGAAATGTTAACTCCTACGTTCATCTCTCCTAGACTGGCCTCTCCCACTGGCCAATAGCTCTGGACTGTGGAAGCTCCTTTCCAGAGTCTGGTCCAGTCTCAGTGCCCTGTGTGGAAGGGAGGGAGGGAAGGGAGTGAAGGAATGAAAGAGACTTTACAGATGAGCAAATTCAGCAGCAAAGTGAAAAAAGCATCATCAGCCTGCCAAAGGGGGAGTACTAGATTTGAGTACCATCAGCTCTTAACTTTAAGTGTTTAATTTGGGACAATTAAACCTTTCTGACTCCCAGTTTCCTCGTCTGTAATGACGGGATCAGAACAGTGTCTACCTCAGAGAGAAAACAAAATGCCCATAGAGCATATTCAGCTGAGTGTCTGGCAGACAAATAACACTACACATGAGTTAATTTTACTGTTATTATTATGATCACATCACCACTTTGGACCTGCAATTCCTCACCTACAAAATGAGGGGTTAAACCCCATCACCCCCAACTCTCTACAAGACCAACGGCTCTGCTGCTTGGTGAGGCAGAAATCAACCCTTTTTACATCAGTTTCACTTCACGGATGACCATAGCTGAAAGGAGAGCAGAAGTGCTTGAGCTCAGCTCTGAATTCTGTCCCAAGTGCCCAGGTCAGCTCCAGCATCCACTCCTGTGAGATGCTATTCCTGAATCCAGCTGAAAGGCTTCTATCCCTGGTTGTGCCCTCCCCAACTTGACTTGTGTCCTGACTCTGGGTGTAAGGCTAAGTTATTATTAAATCTTACCGTTCAGCACATAATGTATTGTTATTGATTGCCACATGGTGTCTCAGTTTAGTTTTAATGCTTCATATATTCAGCCACACACAGCTTGCTAAAACCAGGCCCAAGTTACCGCTCAACACCCTGCAGGCTTCAGAATGTTTTCAGGACAGGGAATTTCTTAGAGAATTGAACGAAATTTTCACTGAACAACTGGCAACTTTCATTGGACAACTGACATTGAATAACTAAAGAAAGTAACCTCAAAAGCTCTGTCTGCAAAGAATATAAATTACAAATGATCAATTTCAGTAACTCCCAATGCATGAATCATTTCAGTAATAAAACTGTTTGGAGAAAGACTGAAGGATTGTATCTCTTAATCTTACTCTCCCAGAATTCTGTTATTAAATGTGTCCAGGGCCAACAATGGGTTATGGATTCATTTGAAGAATCACTTAATCCCTCAAAACTATCAGGACTCAAGTGGAATTTATAAGGGGAATTGCACAGAAGATTTGCTGCCCACTAGACCTAGTCGGCAGAGCTGAGGCATATGGGTGATTTTTCTCTCATTAACAAATCTTTCAGTCCTTGAAAAGTAATAACTCCTTCAGAATTACACTTACCTGGGACAAACAGGGTAAAGTGCTACAGCTTTTCTTCCTATTCCACGTGATTCTCCTCCAATGAAAGAAATCTTCCACATTTTCTATAAATGTTGCTTCAATTTCTTTCTACTCCTTTCCCCCCAAAGAGAGTCACAAGTCCAGCAAAAATTAGATTGCAGAATGTTTCACAAGTTAATTGTTCCATAATGATCCCTGATTCTTAATGCTACGTCCTAAGCTGACTGTGAGATCCTAAGCAGACTGTCAGATCCTTAGCAGCAGGAGTACCAGCAGGAGCTTCCACTGAGTTCTGCCACATGCCTAGAATGGGTGTTCTCAACCAGGGTAATTTTGCACCCCAGGGGACACTGGCAGTTTCTGGACACATTTTGATTGTCACCATTGGACTGTGGTGGGTGCTACTTGGCACCAAGTGGGTAGAGGGCAGGATGCTGCTAAATAATCAAAAAGCAGAAAAGCCTCTCAATAAAGAATTACCTTGCCTGAATTAGAATCCTTCAGAGAAATCGACTGACTATATAATTTATATTTATGTATATTTTATTCTTCTGTAATATTTATATAATTTATTTATAAACATGTGACATATAAATATATACATAATTAATATATTAATATATATATTCAGATACATAGATAGACAGACAGGCAGGCACTTATTATAAGGAGTTGGCTCATAGTCATATGGAGGCTGGAAGACCAAAATCTGCAGAGCTAATGTCCCAGTTTTAGTCTGGAGGCCAGCAGGCTACTAAAGAACCAAGAAGATCCAATCAATGTCCCAGTTCAAAAGCCATCATTCAAGGTGATTCTCTCTTACTCAGGGAAGGGTAAGCCTTTTGTGCCATTAAGGCCTTCAGCTCTTGGATGAGGCCCACCCAACACTAGGGAGGGCAATCTGCTTTACTCAAAGTTCACCAATTTAAATACTAATTTCATCCAAAGACACCCTCATAGAGACATCCAGAATAATGTTTGACCAATGTGGGTACCTGTGGGTACAGTCAAGTTGACACACAGAATGGAATATCACACAACCCCAAGTGTCAATAGTGCTGTGGTTGAGAAATCCTGGTTTAGAATCATTCTAGGCACCTAAGAAAGGCTCAGAAATGCTTGTTGGTGGAATACAACAGCTTGTTTTCACCTTAGGACAAAGGAGGGCTCAAAGTGGGAATTCATGGAGGAAGGGGCCAGGTAGAATCTTATACATATGGGTGGAAGTTGGGTGGACAGGGAGGATACATGCCAGAATGGAAGAAACCACATGGGCACAGTGCATGCAAGGGACCATGAGGACTAAACCCCATCAGCTAAAACCCTAAAGAAACATTTAAGACCACAGGGACCTTAGTAGCACAGAACCCACCATGAAATTTGAATGAAAGATGTGGTTTTATTTATTTATTTATTTTTGTCTTTTTAAGGCCACACCCACAGCATATGGAAGTTCCCAGACTAAGGGTCAAATCAGAGATACAGCTGTCAGCCTATGTCACAGCTAAAGCCATAGCCACGCAGGATCCAAACTGCATTTGTGACCTGCACCACAGCTCATGGCAACACTGGATCCTTAATCCACTGATCGAGGCCAGGGATCAAACCCACGTCCTCATGGATACTAGTCAGTTTCACCGCTAAGCTACAACAGGAATTCCTTGTTTTTAAAACAATTGAAATTATGTGTTTGGGGGAAGGAGAGTAGGAAAAATTTATCTTTAGCACCATGTATAGAAATAGCAACCTAATTTACATGAGGACATTTTACAGATGAAGGAACTGAAAGATAAACCATATAGTCGGGGAATTTTTGCTTTATAGTTTGGTAAATGTGCTTACTTAGGTCTGCTGACATGAGTTGGGTGTTATTAGACACAATAGCATTATTGCACAGAATCATATAATGTTTACAGCAGGGACTCTGGAGCCAGAGTGTGTGGGCTCAGACTGGCTCCACCACTTAGTAGATCATGACCTTGGGAAAGATGCCAAACTTGTGAATATTAAATAAGTACATAAATATAAAACATGCAGAACAGGGCCAGCTAGGTACATGTAAAATGCTCAATCATGTTTCTGTTCTTATTATCACCATTCTTTTGAATCCCACTTCCTTAACGCCAGCTACAAGGTTCTGTGGATTCCTACCCTAATAAGCAGTATTAAATCAGCAAAACTGAGGAGGCATTAGAAAGCCTCTTTCAGGACTTTCCCAACTCTTTTCAACTCTTTCAGGACTTTCCCAACTCTTTCACCAAGCTCTCCAAACAAATTGATTTTAGTCGTACGATTTGAGCTGAAAACATTTTCTCCTGCAGCCCCTGTGAGAAAAGTGAGATGTATACCAGGACTGGCTGGAGTTTCTGAGCACACAGCAGCAGGCTGTAGGGAGCAGGACCCTTACACATCTCCAGCAATCAGCACATTTACGTGCACCTTCCGTGTCCAATTTTCCAAAAAAAAAAAAAAAAATGGGGAGGAGAAGGCTTCTCCATCAAAGTTCCCTTCCTGGCTTTTAATGGCTCACCAAATAGGGAAGGATTTAGAAGAGAGTCACTAAGCTGGTAAGGAGGCTGGAGGCTGTGCCAGTGGAAAGAACTGGGCAGACTGAACCTAGAAAAGAGGCACTGATGGGAGCGAAGGTGGCTGCCTTCACATAGTTGAAGGGTCAGTGGTATGGATAGGAATTAAATATGTTATGTGTAGAAGCCAGCTGTAATGTGCAGGTTTCAGTACAACAAATTGAATGAATGTCTTTCTACTACTCAGAAAAATCTAAAAATGCAATTCGCTATCAATAGGTAGTGAATTCCCCATCATTAGTGTTTTGCAAGAAGAGGCTAACTGATCATTTTGTAACGTAGTAATTTTATACTTTAAAGTGATTTCCAAGTATACAGTTCCCAAACTGAAAACTTACATTGCTGATTCAGATGTGAGGTTTAGCTCTTGCTTATTTTCTTTACCGTCCTCAAGCTTAATTCTATGCTAGTGATAGAAAAGAGTTTCTATCTCCAAGGCCAGTTCTTGTTGATTGGTCATGGCTGCCTGGAACACTGTGTTAAGAAGTTTCTAAGGCTGTGTAATGTGATAGATTGGCAATGTCTGCTAAGGACAGAAAAGGAGCAAAGGAGGTTCAATCTTCATTTCTATTGTATATGCAGCAGCTAAAAAAATATATGATAAGGATAATTTTTATAATGTTTTAATAATTTCCCTTCTCACATAAGCAAAAAATGTTCCCTTCTCACATTTCCTTTCCATGGTGAGGGTTAGGGCATGAGGCTTATTGACTCCGAGAAGGGGCAGTAGAAGGGATCCACCTAGAACAAAGAGTCCATAAATAGGAAAGAAGAAAGATATGATGTAAAGAAATTCACAACAGACAGAAGGGAAAGTAGAGCTCTTCCTGGGAGGAGTTGGAGAGTTCTGGAAAGGGTGAACCTGGGAAGGAGTAGCTGCATGAGATTCCCCCTACCTCTGAGTCTTAGTTCACAGCAGGGAGCGGGGACCTGTAGGAACTCGAGGGGGAAGGGAGGAAAAGCTGAACCAGAAGCAGATCCAGGGCACTTCCTGTTTGCAATTCCGGGGGGAGTGGGTAGCACCTCACCCTTCACAGGTGCCACCATGGGACTGCCACAGCAGGTAGAAATGACAAGGTGGGACGTGCAGGAAGAGAGAGGTCTGAACTCGGTGCCCCTGAACATCTCTGCTCACATGAGGTGTGGCGGTATCTGGAAGTTCCCACCTGGTAAGAGACAAAGCAGAGCTGTGGCTGGGGGGTGGGGGGGGGCTTGGGTGGCCATTGTGAGAGGCCAAATGACCAGATGGAGAATGTGGCTGATGCTCAGGGAATCTATTCGTGAGGTCTGAGATGGGGTCGAGTCATCACGAGGGGGGATAGTGGTGGTGGGGGGGGAAGGACGGATGATAATGAAGCCTTCAAGGCACTAAGACAGCAAAGCCCAGTTTACATCACTGTGGATGTGTAAGCAGCAAGTGCACAAGGACAGAGGCTGAGGCCACAGGGAGTCTAGATGGAGGTCAGGGGAGGCTGATGGGGAAGCACAGCACTGAGACCAGGAACCTCTCCCTACAGCTTGGGAGGATGAGAAGCTCCCCTTGTTCAGAGGCACTGGGGAATGGGGAAGGGAAGGGACAACCTCTGAAAGCACTGATAGTGAGTCTGAACTGTACATTGACTAATTGCTCCAAAGGCTCTTTTAACCCAGGAAAGACTGAGTTCCCTTTAAATGACAAGTGTAAGTGATGGTGTAAGTCATGGTTGAGACAGAACTGCATTTTCCCAAACCATTGCACAACCATTTCAGAATATCTGCCACCACACACACACACACACACACACACACACACATATGCCATAAATGCATGTGCAGTCAATCACAGGACCCCAACAGGACTAACTAGAACAAAGGGTCTAGAAGACTTCTCAAGAAGAGAAAGGAAGAGGGAATTCCCGTTGTGCTCAGTGGAAATGAATCTGACTAGTATCCATGAGGATACAGGTTCGATCCCTGGCCTCGCTCAGTGGGTTAAGGATCTGGTGTTGCAGTGAGCTATGGTATAGGTCGCAGATCTACACCATATGGCTCAGATCCCCAGTTGCTGTGGCTGTGGTGTAGGCAAGCAGCTACAGCTCCAACTGGACCCCTAGCCTGAGAACTTATATATGTTGCGATGCAGCCCTAAAAATACAAAAAAAAAAGAAGAGAAAAAAAAGGAAAGGATTGGGTGTAAGGGAGCAATGGTGGTAGGAAAAAAAGAAGGAGAAATCTACTTGAAAGATAACAACAAAGGGGGCAATGGTGGTAGGAAAAAAAGAAGGAGAAATCTACTTGAAAGATAACAACAATCAGCTCGCTAAATATTGCCCATGGAACAGGTGCTTCACATCCTCACTGCTCCAAGCGTGGCCCAGAGATCAGCAGTGCAGGCATCACTGGAGCTTGTTAGAAATCTAGATAGACAGACTTACTACATCTTATTTCTCCTTTTTCCTTTCTAGCTTTATTAAGATATAATGGACCTATAATACTGTGTAAGTTTAAGGTATACAATGGAAAGATTTGATGTATGTCTATACTGTTTACCATATACAAAAACATACATACATGTTTACCATAATCAGGTTAGTAAACACTTCCTCCACCTCTCATAATTACCATTTGGTTATGATAAGAGAAGCAATTTTCAAGTATGCTGTATAGAATTGGCTATAGTTACCACGCTATAATGAGCTCCCCAAGCATGTTTCTCTTATAGCTGGAAGTTTGTACCATTTGCCAGACATATCCTCATCTCCCCTGCCCTCTAGCACCTGGCAGCCATCTACTCTCTGCTTCTTTGAGTTTGACATTTTCAGACTCCACTTGCAAATGAGATCATATAGTATTTGTGTTTCTTTGTCCCTACTGCAGGTGATTCATGTCCACATTTGAGTTTGAGAGGTGCTACATCCCATGATTTAACACAATCCATTCAAGACAATTCTATGAATTATAAAATATTCTCCCCATTTTGCAGAGAAGCAAACTGAGACCCAGTCAAGATCATGTATGCACTAAAAACCAAGATACTACCCATGTGGCCTGACTCCAGAGCCCACCCTCTTCTCCATACCAAAACGTAGGCTCCTTCACTGGGTTTTTTCTGGCCAAGTGTGTGTTTACAATTGTGTTGATGCATGCCTAGAATGTTTGGGAATGATCTGTGGAGATACAGCAGGGACAGGACTTCCTGTTCCAATGTTTTCCAAAGTAAAACACCAGATATACATGATTCAATCCATGTCCAGGATTCTGAGTGCTCAAAAGCCTCCAGTATTTTAAGCTTTTTGGGCAAGTCATAGCTATCATGTTTAAATTGTTCTGCTTGTTCCAAATTTTCCCTGCATGTGTACCTTTCAAGAATAGTTCTTTTAGCTGATAAAACCCTTGTTTTCAAATGCAAATGTGTTTTGAAACGTATCTGTTCAATCACTTCTCCCTCAAAATCATACTATAGCTGAATTACTCCAAAGGAATCTGTAGTGAACCACAGAACATTTTCAAGCATAATCCCGTGGTGCTTTTCATCTAAAAAGGTGACTAACAGCTTGCATAAGCTTATAACCAGACTTAAAGCTTAAAATCCCTGCGGAGTTTGCAAAGGGCGTTGAGAAAGCAAGCCAAACCTGGGAAACATAAATGTCTTTGCACGCTGACTTCTCTACCAGTCACGATTCCAGTCTGATTTAAAATTGCTCTTACTCATTTCAGCTCCACAACCCCTATTTTCCTGACAGTGAGTTGAAAAAGCTCTCCTTCCTCTATTAAGAAAAATAAGGAATGGCTCCTAGCTAACACGTTAATTAGGTCACTTAAGGTGGTGAAAGGGATCAAAGTAAGATGAAATTCATGTATTGCTACCTGACATCAAGTGGGTAATTATAAATATACATTTGGAAAAATGAATGAAATCTAGCTTTGCATCCCGAATTAACCAGTTCTGTGACCTTGGGGAACTCTCATACTCTCATTCTCCCCTCTAGGTTTTCCTTTCTTTTTTTTTTTTTTTTTGGCTTCAGTGATTTCCTAGGACTCCTTCAAGCTTCAGAGTCTCAAATTTTAAATCAGACCTTAATTATGTGCTAAGTAAAGTATAACATACTTAATTTGAAGGATGGCATACCAGCACAGATAGTTAAGAAGATGACAAGGCAGCATGGAAACTACTCATTACATAACATGGAATACAAAATGTTGTTTATACTCTCTGAAGCTGTATAAGATTCTGTGTGCATGTGAACAGAAGCTGGAAGGAAAGAGGGAACAAAAAGAACAGAGTGAGATCATGGGTGGGTGATGTTTCCTTATATTTTGATTTTCACTAATTTGCTCTTTGATGTTTAAAAACCTGACTTTTAGGGAAGCATTTCTTCATATTCTATGGGAGAACTTTTTCGTAGTTTACTGTCATTTATTTTCTCAGCTTGCAAGGTAATGGTAGCCAAGTTGATCTCATTGCTACTTATGGATGATGTCACTCTCCAGAGTTCAATATTGTTTCCAAAATGATCATACACCTGTGCCCTAGGAGGGCAATCCCCATCTTCTCAGCCTAAACTTACAAACAGATTCTGTGCTAGCATTTCCCTCCACCAATGGGTGGGAGAGAACAGGTACTGTATATGAGAATCTAATCTGAGCACCTGAGGTGGAAAAGGACCTTAGAGTTTGCTCTGCCCTTCCTCTGAGGTAGTCCATTTGGAGGGTCTATCTGGTTCATGAAGAAGCTTTTCACTGCCTGGACTTTATCCACAGCCAAGGGCTCTAGCAGCCATTTTGGACAATATGTCTCTACTTCCCACCCTGGCAGCATCTGACTGGTCCAATGCTGAGCACCTGATCCATGATGGCCAATCAGAGCTCTTTGTAAATCATTTGAAACTGGAACTAAGAGTCAGCATCTCTTGTGATGGCTAAATCCAAAACCTGTCAGCACATCAGCTTGGGTGCTTTGGTATACACACTCTTTTTTTTCTACGGCTGCACCTGTAGTATATGAAATTTCCCGGGCTAAGGGGTCAAAATCAGAGCTGCAGCCAAAGTCTACACCACGGCCATGGCAACACCTGATCCAAGCCATATCTGTGACCTACACTGCAGCTTGGGGCAACAACAGAACCTTAACTCAATGAGCAAGGCCAGGGATCAAACCCACATCCTCAGAAACAACAGTGGGTCCTTAAACCCATGGAGCTGCAATGGGAACTCCTGGGATACACATTTTTGATAACCTATGTGGACTGTAAAAGCAGAGAAAGTTCACATGAGGGGAGGAGATGTCAGTGAGGAAAGAATGAGTCTGGATGCCTTTTTGTCTGCTTCAGCCCCTTCCTGAGAGGTGCTTCAACCTGCCCTTGGGGGTCTGTGAAATAGCTTAATCCTTAGCTAAAGTCCCCATTTAGCTTAAGCTAAAGCAAGTAGCTTTCTATTACTTGTAATTAAAATTGTCCTAATATAGCCTCCCTCCCTCAGTTTATTTGTGGGAACTGCCAAGCATACCATACAAGTCCCTGAATAACCTGGCCCTGCAGAGGGCCCCGCCTGGCATCCTGGCCACTCAGGGCCTCAGCTGCTAATGCCCCACACCTTACTGCCTCTGGTCTCTGGGCTTTGCTGGCTGCTGTGCCTGAAATGTCCTCCAACCATTAAGCTCTGTCCCCAGCCTGAAGGCATAAGCAGGTAAAAAGCCTGTCTGTAGGGGTCCGCTGGCTTCCTGCCTTTCTTCAGCCTTGCATATGATTAAAGCACTCACACTGAGTGTTGTGTGGGATGCTGGGAGCTGCTCTTTCTGATCCTGCTCTCTGTAACAGACTGAGATTTCAGAAACTGGACCCTCCTGGGAAGCCGACTGAGACGGGTCTTGATTCTGGAGCCTGAGATGATGGTGTTCTCATTACGTTTTGCTGCATTCTTTATTTATAAAGACTTCCTGGGCAACCAGGTTAAAGGCTGGCAGTGCCCAGCATCCCCGCGCTTAATGAGGAATCAACAGCATGGTGAAAAAAAGTAGATCCGGGTAGGGTTTTGCGTTCCAGGGCACAATAAGTGAAAGAAGAGAGTTTCTCTGAATACACCTGGGGAGAGGAGTAACTCACTTCCCCAAAGATTTTCTGAAGAGCAGCAAATGAGCACATTTCAATCCTACCTAGTTGAAAGGAAGGGCAACTCATGATTATAGTTACAGAACATGCACAGAGCCCCCCAAAAGTGGTCCAAGGTAGGAGGTGTTACCATCCCTGACTTAGAGATAAGGAAACTGAGGTCCAGAGGTTAAGTAACTTGCTGAGCTTAAACAGGGACCAAATTGGCCTATAGGTGCAAAACTGGTCTAGTGGCACCAATAACTATCCTCTAAGTCAATTCTAATCAGAGTGCTCCCTGGACCATATGAGCATCAGCATCACTTAGGAGGAAGTGGCTAGAAATGCAAATTCTTGGGCTTCAGCCCAGACCTACTAAATCAGACACTCTGGTGTCAGGGCCTGGCAAGCTGGGTGTGAACAAGCGCTCCAGGGAATTCTGATGTGCCTGTCAAGTCCCACTATTCAGTGTGGGTCTCAGGCCAGTTACATCAGCATTACCTGGGAGCTGATTAGAAATGCAGATGCCCACGCCCCACCTAGTGAATGGGAATCTGCATATTAACATCTCCAGGTGATTTGTATGCACCTTAGAGCTGAAGACTTAGAGAGTGACGAGTTGGCATTTGATGCTGTCATTTCAGTCCTCTTTGAAGTCCAGAAAATAAGTGGGGTTGGGGGAGACGACTCTGGGAGGAAAGATGATGAGATCCTTAAAGGTTCCTTTGTGTGTGGGCAATACTTCTTTCCTCTCTTTTACTTATCATCTAAGGAGGTAATTATGTGTGAGAGATTTTTTGTCGTTTGTTTTTTATAGCTACATGACCAACTCTCAAGGTGTTCAAATTGATCTTATTTTGAAGCAATCTTATTAAGGTGGGGAAACAACTACATGGATGTGAATACAGAGGCTCCTCTATACCCTGATGAAGTCAAGGGAAGTCAGAAGGTGATAGTCACTCATCCCAGTTTCTTCCTTTCCAACAGAAGCTGCAACCTACTTGACTCAGTTGAGTGCTTCAGAGGCAGCTCACTGCTCCCAGCCCCAGGGCATGTGCTGCTTGGTCTATGAGAAGAAACCCTGGTTCCGTTTCTCTAACCAGTGATTAGTTTAAAAATAGGTATGTGAGGGAGTTCCCATTGTAGCATAGCAGCAACAAGTCTGACTATTGTCCATAAGGATGTGGGTTCTATCCCCAGCCTCACTCAGTGGATTGGGGATCCAGCATTGCCATGAGCTTCCGGGTATATACCCTAAAAAATTGAAAACAGAGTCTTAAAGAGACATTTGTATACACATGTTCACAGCAGTATTATTCACAAGAGCTAAAAGGTAGAAGTGGCCCAAGTGTCCACTGGGCTGATGAATGGATAAACAGATGAACAGATGAACAAAATGTGGGGTAAATATATACAAGGGAATATTATTCAGCCCTACAAAAGGAAGGAAATTCTGACTCATGCTATAACATGGATGAACTTTGAGGACATTATAGTAAGTGAAATAAGCCAGTCGCAAAAAGCTATCTGCTGTATTACTCCATGTATAAGAGGCACATAAAGTAGTCAAATTTAGAGAGTAAGAAATTGGAGGGTGGGCAAGGGAATGCAAATGTACTGAACACGACTGGACTGTACACCAAGAGATGTTCAAGACAGTAAATTTTTTTTTTTTTGTCTTTTTTGGATGGTACCTTTGGCATATGAAGGTTCCCAGGCTAGGGGATGAAGCAGAGCTGTAGCCGTCAGCTTATACCACAGCCACAGCAGTGCAAGATCCAAGCCACGTCTGTGACCTACACCATGGCTTATGGCAATGCCAGATCCTTACCCCACTGAGCAAGGCCAAGGATTGAACCTGCAACCTCATGGATACTAGTCAGATTCATTTCTACTAAGCCACAATGGGAACTCCAAGACAGTAAATTTCATGTGATGTATATTTTGTCACAATTAAAAATAAAAATTTTTTAAAAAGACAGACAAAGAAGAGACCATTCCCTGCTTTGCCTCTGCGTATTATCATGTCTTCATGTGGTGATTGGAATAGCTGCCAAAATTTGGGGACCCTCTAAGGAGAGAAAAAAAAATGGGGAAAACACAAATCTTTGGTGATGCCTTTGAGTCACTGCATTAACAAGCCCTGGATCTGCCTTTTCTCCAGGAGTTTTATAATATAAAATAGTATTTCTTATTACTTGGCTACTTTGAGTTGAGTTCTCTGTTACCACCAAAGGCATCCTAACAGATACAGGGTTCTACCTATCTGACTAGAGGCCAGCAGCCAGGGTGGCTCATGAAGACAAAAAGGCCCAGCTTTGAAGCTTTCAGTTCTGCTGCCACAGTAGCAAAGTTGGCTGGTGATGGTCTCCATGCCCTACTTTCTCACGATGATCACACTTTGTTTTATTTTCCAGATACTGCTGTGCAATATTTGCTCTTATAAAAAAAAAAAATTGCTGTTGCCATAACCCCTTGGATGGCTCCATTATGGAATAAAGGCCACTGAAATGAGGCTGAAGAGGTTTACTAACATGAGAAGCTTCTTACCTATGCTAGGGGGTAAATATAAGTTATGAAGTGATGTGATTCAATTTCTTGTGTATTAACCCCAACTAGTTATAGATAAGCAGGCAGATGACAAAATTTGGGGACCCTCTAAGAAGAGAAAAAAGACGGAGAAAACACAATTCTTTGGTGATGCCTTTGAGTCACTGCATCAACTGCGGTGAATGGATATAAGAATACAAATACATGTGAAGAGAGAACAAGAGAAAAAACAAAACACTAACGCTGGCTCTATCTTGGAAGCAGGGGATATATATATTTTTTACTTCTATATTTCATTTTCTTCTTTTCCCTTATGTATTTTTCTAAGTTGTCTTCAATGAAACTATCTGATTTTATAATAATGAAAATAGCGGTCTTTTTTAAAAAACCTTATGTAATTTTGTGTGTGTGTGTCATTTTAGGGCCACACCCATGGCATATGGAGGTTCCCAGGCTAAGGGTTGAATCGGATCTATAGCTGCTGGCCTACGTCACAGCCACAGCAATGCAGGATCCGAGCCATGTCTGGGACCTACACCACAGCTCATGGCAATGCCAGATCCTTAACCCACCAAGCAAAGCCAGGGATTGAACCCACTCGTCAGGTTCATTAACCACTGAGCCATGATGGGAACTCCCTTATGTAATATTTTAATTCGCTTTACTCATAGATACATGATTTTTCTCAAGGAGCTGAGTATGCAATGCCCTGTGTGTCCAACTTTTTATGTTGATCATTTAGAGTGGACATCTCCATAATATATGATATGGGTCCCTGCCTCTAAAACGGTGTTGACTGATCACAGTCAACAAACAGCGCTGATGACAGGTTTATTATTCCAGACCACATTGCTGCACTGTGGTGTTCTCGGATAATATTCCACACGTTGACCCTCATGAAACCACCCTGATTTGCTGTGTTTTTAGTTCTTGGATCTGCTTTGAATCCTTCCAACATCTTCAGGTATTCCTCATTATTTGTCAAACTATGTGTCTGTGACACACCCTCTCCTGCCCTCTACTCTGCAGCGTCCAATCTACTGGATTCTTGGAAATCAGATGACCTCCGTGGTATCACTGAGGCAGGTCTGTGGGTCCTAGTACATGAGCTTCCTTGCCATCTTGGCTGCACAAAACCCTTTTTGGCTTGTTCCTGGTTCTGGTATGTATGTTAAACTGCAGATGCTGGGGAATGGAGTTCTGCGTTAAGTGAAGGGAGAGTGTTTCTGATAACAGTGTTTCTTACTCCATTAAGAAATAGCATGACTCTGATTGTCTTGACTTCTCCATCCAAAAGAAAGAGGCTGCAGATGGCTAGAACAGAACCAACTGGGGTCCCTGCTACACCATCAAAGTGAGGTTATTTAGGTTCACCACCTGGTTATTAGATTCACCAGATGGCAAGCTTGAGTAACTGCTCAGAAAGAGAGCAACTAGCCAATCCATTACCCCAGCACAGCCGATAGCGTTAATTTAACATGGGATGCACATACTAGTACATAATATGGGTAATGAGGCATCACGGAGCCATCATAGAGGCAGCCATCTGGGCTCGTGTGGGACAGCCTTGTGCACAGTGGCCACGGGAGAAACCCAACTGAGTTTTGTGCAGCAGGAAGGAGGTGTGAGGGTGAGGGTGGAGGGTTGGGGGCAGCAATCGGGATGTGGGGTGGAGGGTTGCAGAGGGAGATGGAGAGTAGGGTGTGTGCTCACCTGTGCTACTGTCCATAACACTACAATAGTTTGCTTCCATCACTGGGTTATTGCTGACTTGGCCCAATCTCACCTAGTTCTCAGGTTATCTTTCTTGTTATTTTCAATTTTGATGAACAAGTAATGATATTTTTATACCAGTGCTGGAAAACCAGAACTTTGACTAGAGTTGGTTTTGAATACCTTGACAGTTCTAGTCCAACGGTGACTGTTAAAGAGGTGGCTTCCCTTTAGGAAATGCCATGTGTGTGCGTGGGGAAGTGGGTGGTGGGTGAGGGTTCACGTGCTCTGGCCCACTTCTGGAACAAGCTTGGGACAGAGAAGCTCCAAGTGGTCCCACTGAGGCTGATACCCATGGGACGTGTGCATCGCAGAGGCTAAGGCCCATAAAGAAAGGGCCATGCCCAGCATTGAACATAGCAAGTGACATGGAGGCAGGTGTATTTCCTGTCCTGGCTCCCCCTTATTACCTCATAGTACCCAGCACAGCACTGCCCAAATACGGCAGGAAATTTCACATTTGTGGAAGTCAGTTCACCTCTTCAGCAAATATTTACTAGCTGCGGGGCACTAGGAAAAATCAGGTAAAGGGCACTTAACATCTCTCCGTATTACTTCTTAAAATTGTACAAGAATCTACAGTTATCTCAAAATAAAAAGATTAATTAAAAGTCCAGTTGACTATGTCTAAAAGAGAATGGCTGAAGAGAAACAAAGAGATCCAGAAATATTGCTTTTAAAGGGAGAGGAAAGAGAGAGGGAAGCAAACATTTGACAGACTTGTCATGTGGCAAAGGGCATAAGCCTGTGTAAACACGGGGAGCGGGGAGCCACCGGACCAGCAGGTTCCTCCAGACCCTGAGTGGCCTTCATTAGGCACCTTCTAGGTTTCTTCCCGACTCCCCCCCAAGAATGTAGGAGATGCTGACCTATTTTCAAACCAATTTTCCTCACTGCTCATTATTTTTTCCCCAAACAACCTGTGACTGTAAATTAAGACCATCTGCCATTAATCCAGCTCTTCAGAAGCTGAGTACTTTTCATGACTAAACTTTTGAGCCACCCACTGGGGTGGGGGATGCCCTATGACCCCCTGTGAGGAGCTGTCACCATCCCTGCTATTGTCGAAGGAATGTCCCCCCTCAAGGCCATATCTATCACTCGTCACGGCCTCAGGGGATTAGAAGTGACAATGGAGAGCCTAGGAAACACTCCTGCTTTCTGTCAAATGCATAGAAATAAAAAATGCCAAGGAGGAATGCAACGAACAGTACGTTTTTATACTATTGTCTATATTATTGTTGTGTTGGTTTTAGATCAATAAAAATGTACAATAACCCCACGAGGCCAGAAGTGCCAGGGTTTCCATCAACAGATGTGGAGACCAAGGCTCAGAGGGTTCGTGAGTCACAGGAAGAGTAAGCGTGAGAGAGAGAATGGTCACTTTTCATCTCTGGTGCCCATTCTTCATTCTTAACCTCACTGCTTCCAGCCCTTGGTTTTGTTCCTCGGAATCAACACAGTCTTTGCTTCTCCCCATTTTATCCACGCCATCTTGCCACTGACCTCTAAACACACTCCCACCTAATTCATCAGTGCTACACATATATGTCTTGGTGCTTAAGTCATATGTTCAACTTCTCTGTTTCTCGTGAAGTCAACCAGATTGTGTGTCTCCAGGCGCTCTCATCTGATGCTTTCTGCCTCCTGAGCACCTGACCTCTCCTGCTTTACTTCAATCTAACACCCTTTGGGGACCAATCTGAAATAAGTCTTTCTCAGACGCCAGCCTGTCAATCTTTAGTCATGTTTCTATGTGTTTCATAACCAGTGGAGCATGGAGCATGGCAACACCAAAACCAGGGAGAGCTTAGTATCAGAACCAGTAGCAAGCCAGGGTCCCAGGTGTCCAGCTGGGAGAGGCCAAGGGTCCATGAGATGCACAAGTGGATGTATGAGATATGAACTGCGGATAAGGAATTGGGAAAGTGGCTGATATGAGAGGGGACAAGCCTGAGGGAAACAAACAGTTTCCTGGTTTGTCTGGCATAGGGAAGCTTTTAAAAGGCCAGGTGTGACTGTCTCCTTTTGCTCCACAATGTCTTAAAGGCACCACCTGTCACCTGGCGGATGACTGATGCAGCAGCCTGGGCGTTCACAGGGGGCCAGCCTGCCTTGGACACAGCCCTGTTGATTGGCGCCAAAGCATCACATACAACAGTGATAGGTTAAAGCCAACAGATGTCATCACGCCCTAAATCATAGAGAAAGTTGAGAAGGGAGAGGAATAATGGACAGTGTCCCTGATCAAAACAGACACCTCATCACAGCATATTTAGAGGAAAATACATGGAAAACAAAAGCCGAATTCTCCATCCAGGCTGCAGCACCTAATACATCACTGCCAAGAAGAAAACATTTAATAAAATCCTCCTTTAAGTGTTGTTTGGAGTATGTGCTATGTGGAGCAATTAGTCAGATGGCAGTCCAACCCCTGAGCTAACAGTGCAATGCAAACAACCCTGATGTGGACAAAGAGGCACAGCATATCCATTATTGAGCATACCTACTATGTGCCAGGCACCAAGAGAGGCTTTGATGCTACACCAGAGCTTCCTTTTAAAGTTTCCAAAACAGGAGTTCCCGTCGTGGCACAGTGGTTAAGGAATCCGACTAGGAGGTTTCCTAATCGGATGAGGGTTCGATCTCTGCCCTTGCTCAGTGGGTTAAGGATCCAGCATTGCCGTGAGCTGTAGTGTAGGTTGCAGACGTGGCTCGGATCCTGCGTTGCTGTGGCTCTGGCGTAGGCCAGCGGCTACAGCTCCGATTAGACCCCTAGGCTGGGAACCTCCATATGCTGCAGGAGCAGCCCAAGAAATGGCAAAAAGACTAAAGAAAAAGAAAAAAACTTTCACTAAAGTTTCCAAAACAAGTTAACCTTATATAATCAAATCTGGTCCTCATAAACCCAAGTGACATAGGTGTTGTTATCCTTACTTTGAAGATGAGTAAACTGAGGTACACCAAGATTACAATGAATGGTCTGGGTCCATATGACCAGAGCCACATAAAGTTTTTCTGCATTGAGAAAGAATCCCAGGGAATACTTGTCCTTCATGCCCCTGGGCACCCACAGACCCTCTCCTACCTGTGCCCAAAGAATGGCCCTCAACCTCTATACTCACTCTACCCCGGAGGTCTCTGCACACTGCCTACAACACTTCTTCGAGTAGGAAGAATATATAAGGATACACCCAGTTTCAAACAACAGAAAACCCAACTAAAAGAGGCTTAATCAGTAAAGAGAATTATCTTATGTAAAAGGAGATGCGAAAGTAATTAATTCCAGAGGTGGCACCTTAGCTCAAAATTGTGACAAAAGAAAAATAAAATTGCACTAAAAGAACCAAGATCTTTCCTTCTTTGCACTCTGCCATCCTTAGGCTTGTCAGCTCATGGCTAAAAAATGGTGGCCTGCAGCTCTATCCTCATGTTCTCACGAGACCCTATCGAAAGGCAGATCCAGGTAACAGGACCTCCCAGCTGCAAGGGTGGGGGAAGGCAAGAATCTAGTATGTACAACTTTCATAAGGAGGGTGGGAGGGTGTGGACACAAAAGTAAAAGTTGGGAGTGGCCATTGGACAGCTAATCACCAGTCCCTCTCAGAAATCACTTGCGGAGTTCCTGTCGTGGCGCAGTGGTTGACGAATCCGACTAGGAACCATGAGGTTGCGGGTTCGGTCCCTGCCCTTGCTCAGTGGGTTAATGATCAGGCGTTGCCATGAGCTGTGGTGTAGGTTGCAGAGGCGGCTCGGATCCCGCGTTGCTGTGGCTCTGGCGTAGGCCGGTAGCTACAGCTCCGATTCGACCCCTAGCCTGGGAACCTCCATATGCCGCGGGAGTGGCCCAATAAATAGCAACAACAACAACAAAAAGAAGTCAGGATCCATCACAACAATGTACATGACTATACTTCAATAAAAAAAAAAAAAAGAAAAAGAAATCACTTGCTGATGCCTGATTAGGGTTAGAGCTGAAAACCAATTCCTCCCGAGCAGAAAAAGGAATTTCTTAACACTACCCATAGGTTTCTTTATTGGTTTTTCTATTGCTGCATTATAAATTACCATGGCTTAGCAGCTTAAGACAATACCCATCTATTTTCTTGTTTCTGTGTGGTTTTTTTCCTCTTTCTTTTTAGGGCCAAACCTGGAACATATGGAAGTTCCCGGTCTAGGGGTTGAATCGGAACCACATCTGCAATCTATACCACAGCTTGAGGCAACGCTGGATCCTTAATCCATTGAGCGAGGCCAGGGATCAAACCCGGATCCTCACTGACATTGTGTAGAGTTCTAAACTCACTGAAATTCCACAAGAACTCTATACCTATTTTTTGTCTAACAGCTCTGTGGGTCAGAAGTCTGGGAAGTCCTAAGTGAGTTCTCGACTTAGGTCTTTACAAGGCTCAAATCAAGGTGTTACCTGCACTGAGCTCTCATCTGGAATTCTGGGGAAGAATTTGCTTCCAGTGCATCCAGATTATTGGCAGAATTCAGTTCCTTGCATCTGTACGATGGTCTCCTTGCCCTTGCTGGCTGCCCACACAGGATCACTCTGCACTCCAAAGGTGGCCCTCCTTCCTTACACACAGCCCCTCCATCTACAACACCAGACACAGGACACTGACTCCTCATTCTTCCAAACTCTCCAACATTTTCTTCCACCAGCTAAAGGCAATTCTGTGTTTTTAAAGACTTCCTGAACTAGATTAGATCCACCCAGATGATCTGCCTTTTGCCATGATCACAAGAGGAGCACCAGAGGGGGAAGATCTTGGAAACCATCTCAAAATTCTACCCAACTTAGTGACCATTAAACAAACCAAAAATCAGGGTTTATTCTTGGAGTTTGGGATATGGTCAGTCTTTCCTGAATCACATTAAGGGCAGGAGGATTTCCAATCAAAACTGAGTCTCCGCAGGAGTTCCCGTCGTGGCTCAGAGGTTAACAAAACCGACCATTATCCATGAGGACGTGGGTTTGATCCCTGGCCTTGCTCAGTGGGTTAAGGATCTGGTGTTGCCATGAGCTGTGGTGTAGGTCACAGATGCGGCTCCGATACCATTTGCTGTGGCTCTGGCATAGGCCAGCGTCAATAGCTCCAATTCGACCCCTAGCCTGGGAACCTCCATATGCCGCAGGTGGGACCCTAAAAAGACAAAAACAAAAAACAAAAACTGAGGCTCTGCAGGCAAAAGTTAAAGGAGAGAATGGCTGCTGGGTGGACAAACCAAGAGGGTCTGATTTGATTCACTTTTTGTGAACCTGAGATAAGAACCCTAATTTAGTTAACAGGTGAATACCATCTAGCTGATGGACAAATTTTTATTATTATTGTGAAAACATGGTGTGTAAGAACCAATGACCAGAATACTCGTTCCCCCACCCCTCCAATCCTCACAACCCCCTAAAACCCCAGCTCTACCCCCCACACCTGCTCCTCAGCCATCACTGTGCCCCCAACACAGATTCTTGAAGAATGCTCACCCCCAGGAAGTTTGATAGAGCTTCTTATAATAAAAGTATTTAATGTAGCTAGGCTTCTCGTGGCTAGTTTTACCTGGTTTGTCTCCATCTGTTAGGCAAAAGGGAAAGACAAGGATTTATGGAAAGAGGAGGCCATCTCTGAGTTCATGGAAAGCAGGTCCTAACGCTGCCCATGGTGTTTATAAGCCTTTGCAGGCCTTTCACTGTCTTTCCAAAGAGAAATCACATGCCCTCCCCTCTGCCAAGATGCCTCATTACCAGCTCTTTCAATGCATTGTTTTCTTTTTACTGCCTTGAATCCAACTCAGGCCGCCTACGTTTTTTAATTTCAATTGGTTTTCTCTGTTTTATGACATCTATTTGGATTTAACTTTTTTTTTTAACCTCCACTAAAAAGTCTGAAATACCAAGTCAGATGTCTCCAAGGAGCTTATGTCTTTGCACCAACACGTGGAGATCCTTAAGAACTGCACATTCTCAACCAGGAGAAAGCAGCTCAATGCTTTACTTTCATGGAGGCTTGTGTTCACCTTTTATTTTAAGTGCTCTCAAGCCCATTCTCTTGAAGTACCTTGCCTTACCAGGAACTCTGCTTATTTGTTCTTGTTGCCTCCTTCATTCAGAAGAACCATCAATCAGTTTCTGAAACAAGGCAGCTTCTGTGCAGAATCAAAAGCCACCACATCACAGCTGGTGGCAAGGGAATGCAGTGGGCATTGTTGTTTGTACACGGGCCTTCATCTCTTTGAGAAGTATCTCTGTTTGAAATGAATGAGGCAGACAAGAGTGGTGGCTTCAAAAGCAACCATCCTCCTCTGGGCTTTTCTTGTTGAAAGTTCTGCGCAGCACTGTTACTAGAAAGTAAAGAGAATAAAAGGCAAATCTGAAGCAGGCTACAGGTTTCCTCTACAAGAGACACACCTGGCCTCAGCTGGGCTGTGAGTCTGGACTCTTGCCTTTACTTGGGAGATTTGGGTTTGCAAGGTTAACATGAAAGAGTCTGTTTAGTTTTTTTTTTTTTTTTTCCAGTGATTCTGCACCAAAATTACATAAATTTCCCTAACCAAGAGCCTAGCCCAGAAGTACAACAGGCTCCTCTCTTTCCTGGTCCCTTTTTTTTTTTTTTAGGGCCACACCCACATGCAATCCCCAAGCCAGGGGTTGAATCAGAGCCACAGCTGCCAGCCTACAACACAGCCACAGCAACACCAGATCAGAGCCGCAACTGGACCTACACCACAGCTCAGGCAACATCAGATCCTTAGCCCACTGAGTGGGGCCAGGGATCGAACCTGCATCCTCATGGATACTAGTCAGTTTTGCTACCACTGAGCCATGATGGGAACTCCCTGGTGCCTCGTAAAGGTGTCACTGTTCATAGGAGTAGGGCTGCCATCACTAGTGTTGCCATGGTTATGACTTCTGAACCAGAGAATTAGCTGATCCTTGGCCCAGCTCTTCTTGCTCACTATCATCAACTCCACAGCAGGAGGCTTCCTTATTCCCTGATTAATTTTGTATTTGGCTGGAATGTTGGAGAACACACAGTTTTCCATGGTACTTCATGACCCTTCTGTAGGTTCTTAATGACCCTAATGTTAAGACATAAAGTCTTGGGTTAGTGAAAAAGTGAAAAGAGTGTGCAGGGCTCATGTAGACAAGCATCCTAATAACTGGCTTGAGAGTCACGCCCTTCATCTTTCATCTGCAGAGGGTTTGCTGTGACTGCTTGAGAGTTCAGAGCAACTATCTAGCCCATGACTGGGAAGTGAAAAGGATAGTACAACACCTATTTGGTATGTAACCTCAATCGTGAATTCGCCTTCTTTTTCCCATCCTTCTCTTCCCTACCTAAATTATCTTTTTAATAAGTCTTGCATTGCTTATACCTATAAAAGTATCTTAAATTATTTTATAGCAAGACTGAATGTAAAGACAGTATAAGTATATTCCTCAGAAATCCATTGGATCTTTTGCTGTTAGAATGGAAAAAAAAAATACAAAGATTTTTCTGGTCAGAAAGGGACAACTGCATCAAGCAAAGTGCCTAGAACATATTCTGTGTTAAAAATCATATGGAATAACTTAAACATGTATTTTCTGTTGAAGAAAAAAATATAGGTACTTAGTGCAGGATTCAGCAGAATATATACTAAAACTGGAAAGATACAAGTTTCCATTGTGGCTCAATGGGTTAACAATCTGACTAGTATTCATGAGGATGCAGGGTTTGATCCCTGGCCTCACTCAGGTAGTTAAGGATCTGGCATTACCACAAGCTGTGGCATAGGTTGCAGATGCAGCTCAGATCTGGTGTTGCGGGGGCTGTGGCATAGGCAGGCAGCTGCAGTTTCTATTCGACCTCTAGCCTGGGACCTTTGGTATGCTGCCAGTGGGGTCCTAAAAGAAAAAATAAAAATTGGAAAGATACAGAGAAGATTAGCATGGCCCCTGCTTAAGGATGATATGCAAATTCGTGAAGTACTCCGTATTTTTAGATGTTGGTCAAAGGGCACAAAACTCCTAAGTAAAGGATAAATAAGATGTGGGGATCTATTGCTCAGCATGGTGACTATAATTAACAACACTATCGGAGTTCCCATTGTGGCTCAGTGGTTAACGAATCCGACTAGGAACCATGAGGTTGCAGGTTCAATCCCTGGCCTCGCTCAGTGGGTTAAGGATCTGGTGTTACTGTGAGCTGTGGTGTACGTCGCAGACACAGCTCAGATCTGGCGTTGCTGTGGCTCTGGTGTAGGCCGGCGGCTACAGCTCCTACTGGACCCCTTAGCCTGGGAACTTCCATATGCCGCAGGTGCGGCCTAGAAAAGACAAAAGACAGAACAAAACAAAACAAAACACTGTCTTATATATGGAAAGTTTTAAAGAAGAAGTAGATCTTAAATGTTATCACCACATGTGAAAAAATATATATATATAATTATGTTAAGGGATGGAAATGTTAACCAACTCTATTGTGGTGATCATTTTGCAATGTATACATGTACCTAATGATCACATTGTACAATTTAAACATACATATGTTACATATCAATAATAGCTCAATAGAGCTGCGGAAACTACCTCAACTATAGAAGAAAAAATATATATATTTATACATACATTTGCAAAAATGTATACACACACACATATACATAAAATTGTAATTTCTGATACATTGAACCATGACAGTCCAAAACTCTGGGAGCCCCTGAGTAATTAGGAGCCTGCCACACAAAGCCACCCACACAAGAAATTCAGGCAGTTCCTTCGAAAGCCTGGGGTGAGCCATGCAGACACACTCTTTACCATCAGGGAGGTGCTTAGTGGGTTCTGGGAAACCCAGTTTCTCACACAAAATAAACGCTTTATAAGTACCTTTTGAATAAGTGGAAAAGATAAGTAAAAACAAACAAACAAACAAAAAAACAACCGCTATGCTTGTGTGCTAAATAAGTTTGCAGATAATCTTCAAATTAACCCAAGTGGATGATTAGCAGCACCCAGAGAAGTGGATGCTATAAAGGGCTTTAGTCCCTTTAATCCTCTCAACAACTCTTTGGCATTTTTATCTCCACCTTTTTTCAGATGGGGTGAAGAAAGGTTAAGTAATTTGTGCAAGACCGCATACATAACTGGTACTTGAAAGACCCGGGATTTCAGCCCAGAGCTGCCTGACTCTAAAAACAGACTATCCCCTCAGTCTCCTCTGATATTTTCCCGAGCATTTTCCATGTTAACACAAATCTGAGGCCTTATCCTAGATACACTGAGTCAAAATCTCCAGGGCGGGATTTGGAAACATGTGTTTAACAAGAGATGAGATGATGATTATCATCAGAGAAGTTTAAGAAAACCGTTCTGTCGCATTAGGTGGGAAATGGCCCCATATCCTCCTCTGACTGATCAAACAGAAGACATCAGAGAGTTGGAGCTCCTGCAACTAAAAATAAACCATGTTATTCTGGAGTTCATCAGATTATAATATTGTGGGATATTTATTCCTCAGTCTGCTAACCCAGCGGTGTCTGATTTAAGGTTATCTGGATCTGAAAACACCAAGACCATTTTGGAAAGTGAAAAATGGGCTCTAGTTTAAACCTCAGACTTTCTTAGCTTCTGTCTCTGCTCCTCTTTGATCCTTTGGAACAGAAATGAGTAAGAATTTGCTTTCAATTCCTAGCAGCTGTAACTGACATAGAGGTTCCAGCTGTGCAAGGGCTGGAGGAGAGCTGGAAGGAGAACCACAGGCTGAGAATCAGTACTCACATCTGGGAAACCACCAGATGGCCTTCATTGGATGCGCAAGTTACCCTATCCAGGAAGTAGAAAACCCAGCACTGCTTTGCTTGTTTTTCTTAGTTTCAGTTTTTCCACGCCTGAGGAGAAGAGCCAGGCCAGCTAAGGCTTCTGTTTCAATGTCCATTATGGGAGCAAACAACTTATTTGTACAACCTAAACACTGACTTAATTAAATAGAAAGCAAAGCAGTGATTCCTGACAGGGCTGAATTTCAGTCAAGTTGTGAAACGCCACAGTGCATCCAGAAGCAGAGACGGACAAGTTGAACTGAAACCTGGGAACACGTAAGGGGCGTTGGACCACTGCGTCTCAGCCATTTTATTGTAAGTTATTCCCGTTATCTCAGAGAAGAGTTTGCGACACGGTTAGAGAAAAGATTGGAGCTGGCTACACCCGTTTTGAACATAGATCTTTGTTTTAAAAACTTGCTGTATATGCTATTGCCAAGAAACTTGCTGTGAAAGAGATTTTCAGGCATGATGTCTATAATAGCAAATGATGACAATTACATTCTATATATAATAATTTAATAGGCTTTAATATACTTCTATTTCTGAGTGTTCTTGACCTTATTTACTCTTCACAACAACTCTAAAAAGTTGGTTCTCTTAGCAACACAATTTTACAGATAAGGATACTGGTAGCCTCCTCACAGAATCATTATGTAACTAATCAGAAAGTTCACAGCTTGGAGCCAAGAGCCCATCTCGTATCACTGTTATCTGCATCCCAAAGGACTCCATATAACTAGGCCATTCATTTCTTTAAAAATTCCTATATTGAATTAAAACATAAGACCCAACAACATGTTTGTTGCTTACAGATAGGTGCCTGTAACCAAAAGATGCAGAATGCTAAAAATAAAATGTCTTATCAAGGAAACTCATACAACAAAAAGAAAACAATTGGTAAAGTTGATTTCATATAAAAGGTGGAGGGAGGATGCTAGGTGGCTCCTGACTATGATGAAAAATATAAAACCCACAGTAAAGACATAGATTACCAAAGTGAGAAATCAAAGAGAAAAAGTAAAAAACAAACTATTATAATGGGAGGTGTTAATTCATTATTGGGCTAAGATAAAAATTAGACAGTCTTAAAAATTAAACAGGCAAACTTAAATAGACATTTAGAACACACTGAAGATCTGACGAAAAGAGATATAAGTCTGAAAAATAACATGGAGGTTATGAATGCTATACAATTAATGTGTTAGAACAAGCAGACATATAGAACTTAATAATAACATAGACTATACATTTTTTTTCAACGGCATTGGTACATATACACTAACTCTCAAATAAGTTCCCAAAAATAAATCAAGGGGAAAATTATATACATATATATTCTCACCACAATGCAATAAAACTAAATGTTAACCATATAAGTAAAAACAATGAAAGGTGCTTTGGGCAAAATAGTGATCTGTTCTATAGCCTTGGAGGCAGACAGTCCAGGATTGGGATTATAACTCCATCCCTTACTGCTGTGTGATCCAGGAAATTTATTGAACCTCTCTGAACCTTGGACTGTACATCTAAAAATGTAGCTCTACTTTGTAAAGTTCTTATAAAATTAGCTGTAAATTTAATAGCTACATATAAAGTATGTAAAAATAATACAATACCAAGACTTAAATGAAGACTAAGACTATACATTGCATAGTATATCCAGAATTTTTGTTGGTTGAAAGCACAAACCTAGAAAATATAAATCTAAATGCTAACAATGAATGTTTCTAGGCTCTGAAATTTGGGGTGATTTTTATTATTTTGCTTTATTTTTCTACTTTGTATAATATAGTAAGTTCAAAATAAAAATCATTATGAAATAAATATGAACTTCTTTAGATCATAGTACAAGAAGAAAATAATGCTAAATATATTGAGTGCCCTCTCTGTAGTAGTTACTGTAAACATGTACCCATTTCAATTGTTGCCACTGTCATCTTCATTACCGTAAATTCTAGAATACTCTTAGTTTCTTGCTGTCTCTCTCTATATGTATATATACACACATATAATATATATTATAAATAAAATATAAATGTGTTATTAAATATTAATTTAAATATAGAATATATAAATTTATATTTATTATATATAATATAACTATAGTATTACATAAAACACTATTGAGATAACTGACAATTTAATATGGACTATGGAATTAGAAAATCAGTGGTTCCTGCTGTGACTCAGTGGAAATGAATTTGTCTAGTATCTATGAGGATGCAGGTTTGATCCCTGGCCTCACTAGGTGGGTTAAGGATCTGGCATTGCTGTGGCTGTGGTGTAGGCTGATGGCTAGAAAGAAAGAAAGAAAGAAAAGAAAGAAGAAAGAAAAAGAAAGAAAGAAAATCATATTGTATCAATATGAAATTTCCCAATTTTCTTAACTGTTAAATTTCCTGATTTTTTATAAGCGAAAATGTCTGTCTTAGGAAATACACATTGAAGTATTTAGGTATGTACGTACATCTGTAAGTGGTATATATTCTATATTCTCAAGTTCTTCAGAAAAAAATTTATATACAGAGAATGATAATAAAGCAATCAGGGAAAAGGAGAAACCAAAAAAAATATAAACATGTAAATCTGGATAAAGGTCGTACAGGAGTTCTTCATACTAGTTTTTAATATTTCTACAGGTTTAAAATTATATACAAATAAAAATTTACAAAAAAACAAACAAATAGATGACTGACAACTTCTAACAATAGCAACAGAGTCAAGTAGAAAATTAAGAACATGATAAAAATTTCTGAAATATTATAAAATTGAAAATACTACCTATTAAAAGTGAGAGGGGTGTGAACAAATCAAGGTTCAGAGGCAAAGGTATAGATCTATGGACTTTCAGAAATAAAAGATAAGTTCCCATCGTAGCTCAGTGGTAACAAACCCAACTAGTATCCATGAGGATGCGAGTTTGATCCCCAGCCTCACTCAGTGGGTTTAAAATCTGGAGTTGCTGTGAGCTGTGGTGTAGGTCACAAGTGCGGTTCAGATCCTACATTTCTGTGGCTCTTGTATAGGCCTGGGAACTTCCATATGCCACAGGTATGGCCCTAAAAAAGACAAAAAAAAAAAAAAAGAAGGGAGAAAAAGAGATAAGTGAACAAAGCACTAATTTAAAATCTTATGAAAAGTGTCAACATAAGAAAAAAGAGAAAGCAAAGAGTAAAGAAAGACAGAAATAAACTAGAAAACTGATGAAAATAATAAATTTAACGCCTCTTTCTCTAAAAAGAGTATAAAATAGAAATATTTATAGTCTTGGGAATGTAATAAATAAAAAGTATAAATCCACAAAATTTTAAAAGGACTGGTGATTTAATAATTGACAGGAGTTCTCTTTGTGGCTCAGTGGTAACAAACTCAACTAGTATCCATGAGGACATGGGTTCAATCCTTGGCCTCACTCAGTAGGTTGAGGATCTGGTGTTACCATGAGCTGCAGTGTAGGTTGCAGATGTGGCTGGGATCTGGCATGACTGTGGCTGTGGTGTGGGCCAGGAGCTGCAGCTCTCATTCAACCCCTAGCTTGGGAACTTCCATGTGCTGCAGCTGTGGCCCTAAAAAGTCCAAAACAAAACAAAATAAAAAAATTGACATAAATGATTTTTAAATGTAAGTAATTGTAATGCACAATTTTAAAAAATTGACATAAATGATTTTTAAATGTAAATAATTGTAATGCACAATTTATGGTCATCGATTTGAAATATTTAGCCAAATGGACAATGCAAAATATGAAGTATAAAATTGGCAAAACAAGATACAAAAAAACATCAAAATAACAATGGAGAATGATATTAAGGAAGTTGTTAAAGAAATATGACCTAAAGAAGTTTACTGAATAATACTTCTATGAATTCAAGAAACAGATTTTTCCATACTACACAGTCAGTTCCAAATCACGGAGAAATAAGACCTGATACCCAAGTCATTCTAAGAGATAAGCATCATCCTCATTCACAGATCTGTGAAAATTACCATACACGTGCACACATACGCATAAACATACAGGCTTAAATGGTAAATATGCCCAAGTGC
The DNA here is from genome assembly GCF_016906955.1 of Phacochoerus africanus. Classification (NCBI taxonomy): domain Eukaryota; kingdom Metazoa; phylum Chordata; class Mammalia; order Artiodactyla; family Suidae; genus Phacochoerus; species Phacochoerus africanus. The sequence continues at coordinate 115,637,533 of NC_062545.1, read as the reverse complement.
CAATTCCAATATAACTGGTTGGGAAAAATTAGAAGCAGACTCAGGCATACAGCAGATTTTCCAAAAATAGTTGTTGGATAAGTGAATAAGTGAATAGATGGGAATACATATGAATAAAGAAATTAATGCAGGCAATTAGCAACATCTACTAAGGGAATGCAAGGCAGGAATGGCTTGTGCATATCACATACCTGCGTGCTAATTTATACTGATCACTTCACCATGTCAGTCACAATGAGCATAGGCAGAAAAATCATTTGTAACTGAGCTTACAATATGCAGCTGTAAACAAAAGTGTTTGGGCCGATGAAGGTAAATTCTAGGAATGTGAAAAATTATGATGAATCACAAAATATCTTTTATAAAAGAACTGCTGCCTTTTTTTTTTTTTTTTTTTTTCTGGTGAGACTTAAAAGGAAAATGGAAGAAATGAAGACACTAAGGGTTGCAGGGTGACAGAATACACTATCCCTAAAATATGCCACTTTGGCCTAAGGATTGTTTTGAGTTGCAAGCACTTGAAAAAGAGCAGATGCGAGAAGGGCATTCTTATCTCCTCCTTTCCTCTTAAAAGAAGATAGAAATTCCCATGTGGAAGATGCTCTCCCAGTATCAGGAGAAAAGAAACATTTTTCAATGGGGACTCGAAGCCAAGAGAATTCTGTACCAACAGACCCTGTTAAAATAATTTTTATCTTCCTTTAGCCTCTCTACATAATTTAGTTATTTTCCACAATTGCCTCTTTCTTGGCTCAACCAGATATAAAAACATGTAAGCTTCACCATTTCTTTGCGTTTTTATTTCCTTATGAGGGCTCCCATGTCTTAGATAAATTTGTATGCTTTTGTCTTGTTAGTCTGTCTTGTGTCAGTTTAATTCTCAGGCCCAGCCAAAAAACCCTAAGAGTATAAAGGTAAAGTTTTACTTCCTCTACAGGATGTTCCTGAAGCAAAATACTGATGAATCTGACTACATTAAAATTTTAAATGCTGTTCAACATAAGATATCATAAGCCATGTGAAAGGACAATGCAAATTGGGAGAAGATATTTTTCTTACTGAAAAGCTAATGAACTAATAGAAAGATGGGCAAAAGATATGAACAAGCAATGTAGAGCAGAGGAAATCTAAATGACCAACAGCACATACAAAATGTTCAACCTTATCAGTAATCAGAAAGATGAAAATTAAAGTGATGAGACACCATTTTACATCCATCAAACTGATAAGAATGAAATAAAAACCTGGCACTATCAAGTGCTGGTGATGATGTGGAAATATTGGAGAAAGATTCACATTTTGTTGAAGATGTATTCATTGGTAGAACCATTTTGGAGACTAAACTTTCAACATCTAGCAACATTGAAGAGATATATATCTCACAACTCAGCAATTTCCCTTCTAGGAGTAAACACTAGAAGTGCATGAATGGTGCAAGACCATGGCAACATTGTTTATAAAAGCAAACACCAAAAAAGTAAACCACACAAATATTGATCAACGGAATGAACAAACTGTGATATACAGTAGGAAAATTTCAAGCAGTTTTATCAACAAAAATCTCAAAAATATAATGCTGAATGAAAAATAAAGTGGCAGATAAGTATAATAATTTGTAAACATGCAAAATAATGCTATATATCTATAACTACATACCTCTGTTGCTAACATATACAAACATAGATGAGAACCACAGTCACCAGCTCAGGATGAGTTGCCTCTGAGGAGGAGAAAATAAAATTAGGTTAGGGAAGAGGTAATAGGTATACAGGTATTCTATTTCTTAACAAAAATAGGAAGCATATATGGCAAAATATTAGGATTTGATAGAGATGGGTAGCAAGATGGTATTCACAAATATTCCTTATACTGTGTTTGAGACTATTAAAAATTTTGAATGAGCACCCTAATTTTAAAAATATATAAATTATGTAAAACTACTATATAAAATTCATAACCATCATTAACAGATAATTCATAAAGAAAATAGGCAAAAAAATGGAGGTGAGGTAAATACAACTTTAACTCACTAGTGGAAAAAAATTAAAATATACATAAAATATTTTGGATTATCAATTGAGCATGAAACTTCAAAAATGTTAATAGCTAATATTAACAAGGGGAAGAGTGGGTGGGAGGAGTGAGCACATCTATTCATTGTTGATGAGGACTTAAAATGATATCAATTTACTTAGCATAGCTGTATATATGGAAAGGCAAAAAGTATATGTACATATAACATTTGCCTCAGCAATTCCACTTTAAGAAATTTAAGCAAAGGAAGTGACCAGAAATGGGAACCAAATTTATGCTTAAGCATGTTATAACAGCATTGTTAATAACGGTGATATCTTAGATACACAAGAGTTACAAAACAATAGGGAATTAAGCCAATTATGGCACATCTATAGGATACACTGCACCACAGCTGTTTCAAACAATATTTTGTTTTATTTTATTTTTTGTTTTTTTGCTTTTTACAGCCACACCCACCCAATATGGAAATTCCCAGGCTAGGGGTAGAATTGGAGCTACAGCTGCGCGCCTACGCCACAGCCACAGCAACACAAGATCTGAGGTGTGTCTGTGACCTATGCCACAGTTCATGGCAACGCTAGATCCTTCAGCCACTGAGTGGGGCCAGGGATCAAACCCTCCTCTTCACGGATACTAGCTGGGTTCATTAACTGCTGAGCCATGACAGGAACTCTCTCAAACAATATTTTAGAAGAATATTTAATACCACTGGTACATGTCATTAATATGTTGTTAAGACAAGTTATTAAAGAGTTTATACAGAATGTTTGCAGTTGAATTTTTTTTAATGTATAGCCAGGAAAGACAATTTGGAGGTACCTAAAGGAAAATGTCAACAGTGGTTATCTTTTGATCTTTTTCACCATGTTTTTTTTTTTGCTCTTCATGTTCTTATTTTTCAATAATAAACATTTATTGATTTTAAAATAGAAAAAGTTATTATAAATAAAACATTCACCAAAATAAGTTTTGTTGATTAAAGATTTAAATATAAAATCTAATTATGGAAGAACTTGCAGAAAATTGAAAAAGTGTTTATCACCTCTCTGGGGGAATTTTAACTTTCTCAGCTTTGAGGCTATTTAAATGATTTCACTATAAAAATTAGCATTACTAAAGATTTTTTTTAAAAGGGAAAATATTTTTATCAAACATTACAAAGAACTAAGATCTATCAAAAATAGCTAATTCAAATTTGTAAAATAAATGTCAAGATTCCAAAAGATAAATAGGTAAAAGGCAGGCCTATTCCCATAAGGGAAATACAATTAGTAGAGAAACAGTGGGAAAATGTTAATTCTCACTAGAAATCAAAGAAATGCAAATGAAAGCAGTCAGAAGATGAAAATTTACATATTCTAAAAGAGCCACATGCACACACAAAATTGAATGTCAATATCCAATGATGGTGAAGTTGCCTGGAAATTGCCTCATACATTTATTTACAGCCATATTGTTCCCACCTCTAGCCAGAAATGTTACCACTAAGAACTTATTCTTAAGAAATAATTTGGCAAAGGCAGAAAGGTCCCTCCTCCTCCTCCTGACTTGTAAATGTTGGAACTCCCAGGGCTCAGCCCCATGAGGTCTTCTCTTTCCCATTCATACACAGTTTGGAGGATCTCACCTGTATACCCAGATGTCTCTCCTCAGGAGTCTCCAGTGAGATAGGTGACCCAAACAGGGAATTTCCCTGGGCATGGAGGTGGGGGGATTTTGAAGGGAGTTCAAGGACTCAGAACTCAGTCAGTCAGGACAGGATGCCACAGTGAAGACAGAAAGGGCCAGCAAAGAGAACCAGAGAGACATCTAAAGCAGGCTTCATTGTAATATTAATTCGTTATGTTAATAACTAAATATCCCAGGCTTTATCTGGGGATAAAGTAAGGGTACAAGGGTGAGGTCCCTTCACTGCAATAGCCCTCCACTCTCCTGAGGGCCACCAGATCCCAGCTGCCCTTGACCCTGACCTCCAAAGTCTGGCTATTATTTTTGTGAGGTAGCCCATACATTATTTTGGCTTCCTCCCTCAAGCCCATGTAGAGGAATAAAATTTGCCCCCCTCCCTCAAATGTCTCTTTGGCATGCAGATTATTTCAATCTGAAAACAATTGAAGCCCAAAAGACTCAGGAAGAAAGTTTGACCTTCTCCATAATTTCCTAAAAGAATTTAGATAGAGGGCCTGTTTCCAAAATAGAGCTCTTACATGAGATCTCTGCAAAGATTATGGGCTAAGTGTGGTGGGGAAGCCCAGCAGGGCCTGGAGATCAGAGTCCACCCTGTGTCCCGTCATCTCGTGATCCAGCAAATGTTTGTTTACTAAACATTTGCTTTTCCATCTTCATGTGAAATGCCTTCCTCCCCTTCAAGGTCTCAAACCACTACCTCCAATACCCTCTTCTGTCTCTAGCTGAAGCTGGGATTTAAGGTGAGGGCTTTGGCCATTTTGGATAGTTAGTTTTCCTGTGTCTCTCCCATGTACACATGTTATTAAACTTTTGTTTTATTTTTCTCCAGTTAATCTGTCTCATGTCAGTTTATTTGTTAGACCAACCAGGAAAACCTATAAGGGTGAAGGAAAATTTCTTCCACCCTGACACCCATAAACCATTTTAAGTGGCACCTCAGCCCTCCTCTTTGCCTTCGAGGAGAGTCTTGACCAGCCAGAACTTTCCTTCTGCAGGTGGCTGCTTGCTTCCCCCACCCCACCCCAGGCCCTGGGCAGTGAGGTATGTCCTACTCTGAGGTCAGGAAGCAGAACTGCTTGGGCTCCCAAGTCTCCTAAAAATCCCTATATTCCACAAACACACTCACCCACTTGACATCCTAGCCTGGGGTTCACATGAGCCCTTTTACAGCTTAAGCATGTTTGGACATTTACCATCCTTCATTCTCATGACCTTGTGAGGTTGGAACCACAAGTTTCATTATCCCTGATGTAGAAACATTACAACTTAGCCAAGGCAGAAGTGGTCTCAGACCTTCTACTCTCAAATCCACATCTCTCACCATGTTACCAAGTATGGCCAAAAGTGGGGATTGCTACAAATATTAGCAGCCTACCACTTTCTTCCTCGTTTATATATCGCCTATGAAAAATGGACAAGGGAAGCTACTTTTTTTTTTTTTAACCATGCCCGCAAGCATAGTAAGTTCCTGGGCCAGGGTTCAAATCTGAGCCACAGCTGCAACCTATGCCACAGCTGTGGCAACACTGGATCCTTTAACCCACTGCACCACAGCTGGGATTCTGGGAAGCTACATTTCTATCAAGAGCTAGAACAAGCAGTTTTACTGCAGAGATGACACGCTAGCAAAAAGAAAGGATTCCCAGACGCAAAGAGCCTGACTGTGTTCTCCCAGCCCCAAGATCCCAATTACACATCTGCTGACCTCTGAGATTGAGTCCTTGCTGTTTCCTAAGGCATCAAAAGGACATTCCACTCTCCAGAGAGTCCCCTGCCCCACACTCAGCTGGATAGTCAGATCAGGTGATAGGAGTGAAACAGTGGAGTGAGAAATGGCTCTCTCTGGGGTGTCACTCCAGTGGCCATAAATTTAAAGGAAGCCTAGGCACAGCAATATTTTCATTCTCCTTTCCCTGAATTTTGCCAAGAGGTAAAGCTCCTTCTCCAAACTGGCTCACTCAGAGCAAACAAGCTTGAATGCATTTTTCCATGCAAAACGCAGGCTCCTAAGGAAAAGGAAGGGGGCCTATGGAGTTCACCTGAATCATCTGACCGTATCTCAGATGTGAGAAATGAAACTGGGACCCCAATAGGGGTCCTCCTGCCCCAGGTCCTTCAGGCCACCAGAAGGAGATCATGTTTAACTCAGAAGCAAAGAGAAACTTTATTCTTTGGTGAGAGAATGGAGAGGTGAGAGCTCAGGCTCTAGAATCCATGCTCTCCTGGGATAGGCTGTGGGCAGGGCTGCTTTGCAGGGATCTGGGCAGCAGGGGCAGGGGGAATTCTCACAGGTATGAGCACAGGCACAGCTCCTGCTCCAGAGAGTGGGGCACAGCCTCTCTGAACACCTCTCTCCCTACTCCCCATCCCCCACCCCAGCATTTCACACCAGGAATTCTGGACTGGAGTGCTGGGTGCAAGGCCTCTGCACCAGACACCCTGTGAGCAAGTAGAACTAGACTAAGCACAAAGGAAAAAAAAAAAAAAGGTCAGACCATGTTTTATTACCCAGATTCTATTTTTATTTCCAGGGAATTGTTAACAGGCTTTGAGGTGACAGTGGGGTCAAATCCACACAGGTATCCTGACTGGGAGACATACAGAAATTCTTCCTTGGAGCTGAAAAAGATTCCCCCTCTACCCGACATAAAGGGGAAAAAATAAACTTCCCAAAGGCAGGTTCCCACCACTTGCTTGGCCAAAGCTCGGCAGTCGATTTTCTCTAGTTCCTGATACACGCTGCCTACCCCACACCCCACCTCACCCCCAGGGCACAGACTCTACGGCCCTTGGATGTGACCCTTTGGGTCTGAGGAGTCAGACCAGGGATAGTTTCACCAACCAGTTCCTAGTCCTGACTCCCAAGAGTCACCTCTGCAGGCGGTGGGTCCTGTCCCCAAGGGTCCATGGGAGGACCCCCTCTGAGGGCCTTCCCATTCCAGAGCCTGTTTTCTCTGGCCATTAACCTGAGAAAAGGAGTCACATTTTTCTTTCTTTTCTTCCTTCCTTCCTTCCTTCCTTCCTTCCTTCCTTTCTTCCTTCTTCCTTCTTCCTTCCTTCCTTCCTTCCTTCCTTCCTTCCTTCTTCCTTCCTTCCTTCCTTCCTTCCTTCTTTCTTTCTTTCTTTCTTTCTTTTTTCTTTCTTTCCTTCCTTCCTTCCTTCCTTCTTACTTTCTTGCTTCTTTCTTTCTTTCTTTCTTTCTTTCTTCTTCTTTCTCTTTCTTTCTTTCTTTCTTCTGCCATTCCATGGCAGCAGAAATTCCCAGGCCAGGGATCAAATCCAAGCCACAGCAGTAACTGGGCCACAGCAGTGACAAACCCCAGGTCCTTAAACTGTTGAGCCACAAGGGAACTCCTGGAGCCACATTTTTCAATCTAAAGTCAGGATTAGCTGGTCTAAAACTGATGATGGGAATTATTCAAAAACAAGAAAGCAAATTTTTTTTGGAGTGTGCTTTTTTGTTTAATACAAAGGAATGCATAACTTACACAGTTAATTTCAAAATCAAGTCCAAGAAGCATCAACCCTATTTATACTTTTTTTCAAAAATACTATAAATAGATTTCTTGTTCTTTATTATAGTCAGTTAAACGGACAGAAAAAGAGAAAGGGAAGGAAGACAAAAGTGCAGGAGGAATTAAAACACACTGAAAGACTACAATCAATAAAAATAAGAATAGCTGGTGTGTATCCTGCTGGGCACTGTGCTAGGCACAGTTCATGAATTATTCTCGCTTATTCTTCCCCCAAACCCTAAAGACAATAATAGTACTGTCCCTACTTTCAAGTGAGGAAACTGAGACATAAAGATTTTAAATAACTTGCCTGCTAATGGGAACAAAAAGAGAGAAGGCAGCAAGGAAATCCAGTTTTCTGTTATTACAAAGCCTCCACTCAAGAGACAAATACCTAGAGACAGCCTTTCCTCCTGAAGGAACCTTTACCTGTTATCTTCAAATTCTGCAGCTAAATACTTCCTTTATCATTTTTTAACAATAGGAATTACAGGGGAAATTTTGTACTTCAATAGAAACCTGTGCATTGTCCACACATAGCACAACCTTGCTGAGTTATCTGATTCTTTTGTCAATTGCCCTTGAGGCATTTTACAACAGTGTGCTTTGTAGATAACTAACAGCAACACAAAATGCAGGTTCCATGCTGCTCTGTGACAGTTTGATTGACTGCCCCAGAAGCTAGTTGTGCTTCCATTTGATTGGCCCATTCATTTCATCTCTTTATCCCTTTAATTTTTTTTTGGGGGGGGGCTCACTTTGGTGTGTGGAGGTTCCCAGGCTAGGTGTCGGAGCTGCAGCTGCTGGCCTATGCCACAGCCACACAGCAACTCAGGATCTGAGCTGCGTCTGTGGCCTACACTACAGCTCATGGCAACGGCGGATCCTTAACCCACTGAGGGAGGCCAGGAATCGAACCCTCATCCTCACGGTTTCTAGTCAGGTTCGTTAACCACTGAGCCACAAAGGGAACTCCCATCCATATAAATTTGTGAGGGATTTGGCTTTTCCTTTGAACTGCTTGTAATACCCTTACCAGCTTCCACATTAGTAAGTTAAATAAAATACCCTATGTTCAACTTTATTTCTGAATGAGAGTCATGATTTTACCTTTTTTAAAAAAATTGTCTTAGAATTATCAAAGCATGTCAGAGCATCTCATGGTTGCATTGTGGAGGACTTAGGCATGACCCAACCCAAATGGTGATGGTGTGTAAATTAGATCTTTTGTAGCATAGTCTCACCCTGACAATTTCCTGTCAAACAGTCTGTTCTCTCCATGCCAAAACTTCTGGGCAAAGGCTCCAGTCCCCTTATCTTGGCTGGTCTTTTTTTACTGTTGATTGGGAAAATTAATCTGTATATAAATTATAAAATTCCATCCCAGTGAGGCAGAATATTAATTCAGGTAGTCAGTATAGAAACATGGGCTTTGATATATTCTTTAATATGGCTATTGATTAACATTTGTTGCTTAAGGGCTCCAGGGAGTAACATCCCCACAGGCCTTATTTACTATAGGGAGTGTACCTATGCCCAGATGGACATTAATCTCTAATCCCCTGTGACTCAGTTTATGGGAAGAAAAGGGCAAAGAAACCATGAGACCTACAGGACATTTCCACCCCTACAAGCCCTATTGGATAAGGACTGATATGGGTAATTGAGCAAGGCCAATGGGAGAAAACCCCACCTTTCTGGACCCCACATTGGTACCCCCCCCATCTTTAAGGAATAAAAACCCCTATAGGACAATAGAGAGTGGGGGCTCTTCTCCCCCTCCCAGCAGCCCTGGGAGCTATTTGCTTTCCTTTAACAAGCCTTTGCTTGCTTGCTGCATGTGTGTTCCCGGAGTTCATTCTTCGACTGCTGTGAACAAGAACCCGGATTCCGGTATCATTTTTCCGGTATCACCACCATTATGTCTCCATTATTTCTATCTTCTGCTCTGTTTCATGGGCTAAGTGTTTTAGGCTCTTTCCATTAAATAGCTGAGAAAAGGCTTGAGAACATTTGTTCTGAAAATAACATTAATAATAAACACATGATCTACATCTTTATCAGAGGGCAAAAGCATGACTCAATTCCATTTTTTTAACCTTAGATCCACAAAGATCTCACAGCCAATTCCTACTACACCTGGTAAAACTACTTTTGTTGTGTGTGCTTGTGAGTTAGACAAACGTAATTCAGATTTTATTCCACCACTTACTAGAATATGGATTTGGACAACTCAGTAACCTCCCAAAGCCTCAGTTTTCTTCTCTCTATAAAGGGCATAATCATACATGCGTCATCATAGGTTCCTGAGGTTTCGGTGACATCACACAGTCTGGCGTCTTTGGGAGTTGGCCCCTGAACTATTAACCCCTGATTTCTAAGCCTGTCTAGGAATTGATGACTAACCATGACAGCAAGATACCCTATGGAAAAATATAAGCCACTGGCAGCACTTAAAGTAGACACTGGGAACCAGTCCTGATTTTTTGCAGCCAAGGACTTCACTTGCTAACTTCAGAAATCTTTGGTGAGATGAGCATGTGACACGGACCAACCACAAGCTGCTGTAGAGAGGACTGGGCCATTTTGATCTGAGTGGTGCCCCGTTCCTGCCTGATACCCAGAACAAGGACAGTGCCCCTGGCTATCTCATAGTCAGAAGCACTGGGGCCCAGAGAAACAGAGCTGCTACGCTGATGGCCCACCTCCCCAAACTGTGCCCTTCAGTTACTGCAATCAGCCCATTCAGTTCATAGCTTGGTTGGTCTCCCAGAATAGCCCAGCAAGATCACCCCTCACCAAGCCTAATCACGTCCTGAAGCCACTGGAGAACTCAGGCACAGAGCCTATTCTATGCCCACCTCTTTCCCAGAGGGGAGAAAACCTTTGTCAAACTTGAAGGAGCCAGCAAAGGTCCATGTCTATCTGGCTGTTTAAAGCCACATTACATCTTTCCTTCCTTCTGCTTCCAAGCATAATGCAAATAGAGAAAAAAAGGTTTCCATAATACTGGAACTACTAAAATCATAAAATGCATTATTATTCCAGAGTATCCAGTCACAAAAAAGGCAGCCCTGGTTTTTTCTTTCTCTCCTTCTTTCTTTCTTTCTCTTTCTTTCTTTCTTTCCTTCTTTCTTTCATTGTCTCACAAACCAGCTGAAATTCCGATGGGGAGAATAAATGGGCTACCACAGAGCAGGAAACATACAATTAAACGTAGAAGGAGATCTTGGCTCTTGGCCCCTGTGCAATCCACTTTAGACTTTGGGAAGGAGAGAGTATCAGAGTTTACAGGGACCCAGAAGTCCTTAGATCCAGTCCACATAATTAGCTGTGGCCTTATACAAGGAACCTCAGAGTCCCAGTTTTCCCACCCGTCAGAGGAAGTAATTTTTATCTCACTTGTTAACAAAAATCAAATGAGCTGTGATTGTGCCAAGAGTTGTTACAAGCACATTGCATGTGATAATGTTTCATTTTCACACTTCCATTTTACAGATGAGAAAACTGAAGCAAAGAGAGGTTACACTATTTGCACAAGGTCACACAACTAGTCAGAGGCAGAGCCCATGCAGACCTGAATCTGCAAAGGTTAAATCAATGCAGGTGGGACGATCTTGGATGAATATCTGCTTGAAAATGCTTGACGCATTTCATTCTTTCAAATAGTCTAAAACACCATCTGCAACCTTATTTTCACCTTTCATTTGTTTGCTTGTCTTAAAGAAAAACAAAAAAACAGATAAGGAAAAGGTTAGGCTCCAGGCCAACCCCTTTTCCTTTTTTTTTTTTTATATTTTTATTATTTTTTACTATAGTTGATTTACAATGTTCTGTCAATTTCTGCTGTACAGCAAAGTGACTCAGTCATACATATATATAAATATATATACATTCTTTTTCTCACATTACCCTCCATCATGTTCCATCACAAGTGATTAGATATAGTTCCCTGTGCTATACAGCAGGATCTCACTGCTCATCCACTCCAAATGCAATAGTTTGCATCTATTAACCCCAAACTCCCAGTTCTTCCCACTCCCTCCCCCTCTCCCCCAACGCCTTTCCTAATAAGGACATCCCCAAGCCAACTCAAAGAACTGTCTCTACTTGTTTTTGTAATGTTACCGCAAGGTACAAGAATGTCCACACAGATGGATCTGTGACCTAACAAATGTTTGGTGAATTTCCTGGTGGCAGCTTGGTGGTCCCAATCAGACGTAGGGGAAGGTAGTCATTTTCCAATGTTTGAGCCTGCAAACTTTGTAAATTTTATCTTGACAGTGGAGGGTTGATGGGTAGGAAAGAAAGCTCAGTGCAGGCCTGAGAAAATTCAGGGCTTAAGGGCTCGTGGTAAAGTAAACTGGCTGACCCTGGACTCAGGTGACATTGATTCCCCTCTCTCAGCCTTTTACTGGCAAAATATGGTACTGTCCTACTTCTTAATCTCTTAAATCTCACCTGTAGAATGAGGGAAATAAGAGCACCAACACAAAATGTATTGTTGTATTTACTCTTTTCTTGGAAATCTGCCAAGAGGCTGCCATTCTCACCTACCCCTGGTGTCTGATGATGAAAGCTAGAATATCTGATTCGGAACATAAAAAACCCTGTCTCTCTCTTCAGAGAATTTCACCTTGATCCCCTGGCTTCTCCCTCTGAGTATTTGCTCTCTTTATCTCTGTAAAATATGTTTTCTTCTGATTAACTTTCTTATCACCATTACACTAAAAGAAAAGGTTACATTCAGGTCATTAAAGCCTGGCCTCTTGAAATCCCCATTTCTTCAAGAAGCTCCTCAAGTTAAAAGAAAGCAAGTACTGGGCAATTTTGGGGGATCTAATTATAAGACCACTATTATTTTAGACTGAGGATTGCAGACGAGAGGAGGCATGGGGCTTCACCACCGTGGGCAAAGCTGATAACCAGCTGGAGGCTCCAGGCTCCATGAGGTCAGGCCTGCCTCCTCTTTCCAGTTCATGGGAAATGAAGGGTCCTCCACTAACTGCTGGGATTAATGGGATGTGGAAATGACTAAAGACCCCACTAAAGGACCCACTGTCTGCTCCAATGTATTGATGGGATCAACCACATTAGAGTCATGTCCCAAAGGTCTGGGGGACACTGCATTCCTCTATGGCAGAGTCTTCACACATTTGTAATGAAGCACCCACACCAATCTGAAAAAATGTTTGAGTGCCCCTTCATCATATATGGATATTTATCTGCTTATAAATCATATAGCACTAACATGGTACCACATATAAGAAATATAGTGTAAATATATGACAAATATTATATGTATACAAACAAAATTTTCAAAGGTGATATCTTTGGGCTGCTGTAACAGTTGTTACTTCTTTTTTTTTTTTTTGGCTGTACCCTTAGCATGCAGAAGTTCCTACACCAGGGATCAAACCAGCCCCACAGCAGTGACCCAAGCCACAGCAGAGACAGTGCCAGATCCTCAACTGCTAAGCCACAAGGGAACTCCTGAGGTGCTAGAACAGAATATCATAGTCTCAGTGGCTTATAAACACAAATTTATTTCTCATAGTTTTAGAGACTGAGAAGTCCAAGCCCAAGGTACCAGCAGATCTGGTGTCTGATGAAGGCCTCATGAATGCCCATATTCTCATTATAACCTCATATGGAGGAAGGAGCAAAGGATCTGTCTCTCTGAGGTTTCTGTCATATGGGCACTAATCCCCTTCATGAGGGCTCTGCCCTCATGACCTAACCACCTACTAAAGGCCCCACCTCCACATACCTTCACCTTGAGGCCTAGGTTTCAACATACCAGTTTGGGAGGGAGGACACAAACATTCAGCCCATAGCAGGTGATATAAGAAAAACCTGAAAGATCTATTATTTTCTTTTCCTGTCCCAACAGATCTCTCACCACAACTCTGAGGCAAGGGTTCTCAAACTTTTGGTGACCAAGAATGATCTGGAGAACTTGTTTAAAATGAAGGTTGTTCATGGATTTAAAATGAAGGTTGTTTAAAATGAAGGTTGTGGCTCAGTGGGTTAAGAACCTGACTAGTATCCATGAGGATGTGGTTCGATCCCTGGCCTTGCTCAAAGGTTTAAGGTTCCGGCATTGCTGCAAGCTGTTGTATTGGTCACAGATGTGGCTCAGATTCAATTGCTAGCCTGGGAACTTCCATATACCACAGAAGTGGCCCTAAAAATAAAAAAATAAAATAAAATGAAGGTTGTCCAGGCCCCAGCCCTAGACGTTTTCACGGAGGTGACCCAGGGAAGGGCCCTTAACTGCCCTCCTCCTGAGCCCTCAGTCTGACTCTGATTCCAACCCTTCATCAGATTTTGAAACCACTGATCCTCGTCCTTTTGTTTTCCTCCCTCTTTCATTTTCTTCTAAAATTTTAATCCTGTAGAAGTCCTGCTGTTATCCTCCTGACCCCCCCTATGTGAATTAAAAACAATAGAAATAGTAGAATAGCTACTGTCTATTCCTTCCTGCTTGGCAGGTTTGCTAAGGGCTTTGCCTCTTTACATTGCCTCCTTTAATTTGATCAGGTAGAGGTACTTTGTCCCACTATACAGAAGAAAACATCTAAAGCTCACAACACCAATGTCTTGCCTAGTTCACCCAGTTAGTAAGTAAGTGATAGGCCAAGGACCTTAACCTAGACCTGTCTGATGCCAAAGCCTGGCCTCTTGACCACTAAGCGCATTGCCTGCAAAATCAGTAATTATAATTTACAGAACCTCTCCTATGAACCAGCCACATGGCTGAGCACTTCACATATCAATATTTAATACTCATGATACACCTGAGTTTGTAGAGGTGTGAATCTCAGTCCACAAATTCTGACATGGAAGGAATCTTACTTCCTGTAACCCCTCTCAATTATGACTCCCAAACTCCTATTTTTCATGCCCTCCTGGATTCCTTTTCCCCACCCCCAGTTCTGGATCAAACACAATACCCAGAGCTGGGGTTAGGGGTGAGCACCTGGTCCTCTGCCATCAGTCCACACAGGTGACAACAAAGGGCCCAGTCTTCCCCATCCTCATGACCTGTCAGCACCAGAGGCTCACTGCTGCTCCCACCCCATGCCAGGCACAGGGGCATCTTTCATCAACTCCTGCTGACACACTCACGGCCATTTCCTCTTTGGGTAGCAAGGGACCACCACCTCTGCCCTCATAGACAAACCTCCCCTCCCCGACCCACTTGAAAAGCCCAAGAGACTCTCTTTCTGGTGATCGGAAGGGAGGGGGACTCCCTCCCTCTTCACATGCCTTTAAAATATTTTTAGCCTTTTGCTCGCCTTTGTTGGTTAAAATTCACTAACCCTAGGTCCTAAGTTTGGGGAAAACAAAAGATTCCTAGTCTTCTCTCTGCTTCACCCTTCTTAAGTGGGAGGCGGAGCATGAGCGAGGGGTTGGGAGAAATATGTTAAGGTGGTACTTCAAAATATTATCTCCAGCTCATGTTACCTCATTTTACAGGTGAGGAGATGGAACCCATCACAGTTAAGCAGCATTTTGCACAGCTAGTTGATAGCAGACCCAGGATCCCAGAGGCACCCAGCTCCACTGGTGTCTTGCTGAGTTAATCTGTACTCAGCAAGACACCATGTCTCAGTTACTTGAGTTTCATGTACTCATGTCTCAGGGTGTAAAAGCCAAAATCCTGAACAGTTCTCAGAGCTTTCTGAGATGGTCTTCCTGGGTTATTATTATGCTCAAATTTGGCTCAAATAAAGTTTTCCTTTTTTTTCTTAAAAAAAAAAAAAAACTAAAAACAAAAAAACCAAAGTCCTTATAATGATGTCTCTCTGATTGCTGGCCTCCCTGATGTACCTGGAACATCCCAGGCTTGCTCCTACCTCAGGACCTTTGTCTTGGCTGCAGTGGCTGTTTTGGCTGCCTGAAGCTGTCTTCTTCAACATGTCCACAGGGGCAACTCCCTCAAACCCTTGCTCAAAGTTTACTTCCCAATGAGTCTCACCCTGACCATTCTATCTAAAACCACTACCTTCCCTATCCCCTTAACTCTGCCACACTTTTCCTTTTTTGGTAGCTCTGACTGCATTCTTCCAATCTACATAACTCTCTTATTTATTATGTCTATTGTCTATTATCTGACTCCTCCCATCCCCACCTACACAAGCGCTGCAAATACTAGATTCCTGGTCTGTTTTATTTACTTGTATTTTCCAAGTGCCTAGTACAGTGCCTGGTGTATACTAGATATTTTTTAAAAGTTGAAGAAAATGACTAAAGTTTAAATAGGAGTTGTGTTGTGGCTCAGTGGGTTACAAACCCAACTAATATCCATCAGGATGCAGGTTCGATCCCTGGCCTTGCTCGGTGGATTAAGGATCCAGCATTGCTGTGGCTATGGTGTAGGCTGGCAGCTGGAGCTCTAATTCAACCCCTAGCCTGGGAACTTCCACATGCCACAGGTGCAACCCTAAAAAAAGCAAAAAAAAAAAAAAAAATCAAATTAAATAATTTTTTAAATAATAAATAAATAAAACTGTGAAACTCAAGTAATATTACAAGAGCCATATATGGTAGCATTTCCCCTGCCTGCTTTTGCCAAGTGGACTTCTGAATCATTTCCACAGAACAATTCATTAACACAGAAGAGGAGAGAGTGTGTTTACTCCAGGGTCCTCTTTCAATTGGGCCCCTAGCAAAGCATCCAGTTCTGCATCTTTGCTCCTCCATCAGCTCCTTCTTACACTGAGGTTAGAGGTTGTCAGTCCCGTTTTGCTAATAGAAATGTTGCCCATCACTCTTTGACCACAGACACCAACAATTTTGCTAAACTCAAGAGAAAACATACCCTGGGGGGTTCTCAGCATAGCAGAGTCCTTTCCTTTCTCTTTGGGTTTAGCCTGCAATTTGAAACACCATTGTTGTAAGCCTGCATCCCTTTTGCAGGCTGTCAGGGAAAGACTTAGGCAACCATGTGGAAGCCACCTACCCTGACCTTTGATACAATTTCCAAACACAACACATTAACTTTAAATTGATTAATTTGGAACTGTGGCCTTGGCCCAAGAAGGTAAGAGTACATGAAAAAATGTTTTATTTTCATAATATATCACGATAAAAACCACTTTGTAATTCAAATTTTTTTGGAATGAGATATAGTTAGATTTGGGATTGGGGTTAGCAAGGAAAGGGTCTGAACACTAGAAAACATGTTTAAAAGGTTAATTATTAATGGGCAACCTTCCTTAACAAAGTATCAATAGGCAATCTGGTCTCTTAGCTCCAGAAAATTGGCAAGAAGACCTGGGACTCAGGGTGAGAGAGGAGAAATGGAAAGTTCCCCGTGCGTCTCTATTTTCTTGGTTTTGTGCATCTTTATCCAGTCAAGTGCCCATGGACAGAGCCTGGGATTAGGTAAGAGCCTGCCTCTCCTCTGGAGATGGGCATGGATTTTCTTTTCTTAATTTACGTCTCAACAGATCCAAGTATTCTTGATTGTGTGGGACAGAGCTTGCCTCGAAACTCACCAGGTGGTGCTGTGAGTGGCATCACCGTCATGGGGACATGTAGACTTTTGTAAGCAGGATTGAAAGTTTAGGAAACCACTCTTGGAGTAGAAGTCTTCCCAGAGTACTTGCAGCTAGCAACAAAGTCTTTCACGTATCTAATTCAGAAATAGTCAGGCTAAGTCTTCTGTGGAGAATAATCTGAAAGATTTTCAGCTCTAATTTGCAGTTGAGGAGCGCAGCTTGCAATGAAATGCTCTTTCTTGCTGAGGTTGTCTAATTGCTGGCTCTCTCAGAAGAGAGGAAGCCAGAGAGTCCGCCTTCCGTCATGTCTAAAACAGTGATATTGCACATTTTCCCGATTTCATTTTTCTGCCAAAGTTTTACTCTGAGACTGAGGAATCCAACAGCAGTCACATCTGTTTGGTCTGTGAATTCACAAACTAAGTCCATGACCAAAAATATTGAAAGGTAGGTGGATTCCTGGCTAAACAGTGCATTGGATTGGTGAATTACAGGTATGAAGTGAACTGAACAATCAGGTCAAAGGAGACTGGCATTTGGGACTTTGTGCCGGTTGCTGGTCAGGAGCTGGAAACTCTAAGGTAGAGGCTTAAATTTTTCTTTCCTCAAAGACTATGCCTGGAGAGGGCTCCAGAAAGAATTAGGAACTTACTACCCAAAGATGTACCTGAAAATTCTAGAATTTTTTTCTCCTTTAAGAAATAAGGTGCTGGAGTTCCCGTTGTGGCTCAGCGGTTAACGAATCCGACTAGGAACCATGAGGTTTCGGGTTTGATCTCTGGCCTTGCTCAGTGGGTTAAGGATCCGGCGTTGCCGTGATCTGTGGTGTAGGTCGAAGATGCGGCTCGGATCCCACGTTGCTGTGGCCATGGTGTAGGCTGGCAGCTGAAGTGCCGATTCAAGCCCTAGCCGGGGAACCTCCATATGCCGTGGGAGCAGGCCTAGAAAAGGCAAAAAGACTTAAAAAAAAAAAAAGATGCTCTCTGTATTTAATTATTAATTTGTATCATAGATCAATTAATAACTTAGTGGTATTAATTATTACCATAGCATCAACTGCAATGCTAATTATCTTGCATATATCATCTCACTTATAAAGCTGAGTCTGAAAATGATAATAATAGCTTAGAGCTATCAGGCAAAAATGCTGATGAATTTTCTCCCGTTTTCACAGGGATATTGCTGAAAGGTCTTTCCTGCCCTTTGACCCAGAATGCTGTTTTTGTTAATTTTTTATTGAAGTATAACATAGATCTCAAAAAGTGCCCATACTGTAACACTCAATGAATTTTCACAGTTTGAGCCAGCATCCCAGAAACCTCGCTTTCACACTCTTTGAGTTTTTGGGGTTTTTAAAATACAGCCATACCTGCCACATATGGAAGTTCCTGGGCTAGGGGTTGAATTGGAGCTGTAGCTGAGGCCTACAGCACAACCACAGCAATACCAGATCCAAGCTGCATCTGCAGCCTACACTGCAGCTTGTGGCAATGGCTGATCCTTAACCTACTGAGCGAGGCCAGGGGTCAAACCTGAATCCTCACAGACACTATGTCAGGTTCTTAACTCACTGAGGCACAACAGGAACTCCCAGTTGAGCCTTAACATAGATTATTTTGTTTTGTTTTGTTTTTTGGGATTTTTCAATCATGGAAGCACACAGTATGAGCTCTTTTGCTTCTGGCTTCTTTCACTCAGTATAACGTTGGTGAGATTCATCCACGCAGCTGCACGTGGTGTGACTTGATCATTCAGGTCACTCTCAGCTTTCCGTTGTGTGAATAAACCACCTTTGGTTTATCCATTTCACTGCTGATTGGCCCAGACTATGTTTCAACAGAGACTTGGGGTTGGAAGCCATTAGCAAAGGTGAACGTTGAAAAGTCTTTCCCTGATGCTAGGTATTGCCCAGATTTCCCTCAACCAATCTCATGCTGGTCAACTTTCCCAGGGTCCTGGTTTGTCCAAAGCTGGGAGAAACGGCCATGATTAGCAGGAAGTTTTCTTAGGAAAATGGATCAGAATCAGGGGGCTTCTTGTTCCCTTGAGAGCAGAATGTCTTGGTAGAATTCTTTCCTCTTTATTACTCAATGAATTTTATTACATTTATAGTTGTACAATGATCATCACAATCAAATTTTATAGAATTTCCATCCCAAACCCCCAGTACATCCCTCCACCCCCCAAGCTGTCTCCTTTGGAAACCATAAGTTTTTCAAAGTCTGTGAGTCAGTATCTGTTCTGCAAAGAAGTTAATTGCGTCCTTTTTTTAGATTCCACATGTAAGTGATAGCATATGATGTTGGTATCTCGCTCTCAGACTGACTTCACTTAGCATGATAAATTCTAGGTCCATCCATGTTTCAGAAAATGCCATAATTTCTTTCCTTTCAATGGCTGAGTAATATTCCATCGTGTATTTGTACCACATCTTTTTTATCCACTCCTCTGTTGATGGACATTTAGGTCGTTTCCATGTTTTGGCTATTGTATAGAGTGCTACAATGAACATTGCAGTACCTGTATCTTTTCGAGTTATGGTTTTCTCTGGATAGATGCCCAGTAGTGGGATTGATGGATCAAATGGTAATTCTGTTTTTAGTTTCTGAGGAATCTCCATACTGTTTTCCACAGCAGTTATACCAATTTACATTTTCTTAGCAGAATTCTTTCTGAGAGGAGTGAGCCAGATCTGTGTGCATGAGGATGGTGCGACATCTTCCTGGGGGCTAGAATTTTCAGTATCTGTACTTCGTAGGGTAGTTTCCCAAACTGCCCCTCAGGGGACATTTGGCAATGTCCATAGACATTTTCAGTTGTCACAACTGGGAAGAGAGTGCTATTGGCATGTCACGGTTAAAGGCCAGGTATGCTGTTAAACATCCTACAATGGATGGGGCAGCCCCCACAGTAGTGAATCACTCAGAACAAAATGTCAATAGTGCCAAGGTTGAGAACACTTGGTCTGTACCTAGCTTCAACTATCACAAATCAGGGATGAGAAAGAACTCCCATAGTATCCTTTCTCCTTGACCCCAGCCCTCCCAGTTAACTTGTTTTTATTAGCATCCATACCATTGCTAATGGACTCACTAATGTACTGTGCATCCAGTATATGCCAGATACTGTATGAACATTTATCCCACCCTCATCTTACTTTCGAATCAGGGTTGGACTAGGGGTAGGGAGTGGGAACTGTCTGCCTTGCCATCATCCACAGAGAATATAAAACAATAACAGAACCTCCTAAAAGCTGGTCTTCCTTTCATCATCACAATTCTGCCTAACGCCAGTGATAAACACAAAACGTCTACCTTCCCCCAAAATAGTGTTTTGGTCAAAGTTGTAAATAAGTGCTGCAGTTACTGTTGAGTTTTATTAATACATATGTAAACCTCAAAGGATCACAGTGTTATTACTTCTTCTTTAATAACTGAACTCCATCAACATCAGAGGCCTTCCAGTTGCGTGGTTGGGGCCCCTGATATTTGTGGATTGTGAAAATTGCTCCTTGCAGAAGGAAGTGTCTAATGTTTCAGAGTCCTCCCAACTCACTTTGGACTTAGGGACATCTCATGTCTCTAAGTCCTGTAGTACTTACTGCCTGTTCTTGCATTTAAACAGCAGATTTGAAATTTAAAATGATACCGTAGTGATTATGCAGACAAAGAAACAGAACCTAGGAACTTCAATCCTGTTACCCTGTGTGACCACTTAGAGTGTTTGTGTTTAAAATTTAAGGCTCAGTGGGAACGAATCTGACTAGTATCCATGAGGACACAGGTTCGATCACTGGCCTTACTCAGTGGGTTAAGGATCTGCTGTTGCAATGAGCTGTGGTGTAGGTCTCGGATACAGCTCAGATCTGGCGTGGCTATGGCTATGGCACAAGCAGGTGGCTACAGCTCTGATTCAACCCCTCACCTGGGAACTTCCGTATGCCTTTATTTTTGTGTTTTTAGGGTGCGGCTCTAAAAAAACAAAAATAAATAAATAAATACAATTTAAAATGGTAAAACAGATTTTGCAATGAACTGTAATGTATCATATTTTCTTTGGTGAGTAAAAAATTTTGGTTCTTCCAGGAAATACTTTGAATGCACTTGAGTATCTGTACAGTGGAAATGTATTCTTTTTTAAACTTTTCATTACTTTAAAACTAAAGAACAAATCAAGAAAATCATCATTATTGCTGATTTTCCCATGAATATTACTGAAAGTATCTCTGGCTTATAGAGCAAAGAGATGTTAACATGATCCATTCTGTGTTTCGAATATATACGGGATACCTCTGAGTCTAATAAAGGAGATAAGCTATACAGAGAGTAATTTTTCAATAAGATCATAAAGTGTGATGAGTAACACTGGAGAGGAGTGCAATGGAGGGTGTGTTTGTACAACCCCTCCAAGTTCATATGTTGCAATCCTAACCCTTAATAGGATGACATTATGAGGTGGGGACTTTAGGAGGTGATTCAGTCATGAGGGCAGAGCCCTTGTCAAGGGGATTAGTGCCTTCACAAACAGACCCCAGAGAGCTCACTCACTCTCTCTCTACCATGTGAGAAAACCCGGAAGAGGGCTCTCTCCAGAACCCCAACATGCTGGTACCCTAATCTCAGACTTTCAGCCTCCAGAACTGTGAGCAATAAATTTCTGTTGGTTACAAGCCAACCAGCTTGTGATAATTTGTTACAGCAGCCTGAATTGACTCTGAGACAAAGTGCAGGCAGAGATGCAGAAGAGTTTACTTCCAAGTGTGGGCACAGTGAAGGCTTCTGGGAGGAGCTTTTGCAGGATGGAATTTGAATAAAAAAGAAGGAGGCTTTCCTTGTGCCTAAGCAAAGAGACAGAGCTAATCAAGTACATTTGTTTTTCAAGGTCAAATACCTTCCAAAAATTGATCTTCTAGGGAAAAGAAGGGAAAAATAACATAAGAAGGAGTTGATAGCAACACTGTATCACATCTTGAACAAACTGGAAGCAGCTTCAATGTCCAATAATAAACTATCAAGGATGGAGGGTCCAGCTATTACTAAGTCCATCTTTAAGCAAGCATTGTTTTGAATAACTACTACTAGAAGTTCCAGGAAATTTGGGGAGCAATAATAATGGGATTCATGAATAAAAGTCTTGGGAGTTCCCATCATAGCTTAGCGGAAACAAATTTGACTAGTATCCTTAAGGGCACAGGTTTGATCCCTGGCCTCACTCAGTGGGTTAAGGATCCAGTGTTGCTGTGAGCTGTCTTGTAGGTCAAAGACATGGCTTGGCTCTGGCATTGCTGTGGCTGTGGCGTAGGCCAGCAGCTACAGCTCCAATTCCATCCCTAGTCTGGGAACCTCCAGATGCCTTGGGTGCAGCCCTGAAAAGAAAAGAAAAGAAAAGAAAAGAAGTAAAAATCTTAATGCTGGCCCTTAGGTACTCATAGGGTAACACCAAGGATCTTAACCTAGCACAAGGATGCATTGCAGAGAGGCTGGATCTCTCCTAGTATGGAACCCATGTTTGTAAGAATGCGCATTTTGAGTGTGGGAGAGAGGTCATAACTTTTGGTAAATTATCGACCTGTGACCTTCAAAAGGTTACATAACAACTGGTCTTGTAGCTTTTAAAAATAAGTATGAGGAAATTTTATATGCGATAAAACGAGGGAGAAAACAGGACTAAATAACCTAAATATTGAATCACAACTATGAAAAAACTACATATATGTACATTGCTAGGAGTTTGAAGTATATGTAAAGCTCTATAAAGAGTTTCAAAGCCATGGAGTGTGTGTGTGTGTGCGTGCGTGTGTGTATGTGTGTGTTAAGTGTTTAAATGTAAAAGAAAGAAAGAAAACAAAAAGAACAAACCTGATAAGCTGCAAATAGATTGGTCCTGGAGATTTCTCCCTAGAAGGGCCACCTCCACCCACCCTCATAGGCTCAGGCAGGCCCAGAATTACACTCCCAGTGGGGCCAGCAAATTCCTAACAGGTCTCCACAACTGCAGGGAAGGTCATTCATGAGTAATCCTGAGGTAGTAGCCAGAGATGGAACTCATTCACCTGGGAGAGTATGTGAAAACAGAATTATCAGAAAGCCAGCCCCATAATTCTTGTAAAATCCTATCTGCTCTCCGCTAGAGACCCTCCCACCCACTGCCAGTCTTCTGGCCCTAGGGCTGAGCCAGTCTGGAGCCCTCTGTAGGGCTTCATACCCAAAGAGGACAAGCCTGAGGTGAAAGAAGAGCAGTCTGTCTCCCACCTGCTTGCCCTTCACAAAGAGCCCAGGACTTGAACCCTTATTTAATTCTGGGTCAGGTGAACAAGATCCCTACCACCACCTTATCCCACCCTGTTTTCCATACCAGCTGCCACAATGCTGCAAGGCAGGCTGGGACTCATAGGTGAGTCAGCAGGGAGAAAGGATGGAGAGACAGGGCTGGACCAGAGGCTTGCCTGATGTTAGGCCTGGTCCACAAGACAGAGCTGAGTAGTCCCAGTTACATTATCCAAGGGGATGTGACCACCTTGACCTCAGCCTGAGGTGCCCCTGATATCCATGCGGTCCACACAGGGCAGGGGGCATAGCAATACTCATGGCCAGAAAGGTGGCTGTGTGCTGGCTGTCAGGAGAGTGTTCATTTTACAGTAGAGCACTCTCAACCAGGGATCAGGGTCCAGCCCACCAGGGAAGGGGGCTGGCCAGGAGCAGGCAAAACATCTGGACCCCTGCAAGCAAGCTGGGGGGTCATGGCCTGACATCAGCCCCAATGTGAAAACTAGAACAATGGGTCAGAACCCAGCCAGTCCTGCAGGGAGTAGGTTTGCTATGTTAAAATAGACAGCAGGTGCCTGGGGCTCACATTCAAGCACCCAGCTTAGGGCAAGAAGACAAATTCCAGTCTTTCCCACACTGGAGGATTCAGGGTACAGCCATGCTTCTCAAGAGAAGGCGTAATTCTTAGACATTGCCACAAGGTAATAACAGTGACATCTCAGCTGCTTCAGGTTACAGGAGACGACTCAGGTTTGGAAGGGCCCAAGTTTCTGGATGACTCCAGAAAACACAGGCTATTGGCTAACATCCCTATCCTCTCCATTTACAACTCAGAAACCCTCATAGTTTCAATGTTTCCACCTTGAGACTCAGGGAGTGGGGTGGGAAGAGGTAAAGAGAAGACCAAGTGCATTGAAGGGTACGCCTCCCTGTCTGACCCCAGCATTTTCACTTCCACATATGCAAATTCACCTTCAGAGACCTAGTGAAGTGAATTTGCACACAGCTCTTAGGTGGTGTGTTGTGGCGCCATTAAAAATAGTTCTCATGGCAATACAAAGGTAGCAACACTGAATAGTATTTTCATTCCAAGGCTAAGTGGAGTACTTAAGGGACAAAAATAGTATTCTTCATTGTGTGTGCCTTGTGATTACAAATCTGTGAAAACACGTGTATTTGAGAAAAAACTACTTAAAAAATGTACAAAAGTGTTCATACTTGAGTTTATATCTAAATTTTTATCTCTTTCAAATTCTATATAATGTTGTAGAGTATATTTACTTTGATTTGAATAACTTAAAAACTTACATCAAAATGATGAAACAGGGATTTCACTAGTCAGAGGCTCTCGAACTTTAGTGTGTAGCAGACACAGTAAAATAAGATTGTATTAAGTCTAATTTATTTACAGAATAAAGTCTATTAAATATATTAAATAAATAAATCTTATTGTAACTCATGGGCCCGGGGTGGATCTAAGAATTTGCCTGTCTAAATTTCCCAGGTGCTACTTCAAGTCTGGAAATGATACCTTGAGAACTACTAGAAAAACAAAGACAGTTAATGGCAAAACATTTACTTGACTTGACCCCAGGTCTGCTGACGTCCAGGCTTATGGCTCTTCCTTCAGAAACAATGCAAGCTTCCAGGACAAACCTGGCTCTCATTTCTCAGAATCCTGGAATGGGGAGGGGGAGGGATATTAATGTCGATTGATCCTAAATATTGACCTTCCTCGGGGGTAGCCATGTCCCTAATAACATGAAATCTCTAGATATTCATGACAATTTATTCCTCCAAAATAAGATATCACCATGCTGAAAAGATAGTGGTTCTTGATACGAAAAAAAATGTCCAAGCTGAGGTTTGCTTGTAATTTGTAGAAAAACACTCATTGCTATAACGAATTAACCATACACAGCAGAGCACGCCTTGACAGGCCTGAAAAGAGGATCAAGAAAATTCTTTTCACATGAGCTGGGCATTAGCAAAAGCTGGGCAGAGCCTGTGATTCTCAGTTGACTAGGACTGGCCTTTCTGTGTTTGCAAAAAACTTTCCAATGACAAATGCTCCAGCTTCCTTGTCCCAAGAGAAACCAAAATAGTCAAGCAACACACTGCTTTATACTGAAACATAACAAAGATCAACAGCAGCAAATTACAGCATTTATTAATGACGTATTGTGTACCAAGCCCCATGGTGAGTACAAAAACATATTCCTGAGGATACAAATATGAAAAAGCACACTTCCATTTTATCAAGGAGCTCCCCAACTGACAGTCTGAGGCCCCTTTCCAGCCGTGGACTTGAGTGCATGCATGTGTGTAAATTAGAGATTAGAAGAGGCACAATTTCAACACAGTGTGATAAGCACACAATTAGGTACAAAACATCACAAGGCCCTGAGGCAAGAGAGGTTAGTGGAGAAGGCTTTATAGAGGAAGAGGTAAGTGGGTTGGGTCTTGAAGGAGAAGTGGAAGGACAGAACAAGCAGAAGGAAAAGCATGAGCCAGACTTGGAGGCTTGAAAACAGATAATGAAATTGGGAATCCCTGAAACGTTTGCTGTAGCCCAGGTAGGGCACATCAAAAAAAAAGTGGCCTGGAGTTCCCATCGTGGCTCAGCAGAAATGAATCTGACTCGTATCCATGAGGATGTAGGTTCGATCCCTGGCCTTGCTTCAGTGGGTTAAGGATATGGCGTTGCCGTGCTGTAGGTTAAAGACGTAGCTCAGATCCCGTGTTGCTGTGACTGTGGTGTAGGCCAGCAGCTATAGCTTCAGTTTGGCCCCTAGCCTGGGAACCTCCATATGCTGCAGGTGCAGCCCTAAAAACAAACAAAAAAAAGTGGCCAGAGGTAAAGTCCTCAGAGGCCGTGGTAATGCATTTGGCCCTCACCCTAGAGGCAGTGGGGCCACCACTGAGGTTGGTGTTTGGAAAGGGGAGGAACTCAGCTGCTGGCTGCCTCTCCTTCTGGGTGGATGGCTTTCTCTCCCAGCCTGGCTGAAACCCCAGCCACTCCCTAATGGAAAGCGAGGTTATCAGCAGGAAAAGGCAGGGCTGGGGCGCAGAAGTCACCAGCTCTGCAACCTCACCCGGCTGGTGCCCACAAACACTCAGATCTCCCTTTCATGCTTGCCCCACCCCGTGGGAAAGTCCATTTGAATGTTTGTCAATTGCTATTCCTAACACTAAATGGTAGGAGGGATTTACACCAATGAAACTAAGGCAGAAACGTATAAAAGAAGCTTGAATAGGAATCCTTAGTTTAAGAAGGACCTTCTTCTACGTCTGAAAAGAGGAACATGTGCCAATGCCACATCACTAGTTTATAGACCTATTTCAACTTTAAAAACTCATTCCCACATGCATATCACTTTATTCTCCCAATATCCCTGTAAAGAATACTGGACAGGTATCATTCTACCTATTTTACAGATGTCAAAGCTCACCAACCAAAGGCCACTAGGAACACACTTGGAGTCAAATGAAAGTTGGGATGACCTGGCTTATTGGGGGAAGGGAGAACACACTCCAAAGAAAGCCAGGGACATCCCTGCATGAGGAGTTGAAAGGCGCTTTTTAGAAGACTTTGGCCTGTGCTGACTGAGGCTCAGGAAGGGCTAGAGAAATGTTAGGGGACTGAAACTGCTGACCTTGGCCAGGCATGATAATAGCTGCTTGCAGGAGCTGTCTCATTGCAGGAGGCCCTGATAAGAAACACGTGCTGCCCTGAAGACTAATGGGAAGAATTTGGGAGAGGCCAATGAGGGGGGCCAATAGAGGGAATCCGTCTTGGCTGAAAGACGCACACACCACCAAGAAGGACCCTGAGTCAGAGCAAGTATGGGCCAAGCAAGATGTCTGGCCAGAGATAGCCCAGAAATTAACCCCATTCCCATAAAACCAGAGACCACAAGGCACGTGACAGAGTTCTCCTGGGTTCCCTTACCCCACTGCAATCCACCTGGGCATCCCTTCCCAATAAAGTCTCTGGCTTTGTCAGCACATATGTCTTCTCAGATAATTCATTTCCAAGTGTTAGACAAGAGCCCTTTTACGGGCCCTGGAAGTGGTTCCCTTCCTGTGACAGAAGCCAGGGGCAATTCTGAAAGGCAGCCATGTTCATCCCCATGGCCCCAGTGCTGCACAACAGGGGCAGACCCAGATGGGATTCTGCCAAAGGGGGTAGGGTCCCATTCGGTGATCCAGTCTCTAAATAATTGAATAATGAATTAATTGTGGTGAACTCATTACTGCTTAATGTAATCAATAACATTCCAGCAGGCAGAGCTAGAGCTGGCACTGGTACAGGAGCAGCAGTCACTCCTCGTTAGTTGGAAGCGGTGAATATTCAGTCACATTTTCAGATTCAGAGTGGTCTCTTTTCTGTCCTGTTGCAAACAGAGACGCAGAGGGTCCTCGTAGCACACTGTTTCTGTTTTGTGGGTCTTGTCTGTGTTCCATTGGGAACATCGTGGTCTGGCTGCCAGGGAGGCTCGTTTTTGTTGCTGTTGGGTTTGTTTTCATTTTCTCATATACCAAGAAAACCCGGGCGATGGCTTTGAACTCTCTCAATTCCTCCACCCTAGTCAAACAGCCTTGGGTGGCTGCCGTCATGTCCTGTGCCTCTGGTTTCTCACCAGCAGTGTCCCTTCCAGCCCTGACATCCTGAGGGTCAACTGGGAGACATCACGGTGTCCTAAGGCCATCAATGGCTACCTCATCTGCTGTCAGCTATTTAGCTGTTAACGGGAAAAAGAACTATGAATGCAAAGTTCTATCCACTCTAATCCCGAGACATTGTTCTCTGCCTTAACCTAGTGCATTTCAAAGATGCTCAGACACCAGCAAGACAAAGGCATGATTCTGTAAGAACAAGTCAAGCAGTAAATGACCATTAGACCTTTTCTTCCCCAAGGCTGTTTTACTCAGGGCCAGACTCATATCCATTTTTGATCAAAGACGTAACAATGAAATATATACATGTGATGCTTATGTTGCTTTGAGTAGAAACGAGATGTATGAAATAATAGCACGTTATTTTTAAGAACTTTTAAATGTGTCAAATGTTTTTCCTATTTGATTCACTTAATCCATGCAACCCTCTGTGAGATAAATATTGTTATTCCCACTTCACAGGGGGAATTGTGGCTCAGAGAGATAAAGCAGCAGGGGAGGCTCCCAAGGTTCCTGGGAATCTCATTTGCATATTTCTAGTAATGCCAGTGCCCCTTCAGAACCCCCATGGGTATGTTGGCTTTCAGAGGTTTCCCACTTTGGATGGTACTCCATGCCTGGTGAGCCTGTCACATGCTCTGATTCTCTCTGGACTGGGCCACATCTAACTAGAAGCTTGCTGTCACCTGACTCACTGTGAGTGATGTCTACCTCTATGTGGCCCAGGAGAAAACCCCTCCCAGGACAAAGCCCCAGAACCCCTTGTATCTCATCCTCCATCACAGCCTCTGGTTCCCAAAAGTCAAGCTCAGAAACAAGGCATAAGCTCCAATCCAGGCAGCCCCAAGAATGGAGGCGCCCCATGATATCAAGGCTGAACATTCTGGGCCAATTTAAAGCAACCAAGGATACCTCGAAAAGGTTAAAGCATTTTTCTTCACCAACATACTCTCTAAGTGGAGGGTTGTTTTCACCAACTGAGCTGGTCCCTCCACAGCTTTCTCTGAGGTTTGGTGATGTCAGCAGAACAGCACCTGAGAAATCTCCTTTCCCGAGGTCTTGCCACTGTTCCAGAACTAGGCCCTCCTGGTGCGTTACTGTCATGCCCTGGCCACCACCTTCACACCACACAGAGTGGCTCCATCCCTGGGATGTATGATCAGGATGGTTGATGGTAAAGCAGGAAAAGCTGGAGAGGAGACTCGGAGGGGAAGGTGGGGCTCCGCTTGTCCACTCACATCAGGAGACATTTAAATGACCAGTTCGAGCAGGGGGGTGCATTCTCAGAGGAGGGTGCCTGGGCCTGGATCCACCCACCGATTTAGCCACACACCAGTCCTGGGGTAGGACTCCACCACGTTCAACATTGATCAGCATATGATGGCATGTCATTCACTTGCTGGGGCTACCATAACACAAGACAGCAGACTGGGTGGCTCAAACAGCAGAAATTTATTTTCTTGCCATTCTGGAGTTTAGAAGTTGGAGACCAGAGTGTCAGCAGGGCTGATTTCTTCTGAGGCCTCTCTCTTTGGCTAGCAGATGGCTGCCTTCTCTTTATTTTCACATCGTCTTCCCCCCTACGTATGTCTTTGTCCTAATCTCGTTTTCTTGTAAGGACACTAGTTATGGAGTAGGGCCCACTCTAATGACTTCATTTTAATTTAATTACATCTTTGAAGACCCTCTCTCCAAAGACAGTTACATTCTGACATAATGAGGTCTTCACATATGAATTGGGGGCTAGGGGGTGCAGGTGTGCATGGGTCAGGGAATACGATCCATCCCATGACCTCCAGCAAACACTCTGAAGATCCTGCTCTGACCTGTGTCCTGGGCAAGGCAGTGGAGACACCGCAGGTGTATCTTTGTTCTGTCTGAGCTTTAGCAACTCCCCAGGGTGGGAGAGCTTCTGAATTAGAAAAGGAGGCTTAGGAGTTCCCGTTGTGGCACAGCGGATATGAATCCGACTAGGAACTATGAGGTTGCGGGTTTGATCCCTGGCCTCACTCAGTGGGTTAAGGATCTGGCATTTCCATGAGCTGTGGTGTAGGTTGCAGATGAGGCTCGGATCTGGTGGTGCTGTGGCACTGGCGTAGGCCGGCAGCTGTAGCTTCAATTAGACCCCTAGCCTGGGAACCTCCATATGCTGTGGGTGCGGCCCAAAAGAGCAAAAAAAAAAAAAAAAAGAGGCTTATAAATATACCTGAGATTGGAAAGTGAATGTAAGTTTGCACACCCTCCAAACCAGGCCCAATCAGGGGGCCTTTGCAGTGGGACTGCAGGAAGCTCTAGCCCAGCTGAGGCCCACAGGAGCCAGCTGGCTGCTAGTGGTGGAGGGGGCTTGACCCTTTCCAACAGCATGATTAAGACTTTCTGGCAGCAGGAGCAATAACTGGCAGGAGGCCAAGAAGAAGCCCTTTCTCTGGCTGCAACTGGGAGTAAGTGATGAAATGCACCCTCTGGCCTGGCGTGGAGGCAGGATGGCCCTCACAGGAGGTGCACAGGGTCAGCCCACACCAGGCTCGCTCTGGCCTGGACAGGCCATGTCCCACACAGACAGGCCGTCCCAGCCCGGCCATGGCCTAGATTCAGCCAAGGTCCCCAGGGCAGCTGCCCTGTTTTCCTGGATGCCTGCCACCTTCCCTCCCTGCTCCAGACCCAGAAGGAAGAGAGGATGACCACCAGCTCGAGGACACAGGGACACAAGGGCACAGGAAGGGTAAACACCGGGGCTCCTGTGCATGTCTGAGCTCTGGGTTCCAGCACAGGCAGGAAATACACCACGGACTTCCAAGGGAGACTGTGGATGAGAAAACAGAACTGGATTTGGAGTCTAAGAACCTGTTCTCAGTCCTGGCTACGTCACTTACCCACAGGTAGCCTTGGGCAAATCACCATGGTCTTTAGACCTGTACTTTTCAGTGGTGAATGGGGTGATCATTAGAGACCCCCACAGGGCTGTTCTGAGGATGAAGTTGGATCATATATGTTATGCGGAAGTTCTTTGCAACTATGCCCTCTTGGCCGTAAAACAAACATTTGTAAGCACCTACTACTTACTAAGTGATTCATGTAATACACCCATTGTTCCCTCCACTTTTTATTACCAAGGTGTTCGGGTATAGAAAAAGTTGAGGCTTGCACAATGAATTACCATATTCCCTGAAGACAGATTCAGTAACTACTAATGCTTTGGTATATTTACTTTTTCTCTCTATGCATATTTATATGTGTGTGTTGCAAAACCATTTTTCTTTCTCTCTCTACATATATATGTATATATTCATTTCATATATAAAATACATATGTCTTTCTCTTCTCTTTCTTTCACACATATGGAATGAGCCCACTCTCCAAGGTCTCTTGCAGACCTCTCATCCATGGCACTCAGCTCTTTGCTCTTTAACTACTTGCCACACATCTCTCCCCACAGGACTAGGAACACCTCAAGAGCAGGGACAAGGTGGTCACCATTGTATCCCCAGGATCTATACAGGCCTGGCCTGGAGGAGGCACGTGGCAAGTGACCACTGAGTGGGTACCTCCTTGACAAAGGATAAAGTCACATACACTTTTTTTAAAGTACATGGGTTTTAAGTCATTTCATCTGGCAAATTCCAGACCCCTGCTGACAATAATGGAAAAAAAAACATGCCAGAGGTGCAGGAGCACCTGCTCAGGTCCTGCTCTGCCTCCCTGTAAAAGCATAGGACAGGGGACTCTGAGATCACATGAGGGTCTTGATGGAGGCTGCCCTCTGTGACTGTCATACAGTTGCCCATTTGCAAGGGAGGCAATGCTCTCTCCAGACCACAGTCTACTCTGGAAAACACATTTGCAGAGGCACAGGGAAGCTGGTGCTCTCCCTGCAATGGATCTTACAGAAGCGATTAGAAGTCCTTTAGGTTTCCATGGAACCAGGAACCCACTTCCAGACTATTGAGAGTGGGAAGAGGGGATATTATACCATGTTTGTGTGGCCGGCTTGCCTATAAATTCCCCAGAGTTCACATGACCTTCATAGGAGTTTTGTTTCCCCTCGCTTCAGATGATGCTTTCTAAAGCTGAGCTCCTCAAATTTTAATGTGCATATGAATCACCTGAGGAGCTTGATAAAACAAATGTTCTGTTTCAGTACATCTGGGATGGGCTCCAAGATCTTACATTGCTCCAAGCGTTCAGGTTGTGCCAAGGCGGCTGGTCCCTGAACCATACTTTGAGAAGCAAAGTTCTGAAGAACACAAAATAGCTTCTCATTTCCTTGGCGGACTAGTAATTAGCACCTACCATGAGACATGAGGCAGTGTGCTAGCACTGGAGGTACCAGGAAACGGGAAGAAACACAAAGACGAACAAGAAGCAGTTCTTTGCCTCAAATCCAGTGGATGTGCTCATTATTATGACGAAGCACTTAGCTCAAGTGGCCTGAATTCTTACAACTTACAATCCATATCATGTCCACTGTTGTTCTTTCCTTTGTGAGGAATCTGGGGCTCCTTCAGCCTGTCTTGTCCAACAAAAGGACTCCATGAGGTTCACATGGAGGTCTCCCTGCCCCTGAGGCCTGTTTTCCTCTGGCACCTCTGTCACACCTGGTGAGATGCGCTCCTCACCCCGGGCTCAGCCAGGGACAGCCCTCGAAGGAGACCTCAACGGCCCTGGGGAAGCGGGTGGGGTGGCAGCAGGCAGGCGGCTCTACATCACCACCAGAGAGGGGGATGAAGACCCATGAAGTGGCTCAAAGCTGCTTTCCTAGAATCCTCTAGCTGGTTCGCATAACATATTTCCTAACGCAGTAGATCAAGCTGCCTGACACTGGTCAACCTCAGCCATGAATTATGGCCCGAACTTTGTCACCAAATAGCTGTTTGACTTTGGAAGTCCTCACCTGGACTCAGAACTGGGAGCTCTTTAGTTCCTTTTCCCTCCCACAGAAGGTTTCTAAGCCATTTCCAGTCTTGCCCCTAAGCCAGGGTGAAAGCCTCTTTTTTTTTTTTTTTTTAATTTATTTTTTATTGTTATTTCCCTGAAAGCCTCTTTGTTAGGTCCCTACTCGGGGTCCGCCAGCCCCAAGGTTTTGGCTCAGGACTGAGAGTTTCTGGGGCTCTCTCTGCATCCTCCTCCTTTCCTTCCTAACTTCACCCGGCTCTGCGCCAGGCCCTGTGCTGAGCACTCAGCATGCAAAGGCAATGAGATGGTTTCCCTCCCTCTGCAGGGTGGCTGCAGGGACGTGGAGGAGAGCCTCTAACTGGGTTCAGGCAGGGCTGGCAGGCAGCTTCCCCACACACAGGGCTTCATCCTCCAGCACCTCTAGAGGCAAGGGTTCTCTTTGTCCCCATTTTAAAAATGAGGATACCGAGGCTTACAGAGGTCAAGTGACTGGCCCAAAGTCACACAGTTAGTAAGGATCAAAGGAGATCATGGCTATGTCACCACTTAGCAGAGTATCCAACAAGGAAGAAACAAATGGTAACCAACTTGCCTTCTTTAAATAGCAGAATGGAGAGTAAGAGCCAGTGAGCCACACTCTCACGTACAACAAACTGGAAGGTTGGAGAAAGCCTCTTGCCTCCGCTGGAGGACAAAGAGCAGGCGTGGGACTGGCCACGCATGACAAGAAAACCCCTAAGGAGGAAGCAAAAGATCCCTCAAGAAAGGGGGTGACAGGCTCCACAGGCCCCAGGGCACACAGGAGGGGGTGTGAGCTCTGATGGAGGTGGCGTGTCACGCGACTTGGCAGGCAGGAGATTCTCTGGCAGTGGCAGCCCCAGGGCCCTTTGTCCTTCCTAGAGGGCGGCCTACCCCAGGCTCAGCTGTCTGCCACACCTCTCAGCTGGGTAACAGAGTATTATGATGCATGTTGAAGGCCATCAATTATTGCTTAACTCTGTGCCCGTTGGGTTGTATTTCCAAGGAGGATCCACTCTGATCCACGGCAGAGGTAAATCTCGCTCCTGTTCATTCGACGGCTCGGAAAGAAAATGCCACGCCACATTTTCTCCCGAAGAAATTGAGATTTATGGGTCACTGTCAATATCAACACATGCTGGCTATTGTTTGAAAGTCTCCCAGCTTCTTGGGACTGATGGCTATTTACTTTGGAAGATGAATGTGGCTTTATGATCCAGTCAGTGTTTCTCCCTTGGAGCCTTTTTTATTCTACCTCATGCTGCTTTGTCTGGTGGTCTAAGCACACACCCCGACCCTCTCCCCTTGGACACCCTGGTGTATTTGAGGCTCTGGAGCAGAGACAGGGGAAGCCAGTGTGTCCTCAGTCCAGATGCCAGTATGACAGCAGTGAGAGATGTACACCTTATAGCAAAATTGCCCCTATATATGGACAGAAGCCACTAAACACAATCTAATGCCAGAGTCAAGACCACCAAGGAGCCTGCTAGAGGAGCCATAGGAGGTCCCCTTTGGAATACTGGCCTTTTGTGTTGCCAGGCAGGGTGTGGAAAGTGATACAGGAGCTGAATCACTTAGCTCAGTAGTTTTGACACTGCTCCTCAAACCTGAGCCGACATCAGAACTGCCAGGAAGATTTGTTAAAACACAGATTTCTGGGCCCCACTCCAACTTCCCCATTCAGTAGACTAAGGGTGGGGCCTAGGACTTTGCATGGCTAACAAGATCCCAGGTGATGCTAATCCTGATGTTGGTCATGGGTGCCCCCTGAAGAACCAATTTAGAATCAAATGAGAGGTGTTACAGGTCATGAATCGGGGAGGTGAGGCTGCTGTCAGGGTTTGTCACTCTGGGAAAAGAATAACGTTTAGAGAGGAGTATTTATTGTTTTGCTAGGCAATGTATAATTTAAATCCCTTTCTGTGAAATCTTCAGTTGAAGGTCAATTTCCACTTATAAGCTGTACAGCTGGATCTATTGTGGGAATGCATTGAAGTGCTAATGGATCTGGGACTGCCCAGGCCACTCATCAGTGGTCTGCTGTACCTAGGTTACTAGGAGGTCATGGTCCGGCCATTGGTACGTTTTGATAACTTTATCAGACAACAGCTGTAAGGAGACTCTTTCTGTTGATAATGGAGCCTGGGTACTCGTTCACACACAATGGTCCCCAAGATATTTTCACAATGATCCCTGCAGTAGTGAGGATCTTCATGTGAAACTGAACCCAGGGCAATAAAGGGACACAGTTAAAGATGCTAAGAGTCCCACATTGAACACCAGAAGTTTCTTGGAGGCAGATGACAGCTTTTTCTTTGCGTCAGACCCTGCATTATAGTCACAAGGCTGCAGTTGCCTCAGGAAATATGCTACAAAGAGCCATTGTGTACTGAAGCCAGGCTGCCCCATATTCTCCCCATCAAAGTCCAAAGGACTGGACAAGTCATCCCTTGGGATTCATTACTTGCAGCGGGCTGTCCCCAGAGCAATCAAAAGCCCTGATTCTCACAGGTTTGGGAGGCTGTTACTAAGACAGGTATTTACAGTGGGGATGGAAGAAAGTCAACATATTTGGAGATGTGAAAAAAGTACATAAGAATACCCAAAGATTGAGTGGGATTTCATCCAAACTTTTGGTCATAAAACTCAAATTAACTTAAGCAAAAGTGGACTTTATTTACTTACATAAGACATATCTAAAATACAGCTTCAGGTACAGCTGGATCTATGCCTATAATAAACACACAACTTATCTCAATTCTCTTTCTCCCTCTCTTTCTTTCTCCCCTACACTCATCCCCACCCCACTCCTTAGAGCTTAAAATTCCAGAGAGATTATACTACTTTATCACATACCTCTGGAAAACATTCCAGTGAAGAATCTACTTGGCCAGAGGCTCACCTCTAAATAGACAACAATGGCCAGGAGGATGGGCTCTCTGATTGACCTGGCTTGGACAGAATGCCCACTCCCTGAGTAGGATCAGCTCTACCCAAACCTGAATGAACAGGATCCACCTGGGAAGGGCCCTTGCCCTGAGGTGGGGAGACATCAGCTTGGCCACAGAGGACTGGCTATGCAGCATGAAGATGCGGGCAAGGTGAGGATGACCCCTGCTTCCTCAGGGGCAAGAAGAATGATGTCTCTGTTCCTGCTTACACTCCATGTACATCGGGCCCCTGTTCAGAGATGTGCTGCATCAGCTCATCTAGCTGGGTAGAGCTGGCCTCACGAGCATGGGGAAAATCCTAGATAACCTAATGGATTCTCAGCTATTCGTACAGCAATAGATTTTCAATTCATTTTTTAACACAGGAGCACCAAGGCAACTTTCAAGCATTATATCTTCCAGGGACAGTCGATGGGTGCAATAAATAAAATCAGCATTTTTAGTGGCTTCCTAGGAAGTTCAGGGGCCTGTTTTCAAGGTTGTGTTAAATACACAGTTCAGTGATGCTCTAATACACACCGCAGTGGTTCTCAAATTCTAAATCCCCAGGCCAACAACATTGACATCACCTGGGACCTTTTTAGAAATGCAAATTCACCATCCTGCCCCAGACCTACCAAATTGGGTGTGGAGACAACTGTCTGTTTTCCTGAGCCCTCTGGGGATTTCAATGTGTGCTCAAGTTTGAGAACCAGTGCTCTGTACATGTATTTAATTCAATTCACCACGTTCAAAGGGACCACCTACTATAAAAACCAAGACTTATAGGTTTATTGTTCAGTCTGAATTTAGAGGACGATAAATGTGAAACAGCTTTCTATTTCTCCCATCCCTGCCTTCACCTATGCACCATCAAGTCATACTTTTTCATCCCCAAATAACACCGTGAATAGATTTCTTAGCATTTGGTGAGTTCTATTATTTGGTCTTTTTTTTTTTTTTGCTTTATTTTATTCGAAAGCCTCCATCTCACATCTGATTTGAGACTCTTCCTTCTCTCCTTCCTGAGCTAGATTCGAGGAGGAGGCAGGATGAGCAGTGGGGAGGGGATGGATCTCCTCTTTCACCCCTCTTCTAACCAGGGCACCGTGGGCTGGGGTGGGAGAGCAGGCCTGGTGCTGCAATTGTTCCCCTCAAAGGCAGGGCCTACCCTCTCTGGGGAAGCTTAGTGGGGTACAGGTGGGGGACACAGAGATCCTACCTGCTCGCTGGCTGCCTGGTCTCACTCCAGGCCCATCTGCTGCTGGTGGCGTTGGCTGTGGGATTTTTTTTTTTTTTTCCTTCCTTCTTCTTTCTTTCTTTTTAGGGCTGCACCATGGCATATGGAAGTTCCCAGGCTAGGAGTTGAATCAGAGCTACAGCTTCTGGCCTACACCACACCCACAGCAGCACCAGATCCGAGCTGCATCTGCAGTGTATACCACAGCTCAGAGCAACACCAGATCCTTAACCTACTGAATGAGGCCAGGGGTCAAACCCACATCCTCATGGATACTAGTTGGGTTTGTTTCCACTGAGCCACAATAGGAACTCCTGGGATGGTGCTTAAGATGTGTGTCTGTGGCTCTGCAGGCCCCATCAGTGTGAGCCCAGCTCCTCTGTGCCTGAGAAGGACAACTGTGGCCCCCACTTGGCTTCTCCAGTGGTCCATGCCCCACCCACTCTGTCCTATACAGAGCCTCTTCCTCACCCTCTGAGAGCCAAAGGGAACTGAGGTGAGGGTCCCACGCTCTCAGACACATCACCCCTGTGTGGCTTCTCCCACCTTGGCTGAGCTGCCTGTCTTCAGATGACTGAAGCTGGCACAGCCTCCGCGTTCACACAGAGACCACAAAGTCCAGTGGACACAGGTCAGACTCTCTCCAAAACCTCCTCAGCGCATCCCCACCATGGAGCCAAGGGTGTCAACACCTCAGCAAGCATCAAGGCTGGGGAAGCATGACAAGCGCTGCCTCCTGCAGGCCCTCAGCTGCTGCCTTCATACTTGACTCTGATAGATGCTCCTAACTTGATCTCAGGATGAGAGCCCCGGTAGGAGGGGCAGAAGTAAGTTATTCTCCCACCTACCCCTACCTCTCTTCTCCCATTTATCTCTCTCCATGGGGCAAGGGAAGAACGGTGATAGTAGTTGGGCCACTTCCTTGGGAGGCCTGGAGTTGGGAGGAAATGTGGCCTCAATTGCCTGATGACTCTCTTTAGAGAACATGGGTTACTTAACACTCGGTATTTCCAGCAGAGGTTCTGGTGCCAGACCTGTTCTTTGTCCTCTGACACTTGCTATTTGTGACATATTTTCACATATATTGTCTCACTTGACCTTACAGTGATCCTGTGAGGCATTTAACCTAAAAGTAGTAGGCTCAGAGGGGTTCAGTCACAAGCCCAACGTCCATGCCTGGTGGCGGTGGTGGCAGAGGAAGGAGCCCAGCCCTGCAGCTCCTGGGCACCTGTCCTCTCCCTGCTGTTTCATGCAGATGCCTCGGCAACACTTGTTTTGCAGCTTTGAACAAACAAAGCAACTAACCAGAAAAATGCTTGTTTCCAAAGCCACTGAGCAGCTGACGGTGGAGGCTTAAGGGCATGGAATTTCCTTAGAGAAAACACCAACTGGTTCACATCACGTGTCCTAACCATGGTCTTCCCCAGCCAAGGTCACATAACCCTGGGGAACATTGAGTTGGCTTTAGTTAGCCAGCTCATCCTGCTTTTCTAGGGTTGGCAGGGGGAGGTGGGGGGATATAAATTGGTGCTTCCAAAGTGAAAGCTGGGCATAAGCTGACAGGGCTGAATGGCCAGACTCTATACTCTAGCCTCAGAGAATACCCAGCCCAGGTCATACAGGGTCAGGGCACCATCTGTGCCTTCTGAATGGCTCTGTCCAGAATGACTCACTTCCGTACATGGTGGGTGGAGCGTCACGGTTAAACTCCCTACGAAGGCCAGAGAGCATGACAATTTTCTAATCAACAGATGAGGTTGGAAGCCCTGCTACGCACAAGAGGCTTCTTTCTTCAAGATTAAGAAAAGACTTAGGATGAACATGAGACCCTCGCATGCCTGCCTCCTGGGCAGAACTTCCCTCAGGGCTGTGGCTCAATAAAGAGCCACCCAGATGGGCTGGGATCATATTTCCCACCAAAGATCAAAGCCCTTACCCTCAATAGTGCCAGTTGTTAAATTTTCAAGAATTTTCCAAGCTGATTATTAAGCACAACCATTCTTTAATCACATCATAAAAAATTACATTTAAATAAATTATAAGAACAACAGTAGCAAAAACTCAGACTCCTCTTCCTAGTCATTTTACTACATTTCAATATTATCTCTGTTCTTAAAGTTACTTAGCATTTATGGTGGAAATACTATATAATGATGAGCTAAAATACATCTCTTCCCAATTTTCCATTAGTAACATCACACTGGTAGCTAAATAGTAGCCATGATGATTGTATGCACACATGGAAATTGGTAAACATTAGTAAATACATAGAAATATAGATGAATACAATTTCATCAGGGCTTGATTTATTGTTGTGCTGACTATGTAGAGCAAAGGTCAGCAAACCTTTTCTCTAAGGGTCAGGTACTAAATATCTTCCTCTTTATAGGTCACATGGTCTCTGTGTCTTGTTGCTATTGTAGCACAAACACAGCTCCAGATAATAAACGAACATGTCTGTGTTCCAATAAAACTTTATTTAAAAAAACAGGTGGCGGAGTTCCCATAGTGGCGCAGTGGTTAACGAATCTGACTAGGAACCATGAGGTTGCGGGTTCAATCCCTACTCTTGCTCAGTGGGTTAACGATCCGGTGTTCCCGTGAGCTGTGGTGTAGGTCGCAGATGCGGCTCGGGTCCCGCGTTGCTGTGGCTCTGGCGTAGGCTGGCAGCTATAGCTCCGATTGGACCCCTAGCCTGGGAACCTCCATATGCCGCAGGAGCGGCCCAAGAAATGGCAAAAAGACAAAAAACAAAACAAAACAAAACAAAAAAAAACAGGTGGTGGGCTGGGTTTGCCAGGCCATAAATTGCAGGCCCCAGGTCTAAACTTAAGATAGCCATGGAGAAAAATATTAACTATGAAGATTAAATCTAGGAGTTCCTGTCGTGGCTCAGTGGAAATGAATCTGAGTAGCATCCATTAGGACGCACTTTCGATCCCTGGCCTCCATCTGTGGATTAAGGATCTGGCATTCCTGTGGCTGTGGTGTAGGCCAGCAGCTACAGCTCCAATTGGACCCCCAGCCTGGGAATTTCCATATGCCAAGGGTGCAGCCCTAAAAAGACAAAAAAAAAAAAAAAAAAAAGATTAAATCTAAAAGTGTCTATAGTTGTTCCAAACATAAATAGCACAAAAAATTTGAGGAAATATTCTTCCAGGATTCCTTTTTTTTTTTTTTTTTTTTCCCTTTTCAGGACAGTACCTGCAGCATATGGAAGTTCCCAGGCTAGGGGTCAGATCAGAGCTGCAGCTGCTGGCCTACACCACAGCCACAGCAATTCGGCATCTGAGCTGCATCTGCAACCTACACCACAGCTTGCAGTAATGCTGGATCCTTAACCCACGAAACAAGGCCAGAGATTGAACCCACATCCTCATGGATACTAGTTGGGTTTGTAACCTGCTGAACCACAATGGGAACTCCTCTTCCAGGATTCTACAACAATAATCTGACACACCAAAGAAGTGGTGTATGTCATTGTTGAATGACTGAGGTTCCCAAACAGATCTTCAATTTTTTCAGTTTAGTCTTACTCCATGCAAATGAAAATATCAATTAACATTCATATTAGAACTATCCATATTCATCATTTGCAACCATGGGTTGGCTAGCGATACAAAAGTTCATCGAAAATCAGCAAGACCATTCTGTGACAATTATCTATACAGAGTTTACAATAAAGGGTATTGGATGTTTTATATTATTTTTAAATTGCATAATATGTATCCTTGACATTAATAAAATGTACGATAAATCATATGTATACATATGGTTAGATATTTCCCATCACACCACTGCCTGAGGCACATCAACATAAAGAGGGACCTAACTGTCCAGAGTCGCCCACGTAAAGGACCAGAGGCAGAGTCCAGAGCCTGGGGAAGGAGAAGGGTGTCAAGGATGGAGGAACAATCAGGAGAGCCCTCCAGGGTGTCCTGGAAGGCTTCATGGAGGACATGCACCCTAAAGAACCATGGGACTGAAAATGAATGGAGAGTGGCTGCACTTCAGGCAGGTAAACAGCATGGGTGAAAGGGTGAAGGCTGGAGTGCCCTGACTTGGTCAGGACCACCAAGAGCAGAGGGTCGGCCCTGGGAAGCAGTGGGAGACAAAGTGGGCCCAGGTATATTTAATGACACAGAAACACACTATGTGGTTGAGTAGAAAAAAACAAAACAAAACAAAACAAAAAAACAGGCTACAAAATGTGTGCGCTTGTGTTAAGAGGGAGAAAAATACATTAGAAGAAAATCCTCTGAAATGCAAAGAGCTCTGGGTGACAGGATTATAGCTGATTTTGTTTTCATGCTTCTGAACACTTTCCGGTACCTTCCTATTATTCTGAAGTGGTGTGTGGCACTTTGATAACCATGAAAAAAAAATAAAGTTTTCTGGGTATGAAGGGCAAAAAGCAGACAGCCCTGAGCACTGAGATAAACTGGAAGCGGTAGTGAGAGAGGACACATCTGGCCTGATGCAGCCCGGAGGCCCCCAGAGGGCAGTGTTGAGAGAGGGTGTAGTGTAATGCAGCCTAGGGCTGAGCCCCCTCTCCTGGGAGGACTGTAGGAACATCTGGGCTGTCTCCCGGTGCCCCCACTCCCCATAGGGCCCGAAGTAGTGCTATCTATGCAGGGGACCTGACCCTACCCCTTCGCCTTAAGCAGATGTCTTCTTTCTCTTTTCTCCCCCAAGTACTAGTTTGCAAAGTTTTCCCCTCCAAACTCACAGAAGTAGAACAAATTGGAAACAACAAAAACAAGCCGAAAAAACCCTAAGAGATCCTCTGTCTTTTTAGGACTTTACCATTGCAGTTTTCCCAACTGTAAGAAGTATACATTTTCAAAAGTACAGCTGATTCACAGAATTGGAAAATTAGAGTGGATCCTGGAGAACATTCAGTCCAACTCATTTATTTTACAAATAAGGAAATGGAAACTAAGGCCTTCGAGAGGCATATGCAAGGGCACAAAGCTAGGTGGAAACTGGTCTCCAGCAGAGATGACACCTGGGCCTGGTGCCTCCTTTCTCAGCATCTGAATCCTATCAGATGAGCAGCCCAGAGGCTCACCACCAGGTGGGCTGAACAGCCCTGGGCTGCAGAGCATAGCAGATTCTGATCCTTCCTTGAGCTTACCCATGCAAAGCCGGAACACCTACAAGGCCCCAAGTTAATAATATACCACTTGATTTCTCTCTACCTCACACACCTGGATTAGCTCCCTGAGCGACTGGACCACTCCCTCCCTACTGTGATGAATGACACTGCCAAAGCTGTCTTCTCCATAAAGACTTTCTTTAACTAATGCTGTGTTATTTTGTGATCAGTCACCTTCACTGTTGTGATCTTTACTTGCCAAACCAGCCAGGTCATTGTATTTGGCCCTCAAAAGGACTAAAACTCCAGTTTGGTCATTTTCTCTACATAAACTCGACCGAACTGCATACAAGGTGGGGATTTTGATCTTGTACTTAAATACCTAGCAGCCTCTGTGACTCACACAATTCCTTTTCCTCTCCCTCCTGGACCAAAGCCCACGTCTTCATCCTGCCACTAATGCTGGCTCTTTGGGGATTTTCTACAAATCTCTCTGTGTACGTGCCATGTTGTTCATCTTAAATTATATGCTACTGGAGCACAGGGAATATATAAGTATATGCTTTTTCTGATCAGGAGCATCTGTAGCTGGGGGAAGGGCAGGCCTCTCTTATGACTAGAAGACAGCGGGAAAGTCCTATCAAAATCCAGTGGCCAATCTTTGACCTTTGTCGACAGGCAGAAAGTGGCATTGAAAGTGTCTTCTTAGAGACCCTGCTTTGGATAAAGCCCAGAGAGGGGGCAAATATTTGCTAGCAAAGTTATATTTTAGTCCTTTGTTAAGTCTGAGTGAGGCCATCTTTTCAAATCTTTCGGAGAACGGCCATCATTGCTTTTCTTTCCTTTTGTGGGCCTCTTTAAGAGATTTAACAATAAATACATGCATACATCAACCAAATGAAAGCTAAAAGGTCGTAAGTCCCAGGCTGGGTCCATGTTTTCAGGAAATAAACAGTTTCTGGAGGAAGTCCCA
The DNA here is from genome assembly GCF_016906955.1 of Phacochoerus africanus. Classification (NCBI taxonomy): domain Eukaryota; kingdom Metazoa; phylum Chordata; class Mammalia; order Artiodactyla; family Suidae; genus Phacochoerus; species Phacochoerus africanus. Next base: position 115,594,685 of record NC_062545.1, on the reverse strand, counting down.
CCCACTCCTATAAATGAAAAAAATAAACAAGATGACATTCCACCAGTAAGCAGGTGTTTCATATCCTCTCAAGTCAGATAAATAGATTTTTACATTCATCAGAAACAAATAAACATTCCCCCCAAATTGGACTGAGGAAGAAAACCACCCTAGGTTCTGTGCACCGAGTTCTGGCTGTATCTGCAGCCATCACCGGAAGGAACTGGACCACCCACACCCTGTTCCCAAGGACGCCTGTACTGGAACAGATTCCAGTTCCATGTATCCTTTGGGGAGGGGCAAAGTTATTATAGGGCGTCATGGGCCCTGTGCAAACAGCACGCTTCCTCCTTGCCATGAAGGCGGGGCTTCCGGGTTCCTCTAAATCAGAACAACAGTTAACAGTCAGCCGGATCACACCTGACAGGAACTGGCCTCTGCCTTTTTCCTGAAAAGTGGTTCATCCTGAGGTCTTCCCTGTAGGGCTGAGCAGGTCCTAGCTATCTGCTTCCAAGCTCACCTTTGGATATCTGAGTACAGCCCCTTGGGGTCTACTCTGGAAAGTCTTTTTGACTCTTAGTGAGCACCTCTCAACAGAATCTTAAAATACCCAAGGGAGTTCCCATTGTGGCTCAGTGGTAACGAACCCGACTAGTATCCATGAGAACGCATGTTCGAACCCTGGCCTCTCTCAGTAGGTTAAGGATCCAGTGTTGCCGTGAGCCGTGGTGAAGGTTGCAGATGAGGCTCAGATCCCACGTTGCCGTGTTTGTGGTGTAGGCTGGCAGCTGTAGCTCCTATTCGAACCCTAGCCTAGGAACCTCCACATGCCACAGGTGCAGCCCTAAAAAGCAAACATATATAATATATATAGCAAAAATATATAAAGCAAATATATATGTGTATATATATGTGTGTATATATGATAAATAAAATAAAATACCCCAAACCACTCAGCTCCTGGGCCTTGGCTTACAGACAGCCTAGCTTTTTTTTTTTTTTTAATTACTCAATGAGTTTATTACATTTATAGTTGTAGAATGATCATTACAAGGACACTGACAACGCAGTTCTAAAACAAGATTTCAGCCTCTCTCTGGAGTTCTAACTCTGTATGTGAAACAATGAGGTCAGGGCTGTGGGGAATTCAGAAGGAAGAGGATGGCTCATAGAGAAGGGAGTGGTGAGCTCTGGGGTGACTGAGGGTGAAATGCAAAGGGAAGGAAGGGTCAGGGTGGGGGCAGGAAGTGCATGCTAATAGTCCCCATGGGGCCAGAAGGACCTGCCTGACCAGACAGAAGGGGCTTCCACATTCCAGAGCCCCAGGCTCCCTGCTGGACACACTAGGGAGCCCTCTGCTGAGGTTATAATCCATCGACCACCCTGCAGGGGGCTCTTAGAACATCTCTCTCAGTGATTGGGAAGCTCAGGCTCAGGGCCATTACCTTACTGGTTCAAGATCACTCAGCAGGTGAGGGGCAGGGCAGGACTGCAAATTCAAGGTGACTGACAGTATGGCTCTTGCAGTCCATTTTCTACCCTACCTCTCTGCCTCCAAGAAGAGTTCGGAGATGCTCTGGAGCTGAGAAATAACAGAGCACCAGACTAGGGAGTTGGGGAAGACAGGACCACCTGTTAGAGGGAAGGAGTCAGGAGCAAGAATAGGAGGACCACATGCCAAATGGCTTGGAGAGTGATCTACTCATTTAGTGCTGGGGGCCTTGGTTGTCTCATCTGTAAAGGAACAATGGGCCAAATGGTCACTTCTCTGAAACAGGGAGTGTCAAGCCTCTTGAATGAAGAAGTGATGGCAATGTGACACTTAAGGGGGCTGTGTTTGGGGGCCAGTGCAAGGGCTGGGTGCAGGGGAAGAAAGCAACACCACAGGCAGCTTCATAAATGTGCAGAAATCCAGGTGAGAGGCGAGGGGGGCTATGCTCAGGTGTAGAGGATGAGGTGGTCACTGCTGCAAAACAGAGGTCAAAGCCAAATGCAGGAAACAGTCTGAAGGCAGAGCTCAGAGCATTTGGGGATTGACTAGAATCGTAACAATAATAAAAGCTAACATTTACAGACCACTCTGCTAGTCATCCCACCAACTGCTCCACTGTCAGTCTCCACAACAGCCTTGCTGTTGTATCACGGACGATGAGGCAAAGTGCCTTGGTCCAGGCCACAGAGATGACCATCTGATGGCAGAGCTAGGATTTGAACTCAGGCCATCTCAGTGCAGAGCCTGTGTTCTCAACTGCCATGCAGCACCATCTACTCCCTGTATGCTGAAAGAAAGGGCACCCCTCTCAGGGGGGCCTCTGCCCTTCAAATTCCAGATTCCAGCTTCTCCTTAAACTTTCACACTCTGCTCTGTCTACCTGTCCACACCCACCTCCCATGGCTTTCCCCGCGGCCCAGGCCTGAACCGAACATGTTATGCCCACCTGTCACCTCTCCTACGCATCTGACATCCACACCTCACCCAAGCAGCAGGCCCATGTCATCCCTCTGCCCCAGATTTAAGCCCATCCTCCTCTCTGCTTCTATCGTCTTTTCACCTGTTTCTTGCATGTATCAGCCTCCATTTGTTAAATATTTTTTTGTCTGTTTGTTAATATTTGTACCTTCCCTGTAAGAGTGTGAGCACTTGAAAGCAGAAAGAGGCTGGGTCTTAGTGTGGTCTGTGCACAGTGCATGGTATACAGTGGGTCCTAGATAAATATTGATGAATGATTTAACATAATTGATTGAATAAATGAATGAAGATCTGGATCCAGGAGAGGGGTCCTTCTGGCTCCAACCTATTCCACTAAACAAGATCACATTTAGTATTTATCATAAAGGCTTTTGAATCTTTTTTTTTTTTTTAAGGGCCTCACCTGTGGCATAGGGAAGTTCCCAGACTAGAGATGTCAAATTGGAGCTGTAGCTGCCAACCTATACCACAACCACAGCAATGCAGGATCTGAACTGTGTCTGCAAACTACACCATAGCTCATGGCAACGCCAGATCCTTAACCCACTGAGTGAGGCCAGGGATTGTACCTGTATCTTCATGGATCCTAGTCAGATTCATTACCACTGAGCCACAATGGGAACTCCCACTTTTTGTATCCTTAAAGAGTTGTTACCACTGTTCTGCATTCTGCCTTACCTATAATCCATCCCACTGGTACACACACACACACACACACACACACACACACACACACTTCTTCCAAGTGGATCCCAAACCAAAACCAAAGAAATAAATGTCCCTCTCCCCCTATTATGTTCCCACTCAGACAAATGAATTCTAAGCATGAGAGGAGAGAACCCAGGCCCAGCAGGAATGGGCCAGCTCAATCCGAGCCAGTACCTTAGAAATAAGGCTCCGTAGAGCAGGGTCATTGCTAGTTTGGTTGTCTCACCTGCATGGCAGCCCTTGGCTCCCCTCCTACATGACAGAGGCATAGCCCTGGCCCAGAGAGCTTCCCTCCCAGGAAGGCGGAAGGCAACCCAGGCAGAGGGAGTAGGCCTGCGGAACCACTTCATGGACCAAGCTCTGCTCCTTTGCTGGGCCCTGCCTGACAAGACAGCTTGGCCGAGTTCTTCTTGGTATTCACTGGCACTGGTGCAGTCTTTGAACCATTCCTGCGCTGCCAAGTAGCCCCCAGAACACTGCAGATGCTTCCTTGCTTTTATAGGAGAATTCAAGAGGTGGATTCCAACCCTTCCTTCCCAGCAGGGACCCTACCGGAGCAGCCCTGGGGGGCAGGGGGCTGTTATAGAGACCAGTCCCCCCTTCCCCCCAACCCCTGAGGATAGATGAGAAGCACTATGGCCAAGGGCCTTTCTGTCTGACTGTTTTGTTCTCATCTTCTGTGGACTGAGATGGGAGCAAAGTCATGCGTCATTTACTTCAGGGCCCTGACGGCCTCTCGCTCAGCGCAAAGAAGGCTGCCAGGACCTGGGTCTGGGCCCCAGGGTCAGTGTGCTCCAAGCCTCAGAGAAGGGGCTCAGCCCCTCTGAACACTGGTCTCCAGTACCCGCCGTGCCTCCTTTGTGGAGAGCCCCAGGACAGTGGTCACATACATGAGTGGACTCTAAAGAGAAAGAAGTGTGTCAGTGTGACTCCAGAGTGGTTCACAGAAAGCTCTCCCTGCACTCAGACCCTTTGGGGAGCGGGACAGAATCAGGACCCTCTCCCCCACAGCTGATTGGCAGGAAGGCTCCAAAGAGCAGGTGCCTCCCTGCTGCCTGCCCACACTGTGTCCATGGGAGACAATGAGCAAAGGACAGACTCTCAGACGGTGGTCCCCCTGAGCTGGGAGCAATGGCCACCACTGGGTCATCTCAGAGCGGGGCTTGGGGACCATGAGAAGGAGAAAGGGAAGTCCTGAGTGTCTTGGGTCAGCACTTCTTCACATGCACAACCCAAACAAGCAAGGCTAGATGCACGGTAGGGCTGGTCACAGCAACCAAAGGCATTGCAACCACCAAGACTCCCGACTTTTTTCATATGTCTGATCAGACCCCATGGCCGTCTGTTCTGTGTATGTGAGAGAGAGAAGAGAGAAAAATGAGGGAAGTTGGTAATGACCAACCCACTGAGAGCCTGGCAGGGAATGGCCCAAAAGCATTACCCTGCACCCGCACCACACTCCTTTACCTCTTGAATTATTACTGACACACGCTCCTCCTTTACCCTTTCTCTCAGGATGTGCAAAGGCCACTTTGCCTCAGGGCCTACAGTGGCATCCTGGCCTTCCCAAGGGCAGTCAGATCCCCTCTACCCTGACCCCAGCCTCTTTACACTATTTGACCTGACAGTGAGTTTCAAACAACAAGCCAAGCAGGAGTTCGCTTCATGACTCAGTGGTTAACAAACCTGACTAGTATCAGTGAGGATGTGGGTTTGATCCCTGGCCTCGCTTAGTGGGTTAAGGATCTGGCGTTGCTGTGAGCTGAGGTGTCGGTCACAGATGTGGCTTGGATCCTGCATTGCTGTGTCTGTGATGTAGGCCTGCTGCTACAGCTCCAATTCAAGCCCTAGCCTGGGAACTTTCATATGCTGCCTATGTGGCCCTTAAAAAAACAAAAAAACAAAAAAACAGTAAATACCAACCTTTTTCTGCCTTACTATTTCATCTCTCCACCCTTCCTCCCCTCACTCTTCATGACATACTTGCTTCAAATGGTAGACTAATCCCACTTTGCTCCTCTGAGCTTATTTCTGTCAGGCTTCACCCACTTGCTGAAGCCTAATTCAGGCTCCCCTTCCCCATGGAGGCCTCAATGCCCTCTCCTCTCTGAATTCTGTGCTCCCTGCAGCCAACATGTTTTGAGCACTTACAGTGCCAGGGGTCAAGCCAAATCCAAGGAATGAACCATTTTCTTTCATCTTCCCAATAATCCTGCAATTTCATTCATCAAATGAGGGAGATAAAGCACAAAAGTTTACCTAATTCACGCCAGCTCACACAGCTAGTAACCGACAGAGCCAGGATCTGAACACTGATGCTACCCCAGCGTGACCATGTGCAAAGAGAGTGGCTTTCCAGTCCACAGAGCAGGGTCTGAACCTGACAACCCTAGGGATGTCCTGATGCTCTGGGAGGTTCCATCTCTTCCTCTGACCACACCCGCTGTGCTTAGGATTAAGGAGCCATCCCAATAAAGCCCAGGCCCCTTTCTTAGTCTGTCCCATTACTGTCACACTCATTCTAATGCTACATCCCCTCTGACCAGTTGTCTGACAGGCAGACTAGAAGATCAGCCCCTTCAGTGGGAGACTAAGGTTTATGCTCTGGGTTCCTACAACCTGGATAGCTGTTCCCAGGGAAAGTTCCAGGAATATTTTAATTGGTCAGTTGAAGCCTCGAAAAGAAAGCTTTATCAAAACAGCTTTTGCCTCTGTCGGAGCTCATGACCTAGACGACATGAAGCCTTCCAAATCCACTCTGCTCATTCCCCTGTGCCCTCTCCCAACCCTCTTCACGCCTCTCTTGCTGGGGTGGACTCCAGCTCCCTGTCCAGCGCTCACCTTGAAGCTATAGCACCCAACTTCTTGCCCCAACTCGTCCACCCCACCCGAGCCCTTGCAGCCAGCCTGGGTCAGCCAGGCTCCTCCTGTCACCAGAAAAGAGAGAGAAAAGCCCTGTAGCTTTCCTCTCCTCCTTGAGCCTGAGCACTCTCTAGCCCCTCTCCTGGCCTCTCCCTCAGGGACCTGGCTTTGAGGACTTAGCAGCTTTTCCAGTTTTCCATCAACCCCTTAGGAGTCTCAACTGTTGTGTCTCCGGGGAGGAAAAAAAAAAAAAAAAACAACATCAAATAAAGGTACTCATTATCTTTGAACATTTGATTTCACAGTACATCTTGCATGACTCTCAAATAGGAGGTCAATACACAGAAAATCACTTAAATTGCCTGATATTAAACACTTCTGACCCGAAGAGTAAAAAGCTTTTGGAATGATAACATTGATATGAGAGTCACAATGACAGGTTTCCAAGATGAAAGTAATGGATCAGAAAATAAAACAGCAGAGAAAACACAGATGAAAGGCAAATAACCCCATTTGAAATCCAAAGCTTTCATTTTGGGGGGAGAATATTGCCAAAAGCACTATTTTGTGTTAAACCGATCATGATGAAAGGCGCACATGCTTGCTACCTACTTGAGTTTTCATTGCCCAATGTACATGTATCTTCCCCTCTTTAAGATATGGTCTTTGTTGTGATGGTTTCCTAAGCCAGCAGTGCCAGTAACATCAGCACTGCAACTACCTGTGGATAAATGGTGCTACCCGAGTGACAGAGTTAGCCTCCACTGACCCTGACTCCCCAGCCACAGGGTTAACTGAGCCAAGGACCAGCCTGCTTTCCCCCACACAACAAGAGCTCAACAGAGCTTTTCAGTAAAAGAGCACATAATGACTAACACAAAGGAGTTCCCGTTGTGGCGCAGTGGTTAACGAATCTGACTAGGAACTATGAGGTTACGGGTTCGATCCCGGGCCTTGCTCAGTGGGTTAAGGACCTGGCGTTGCCGTGAGCTGTGGTGAAGGTTGCAGACGCAGCTCGGATCCCGCATTGCTGTGGCTGTGCTGTAGGCCGGCGGCTATGGCTCCGATTCAACCCCTATCCTGGGAACCTCCATATGCCGCAGAAGTGGCCCTAGAAAAGGCAAAAAGACAAAAAAAAAGACAAAAAAAAGACTAACACATAAATGGAACAAATAAAGCGTTTTATTTAGAGTAAGATTTAAAGACTATAAACAGAAGTTTCCCTTGTGGCACAGTAGAAACAAACGCAAGTATCCATGAAGATGGGGATTTGATCCCTGGCCCTGCTCGGTGGGTTAAGGATCCAGCAATTGTCATGAACTGTAGTGTAGATCACAGACAGGGCTTGGATCCCACATTGCTGTGGCTGTGGCCAGCAGCTACAGCTTCATTTTGACCGCCTAGACTGGGAATTTCCATATGCCAAAGGTACGGCCCTAAAAAGACAAAAAAAAAAAAAAGACATATGAACACAAAACCTCTAAACCACTGTTCTTCTGTTGCTGTTTACCACAGCCTAAGCCGGTCCTTGAGCCTCTCAGATGTACAGAGAATGCAATTTTCTAACTCACACTCAACCTTCTTGGAGTCTATCCTAAAATTTTCAGTGAGCACACCAGGCAACAAAACAGGGAGAACTTTTCCTCTCCTTTACCTTTATTTATTCTTTAAATAAAAGAGCAGTACTATTACTGCAGCCCTATCCCCTCTCCGGGCATTAGGAGTTTCTATGTCTCATTCCCTTTGGGAAAGAAGATTGTGACAAACGCCTTGCATTTGCCCATGTCACTCCCATCCTTCCAATCAGAAGGGGTCAATCCACCCCCCACCTCAACTTTCCTGCTTCCCTAACCTCGACTCTTTGCCCTTTGGATAGGATGTGCTTATTGATGGACTTAGATTTACTTACATTTGGTACTCACTTATTCCAATGGCTTTTACAACCTGGATTCTGACATAGACTGCTCTCACATGGTCCTCAGGAATAGTTAAGATTTTATTTTATTTTATTTTTGGTCTTTTTGTCTTTTAGGGCCACACCAGCAGCATATGAAGACTCCCAGGCTAGGAGTTGAATAGGAGCTGTAGCTGCCAGCCTACACCAGAGCCACAGCAACTTGGGATCTGAGCCGTACACCACAGCTCATGGCAATGCCAGATTCTTAACCCACTGAGCAAGGCCAGGGATGGAACCCACATCCTCATGGATGCTAGTCCAGTTGGTTAACCACTGAGCCATGATGGGAACTCTAAATTTAAGATTTTAAAAAGCACATTTCGAAAGAGTTCCATGAAATTCCACATGCACATGGAAAAGGTTTTAAATGAGAAATGAAAGTGATCAATTAAATCAATATTACAGGAAATTATTGACATGCAGGGCTGGGCTTGACAGAAGAGACAAAGACCAAATGTCCAACTATGAGCAGGGGTGATGGATGAGTCCAGCAGCATCATGGATCAGGTCTCTAATGAGTGAGCTTTAAAGAGGAAACAGTGAGCTGGAGGGAATGGTGAAGAGCTCAGGTCACTTGCCTGGGAGATCAGCTAGTGCAGGAAGGCTCAGACAAGTCTTGGGGATCCAGGCACCAGGAAGTTAGAGTTGGAGAGTGCAGTCAATACCAATAACATATCCAAAGGGGGCCAAGCTCTCTGTCCCTTTCTCTAGTCTCTGTGGGGTGTGGTCAAACGAGGTGCATATAAGCACACATGAAACTAGAGACAGAACCATAGCCCCTGATGTCTGTTGCTTCTAATTAACACCAGGGCCGAGGAGTTAGATGTTCTGCGGTAGATCTAGAAATCCTTTGAAGTTCTGTCGAGCCCCACCTCCTGATGATTAAACACCAGTTCTAAAACAGAGAGGCTTACTCCCCAAACCAACAGATGTTTGGGGTGTCGTCATTATGCCTGTTCTAAACTCATCTGTGATTTCCCTGGGAAGTCCCATCCATGTGATTTATTAGAAATCACTTATACAAGATGATTGGGACCATCATACCCATCATGAGCTACCATCTAAATTCCAATGATTTTTTTACAGCAATGCAATCAGGCATTTTGTAGTCAACTTTCCATCTCATCAACCTAAAAATGTTCTAGAAATTCTTCCCCACCATCTTTAAGGTGGCCTTTATCAGATACCGTCGTTTCATGACAGGTGCACTAATGTTTTCCATCTTTTATGCAGTACATTCTCTACTTAGTGATAGGACTTTTGACAAGCCACTTAGCTCTCTGGACCTCAGTTTTCTCACATATAAAATTAATCAGTAGACTACAGTATTGCCATGGCTCCTAAATTCTAAAAATCTAGAGTTGTTGTACAGGCTTTGTTAGCTATCTTGACCAAACTGACATCACAGGGGAGAAAGAGGCCACAAAGACCAAAACTCTTCTCTGCTTTATACTGTTAGGGAGAAAGAAATTTTCCTACGCTTCTAAGTTCTTCTAGCTGGTCTACAAATTAAATTGGCAGGAGACAGATTAACAGGAAAAAAATCAAACAAAAGCTTGATCACATGTATAGATAGATGAGAGAGACCCATGAAAACTGAGTAGCTCATCAAAACGGCCCAAATCTTCACCTTAAAAACTGTATTTAAAATCAAAAGAAGAGGTTGAAAGCAGTGGTTTCAGACTTCAAAGGGGAGGAAGGAAATTCACATGAAGGGGAAAAGCACATGTTTGGTAAATAAATGTTTGCTGGGCCATGCCCAGACAGTGATGCAGGTGGGTCTCCACGCCCTGCTGGGTCTCCCCCACCACACTTAGCCCATATTCTTTGCAGAGATCCCTGGTGATCACTCTACTTCTAGCTTTAGAAAGAGCCCCTCTTTCTAAATTCTTTTTGGCAGTTAGGGGAAAGTCTGAGTTTCTTCCTGAGTCTTTAGGGCCTTAATTGTTTTCAGCTAGAAATAATCTGCATGCCAAAGAGACATTGTAGGGTGATAAATTTTGCACACACACCACCCCCCCCTCCCTAATACACATTAGGTCAGAGCCAAACACTTTATCTCCAGTTTGCTAAACACATCATGACCTTGTCCACATCAAGTCTTCTGCCCATTCACAGGGCCCCACTGCATCTTCACCAGCAGCTGAGCATCTTACCCCCTAAGACGAATGTGGATTATTTCTTATCTTTCTAGATCTAATAAAACTCTTAGTAATCATTGCAATTACTAAGTCACTTTTCACATCTCTTCATTCAGAAAATTATCTCAATCTTTATGACGCCTTTATTGTAATGAATACCAATTCCAGTTTTCAAAGAACTCTTTAGATATCTGTTGCCTTATCTGACCCCTCACAACAAACCTATTTCCTTTTTTTTATGATTTTTATTTTTTCCATTATAGTTGATTTACAGTGTTCTGTCAATTTCTACTGTATAGCAAAGTGACCCAGTCATACATATATATATTCTTTTTCTCACATTATCTCCATTATGTTCCATCACAAGTGACTGGATATAGGTGCCTGTGCTATACAGCAGGATGCTTTCATTTTTTAATCAAGTAGTTTGTTACACATCATTCTTGTCCATATGTAGTAGTTTTAACAACTTTTTTCCCTAATAAACTTTGGCATGACATTTTATCAAATTCTTTCTGATAGTTAAAATTTTTTTTCATTCATTGTATTCCTACCCAAATGTCTGTTTACTTGGGGTAAGAAATCTCATAGCCCCATGAAGCATGAATCCAGCTTCCAGAGGGTCACTAGAACCACAATGGCCTTCAGTGACTGTCTGTCCCACCACCCTTGAACATGGGATCTAGTTCCCAGTGACCAAAGGCACTCATCTCTCAGGGTCTTCCTGGCCTGAGATGCAGAACCTTTGCTTAGAGGCTTCTTATCTCTGTAAACTCCCCTGAGTTGCCCTCGAGCTCACAATTTCTGATCTGCACATTTCGGGTCCCACTTGATGGCCTTTCCTGGTCCCCTCTCATAAGTGTTTTTTTCTGGCTTCAAAGCTACCCTTTCCCCATGATGCTGCTTTGACTTAATGAATCAGCAGGAGCGTTTGTGATCTGATGCCAGGTTTTCTGGGCGGCAGCTTTCCTAGGCTTCAGTCAGGCTGTTACAGCCGCCTCTGGTCTTCCTGCCGGCTGTTTGCTCTGCTCCTTTTTCCTCCTAATTAATGCCTACGTCTTATCTGAGTGGCCGGTTCTCAGAGTTACTGAGTGATTGATGTGTTTTGTTGCGTTTTCTTTTGGAACCCCTCCTGATCTGCCCAGACTTGAATTAATTGAGGTTTGCTCACTGTTGCAGAGTGATTCGCCCACCAGGTATCCCTTACATCAACTCCTGCTCACCGCTTAGAAAAACCACAGCTAGACGTTGTTTGGCAAGTCAGTGTTCACAGGGTTTCTGACCAAGAGTCAGGGATGGCTCAGTAGTTGAGGGCTTGGGCACTGGGGCCAGCAGAAACTGCCTCTGACATAATGCTCTTGACAAGGTACTGAAGCTTCCTCAACTTCAATCTCTGAAATCATTAGAAGAATAGGACCTAGAGTTCCCATTGTAGCGCAGTGGAAATGAATCCAACTAGTATCCATAGGATGCGGGTTCGATCCCAGGCCTCTCAGTGTTCCAGCGTTGCTGTGAGCTGTGGTGTAGGTTGCAGATGCAGTTTGGATCCTGTGTTGCTGGGACTGTGGTATAGGCTGGCAGCTGTAGTTCTGATTCAACCCCTAGCCTGGGAACTTCCATATGCCACAGGTGCAGCCCTTAAAAAGACAAAAGATGAGAGCTCCCGTTGTGGCACAGTGGTTAACGAATCTGACTAGGAATCATGAGGTTGCAGGTTCGATCCCTGGCCTTGCTCAGTGGGTCAAGGATCTGGCGTTACCATGAGCTGTGGTGTAGGTTACAGACGTGGCTCGGATCCTGCATTGCTGTGGCTCTGGCATAGGCCACTGGCTACAGCTCTGATTAGACCCCTAGCCTGGGAATCTCCATATGCCGAGGGAGCGGCTCAAGAAATGGCAGAAAGACAAAATAAATAAATAAATACCAAAAAAAAAAAAAAAAAAAGGACTACTTGTTAGAAATGTTGAGAAAATTAATCAAAATAATGCATAGAAAATGCTTAGCACCTGGCAAATACCCTTCCCCCGTCCCCTATCTGAGGGTTATTACTGATTATCCTACTTAAACTTTGGGGATAGGCAAAGCAGTACATGTTACCCTAGATTATGGATGAAAACACTGGGTTCAGAGAGGTCCCTTGGCTGTGCATGAGCCACCGCAAAGCCAGGACCTGAATCCAGGTTCCCTACCTCCTCGACTCCCACTCTTTCCCCTTCCCCAGCAATGCCTCTCAGAGCCAAGACCTGTGTCCTCTACAACAGTGGTCCTCAAGCTTGGTCCCCAGACCCAGTGTATCAGCATCACCTGGGAACATGTCAGACCTGTCAGTTTGGGGGTCCCAGACTTAATGAATCAGAAGCCCCGGGGATGGGGCCTCCAGGGGTCTTCGATGCCCACTCAAGTTTAAGCACCGCTGCTTTATGGAATAATAATGTCTCTTGATCTAACTCCTGAGATGGATGGTCCACAAATCCTGGTGTGATACCCCTCCCAGCCCTGTGACATTATCCTCGCCAGGAACATATGGTTAACAGCTACAGAGATCATTGAACTGTGGTGTGGCTCTCAGCCATGCACATACATTAGAATCACCAAGGGAACTTGCAAAATAAGACAGAGGCCCACCCCAGAGTCAGCATTCAGTTGTCAAAACAGCCTGGATTAAGAACCCCAGCACTACAGAGCTGCCCTGTTCGGACTCCACGGAACTCTGCTAGGCTGGGAATATTTGAATCACATTGAGCCTCATATGCTTTACCATTCACTTTCTTTAAATTGGTTTCTTTCCTCCTGTGCCTGGTCAAGCCCTCCACTTCGTACCCACTTATTTGTACAGCTGCTAGCATCTGCACAGAGGTGTTTACTTAATATATCTCAGCCGTGCTGCCCTTGTCCACACCTAGGGTTGTCCTGCTTGATCTCAAAAGGTAATGACAAGGTCTGATAAATGTTAAGCATTAACTCATTGTTGTTCTTATTTTTCTTCCAATAATGTAGAAGGGATAAGGGAAAATAGTTTTGTGAGCATATTGGAGTATTAAGGATCCTAAACTCACTCCCTGGCCCATCAAGTTCACAATCATACACACATTACTGGTCATTGAACGAAAGAGCACAGTGTTAGCCTTTCTGACTCTCTCTCACTGGATGGGAGCATCCAGCTTGGGCCCAAGGCCATTGTGAGGCCTTTTGTTCCAACACCCAATGGATAGAAAATCAGCAGCTTCCTAAAAGAGCCAACCCAGTTGCCCGCCTGGCTCAGGTAAAGAGGCTGAGAGGCTTGGGGCCACCCTATTCATCCCAGGAGGCCTGGCCACTGTATTTACAGTCCAGAGAAGAGGAAGACACTAGTTTTTTTTTTTTTTTTTTTTAAGTATTGTTGATTTACAATGTTGTGCCAATTTCTGCTATACAGCAGAGTAACCCAGTCATGCATAGATATACATTCCTTTTCTTATATTATCTTCCATCATGGTCTATCCTAAGAGTCTGGACACAGTTCCCTGTGTTATACAGGAGGCCTTCATTGCTCATCCACTCTAAATGTAATAGTTTGTACCTACTAATCCCAAACTCCCAGTCCATCCCCCTCCCTCCCTGCCTCTCCTTGGCAACCACAAGTCTGTTCTCTATGTCTGTGAGTCTGCTTCTGCTTTAAAGATAGGTTCATCTGTGCCATATTTAAGACTCCACATATAAGTGCTATCATATGATATTTGAGGACCCTAGTCTTTCCAGACTGTCCCCCAAAGAAGCAACACATTTTCTAGTAAAATTCTAGTTATTAACAAACAAGTGGATTCTAGTGATTAATGAATAAAGCTTCTGGGGAAGAAACAAGAAAAAAAAAAGAGAGCGAGAAAGGCAAATACTCTCTTCCTGGTATATCCTCAAGAGAACAGAGGAGTTGGTGGACATTGAACTCTGCACAGACCAAGGAGAAGAACTTCCCTCTATTGATGGGCAGAGCCAGGTTTTATGAAGCCTGTAGTCCCAGATAGTCTGGAATAGGGAGAAAAATCTCCCTTTAAGAAAAAGAATAGGAGTTCCCTTCGTGGCGCAGTGGTTAACGAACCCAACTAGGAACCATGAGGTTGCGGGTTCAATCCCTGCCCTTGCTCAGTGGGTTAATGACCTGGCGTTGCCGTGAGCTGTGGTGTAGGTCACAGACGCGGCTCAGATCCCGAGTCGCTGCAGCTGTGGCGTAGGCCAGTGGCTACAGCTCCGATTAGACCCCTAGCCTGGGAACCTCCATATGCCGTGAGAGCGGCCCAAGAAATGCCAAAAAGACCAAAAAAAAGAACAAAGAAAGAAAGAAAAAGAATACAATGGAGTTCCCATTGTGGCTCAGCGCAAAGGAATCTGACTGGCATCCATGAAAACAAAGGTTCAATCCCTGGCCTCACTCAGGGAGTTAAGCATCCAGCATTGCCGTGAGCTGTGGCATAGGTCGCAGATGTGGGTCGGACCTGGTGTTGCTGTGGCTGTGGTGGAGGCCAGCAGCTACAGCTCCAATTCAAACCCCTAGCCTGGGAAACTCCATATGCCACAGGTACAGCCCTGAAAGAAAGAAAGAAAGAAGGAAGGAAAGAAAGAAAGAAAGAAAGAAAGAAAGAAAGAAAGAAAGAAAGAAAGAAAGAAAGAAAGAAAGAAAGAAAGAAAGAAAGAAAGAAAGAAAGAAAGAAAGAAAGAAAGAAAGAGAATGCAAAATTACAAAGACAAAATTAGATAGGAAAGTACAAAAACACCTTGCAAGGGAGGGCCTAAGCTGAAATTTCATTGGCTGCAGAGTAAATTACCTAGATTTACTTCTACCTAGATTCTATTTTTAAAACTGTTCTGGATTTTTTTTTTTTAATTGATCACCCCAAGTGCTAGATGACTTTCCATCATCCTTATTGTCTTCCTGGAATATGTTGTTTGAATGTCAAAAGACTCTGGAAATGAAAATTTGTTCTGGGTGGGGGAGAGTATTCACATGGACAAACACAAAGACAAGTTTTTAATTATTGCCTTTATTTTTATTAGGTTGTATAGTCACATGGTTAATTGTTCAAAAGGTACAACTGGGTAAAGTCTGAGTAACTTCCATAAACTTTTAAAATAAAACACATTTTCAAAAAATGCATTTTTTTCTATTAAGAAAGTAATACTTGCTTAATACAGAATTTTAAAAAACAAAAATACAGAAAGAATCCCATTTAAACCCATCCAAAGTCAAAACTTAAGATCTTTCCAACACCTTCCAAATATGAGTAAAGATAAGAGACTTGTCCTTTTGTTCTCCTGCCTTTCATCTTCCTAACACCTCTCTCACCTTTCAAGTAAGGGGGGGAGACATGGACTTCCATTAAAAAAGTTGTAAGAATTGAAGCATTTTGTAGAGAAAATTGTAAGCTTTTGAAATTTATAGAGGCCTCAGCGCATACCCAGGAGTGATCCAGGAGTCCAGGCCAAAGATGGTAGGGCTTCCAGCTCAAGTAACAACTCCATTTCTTTGGGGGTGACTGCTCTCTGCAGAGGCATGAGACCACACCAGCTTGGTGTGGAAGAACGCCATGATCCCTGAACCATGGCTGTCATAGTCACAGGAGGAGAGAGGGACTGACTAATTACTCACGTGGTCATAGTGACATAGGGATGGGTTAAACAGTGTCTGGAGAACCATCTACAGTCAGTGCTCCAAAAATGTGACTTGAATAAATGAATGAATAACAGAAATGCATGACTATCCAGTCCTCCTCGGATAGAGAGGCTTAGGAAAGGCAGGTGCCTAAGAATGGTCCACCACCTTTCTCCTCCCCTCAGCAGTCATATCCTTCTTCTTTGGCAGCTCCCACCCCCACCCCCAGTCCAGCTGCAAGCCCTTCCCCTCTTCTGAATGCCCTTGGGCTCCTCTCCTGGCTCTTACCCTCTCCTCACTGAAACTCCCTGAGGGTAGGGGCTGGTCATGTCCTTCCTCTCTTTACCTTCCTCCATGCCTTTCACAGCATTGCTACACAGGCTCAGAACTTTCCATAGTTGCTGAATGTCATTGAGCTCTTGGGGCTGGGCTACACTCCTCAGCCCCTCAGACACTGGGTACTTACTCTGCCCTCTGCATTCAGAGTTGAAGAAGATCTAACTTCTTCCCTTAAGGGGCTCACAGTCTGTCAGGGGACTAAAGCACTTGTGTAAACCATTATAATTAAATAATAAATCATAAAACTATAAATATTATAAGATGTAATTATAATTAGGAGTTCCCACTGTGGCACAGTGGGTTAAGGACCCAGCCTTGCTGCAGCTGTGGCATGGGTCACCGCTGTGGCTTGGATTTGATCCCTCTTCCATGTGCCACAAGTGAGGCCAAAAAAAGAGTAATTATTATTAATCTCTCTATTCCTTAAATTAGACATAATATGACCAATGAAGTGTCAAGTATGGCTTCTAAGCATTCCCCCTACACACTATATTTCATAGAATCTTTACGATGGCCAGGTAAGATTTACCACTATTATTCCCATTTTCCACATAAAGAAACAAACCTAGAGCATTTAAGTCACTCACCAAGCTAGTCAGTGGAGAAGCCATGATTCAAATCCAAGTACGCCTGACTATGTTGTTAATAAAAGGGGAGAGAGGTCATTTCAATTGGAGTTTGACTAAGACAGGTGAGGGGTTTGCTAACTTTGAAACCACCACCTCCCTTACCACCCTCCATCATTGGTAGAGCAGCGCAGGACAACCAGGGAGGGGCAGGACAGCAGTTAGAAGAAGTACCAACTCAGGTCCCAATGACTCAGACCCAACACCTCAACTGAGGACGGCCCCACCCTGGCAGGGGCCCCACACTCTGAGCACTGCGTATCAGCTCAGAGCAGAGAAGGGCTGCTAAGCGAGTGTGGTTCCTGCATTTCCTGCACACATGCTGCTGGGGTGGGTTTTATGCGACCAGAGAGAGGCAGGGAAAACCGATGAGAAACCAGAGATCTGCCAGAGAGCGAAGATGAGCCACAGGAAATGCTTTTGTCTAAAAATATGCCATTTCTGAAAGGAAAACAGTCATTAGAGGGTGTGAGAAGCCCCCGTGGTGAGGAAAGCAAAACAGTACGACTCACTGGGAGGCCAGAGGAACAACAGAGAAGCCCATTACCCACCCACTTCCTGTGCGATTAGCGAGGCTTGGGAGGATGAAAGGCAAGCAGACAAAATGACAACCCACAGACAGAACTCCAGGGGAAATGTCTGGGGACAGCATCGGAAGATGCAGCCGGGAGGTGGGAGGAGAAGAAACTGTTCCAGTTAATATTTTTCCTCACGTCACCTGGTTCAGCTATAGACTTGGTGATAATTTCCTGTGTACTTACTCTATGCCAGGCACAATGAAGGGCTATGCTTGCCTTGTCTCCTATCTTCCTTCCAACATGGAGGAGGAGGGGGAGCGTCAGCTTTAGACCAAGGTCACAGAGCTGGTGAGGGACAGAGACGAGCTTCATCCCAGGTTCCCTGACCCCACTCTCTTGCTCGTTTCAGTGGACCAAGCTCCCTCCCAAAGGATCATCAGGGGTCCTGACCATCCCCAATGGAGATAAGTCAGGGCCCGTTACTCCAGTCTTCCTGGAGGCCCTACAGCCATGTGACCTTCTCTCTTGTCTCACATTGAAGCGAACCTGGTTAAAATGGAAGTTGCACCCTCTTTGATTCATGACTCACGGTCAACCAAAATGAATGGCAGCCACACGAGATCTGGTGTAGTCTTAGAGTGGGAGGGTAACACTTAAGCCATTTGATGTGAAGTCCTTTTACACCTACTGTGAGGTGACTGTCCCTCCTCTGCTGAAAGCTCCAGGGACTGGGGCAGGGAGCATGGGGACCTTAGGTGGAGGAGGTGGAGACAGTTCCTCCAGGGGCATCCTGATCACCACAAAGCACATCCTCTGCGCCGGGAGCAGGAAAGAGGGCTTTACACACACTTCTCATCCACCATCCTTCACCCTTGATGTAGGCAACTTGTCACCATCTTGTAGGCAGGGCAACAAGTGTCCCTTATACCTAGCCCCCATCGAGCTCCTTCGGGCACTCACTCCCGTGTCAGAGTTTGGTGTTTGGGAACAAAGAGGTGGATCTCATGCATGAAGACATGAGGGTAACAGTTTCCTCAGCCCCTTTCCTCAGGTACCTCAACTCCCTCTCTGTACCCAGTCCTCAGCCCCTCACGGACACAAAGTCACTCCTACTCTGTGAGGGGACTAAAGTACCTCATCACTAATTGTAATGATTTATAATGTAAATCATTATAATTAAATAATAAATTATAAAACTATAAATAAGTTTAAGGTGCAATTATAACTAGGAGTTCCCACTGTTGCACAGTGGGTTAAGGATCAGGGGTTGCCAGAGCTGGTGGGCCAGTCCTCAGGTCCCCAGGACCTCAGTCTAGCAGCCAAAGCGGAGAGGTGCCCCACCTCTGTCCACCCAACCGCCTTTGCTGAGGAAACTGGTGGTTTCTCAGATGCACCTCACACGGCCCCTTCTCAGCCTGCCCTTGTTGGGCCTCCCCAAGTTGGAGCCCTGGAAGTCGTGGCGGACTGCTCTCTCCCTCACCCCACATCCAGCCAGTCAGTGAGTCCAGTCGACCCATATCCCTCACATGCTTCCCTTCCCTACACCCCTGTGGCTGCTGTCTTTGCACACCCTTACCCCCCTCTTCCCTGCTCTCTTGCTTTAGGCTCTTAGCAGATCACACTCTGCCATCCACCCTGCAGCCTGCAATCCTAGGGATCATGCAAGGAGGCAGATTTAATCACGTTTCTTCGCAGCTTAAAGTCCAGTAGCTCCCCATGGCCTCTGGAGAAATTGCAACTTAGCCTGGCCACTCAGGCCCTCCGTCATCTCCCCCTGCCTGCTTGCTGATCCTCTCTGGTGACCTACAACTTCCGGAACATGCCCTCCTTCCTCTCCCCTGCCCGACAATCTCTTGTTCTTCCTTTAGGACCCAGCTTGGTATCTTCTCTCCATCACACCTTCCCTGACCCTTCTGCCATCCAGTCAGAGATGACTGTCCTCCTCCTGTTTCCTAGGACCACACTGCACACTCACCTCGGCTAAGGTACTACGAGAACTACATTGTAACTGCTGGTTCACAGGTCTGGCTCCCACAGTCAGCTACAAAGCTGGGCGGTGGCCTCTGTGCTAGGCCTTGAGCAATAAATGCATCTGCAACAAAGGGAGAGGTTGAAGGACCCCATGAACTCAATCAGGGCACTTGGTCCCCATGAAAACAGCTCGCAGGACAGGGCCTAGACCTGGGCAGGTTTAACTGTGTAAGACATTACATCAACAACAAGAGGCACTGTGAGCACCATCCGTGTGTCAGAAACCACGTGAAGCTCTTTACCTGTATTATGTCATTTAAAAGGATTGAGCGAGTTAATTTACATCAAGTAGCAAGCACAGTACCTGACATGGAGTGAGCACTGAACAAATGTTAGCAGTAAAAGTGACAGATCATTCAAGGGACCCAACTTATGCCAGACAGCATGCCAAACATACTCCATGCACTGTGTTACTGCTCACAACTCTAGGGGGAGGGTGCTCCTCTATGTCCCCATTTCACAGAGGAAGACACTGAGTCTCAGCTGGGCTAAGTGATCAGCACAGAAGTAATGGACTTGGGCTCCCAGCCCAGATCCATCTTCTCTGGCACCCACATTCTCCAAGTCTCTGGTACAGTGGAGTGTCAGGTGGTCTCCAGAGCTTATGTGGGCTAGATCTGTGACATCTTGAACAAGACTTTTAGCTTCTCTGAGCCTCATTTCCTCTCCTATGAAGCAAGGCTAAGAATCAAATGGATGATGTGTGACCCCAAGTTTGGGGGGTTGTAAAATGTTCTACAATTGCAGCCTGGTGGCCGTTAGCTCAGAAAAAAGGTCATTCTGCCTTGAACTCCATAACCTCTCTGTTTCTGTTGAATTGCACTGGGCCCAAGTTTCTTCCTGCACCCCAACAATAATCAGGCTCATCCCACCCCACTCTTGACTCACTGTGTCAGTCAAAAGCAGCGCTATCTCAGAACAGGCTGAGTCCCCAGTCAGCCAGTGTCCACTGAGCACTGAGTGAGAATATCCCCACCAAGCTCCTTCACGTTTCCCTTTTAAGGAAATTTTTCCGGGAGTTCCTTCTGTGGCTTAGAGGGTTACAAACCCGTCTGATAGGAGTTCCTGTCATGGCTCAGTAGTTAACAAATCTAACTAGGAACCATGAGGTTGCAGGTTCCATCCCTCACCTTGCTCAGTGGGTTAAGGATCTGGCATTGCCATGAGCTGTGGTGTAGGTCACAGACATGGCTCGGATCTGGCGTTGCTGTGGCTGTGGTGTAGGCCAGCAGCTGCAGCTCCGATTCAACCCCTGGACTGGGAACCTCCATATGCTGTGGGTGCAGCCTTAAAAAGAATAATAGGTAGATAGGTAGACCTAAGATAGATAGACAGATAAATAGATAGACAGACAGATGATAGATAGATAGATAGATAGATAGATAGATAGACAGACAGACAGACAGACAGACAGACAAATTTCCCTTCCACTGAAGTCTGCAGGCATTGGATAATGAAGCCAGCAGGATATTTGTAGTATTTCTTCCAGGGAAGAAAGGAGCTCTGTCAGCTCTTCCCTTTTTAAACAAAAACTGCCTTGACTTTCTCTGCCAAGATATACCTTAGGATGTGGTAAGGTGCTCTTGAGGCCCCAGAGCCTCGGAAGAAAGAAGTGAAAGAAGGAAGCAGGGGTGAGATGACTGCAAAGGTTCAGGGGCTGGGCCCCAGGTTTCCAGAAAGCCCTGTTGGAAGCTCCTCCACTGTGGACTAGCTCTTAGGGACAGAAGTAGAAAGGGCTGAGAGAGGAGATGTGCTTGGGGCTCACAGACACTTTACGAGCCAAAGCGCTTTTGAAATCTTTTAATGTGGGGGGAAATATTCACTGCCTCAACTTAAAGGGCACACAACTTCACACATCGAAAAAGACTAGATTGAAAAATCATGGATAAATCATCTCCTTTAATCTTCTAGAAGACCCATCTCCACCCTGACTGCCCCCGTTGGCAGTTCCCACTGAGTCTCAGAGAAAGATGAGGTAGAAGGTAGTAAATGCATGTGTTTCTGCTTGCTTTAATCTATGGGTTTGCCCAGCTAAGCAGTGGCTGAATTTCATTTTTAGAAAATGACTTGCTCTTCGGGGGAATCAGGCCTCAAGCAACAGACGGTCACTTCCCCTTGCCCTACGAGGACTGGTCTGATTCTTAGGGAAAATTTGAACAACATGCTGGTCTATAGGGATCCACAGCTACAGGGATCCACGAGTACCTCCATGATCTGATCCACCTACTTTTCCAGTCCCATCTCACTTCTCCCACTCTAGTCGGAGGGACCTGCCCCCATGAACCCACCCCCTACTCACCTGTCCAGGCTGTGGCTTTTAGCTCCTGCCCTGAAGGCCCACCACCTCCACCCAGGTCAGTGTAACAAAGCATGGCCCATTCCAAAGTCACCTCTAATAATCCCCACCACCACCTGCCTTGCTGCCAAATTGGAAGTAATGATGGAAATCCAAGAATTATTAATAATACTAATAATAGCTTACATTTCTTGAGCTGAGTGCAAAGCATTTTAGTCTTCTAACAATCAACATGTACAACTACTTTGAGTCATCTGCATCTGAGAGATGAGAAAACTAGGACTTAGGGGGTTATACAAATTGCCCAAGTTCATGTAGTCGGTAAGAGGAGGAGCCATGGGCTTGAGAACTGAGTCTAGTTCTAAGTGTGTGGTCTGCCACCTCAGCCAAGGGCAAAGCTTTCATGCCACAAACCACTTCCTACCTTGAACTACACGAATTAGTGTGCACCTGTTTTGTAGCTTTTACAGGATTACAGATCAGTGAGCAAAGACCGTGCATGATTCTTCATACCTCCAACAGCACTGAGCTTTCAGGAATGAATGAATGAATGACTGAGAGAGAAAGAGAGAATGTACATCAGACCAGAAAGTTAAGGCAGCTTTTATAATCATTAAAAGACTGCCATGTCAATAAAGATTCATTAAGCACCAACCACGTGTCCCATTTTCTGATGAGCCCAGAGTTGAAACCAGACTCCAATGGACTCTCGGATATTCAGCAAATTCCCACCTTCCAATCTATAAGGCCCAGCTGTCTATTGAGCACTGATTTCCAGTCTCCTAGCAGCTTCTCTGTTCATTATTACTTGGCAAACAATGTGATTTATGCACGAGACACACTCATTAAGATGCAATGTAGTTATTCCAACTGTCATAACTACTAAATTGGATTGAATGGCAATACACTGATAGTTCAAGCTCTGCAGAAAAAGAGTTAGCCTGAAAATAATCAATCCAATGGCACTTTATAGCCCTGCCATAAACAACTGTACAAACAGTGGGAAAGGTGATGTCACGACTGTCATTTATTAAAGCATGGCGTTTTGGTGTTCTGTACCGAGATGAAGGCCACTGAAATGTGAAGCTAATTTGTCCAAACAGAATTTCTAATAAATACCTTTGATTGTTCCTTTGTCTCCATCCTTTACTAAAGACAGGCAATTAGCAGCGTTTGCAATATTACAAGCAAATGAAATTGGGTCTCTGCCCAGCCCGCCTACAAAGGACTTCTACAGCAATAAAAATAATCAATTGGGTTCTGTATTTTCTGCTGGGTCCATGTGATTTCCTTAATAATGTCAATGCAGATTGTAATTTGCAGGAAAAAATAAATACCACTTGCATGAGGCATGAAATTTCAGATCACAGAAATGTCATCTTTTCTTACAGATTATTTTGTTATCGGGATATGTGGCTTGGACAACTAGAATACACCTCAGGTCTGATGTCTAATTTGGCTTTCATAAACTGACCTATATTTTATCTCCCAAATGGGTTTTGTGCATTTTTCTTTCTGTACCTTTGCTCTTTAGTGATTAGTGAAGGAAAGTACCACAGTATTGGATCAGAAAACCAACAGTAAATCCCCAGCTGGACCACTCACTAACTGAGTGACCTTGGGCAAGTTATTTAGCCTCCCTGAGCCTCAGTTTTCTTCTCTGTGAAATTAGATATGCAAGTATGAAAGTGCCTAGAATCTCAAGTCCCCCAGATCCGAAGAAAGGCCTGGCCCACAGTAGGCATGCAGGACTTGTTGCTTGAGCAAATGAATGAATGTCTTGCACAGTATCTTGTGTGTGGTCAACATAAATTAATGGTTGCTTAATAATTAAGAATCTGTTTCTCACCTCTAACACCCACCTTCTTCCTCTTGGCCCAGCAAAATCTTACCTATTCTTTAAGGTTGGCATCAAATTCTGCTTCCTCTGAGAAGCCTTCCCAAGATAAAACCAGCCCAAAGTGATCTGACTGCCCCTAAACTCCAAAGACATTTATTGTCTATAAGCCTTACTTAGACCCTGGGCTTTCAGCCGTGTCCTGTTGCTTCTCTCCTCACCAGGGATTCCCTCACTGCACAATTAGATCACAATCTTCTTGGGAGCAAGTCTAGAGTCTTTAATTCCTGGTGATCTCTCCAGCTCCAGTAAAGTTCATGGCACACAATGGCTATTTCATAAATATCCACAGGCTGACTGACAGGGCTAAGCCTAGTCTCCATGGAGACGGGCAAATGCCCATTGAGTTCCTTGGTTCTGCCTTTGCCATTGAGAGGCCACAGCCCCAAACTTACTGCCCTCACTCTGTGTCCCTAAAGGCTTCTTCTCCATAGAAGTTGCTCCTCTTTGTGAAAACCCTTCCTGTTTGTGAAGAACCAGCATCTTCATGCCTTGTGGTGGAAGGGTAATTGCACAACCTCTTTGGGAGACAATATGGTAATAGCTCTCAAATTTTAAGCTTGCACATAGAATTTTTAAAAATCAAAGACACATAAATTTCCTCTGATCCAACAATCGTACCTGTAAATATGTATCTTACAAATTGACCTGCAGAGGTATGAAAAGACATATTAAGAATATTCATTATTGGGTTATTTATAGGAGCAAAAGGCTGGAGATGAGTTAAATGTCTACTAACAGAAAACTGGATAAATCAATCTTGGTATATCCACACAGAAGAAACACAAAGCTGCCTTTAAAATTAATGAAGCAAGAATTCCCGTTGAGGCGCAGCAGAAACGAATCCGACTTGTAACCTTGAGGTTTCGGGTTTAATCCCTGGCCTTGCTCAGTGGATTAAGGGTCCAGCGTTGCTGTGAGCTGTGGTGTAGGTCGCAGACATGGCTTGGATCCTGCGTTGCTGTGGCTATGGCATAGGCCAACGGCATAGCTTCAATTAGACTGGTAGCCTGGTAACCTCCATGTGCTGCACATGCAGCCCTAAAAAGCAAAAAAATAGATAAATAAAATGAAGGGAGTAGACTTGTATGTGCTAATGTGGAATATCCTCTAAGATATATTAAGTGGGAAAAAAAAAAAAAAAGAGGCCACTCAGTATGTATGGCCTAATCTAACTTTGTAAAAAGAAGACATGTGTACCTGTGGGCCTATATGCGCATGAAGTGTCTCTAGAACAACAGCAATGGCTGCCTCGGTTGGGGTTGGGGGGCCAAGAAGGCCTGTATCAGAAGCCAGAGTGGACTTGTCACTGTGTTCCATATTCTATTTGTACCAACTACACTCTTTAGCAAATGCATACATTATCTTTCTCTTCTTTTCCTTTTTAAATTTAATTTATTTTTGATAAGGCAATACGTTCACATGTACAAAATTACAAAAGACAAAATAGTGGACGATAAAAAATGTCTCTCCTATCGTAGCCACCAGCCTTCTTGTTTCTACCCAGTAGGCATCTAATGGGAGCCCTTTCCTCCGTCCCATTCAGAGATAGGCCAGGCACTGCAGACACCTTCTTTAAAAATAATCACAATAAAAGAAACCATTAAAAAACAAAAGGACAACCTATGGAATGGGAGAAAGTAAAGAAATGATGCAAATGGCAAGGGCTTAGTCTCTCTAATATACAAACAATTCATACAACTCAACAACAACAGAAAAACAACCTAAAGAGAAGACCTAAATAGACATTTCTCCAAACAAAACATACAGATGGCCAACAGGCACATGAAAAGATGTTCAACATCACTAATTATTAGAGAAATACAAATTAAATCTACAATGAGGTACCACCTCATACCAGTCAAATGGCCATCATTAAAAAGTCTACAGATAAAAAATACTGGAGAAAAGGGAACCCTCCTACACTGTTTTTAGAAATGTAAGCTGGTACAACCACCATGGAAAACAGTTTGGAAAGAAAACTAAAAACAGAATTACCGTATGATTCAGCCATCCCACTCCTGGGAATATATTCAGACTAAAATTCTAATTCAAAAAGATACATGTAGGAGTTCCCATCGTGGCTCAGCAGAAATGAATCTGACTAGCATCCACGAAGACACAGGTTTGATCCCTGGCCACTCTCGGTGGACTAAAGGATCTGGCATTGCCGTGAGCTGTGGTATAAGTCACAGACACAGCTCAGATCTGATGTTGCTGTGGCTGTGGCATAGGCCAGTGGCTATAGCTCCAATTTGACCCCTAGCCTGGGAACCTCCATATGGTGCGAATGTGGCCCTAAAAAAGACAAAAAAAAGAGAGAGAGAGAGAGAGATACATGCACCCCTACATTCATAGTAGCACTATTCACTATAGCCAAGACATGAAAAAAATCTAAATGTCCATTGACAGATGAATGGATAAAGAAAATGTGGTACATATATATAATGGAATATTACTCAGCCATAAAAAAGAACCAAATAATATAATGCCACGTGCAGCAACATGGACACAATTAGAGAGTCTCATACTAAGTGAAGTAAGTCAGAAAGAGGACAAATACTCTATGATATCACTTATATGTGGAATCTAAAATATGGTGCAAAGGAACCTACCTACAAAACAGAAACAGACTCACAGACCTAGAGGACAGACCTGTGGTTTCCAAGGGGGAGGAGGGAGGGAGTGGGATGTTTGTGGTTAGTAGATGCAAATGATTACATTAATAATGGATAAGCAATGAGGTCCTATTGTATAGCACAGGGAGCTATATCCAGTCTCTTGAGATAGATCATAATGGAAAAGAATATAAAAAGGATGTGCGTATCTATTCACGTGTGTGTGTGTGTATATAATATTCACACACATATACATACACATTCTTTTTATATTCTTTTTTATATATTCATGTGTGTATGTGTGACTGGGTCACTGCTGTTTAGCAGAAATTGGTACATTATAAACCAACTACTAATTAAAGTTTATTAATTAAACTTAATTAAAAAAAATTTTTTAAGCATAATAAAACAAATGGGGAGAAGCGTCCCTCAACCTCATCTTCCCTCTCCAGCTAAGGCCCCTCTTCTCCACACAGCTAAGCCAACTTTTGGACAGGGCTGCCTACTTGTGTGGAGTCTACTCATATGAGAAGAGCCTCCTCAGGTGCTGGAGTCAGGCAGACCCAAGTCTTCAATAAGTTGCATAATGTCTCTGGGCCCTACTGCTTTAATCAGTAAAATGGGCAAGGAATACCTACTAAACAGTTCACGAAAAGCAGGCAGGTCACTTAGCAGGTGTGTGGAGCTGCTGTGGTCACTAGAGCTCAGGGCATCCCCCCTCCTCTGCTGGGCCCATGAACACTGAGCAGTGTTCCTGGAGGCAGGAGACTGCAAGACCCTGAATGTCCCCACCAATGTGCTGATAAGTACATCCCATGTCTCTGGGGCAATATTTGGTGGTAAAGATCTATAGCCAAGTTAAAAACTCGGTGATGCAATGTTATGCTAATGATCAACACCAGTTTCTTGCCTTGGGTTTGAGGACTTTTGAAAGGGTTCAGGGTTAGAAGTCAGGAAACGTATTATTAAGACCTGATGCTACCACTAACCAGGCATCCTTGAACAATTCACTTCTCCTCCCCAGCCTTGAATGGATTGGATGAATGATTTCTCAGACCCTGGCCAGCCTCAGACCCCAGCTAACATGGCCTAGGGATGTGCAAGGGGAGTACTTCACTGAGTGAGAAAGTGGCTGGGTGTGTCCCTAGGCAGGAGTGTGATTTCCAGCCTCAACTATGAGTCCCTACCAACAAAACCATGTGGGTGTAGAATAAGCATTTATGAAATTCTTCAACGCTAACCAACTAAATAACTAAATTCTTTAAAAAGGGAGTAAAGGAGTTCCTGCTGTGGCTCAGAGGAAATGAATCAGACTAGTATCCATGAGGACATGGGCTCAATCCTGGCCTCGATCAGTGGGTTACGGATCCGGCATTGCTGTGAGCTGTGGTGTAGTTCACAGATGCGGCTTGGATCTGGTGTTGCTGTGGCTGTGGCGTAGGCTGAGTCAGCCCCCAGCCCGGGGACTTCCACATGCCATAGGTACAGCCCTAAAAGGGGGAAAAAAAAAAACAGTAAATATTTTAAATGAACTTCATTTTTATCACTACTGAAATGAAATGAAATGCAAATTATAGGAACTATTACAGAGTATCTAACACTCCTTGTGTCAAATGCCAGGTGACTAAAGATTAAGAAGTTACCGTGTGTACCAAAAGTTTTACAGACCAATAAACAGCAGTTAGGGAGAACTAACCTTCCAGCTTGAGGGGGCTCTGATCTGACATCTGGCAAATAAAAAATCAACATACTAGTACTGTGATTTAGAGTGATGCCTATATACGAACCTGAAGAGAGAAGGAGATTTTGCACCTGGCAGAAGTTACACACACAAACATGAGACATGGTGAGGGTGAGAGAAGCTTGTAGTCGGGATAGATGGGGAAACTGTGTCCATCAGACATGTCTCTCTCATGGCCCTACTCCATTCAGCATGCAAACCTCATTTCCCCAAATAAATCACAGATATAAAGTTGAAAGATGGTTTTCCATTTATTTTTTAAGTAAATTTGGGAAGTTAAAGAGCACAGCTGTCTCCAATAATACCATGCTCGTTGGGTAAAAATATCTCTTTGCAAGTTGTCCTAAATCAATTTTTTTAATGTCTTCTTTTTTTCCTACTTAGCATTGGTAATTTAATAGCTCAGCGAAAAGTGCTATTGAAGCAAGAAAATTGAGTATTTTCTAATTTATTCTCTGGGACATTCATCTGCTAATCACATATCCTAATTCCCTCCATATTTTAAAAGGGCATTTTAAAGTGGCATTGCCAGCCGTTCCAGATCACTCCTTGAGTTTTACTGTCTGCTCTTTAAAATTTATGTCCAACGTGGGTTCGGTTCTTGAGGATTGAACTATGTGAAAAAATTTTGATGGAAATTTGGATGGATCTGCAAGTGGTAGTGAGTCTACCCAGGAGAGTAAGCCACTGAAACCATGGAGGATCCACCCATGGGACCCAGTCTTTTGGCCTGTCCTGTTACTGGGCCTGAGCAGAGTTAACTGAGCAGGCCTGCCTCCAGTATGAGGTTCTATCCTTGGCATTTCACCTCTATCTTCATTACATGTTATTCCTTTCCAACTCTGTTGAAAATCCACTGTACACTGAGCACCCTTCTGGGAACCAGCATAGAGAGAGATGCCTAAGCCACAGTATCTGCCCTCAAAAAGATCTTACAATCAAGGGAAGCAAGGACAAACACATCTAACTAAATGTAACATGGTAGGGAGTTCCCATTGTGGCACAGAGAAAACGAATCTGACTATGAACCATAAGGTTGTGGGTTCAATCCCTGGCCTTGCTTAGTGGGTTAAGGATCCAGCGATGCTGTGAGCTGTGGTATATGTAGGTCACAGATGTGGCTCGGATCTGGTGTTGCTGTGGCTCTTGTGAAGGCCGGCAGCTATAGCTCTGATTGGACCCCTGGCCTGGGAACCTCCATATGCCATGGGTGTGGCCCTAAAAAGACAAAAGACTAAATAAATAAATAAATAAATGTATGTAACATGGCAGATATCATGCCTTGGGTGTGAGGAAATGCTGGGTAACAAGTTATTTTGTTTATATATTGAATGCTTATATAGCTGCCTAATATGGGCGAGGCATAGTGTTAGCAAGGACTTTTCTAACATTAACTCATTTAATGCTCACAACCCATTGACATGGCTACTACTGTTATCCCTTTGTGCCGATGGAGAAACTGAGACAAAAGGTGGGTGAATAACTTGCCCAAGGTCACAGAGCTAGCAAGTGTCAGCACCAGGTTCTGAACCTGGGCACCCTGGCTCCCCAATCTCATGCTCCCACCATTGGGCTACAATGCCTCTCAAAACACCTTCTCCATTTTCAAAGACAGTTATCTAAGATCAAATGTGAATGGAACATGCAGCCTAAGAATGCTACAGAGCACAGTGAGGAAATGACAAAAGATTAAAACCTGAATGATGAACAGGAGTTAGCTAAGCTGCTGGAGAGGAAGTGGGTTTCAAGTCAAGGTTCTGAGTGGGGAAGGAGTGAGATGTGTTCTAGGAACTGAGCAAAGCCGCCCCTGGGGCAGGAGGGTGCAGAGCAAGGAGAAGAGTAGCTCAAGGGGCAGATGAAAAGTGGGCAGGGTCCACATCATTCAGCTCACTCGCTCAGGCCAAGGGTTGTCTCCAGTGGGCTCCCCAAGAACTCTAGGAGTCTATCAAAGGGTGTTGGTGGGTAAATGCCAGCATCAGCTTTGCATGAGCCAGTGATCACTCTGGCTGCTCATGTGTAGAATGGACTGGACAGAGGCAAGAGTGGAAGCAGGGACATCCGTGGGGAGTCAGTGGCCAGAAGAGAGCTGATGGTTGTTGGATGGCGATAAGAGTGGATGAAAGTGGATTCAGGGAAGACCTAGGAGGAAGCATCAACAGGAAATGGTGACTGATTATGAGGGATGAAGAGAGGGAAGTGTCCATAGTGGCTCTAGAGAGTCTAGGTATTCATGGGGCCAGGAGCACTGGGGTGGGTTGGCTCAGGGTAGAGTGTGGGGAGAAGGTCCCACACAACAGTTGCGTGCACCAGTCACCCCTCCCCTAGGTCACATGCTGCTTCAAGGCTCTATGCCTTCATATGTGAAGGCATCTTTTTCTGAGTGTCCTTTTCTTCCTTCACCTGAAGGACTCCTCCTCAGAGATTAAGCTTGAATGTCACTTCCTTTCTACATGTACATGTGCTGAGCCCTGCACCAGGTCATTATACAGACATCCTCCTATTTGAACCTCACAACATCCCTACAAGGAAGCTATTGCCATTCTCATTTTACAGATTACCGAGGATCAGAGAAGGTCCAGAGTTGGCAGGTCATTTGGGTAGTAGGTGGGAGAGACTACAGACACCTAGAGCTGCCTTCCCGGTGACACTGAGGGAAAGGTGAGCTTTGCCTGAGGCCTCTTCTTCTCAAAGGCATTGAGGTTACACATAACATACATTAGAGGTATAGACTTGAGGAGCAAAGAGAAGTTCTGATGCCCATGCTGTGGTATGTTTTGGAGGCATTTGCAAGGGATGCAGATGAGGATGACGACCCAAAGCATATGTGCACCACATAAGATGCTTCTCTCCATCATCGGAAATCTAGCAAAGTGCCTCCCGAGCACCAGTCACCCAGGGTTTTCCTGTTCTTCCTAGAAATTGGTTGCAGTGGACAAACAACCTGCAGCCTAACTAGGCACAAATGTTGCGCCTTCCCTCCTACCTCATTGCCATGAACCCTCTACTCTATCCATGTCACTCTCTCATCACTGTCCCTCTGCTTGCATCCATCGCTCTGCCTGGCTCCTCTTCTCTCTCCCTGGAAAGGCCCTACCCTGGCTCAGCCTCACTTGGAACATCCCTTCCCAGCTCCTCGGGCTGGACGGTGGTTGACCAGCTGTCCTTATTTGCCAGGACGAGGGGATTTCCTAGATTATTAAGCATTTGGTCCTAAATCAGAACAGTCGCATGTAAACGAGGGGGATTAGGTGCTTAGATGTGTCAGCTTATTCCAAGCCCAGCAATTGTTCAAGCTGTCTTGTAGCCATTAGTTCTCTGCTGTCTCCTCCTTTAAAGTAGATGCAACTCCTTAAGATAAGGTCCTGTGCCTTGTTCATCCTCGACATCTAGGAATCGTGTGCAGGGAGCACTTGTGGAACAAGTGTATGATATGAGCCCAGACTTGGTGAGTGTGGCAAAGGATGGCTCCCGCCATGCAGCAGTCAGAGGGGGGAACCAAAGTGGTCAGAGGGCACCCTGCTAAAGAAGCACATGAGCAACATTCATGGCCTGAGAAGAACACTGGCCCATGAAAACCTAAAACTTTTTTGCTTTTTGTTGTTCTCATTTGCCAGCTGGAAACTGGAGGGCCACTTTAGTGGAATCTCTTCCTAAATGCATTTAGCTTGAAAGAATTCAACTTGAGGTGCTTTGCAAACAACCAAACAGTGAGCAAGCACAAGAGAGGGAAATCAGAATAAATAGAGGGGATCATTCCACTCACCAGGCCTCTTGGTGCCCATGGTGAGTGTGAAGTGGAAAATGGGCACACTGTCCTCCTGCACGTTCCTTGTTGTGTGAGCCTCTTGCTGCATTGAGTATGATTCTAGCACACGTAGACACTTATTTTGCAAACAACCTGGCCCCTAAACTTAAGGAAATGCCTTCATCTGATGAGCTTCTGGGAAAAAATTTTGGCTGAACCCATATCTTTATGAATGATTGAGAGATTTTCAAGGGTAGTTCTGACCACACACATACACACACACACTGACATTAGAACCCTCATGAGTGAGACTCTGGGGTGTGGAGTCCAACACCCGTGGGTCTGAGGCCCAGGTGTACCACTAAGTGATCTTCAATAGGTGGGTGAGTTAACCTCACAGATCTTCAATTCCCCATTTGTATAAATGGGGCAAAGGGTAATACTTGTACCTCACAGGCTTGCCATGAGGAGTAAATGAAGGGGATACATGTATAACACTTAGAAGAGCACCTGGGACATAATAAGTACTCAGTAAACAGGGGACTTCCTGTCGTGGCTCAGCAGTTAGCGAACCCAACTAGCATCCATGAGGATGCAAGTGTGATTCCCTGGCCTCGCTCAGTGGGTTAAGGACCAAGAAAAAAAAAAGTAATCACAGTACTCAGTAAACAGGAACTATTATTTTTAGTAACGGTTATAAAGTTGCTTTTATTGGGCACTTAAAACTTTTAAAAATGAGAAAACTGGTTAGTCAATCTGAGCATTCCACCATGTTGCTGAAGCATAAGACAGTCCCTTAACCAATAGCTCCCAGGGAGTTCCTGCGGTGGCTCAGTGATAACGCATCTTAGTATCCATGAGGATACAGGTCTGATCCCTTGCCTTATTCAGTGGATTGAGGATCCCGAGTTGCTGTGAGCTGTGGTGTAGGTTGCAGACACAGCTCAGATCTGAAGTTGGTGGTTGACTACAGCTCTGATTCGGCCCCTGGGAACTTCCATGTGCTATGGGTGCAGCCCTAAAAAAAAAAAAAGGCAAAAAACCCATAAAAATAAAAAAAACAGATAGCTCCCAGAAGGTTTGTCATTTAAAACTACATTTCTGGACTATCTGTTGTCTTATTTCTCACTTGATGGTTCTTACTCCAGAACAGTGTGGCCCAGGAGAGGCTGACTAATTAGAGCATTTCCAGAGCACATATGATCATTCAGAAGCACCTTTCTCAAGAGCAGGGATGGAAATATATGGGCAATTAGCAGGTTTAACAGGATTTTCTCCCCCATCCTACTCCCAGAAGTTGGTCTAACATACTAAGCGGAAACACATTAAGTTGACCACAACAGTTATTTTAAGGAAATTCAGTTGAAGTATTTGTGGTGTTTCAGATAATCTTATGTCCACTGTAGACTCATCATGAAATCCTGTTGCCTGGAGCATTGTGAGGGTGTGGCAGGGATGCTGAAGGTCAAGGAAGCCAAGCTCTGTCCTCACACAGCTGTGTGGCCTGGGGCATAATGCTCCACACCCCTGGGCCTGTTTCCTCATAGGTAAAGTAAGGAAGTAGTCTTAAATCCTAAGGCTCCCTCCAACTCAGGAATTTGATTGTTCTCAGAGACCAGCACCCAGCCCAGTTGGCCCCTGAATTACACAGAGCCACCAAAGGCCTATGTTTCCTTTCTTCTTTGTCTTTTCTAGGGCCACGCTTGCTGCATATGGAAGTTCCCAGGCTAGGGGTCGAATTGGAGCTAGAGCCGCTGGCCTATGCCAGAGCCACAGCAATGCGGGATCCGAGCTGCATCTGTGACCTACACCACAGCTCATGGCAACGCCAGATCCTTAACCCACTGAGCAAGGCCAAGGATTGAACCCGCAACCTCATGGTTCCTAGTTGGATTCGTTATCCACTGAGCCACAACAGGAACTCCTCCTTTTTTTTTAAATTAAAGCATGGTTGATCTACAATGCTTTGTCAGTTTCTGCTGTGTAGAAAAGTGACCCAGTCATACATACATATACATTCCTTTTCTTATATTATCTTCCATCATGTTCTATCCCAAGTGATTGGATCTAATTCCCTGTGCTGTACAGTAGGACTTCATTGCCTATCCATTCAAGATGTAATAGTTTGCACCTACTAACCCAAACTCCCCGTCCATCTCACTCCCTCCCCCTCCCCCTTGACAACCATATATCTGCATTTCTTTATCTAAGCCATGCATCCAACAGCTTTTTAAGTTCTTATTAGGTGCTAGGCACAGTGCTAGGTGTTTAGAGGAGCCACTCTCACATCCGTCATATCTGTTCAACCTGTAGGAACACCTTATTTCCAAAGTTAGGCTCCTCGGATTACTAAAGCACTTAATCCTAATTTCCACTTCCTTCCCATCTTGGAATCAGAGGGGCTTCCTCTCTGACCTGCCCCATCCTCTGAAATACGTCAAAGGAGCAAAGCCCAGGCTTGGGGCTTTTAGCACAAAGAGACCATGTCTTAGAGGAAGGAGAGTTCCAGGACAGAAGAAATCCTGGGCCTTTTTGGCCTCTCATTATACAGATTTACAGCAAAATGATTCTACAAATGAGCAAGCCTCCTCCCTTAATACTTCTTTCTGACAATAAATACCTAGGACCCCCTTTGTAAAGGTCCTACCTCAGCATCGTCTGACAACCTAAGGATGAATTCCCTACTACATTTTCTTGAGGGGAGGAAAAGAGGATTTAGGAGTCCTAGTTTTACCACTTAAGAAAGGGATTAATCTTGACTTCTGGTTTTGTCATCTACTAAATGCGCATGGCATTGTTGGCTACATGATAAAGCAGAGCGTGCGTTTGAAAGCTCACTATACACCATAAAAGCATGAACTGTGGTCCTTCCTGGCCTTCTTCCACTTCATGACAATACAGAGTCAACCCTACAAACAAGCTGAAGAGACGAGCATCTCCATGGAAGTCAAACGACACCAGAAAGTTTCGCCTGCCCAAAAATATCTTCCCCATATCCTAAACTTCTGCTATTGGTGATTCATTCAAGCACCTATTAAATCACTTAGCCAGCTATGACCTGCCAACTCATAGGTACTATGAAGAAAAGTTATATGCATTGGGACCTTGCTACATCCCAGACCCTTCACAATACCTGGTTCTTTTATTTCCCCCCCAAATCAGTATGTCAGACAGGGACCATCACTCAATATATTTTAAAAACTGGGCAAAGGATCCTCAAAGAGTTTGGGAAACGTGCTGAAGGCCCATATGAGTGATGGGCTCAGGACTTAGGGATACACGGATGGGGTTGGGAAGGAGGTAGGCCAGGGTGACACATGGGAGAGAGGTCTGTAGGGGACACACGCCAGCACCAGGGATGCTCAGCCCTCTTTACAACTCTGTCTAGCCTGGTGACCCCAGATGCCTGGGTCACCTCCACAGAGACATCACTTCCAGGAGAGAAAGAAAGAATGTTGATGCTGTTCATTTTCTGAAACGGCGTCTCCTCTCATGCTAATCAGGAAATATTATTTACAGGCCTTCTGAATGGCCCTTTGTCACCGAGTGGGCGGGCAGGCATCAGGAATATTTGGCACCCCTGCTTCTCTGAGAGCCAGTGCTATTCACTGGATAATTACCCTGTTGTCTTCTCACCTCTGGAGAAAATGCAAGACGCCCTCTTTCCAAATCTGGTCCATCATGCTAGCAACCCTCATATTTTTAGAAGCTGTTTTTCCCTGATAGTTTCACAACCTCTAATCTGCCACTCTCCAGATGAATATAAATGAAAACACAACAATGAAATGTGGAGAAATGTTTCCTCTTGTCGTCGTCATCTCCAGCTCCCTGAACCCAGGGCCAGGAGTGGGTGGAGCCCTGACGTGTCTCCAAAGCAACAGGGAGAGGAAGGCAGTGAGGACAGGCATCACCTGGCCTCTTCCAGCTCTGATGAATGGCTGCCAACTGGTTATTAGGGAGGGAGAAGCACTTGCAAAAACTTCAGGTCTCTGAGAGCCCCGGAGCTGGGAAGTGCAGAGGATTATAATTACACCCAGGTGGGAGCCTGACTGCAGTTCACCTGCCAAGCAAAGAGTGATCCCATTAAATAGCCGAGAAGGAATGGAGTTCACAGGGGATTGGATTTCTACACTGCAGCCTCAAAGTCACTCTCAAACTTATCTCCTAAAACCTGGAGCTGAAGGAACAAAAGTGTCCTTTAAGGGCAGGTAAAGGGAGGAGTTCCCACTGTAGCACAATAGGACCGGCTGCTTCTTGGGAGTGCTGGGACACAGGTTCGATCCCCAGCCCAGCACAGTGGGTTAAGGATCTAGTGTTGCCACAACTGTAGCTCAGATCCGATCCCTGTCCCAAGAACTTCATGTGCCAAGGGGCAGCCAAAAAAAAAAAGGGCAGGTGAAGGGAGCCCTGTTTGAAGGGACAGCTGCCTGGTCTTTAGCTCTTGACAGCTGTGGCAACACAACCCCACCCTGATGACTCAAGAGAGCCCCAAAGCTGGAGGCTCAGAAGCTAGCATTTCAAGAGATGTGAATGCCGCCAAACAGTAGAAATAACAGTGGCTTCATGCAGCACAGCAATGCCAGAGAGTGGTCGGAACCTGGGGGTCCAGCCAGACAGTGGCAGGTTCTAGTCCTGACTCTACCTCTCATGAGCTGAGTTACCTTAGTCAAGTCACTTAACCTCTGTTTCCTGATCCTCTGTTTCCTGGCCTATAAAAATGGGAATAATTATACTATTATATTGGTTGTGAGGTTTAAGAGACAAAATGAGTGTGAAGTGCCTGGCAGACTACCTGGAACATTAGAGATGCCGGGGTTATAGTTTAATATGTCCCCCCTTCACCCCCTCCCCATTTACCAGTGGGCAAATTCCCAATGAATTCCTAAAAGATATCTCTGCTAAATAGTGGTTGCAGTTTTGTAATCGTCCATCAACAGCAATGACTCCATCATCCTGTCCCCTCTGACCCCATCATTCAGCACATGGCACAACTTCAGGGACCAGAATCAGAGAGCTGGGCTTTAGTGGCAACTGGCCATTGCCTGACCGGGGACACCCAGCGTTGTCCCTCCCCTCGTCCTGGGACTGACCGCAGACTGTCATCACAAGAGGGATGGGGCACCGCAGGATTGTTGACCCCAGTGAGAGGTAGTGGTGCCAGCAGCCCTGGAGCCTGGGGCCTCCCTGCCCTCACTTTCACACATGACCTGGAGCTTGGAGCCTGCCCTCCATAGCTGCTTTTCTGACCCAGTTGGATACCTTGACACAGTCTCAGCAAGCAACAGAGCACCCATTGTTCAGCCTTCTGTGCCTGCCAAGTTCAGAGGTACCACCTGGATTCTGGCAGCAGAGAGAGGCTCCCCAACCTTCCACCCAGGAGCATAGCCACCCTCATGCACATGGCCTGGGGCCCACTTGGCCCTCAGTTCCTGCAAGATCCTCCACTCTCTCTGCATTTCTGTTTGTGCAGGGCATGGAGGGAGGGCTGAGCAGATGAAACAAACTTACTCTCTGCTCATGGCGATGAAAACATTACAGGCATTATTGTTATATAGCTGTAATATATTCACATTACTGTAATTAAATAATACTACTGGAATTAGTATCACCATAATATATTCAACTCTAAAGTAAACACATAATGCAGCTGTAATAGCTAACACATTTATTTATTTATTTCGTATTTTTGCTTTTTAGGGCTGCACCCGCAGCATATGGAGGTTCCCAGGCTAGGGGCCCAATTGGAGCTACAGCTGCTGGCCTACACCACAGCCACAGCAACACCAGATCCGAGCCGTGTCTGCAACCTACACCACAGCCCACAACAATGCCGGATCCTTAACCCACTGAGCGAGGCCAGGGATCGAACCCACAACCTTATGGTTCCTAGTCAGATTCGTTTCCGCCACACCATGACGGGAACTCCTTAATAGCTAGCACTTATTCTTACTATACGGCAAGTCTGTGCTAAGCATTATCTTAGCCTAAACCCCCCACAGACGTAGGGGGTAAAAACTATCCTTCCATCCTAAGGACAATCCAGAGAGGCTATATTACTTGCCCAAGACCACACAGTCCACAAGAGTCCAAATTCCCACTCAGGTAGTCAGACCTCAGTCAGTGTGGGGACCCAAACCTGCAAGCTGGTCTTCCTGGTGGCTGAGCTCTACATACCAGATCTCAGGGCCTAGAAATCCACTCTGCCAGCAAATGTCACTCCACTCCATCTCCACTTGGTGTCTGAAATTCCTCCTATTTGTGTTCCTTTGATTTAAAGCTTCATCTCCTTCCTAAATGCAAATACTCCTTTGGACAAGATGAAAATCCACAATCAGATACCTTAGTGAGGCTTATGTACAAGGCCTTTTCCTGCAGACAGGGAGGTAAGAGCAGGAGAGGGGCCTGAGCAGATCTGCAACATCAAAGTTTACTTCCCCCCGTGTGCCTCTCATTTCTCATGCATTTCCTATTTGCCCCACCACCCAGAATTTTCATACTGTCATAAGAAAACTGATTTAATAAACAGACTCATACTAAGGATCTTTCCCATTTCCACCCCCTCAACAATCTCCCACATCCTCATCAGAGATTTGTGAGGAAAATTAACTACATGTGATTATGAAACTCAGGTGACTAGCACGTCAAGGGGTCCTCTGCTGCCACTTCCTCCTGGACCCACCACCAGGGCCTGCCTGGTGCCTGCTCACTTGGACCAGCATCTGGTGTGGTAGGGTCCAGCATTTCATTCTGAGTTGCTCAACTTTATTTCCACTAGAATTATGTTGCAAAATTGGAGCTTCATGGAGAACCACAGAAAACAGAGAAGCAAGAAAGTCTACGTGTACACTGGACCCATGTTAGAGGCTTGCCCAGTATACACAGATGAGACCCTGTGGTGCTCAATTTTGTAAAAATAGAGGGCCACACACAAGTGGTTTCCTGTAAAAATAGAACATTTTAAAGAAGGCTGCTGCTTAAATAGAGACTTAATCTCTCAGGGATAGTTTACTTATAAGAGGCCTGTGAATATTCTCATGGTCAACCAAAGGGAGGTCTCTTACCTACGGGGGATTTGTTCACTGAAACAACATAGGGTGGAAGAGGTATTGAGAGGAGAGGGGCAGGGCTCTGGCAGAGGTCATCTCCTCTTCTAGCATAGAAGGTGTAATAGTTATTTATTGCCACGTAACAAATTACCTCCAAACCTAGCAGCTTACGACAAAAACAAATCAAACACCTGGAAACAGCATAGGTGGGTGGTTCTGACGTGAGGTCTTTTATGAGGTTGCAAGTCAGCAAGGGCTGCAGGTACCTCAAAATTCTGCCAGAGTTCAAAACCACCACCAAACTCATTCAGAGGGTTATTGTCAGGCCTCGGGTCCTTGCCAGCTATCGGGCAGAGGTTTCAGCTCCTTGCCGTGAAGGCCTCTCCAATAGGGCTGCTCATGACATACCAGGGGGCTTTTCCTGAAGTCAGAGGCCACAGAGAGAGAACCCAGGACAGAAAGCTCGGTCCTCTACAATGCAATCCCAGTGTGACACACCATCACATCGACTGTATGTTTCTGATCACACGGATGAACACTGGGACAAGGTGAGAGGGGGCCACACAAAGGTGTGAATGGCATGAAGCCATTTCAGAGTCTGGCTCCCCCAAGAGGGCACTGAACATGGTGAGGTCCCCAGCTAGAAGTGTACATATCACAGCCCACAGGCAGATGGGCCCACGAGCCTCAGTTTGCATTTCTATATATGAGGTTAAGTGAACTGTCAAGAATCAGCAATGTCTAGAAAAGCATATTGAACAAAGCATTGCACAAGCAGAAGGCAACCTTCTTTCTGAGTATTATTAGCAGTACCAGTGGCACACAGTTCTGGGGACTCCCCTGTTTTGCTCGCAGGCCCTTCCTACCTGTATAAATCAGTGCTAGTGTGTATCTCAGATTGCCAATACCCAATGCCAAATGATGAAGTTTTGCAAAATACATCTTGGGCAAGACCTCTTTAATGATCTATTAGAGCTAATTTATAATTAGCCTTTCACCTGACTGCTAAGAGGGAGCCCAGAGTTCATGCTGGTTCTTACCTGGAAACGATCTGTTCTCTTCATTGAAATGTCCTCC
This sequence comes from Phacochoerus africanus, assembly GCF_016906955.1. NCBI lineage: Eukaryota > Metazoa > Chordata > Mammalia > Artiodactyla > Suidae > Phacochoerus > Phacochoerus africanus. The sequence continues at coordinate 115,555,011 of NC_062545.1, read as the reverse complement.
CTCATCGCCTTTACTTAGCAACCCTATTAAACAGGCTTTCCTATGTAACAGACAATATGAAAGGAAGCACCAGCCCAGCCTTCTCTGAACATTGCAGGCCCAGCTCTGATGTCAACCATCCCAAATGAAACCCACCTGACTGTCCTCCCCTCCCTAACCCCCCTCCCCCAACTCCCAACACACACAAGGACTGTCAGCCCAGGATCTGACCTAACTGCGGGCATTTAGGACATAGAGGACTTCTTCACCGGGAAACACCTCTTTCTAGAACCCCCATAGAGCTCGTCAGAGCACTGGATGGGTGTCAAGAAAGTGGAGTGCTAATCCTGGCTCTGATTTTGTTCCACGTATGACCTTGGGCAGGTCATATCACTGCCCTGAGCGATTTCAATCTGCTTTTCAAAGACAGTGATTCTACCAGTTCCTCACTGAGCACTTCTTAGCCTTCTCCAATAGCCCTTATCTCCGGGCTCTTGAGCACCCACCGAAAACAAAGTACAAGTAACCTTCTGAGGTATCGCACATAGTTTTTTTTCTCCCCCGTGGGTTTTCTTCTGAACGCTGTCAGACTCATCTGTGTGTGTCATGAAGTGAGCACGGAACCATTATGCCTCCGAGCAGGTGATTCAGCCTCATCTTCACAACCACCATAGGCGCCCTTCAACCACATTGAACTTTGCAACAGCCCTGGGGTTGTACTATTATCATCTCCATTTTACAGATGAGGAACTGAGGTTCAGAGAGGGTAAGCAACCTATTCAAAGTCACCCAGCCTGTGTGAGGCAGAGCCAGGATTCAAACACGGGCTGTCTGGGGCCAGGGTGGGCTGTCTTAAGACTGACTTCTTCCTCCACAAAGAAACTAAACTGCTTGATCACAGGCCCTATTTCTTTTCCACACAGTCAGCCTCTGTAAGTCTTTGCTGATTGATCACAGGCTTCCATCCTAGACACTTGAAGCATATGGTGAAGCATAAAATCTATCTGTAACTTTCCAGAGTATATGATCTAAAATGTGATAACAGACAAATCCAAAATTTCCATAGACTCAGAGGATTTTACAAGGAATGTTTTCCCAACTCTCATTTTGCAAATGAGGAAAGGAAGCCTGAAGAGATTGGGTGCGTTGCTTCTGACCCCACAGGTCCCTACAGCAGAGCCAGGGCAGAGCTCTGTCCAGGCAGGAGTTCAGTGTAGGGCAGAGTTCTCTGCGGTGCTTAACTGGGGTGATATTGCACCCCAGGATGCTTGGATTTTTCTGGGGACATTTTTGGTTGTTACAACTGAGGAAGAGGATGCTACTGTCATCCAATGAGGAGAGACCAGAGATGCTGCTCAACATCCTACAGTTACAACTCAGCCCCCACCACAAAGATCTGGCCATGAATGTCAGAAGTTCTAAGAAGGAGAAACCCCATTTCCCACAAGCCTCTTCACTCCTGTTTATTCACACGTAGTCATCTACAGTTGGACACCTTACCTTAGTTACCTTTGGTTCCAGCCCCCAACAAAGAACCTGATGTGGACTAAAAGCTCACTGAGTGAGAGGGAGAAAAGGACAGGGGAGGAAGAGAGGAAGGAAGGAAGGAAGAGAAGGAATGACAGAAAAAGTAGTGAACAAGAAAGTCAAACACTATAACTCAAGACCTTCGTTTGTAAATAGAAGACAATTGGGGAGTTCCCATTGTGGCGCAGTGGAAACGAATCCAACTAGGAACCATGAGGTTGCGGTTTTGACCCCTGACCTCGCTCAGTGGATTAAGGGTCCAGTGTTGCCGTGAGCTGTGATGTAGGTCACAGACGAGGCTCGGATCCCGCACTGCTATGGCTCTGGCATAGGCCAGTGGCTACAGCTCCGATTAGACTTCTACCCTGGGAACCTCCATATGCCACAGGTGCCACTCTGGAAAAAAACAAAAAAAGATGTAAATAGAAGACTATTGACAGTTTGAAATCAATTCTTGCACATCTACTTGGAAAAGTAACTCTGAATACTTTCTTAGTTACACTCCAGCATAAGGTAGTCTAATAGCAACAAAGTAACTTAAAGAGAGATCCAGCTCCTGCTATAAAGTTTTTCCCCCTATGAAAGTGAGTCCTGATTGATGGATATGATGGAGCCAGTGAGGTACAAATGCACTGCCCTTTTGAAAAAATAACTGATTCCTTAGAGGTGTCCACTGGGAAAATTGCAGTAGTTAAAGATGCCACTGAGGAAGATATAATAGACAGCTCTCATTCCAAGGCAGCCAGGTCTCAGAGGAGGGCTGGCCAGTGGGCTGTAAATTCAGATATCCAAGTGCAGTTAAGGCTTCAGCCCTCGGCCAGGTGACAAATGGATCCCCATCAGAGCTGGCAGATCCCACTGCAATGGGACAGTCTAGCCCCAGCTACTAACTGTCAGGATGGGTGGGGAAAACGGATGCTATCCGGCCAAGACAAGTGGTCTCTGAGCCCAGACACCTCGTTGGGCATTGCAGTTCCTGCCCTATATGGCAAGTAAAGCTCCCCGGCCACTCAGAGGAGAGTGCTTCTCTGTCTTTTCATCAAGGTCTGGTGAGCAACCCAGAAAATACCCTGCAACCTTCAAATGAAAAGTCCTCGTGTGGTCCTCTCTCCCTCCCTTTAGGATTCTCCCCTTCATCTCCATAGATGCGCCTCTTCCAAAATCCAAGTAACACCTCCCACAGGAGACCTTTCCCAGGCTCCACGTGGACATGATGCTCTCCTCACTCCTTCCCCTACTGCATGGTGCCTCCGTCAGAGGGCCCCCCCCCACACTCCACTACTTCCCCCACCCCACCCCCAAAGGGCAGAAGCTCAGACCTGCTAGTTCCCAGACTTTGTCCTGCCACTGCCTGCAGTGCTACCACCACCTGCTGGGTCCTTCACTGTGCTCACAGCCCACGACCGGGCTTGCCCTGGAGCCCATGGAGGGGTTTCAAGAATCCCTCACCTACCCAAGCCCCTTCCGAAGCCTAGCTAACCATGATTCATGATTTTGTACTCCTTTTCTTAAAGCCCCCCCCCCCCAAATGGTATGTGCAGTTCAGCCCCCATAGAACCTGGCTCTTTCCTGCCCACAGAGACCTCCACAGACCCCTGCATGCCTTGCACATAATAGGTACTTAATAAGGATTGGAAGGTTGAAAAGAATGGATCCTGATAAGGATCACAATTAATTAGGGATTTGGTGTGTAACAAAACAGGAAGGATGTGTGCTTCCCTCAGGCAAGTTTTAATAATTCTTCCGTCATTGAGCCAGAAAGAACTAATGGTGTCCTCCATCAGTTAGTGCCATGGGTCTCAAACTCCAGCCTGTAGGAGAATCCCCAAGGCTGGGCTCACCCTCAACTGTCTGATTCAGTAGGTCCCAGGGAGGACCAAAAACCTGCATTTCTCACAAGTTCCCAGGTTCTGCCCCTGGTTGGAAGACTACACCTTTAGAACGACTTTGAATCCATGCATTTTCAGCAGGGAGAACACTGCCCCCAAAGAAGTGAAAAGTGGTACTTGGGAGAGACAAACACTTCATATAATAAAGTAGATATACATGCAATATAACAACAGATCTATATTATAACCATGACGTTAAAATTTCATGGTGGGAGTTCCCGTCATGGCACAGTGGAAATGAATCTGACTAGGAACCATGAGGTTGCAGGTTCGATCTCTGGCCTCACTCAGTGGGTTAAGGATCCAGTGTTGCTATGAGCTGTGATGTAGGTTGCAGACACAGCATGGATCCCGCATTGCTCTGGCTGTGGTGTAGGCCAGCAGCTACAGCTCCGATTTGACCCCTAGTCTGGGTACTTCAGTATGCCACAGGTGCAGCCCTAGAAAGACAAAACATAGAAAACAAAAAATAAAAAATAAAATGGTGGATATTAAAAAATGTACAAAAACTGCAATTCAGAAAGATATGTGCACCCTTATGTTCACTGCAGCACTATTTACAACAGCCAAGACATGGAAACAACCTAAATGTCCAACTACCAGGTGAATGGAATAAGAAGATGTGGTACATATATACTACCCAGCCATAAAAAAAGAACAAAATAATGCCACTTACAGCAACATGGTGCAACTAGGGATTCTCATACTAAGTGAAGTAAGTCAGAAAGCGAAAGACAAATTCTGTATGATATCACTTATATGTGGGATCTAAAATGTGGCACAAATGATCCTATCTACAAAGCAGAAACAGACTCACGAACAGAGAGAACAGACTTGGGGTTGCCAGAGGGGGGATGGACCGGGCATAGACGTAAGCTATTACATTTAAAATGGATAGGTGATGATGTCCTGTCATACAGCAAAGGGAACTATATCCAATCTCTCGAGATAGACTATGATGTTGGAATCGGCGGGGGGTGGGGGGGCATCTCTAGTCCCTTCACACGATGTTGGCTCTCCTCTGAACATGCTCCAGCGGCTCCATGTTGCTCTGAGATTAAGCGTCCACACTAAATGCTCCAAGGTCACTTAGCCAGCACAGATTGGAACAGGACTGTCACTTCCCTTTTCCAAAATGCATGTTTCTATCAACGCAGTCTACACTCACATGAGGGTTCGGAGGGGACACTGAGCAGTACTTAGTCATGTTGAAAGTGAAAACTGGAAACAAACCCATGGTCTTTCCACGTGTGGTGCTACTAAGCCACAGCTCACTGTCTTTTCCTAGAGTAACTGGGTTTAGGATCCAAGTGCAACCCTGTTAAATTTTCTGTTTTCAGTTTCTGTCTTTCTCTCTCTTCCTTCCTTTGTGAAATTTTTGGATTTTGCTTCTTATATCACTTCTAGCTTCTTGACATCATATATTGGATGAATTCAGACTCTATTTATCCAAATGAATGATGAAATTGCCAAGACAGAGACAAGGAAGGGACCCTGAGTCAGAGCACAGTTCATATACTGCTACTTTGGATACATTGGTCTAGTTAGTCATCCATCAACCTAACCATTCTTTCAGCCAGTCCACACTTCTCCCATCTTTCCACAAGGATATTGAGAAACATTATCAAATACACTGCTCAAGTCCTTTATCTTTTTCCATCCATTGCCTCTCATTTAATAGGCTTCTGAGTACTTTTTTGTGTGTGTCTTTTCTAGGGCCGCACACATGGCATACGGAGTTTCCCAGGCTAGGGGTCTAATCGGAGCTGTTGCCTCCGGCCTACACCACAGCCACAGCAACTCAGGGCCCAAGCCGCATCCACAACCTATACCACAGCTCACAGCAACGCCGGATCCTTAACCCACTGAGCAAGGCCAGGGATCGAACCCGAAACCTCATGGTTCCTAGTCAGATTCATTTCTGCTGAGCCACACAACGGGAACTCCTAAGCTTCTGAGTAGTGTTTATTCCACCTCAAAATGTCACCTGTGGAACTTCCTCTCCAACCTCTCTACAGCCACACTCCTACCTCATCAGAGACTGTACCATCAACCCACCCACCCACCCCCACCCCGACAGATCACTGCAATTAACTTCCTTACTGGTCTTTTCACCTTCACATCTAGACTTTCTGGAAAAGACTTAGGCAACTCTGCACATGTATATTCAAATGCATCTACTCTGTCCCAGTATAATCATTACTTGGAAGGCACTCTTACTATTTTTCCATGTCTTAACATTTGGGATTTTTATTGTTGTTGTTTTCAGTTCTATATTCTAGTATTTCTTTGGTGATGACAGGTCTGCTCCCCAAATGACAAAGAATTTAAAAATATTTTCAATTTATTTTTAACATCTGTGTCAGTAAACAAGGAAATTATAGTTGATGACAGGGTGTGGGGAGGGATGAAAAAGGGAACTTAAATAGTTTTAGCTTTTATAGGAACTTTCATCACTGCTGGTTGAACTGGGATGTGATATCAAATTGGATCTAATCACAAGAAGGATTACATTAAATTGCCTTGAATATATTTACCAGTTTTGACAATACTTTTTTTTTTGTCTTTTGTCTTTTTTGTTGTTGTTGCTATTTCTTGGGCCGCTCCCGCGGCATATGGAGGTTCCCAGGCTAGGGGTCTAATCGGAGCTGTAGCCACTGGCCTACGCCAGAGCCACAGCAACACGGGATCCGAGCCGCGTCTGCAACCTACACCACAGCTCACGGCAACGCCGGATCGTTAACCCACTGAGCAAGGGCAGGGACCGAACCCACAACCTCATGGTTCCTAGTCAGATTCGTTAACCACTGCGCCACAACGGGAACTCCTGCAATACCACTTTTTAAACTTTCAGCAGAAGCCAAGTTCCTCATGAGAAAATTACCCTACCAAATTTTTTTTGTTTTTTTGTTTTTAATAAGCAACCCCCAAATTTCTCTCTTAACCTACCTCAGTCATCTGGCCCTAACACTGTGATTCTGAGAACAAACATTGGTGTAATCTTAGAGTTTCTGGCTCTCTATACTTCCGGAATTTTCTGCCTCCTGAATTTAGGTACGAAAACCTGAGCATGGAAAGATTAACTAGATATCTCCGTATCTTGGGGTTAGAGGGTGGGAGTGAAATCCCAGCTCGGCCATACTCCTGGGTAGGCTAGAATTAAATGGGATTCTTGAGATGTGTGGGCCGAGAGAGAGAGGCAGTAGCTGAAGATGCTCAAGGCTGGACCTAAGGCCTGGCTAAGCAACTCAAAGGCAAGGCCAGTAAGTTGAAGCCTTATGAGGGTTTTAGTGGTACCACAGCTCCTAGAATGCCACAAGAAGCAGCTGACACGCTGCACCCACAGCACTGCCTGCACCTCTCCTGCAGCATCTCTGCACTCCTACACTGCTCTCAAGGCACAAGACCCACCCTCCCTACCAGACAGTAGGTACCTAGACAACAGGTTGGTGATTTTCTCATCTACCTTTCCTGAGCGCTACCTGGCACATAATGGGTGCTAAGGATACATTCCATGAAAAGAGAGAAATGTTTTTGGCGCAGCATTACTCAGCTCCTCCACTTGGGTTTGTACACTTTGTGTTCAATTCCATACAAATTTCTCCCTCTTTTGCAAAAACATTATAATTTAACTTGCTATCACTCTTTTGTGGAGCTCACAAATGTCACATAACTAGCTTCAGCTGACTAACTAACATGCAAGCATTAGGGTATAATGCTCCAAAATCAGAAGTAAGTTTTCTGAAACTAAGACTTTAAATGCTGAAGAAAAGGTATAAAATGAGGAGAGCATGTTCATTCATGTATGTATTCAATAAGCAACTCTTGGAGTGTCCCCACATGCCAGGCAATCATACTGGGTTTCGAGGGCCTAACGGTGAACAAGACATGGTTACCACCATCCTGAGAAATTTTCAAGCATTTAACAAGTCCATGAGGTGCTGAGACACTTCTCTTGGTCTTTCTTATTTTTTAAGCAAATACTTCCATCAATATGCACCAGGCATCACTGAAGATGGTATATAAACATAGTTTGCATAGGCACCTTATAAATATTAACTATTATCTTTATAACAACTGTGTGGTTCATATAATTATCTATTATTATACAAAGATCATCTCTTTTAATCCTCTCAATTAAATGAGAACAATATTGCTAATCCTATAATAAAAATGAGGAACTGAGACTCAGAAAAATTAACTAATTTGCCCAGAGTTACAAGGCCTATCAAGTGGTAGAATCGAGATTTTTTTTTTTTTCCTGTGATAAAAGAACTCAGTGTGTTTCTTAAACCCTGATCAGAATCTGCCAATAGGTTTGCCAGCTATTGATTCAGAGGCTGGAACAGGGCAGAGGCCAAGGTTGGAGACTAGCAGGAGTGATCAGAGGTGGTTTGTGATATGGCTTTAGGGCAGCACAGGCCCTGGGGACACCTGGTGTCTTTGGCAGGACCTCAGGAGGCAGGGGCTTAGTTTGCATGGGCAGAGCCTTGCATCCGGTCCTGGCTCACACTGACACTCTGCCTGCCATTCAAATAAGCAGCGCCCCACAAGTCACCATCAAGTCAGTCCTCCAATTCACCTGGTCTTTCCAGAGCAGGGCAAGGAACAGGGCTAAGCCCCTGGGTGCCCACGAAGGGCAGAGGGCATGTGGCCTGCAATCAACACCTGTCTCCATGAGGCCCCACACCTGCCAAGGACCAAGCACAGAGCGACCATCCGAGAGCAAGTCACCTGAGCAGAGAGAGCAATACAGAAGCCGTGCAGAGGAGTCTTCTCAGCCTGTGACTCTCCAGGCACTGGGACCCACAGCACTCAGCACCCAGATTAGACTCTACACCACCACCGCCCTGCCCCCCCCACACGCTCCTTAACCCTGTCTCCTCAGGTGGTCATTTTCATAAGAAAACCAGAAAGCAGCACTCCCAAGCCCATCTCTTTCAAGAGCTGACAAGATGTAATTTCCAGACAGAAAGAAGAGAAGAGACCCTGTTTACTGTAGAGCTCCACACCCCAGTGTAAAATCCGGTTCTGACAGATGTGGCCAGAGTACAGGGCCGGGTGACACCTAATGGGGATAAGCAAGCTCTATCCAGACTCCACGGAAAGCCCAGCCTACAGCATAAAGGTGTCCCTGACAGCTGGGTTATTCCTGCCCCATTTGGGGTGGTGACCTCTCAGAGGAAAATAAATGTGCTGTTGTCAGGAACCCCACAGCAGATGTGAGGACAGCAGCCCCTTCTGCATTTTTCTTTTGGATACCTTGAGGCCACCTTTAGACCTTTCAGAAGACAGATGGCTTCTGAGTCTCAAGCAAGCAATTCTTCAAGACAAAATTACAGAGAAATCCCAGTTTTATCCAGCTCCATCTCAGGATGTCAGCACCCCTCACACACACATAGAAGGGCTTTTGGGTGGTCTCAGGTGGCATTCAATAGCTGAGGCAAATGCCTCTCAGACTGAAGCCCTCCATCAGCCTGGTCTCCACACTTTCAACTCTTTTTCTAGTGTTGGGGTTGTTAAGAATAAATCTGGATTTATTTTCCTCTTTTCCTCTTTCCGCTGGCAATCTCCAAGGTGTCAAGAGAAAGGAAATTTCTACCATTATGGTCGGAAACAAGAATGAAATAACACGCCACCGCCAAACACCAGTGTTCTTTTTCCCCAGAAAGCAACACACCACGAGAAACAGATCTCCAAGTACCACTCCATGCATGGAAAACCAAAGGTCCCATTATCTCAACACCAAGAGAGCGAGCGGGGTAAGCTGTACTGTTTTATAAGGACTACTGTGTTTCTGGTGGCAAAGAAATGATTTCCTTGTTAAGTGGCATCGGGAACACCAAGCGCAGCCAGAGAAGGAACAGAACTCACAGAGTCAAATATTTTCAGTTCTATCAGGCTTCAAAACCGAAGTCACAAAGAAGCTGGGGTGACCAGTGAGGCAAAGAGAATGAAAATTCTCTGGACATTGGGCATCAGAAGTCTCCACTTTTTGGGGGCACCTGAAACGTGATCGAAGAGATCAACAGTCCATGAATAGGCAGGGATCGAAGAAGTAAGGATGCCACAGTAAAGCTAACCTGGAGCTAGGCTCAAGTTGGCACTGGTGGGAGCAGACTCAGGCCCACATCCTGACCAGAGACTCTGCTACACAAGAGTAGCAGAGTCTCTGCTCACCTCACCTCTCACTACACGTGGCTTCAGGCGAGTTATATATCCCAGAGCCTCAGTGTCCTCATCTTTAGCAAATGAAATAATAACAGATGAATGTACTTCATGGGGCCATTTGCAGATTAAGTGATTTAATACACAGAAAAGTGTTTAGAACAGGGTTCAGCACACAGTAAGGGCTCAACAGTTACTGCTGTTGGACAGTCAGCCTGGTGTGTAGGAAACCCTATGAGACGGAACATTTCATGAGTATAAAGACAGGCTGTTTTGATGACCTAATCGGCTGCTGTGAGACTATTCCTTCCTTTGTTGTACCGAGATCTATTTCCTTCATGCTCCACACTGCCCCACACCAGCCTTTGTCTTCTTTGTCTAAATATCCTTTCAATGCGTCCTCAGGGGACATGGTTTCCAGGGCCTTCATTCTTAGGTCACTCTCCTTGGAATAAGTTCAAGTTGCATTTTAAATGGCCATCTCTAAAGCCACTCCCCACTCAAACCAACATTCCAAAGTCAAAACCATTACCTTCGCTGCTAAGCATCAACTTCCCTTCCTTGGACTTTGGATTGTATTCTCAGGGCTGCAGGCATGGGCAGCTCTGTGGAGCCAGCACACGTGGCATCCTGAACTCCCTGCTCACAAGAGACAGCTGTTGCCTCCTTCGGCCAGCCCTCCATGTCCCTGCTGCAGGAATCCAACTGCTTGGGGTCTCCTCCTTCTGCATCCCACTTGGAGGGACTTCCTTAGAAGGGACAGAGCAGCTTCGGCTGCCATCTGTCTCCTTCAACCTTGCCTTTGGGGGTGTGCCCTGCCTAGGCTGCACTTGGACCGCTCTGTGTCACCCATCTGCCCTGCTCTGGTCCCACACAAAACACCTGTGCAGGACACCTTCCCCCAGCACCTGAGCTTTATAGTTGGGCTCTCGTTAGCCTGGGAGCAGAGACACCATCCAGGAAGGAGACGGCAGCACACCAAGGGGGACAAGGGTGTTGTTTTGCTGCATTCATAGATGGTTACAACCACAGCTCTACTGGAACCCAGAAATAGAAAGCACAGCCAGCCTGCTTCGGCATCCATTTTCCTTCCAGGACCGAAAGGGCACGCTTCCACAGGAGACACACATGGCCAGATGTTCCAGCGACAGTCACAACTGAGGGGATGGGAGCTTGAGCAGGGTAGGGCTGAGGAGAAGGCACGGCAAAGGGGGCCCAGGCACCCATGCCTGTTCCCCCTCCATTCCCAGTCGATCATGCCCATAAGTCCAAACCCAGACTCCTTGCTTCTGATAAACTCTTGCAGGCAGGTGGCAATATTTTCTTTCTCCAGATGACAGTGACTGCCAAGAGGCCCCTCCAATAAAGCATTAGTGCTCTCCCTGGAGATCCAGGCTTAAATTGTGCTCTGCTCAAAGCTGTCTCTGTTCCCTGACTCCTAAGCCCTGCTGGCCGCCTCCGCCCCACCCTGCCCAGGAAAGATGCTACAGGTGCGCAGGGGCAACCAGGCCAACATCAGCACCTTTACCTGTACTGACTGGCTCAGAAATGAAATTGCTTTTTACAACTGCAAGGCTCTTACTCACCCACTCGGGTGTCTTTCTAACTGAAAGAGATAAATACATCTCTTTTGTCTCTCTCTTAAAAAAAGGAAAAATAAAATGAAACCAATATAACCCAAAGTGACTTATTTCATCAGTAAACATACAAACATCTCCATTCTTTGAATGTAATCCTTTGCCTTCCCACAGGGCATGTGACATATCTATGTTCAAATTACTTCTTTTATTTGTTTTTTTTGTTTTGGGGTTTTTTTTTTTTTTAGGGCTGCACTTGCAACATATGGAAGTTCCTAGGCTGGGTGTTGAATCGGAAATACGGCTACCAGCCACAGCCACAGCCACAGCAGTGCAGGATCCAAGTGGTATCTGCAACCTACACCACAGCTCATGGCAACACTGGATCCTTAACCCACTGAGCAAGGCCAGGGATTGAACCTGCAACCTCATGGTTCCTAGTCAGACTCATCTCCACTACACCACAATGGGAACACCCAAATTACTTCTTTTAATCAAGGTTCCCCCCCCCAAAAAAAAAAAAAAGTTTGAGAGGTACTTTTTGTCCAAAAGTACTTGGACAAACAAAATAATTCACTCAAGTGTTTCCCCCCTAAAACAGAGAGTGGTCCCTAGGACAAATTTCAGCCTCTGGAATTCTAGAATGCAAAAAGGACAATTTGCCACCCAGTTTAAAATCCAGACCCTACCAGGCATTGCCAAAAATTAAGCCGATCATCCCCAAAGCAATTAGTCTGGCCCAGTTCCTTTCATGACAAATGACCTGAACACAGGTCACTGAGAGCTTTCCTGTTGCTGTGTAGTCATTTTGGGGCTGAGATCTTTCGCACTCACGCTTCAGTGAGATAGAAAATGCCAGAGATCACTTGTGGCACAGCAGGTTAAGTATCAGCATTTTCACTGCAGCAGCTTGGGTCACTGATGAGGCATGGGTTCGATCCCTACCACATGCCACGAGCATAGGCAAGAAGGAAAGAAAGAAGGAAGGAAGGAAGGAAGGAAGGAAGGAAGGAAGGAAGGAAGGAAGGAAGGAAGGAAGGAAGGAAATGCCTGTTTTAGCTCTGTGCCTTTGCCATAGGCCCATCCCCACCCCCTTTATTAACGAATCATTAATATGGGAAAATTTTCCAACTTTGCTCTGGAACCAAGCTGTATTCATCCCAAATGCAGGGCTGAGAGCTGATGGGGAGTCTTTAAGACCAAAGTTGTTTCTAATGAGGTTCTCAAGAGTCCCAGATTCTTGGACGCCTTTTTTCCCCATTCTTTCCAGCACCCTGTCCAGCTCCATGTGTGAAGAAACATTCAACATATACTGACCTTGGTGAAAGGACCATAGGATATTTCACCCTTCATTCCTACTACTTTTTCTCACCATTCTTCTACACGTGTTCATTTCCTCTTTTTTTTTTTTTATTAAAGTATAGTTGGTTTACAATATTGTGCCACTTGCTGTTGTAGAGCAAAGTGACCCAGGCATACATATATGTAAATTCCTTTTCGTACATTACCTTCCCATCATGGTCTGTCCCAAGAGACTGGACATTGTTCCCTGTGCTATACAGCAGGACCTCATTGCTTATCCATTCTATATGTGATAGTTTGCATCTGCTAACCCCAAACTCTCAGTCCATCCCTCTCCCTCCCCCTTGGCAACCGCAAGTCTATGTCTGTGAGTCTGTTGCTATTTTGTAGATGGCAACTCTTTTGAGTGCAAGTTGCAGCCAGTGCTCCTTCACTCACAGGAGCCTAGTCTGTTTGTGTCCAGTCCTATCTCAAAGCACATCTTGTGCAGGAACCCTTCTAACTACTGCTAAAAGAACTAAAGAATAAAACAAGTCCAATGAAGTATGATAGAGAGGGTGCACTGGGAATGGTGGGGGGTTACCAGAATCCTCTTTTGGTTACTGTATCCAAATCTACAAGTTCCCCTCAATGCTTACCTGAGAAATACCTCAGTCCATTACCAATGGTTCAGTACCGGCCCAAGTCTTCCTGAGTGTTTGTTAGCTCCTACTAGATATTCCACAAATCCCAGGTTTTCCGGGTTAGCATAAAGTGGTTGGAAAAGCAATGCCTGTAGAATCAAGAAGACTCAGATTGGAATGCTAGAGTACCTGCCCACTAGCTACAGGAAGGTTATTCTTGCAGAGTCTCAGTTTCCCCATTTGTAAAGTGAAGCAATGTCATCTAAGCTAAGAGTTTCTGTGAGCATTACATGCTAGCTTAAGAGGTGTTTGGTAAATATATATTCTCTTTCAAAATTCATTTCACACCATCACTGGCACAGCCCGTGCTCTTTTATGCCTTCTGAAAACATAACAGCCATGCTGTGGACTTCCAGCTTTTCACCCTCTGGAGTCAGGACTCTCTGTGCACTCTGAGTGCTTTGCCTTATCATTCACAGGGATGCAACTCTGTCTCCTCTTCTCCCCAATTTACACTTCTTAGTGATCAAGAGTCACTGCTGTCACTATGACCAGTGATAGCATGTCTGCATTTAGAAACTGAAAACTGTTATACAAAAGTACTTTGTAATATGACCATGAGGATTCCATCAGTGGAATCTCTATCTACCAGTCAAAATCTTCCTTGTCATAATTGGTATCACCAATTAAATGAATTCCGATCAAAAGAGGTTTTAAAAATAGCAAAGCTATTTATATGCAATTTTATTTCCATAGTTCCAGAGTTAATGAAAATGTACAAGTACAGAATTCTATTAATTTCTCTATTCATTTGACACATATTTATTGAATTCCTTCTGTGTGCCAACATCGTGCTGGGTGCTGGGCACACAATGACAGACACAACTGACAAGAACTCAGTTCCCTGGAAGAGGAAACAGAGGCTTGATTTCACCAAGTCTAAGGCACACGTTTCTTCATGTTTAAAATATCTTCAAAATTAGAATACATCTTACAATGCTGTGGGCTAGGCCATGATCAGATGTTCATATTATCATCCCTTCAACTGAGTTAAATGCATTGTTGAGACTACTTGGGTCAAGCTTAACTGCCAGTTAAAATGTTCTCAAAAAGACTAACCTATGATTTTTAGGCAAAAATGCACAGAGATGGTGGAAAGGCATATATGTGATATTTCTCATGGGAGAAATGACCATTATCCCATAATTTCATATAAAGTAACAAACAAGTGTTTTGTGGAAAGGTAATCACCATATATGAAGTCCTGCTTGACAGATACATGTGCAAAAGGATCGTCCGTCATACTCTAAGCAAAGCAAATGACAGTAGGAAAATACTGCCAAATCCTTAAAATAGATGAAAGAAATCTGAAAACAATCAGAGGCTACTGTGAGCAATTCGGGCATGCCCCAAGACTGTCATTAAGGCATCATGTCACAGTTTAATTTGTAGCTTTCTTTCTCCCTTTCCAGTGGTATAAAAAATGATGATGTATCATACTATCCATGGCGTGTCCTATTCCGTGAAATACTGTAATAAACAAGTAAACAAAACATAGAGTCATTCCAGGTCCTGAAAAAGTTACAAAACAATAAGCCAGATGCTGTTGTGGGGAATAACAGTACAACCTAATTTATAAAGACAGGCAAGAAACACCTCCCTGAAGAGGTGAAGTCAAGGAGAAGCCAGTCCCACAGATAGCCAGCAGAATAGCCTAGGCAAAGGGAACCACTAGTGCAAAGGCCCTGAGGTGGTAAAGAGTTTATGTTCCGGGAGGATTTTATTACTGGTTATCAAGTGTTGACCTGCTCAGAAGCCCATGACAATATCATGAGGCCACAAACCAGCTCAATGAATAGCAAACATTATAGCAAACTTGTCCCTTCTTATCTGCAGTTTCGTTTCCCTCAGTTTCAGTCAACTATAGTCAACCACTATCTGAAAACATTAAATGGAAAATTCCAGAAATAAACAATTCATGTGCTTTAAATTGCACACTGTCCTGAGTGGCATGTTGAAATCTTGCACCCTCCCACTTCATCCCATCCAGGATATGAGTAATCCCTTTGTGCAGCATACCCACACTGTATACACTACCTGCCTGGTAGTATAAGGAAAAAATGTAGTATATACAGGGTTCAGTACTATCCACAGTTTCAGGCATCCATAGGCAGTCTTAGAACATGTCACCCATGGATAAAGGGAGACTACCATAAAAATAACTTGGAAATTTTTAAAATATTTCTTATACTTCATCTTGGTAAATATGTGGAGTCTAATACAGTCCAATTATTCTGGTAAAGGCAATGCCCACTGGCATGACCACCCACAGAGAAATTCAATAGTAAATAATCGTAAGGAAAAAAATGAATACCCAGTTCAGATAATGCATATCTCACCTCTCTGCCTCCTTAGCTTGAGTATTTTACCCTCCTGTGCCCTTATCTTGGTGTTTTTTACAACCATACATCTTGCAGAAATGCCATCAATTCCTTCTAACCAGTGGATGGTTTTGATCAGGAGACTTACCAGAATTTAGAAGAAAATTAACCTCAAATTCATCAGGATACTGATAAAAACTAGTTAATTTCCCATAGCAAACTGACCTGCTCCATCCACTTACTTACTTTCAGACACCTAGGACTCCCTTTCAATAGCTGGTCCTTTTACAAGAGCTCAGGATCCCCTTCCAGATGGCAAAGATAACCATCACCCCCCTCGAGGCACTAGCTTCTGAAGCAGGTTTCATACCCACTATCCGGCATCATCCTGACATCCTTTCTGTGACGCAGGTACTGAATTCTATTGACAGACAAGGAAAATGAAGTTTTCAGCCTGGACAAGTGACCTGCCCAAGTCCACACAGCTGTCAGAGCAAAGACTAAAGCCCAACCTGTGGCTGTTTCATGTCCTTAAGTAGGTCATGTGACCTCAGAAGTAAGGGGGCCAAAGAAGCTGTTAAAGTGGGGTTACCAGATAAAACACGAGATGTCCAATAAATTTAAATTTCAGATAAATAATGAGCAATTTTATAGTATAGGTATATGGTGTAGATCCCAAATATTGCATGACACATACTTCTCCTTTAAAAAAGTCCACTACTTATCTGAAATTCACTTCAAATTGTGCTTGGATGTGCTAAATCCTACCGGTTAAATGGACATGGGCTGTTCTTCCTTCTCACCATTCTCCACCTTTGAACCAGTCTATGTAGTTACCATTTCCTTCTCTTCAAGCCAAAGCTCTTCTAAATAAGGAATTCCCTTTTTTTTTTTTCCTCTTTTTTCTTTTTTTGGCCACCACAAAGTTCTGAGGCCAGGAATTAGATCTGAGCCATAGTTGCAACCCATGCTATAGCTGTGGAGACACAAGATCCTTTTACCCATTGTGCCAGGCTGGGGACTGAACCTTCATCCTGGCACTGCAGAGACACCACTGATCCCCTTGTAGCACAGTGAAAACTCCTAAATAAGGAATCCTTAGCCTAGAGTCCACAGACCCTCTGGGAATCTGTGGATAGAATTCAGAGAAGTTCATGAACTCAAATGGGAAAAATGATCTCTTCATTAGCCTCTAACTGGAATTTAAAATTTCTTTGATTATGAACATAGGCAACCAACCAAGCAAAACGGTTCATATTATGGTGGTTGCAAATATCTCCAAATATAATTTATGCTCACAACTACTTCAAAATTACAATTGTTATTAGATTGGCCGCTGGATCTTATTTAATGCATGATGCAATTTGTATTCCCCAGGAAGCAGATAAAGAGCGAGATTGCAGTGTTCAGAGGCATATTAGCAAGGACTGTCAGGATCCACACTTGTGGACGGGAGGGGAGAGATGCACAAGTGGGTAGAGGGAGTAGCCAAGCCTCAGTGAGAGCCTTGTAGCCTTGGCTGACACCACGGCCAGCTCTGGATGTGAAATGGGCGGTCAGAATCACACCACATTGGTCCAAGGTGGCCTTTTACTCTCACCTCCACCATCAGGGGCTGTGCACATGACCTTGGCGGAGGCTGTTCCCTGCAACTAAAGCAGACACTGAAGGACAGGCAGCTGAAGGCCACCTGCTGCCCACACTCCCAGCACTCAGGTCAGCACATTCTTCCTAGAAGGCCATCTGGGCAGTGCACTACCACGACCACCTGGAGGAAAGAACTCTATATGAAAATCACTATATTTTATGTCATGCATTTGCAATCAGTTCCTAGATTGCATCAGGCTGCCGAAGAGATTCACAAAACAGTTAATAACCCCTGCACTGTTCTCTATCGACACCCCTTTTCATCCCCATTCCTAGCCCATCACAGCATTGCAGTTCTCACAATCACATATCCCAAAACAACCCTTCTCAATCCCATACCTCAAACCCTTCGAAGCTAGAGGAGGCCTTACAAGGTCATTTTCTTCTCCATCACTCTCTCCAAATCTTTCTCTTACTTTAAGGTCTTTGTACATGTTTCTACAGTTATCTCTTTTCCACCTAACTCACCTGCACCCACGCCATCCTTGATCTGTGCCTCATCTTGATGCACCCCTCACTGTGCCCCTTCCTCAGAACATATCTCACATTGGTGGCTTGTTGCCTTCTCTGCCTTCTCCATTGGCTATCAGCTCCAGAGAACAGGACCGAGACTAGCTCACCTCTGCTGTGCCCCCAGTGCCAAGCACAGTGGAGGCATGGCACAGCATGTATCTTTATGGGGAGAGGAGAAGAAAGGGGGAGGGCAGGAGGCAATGTATCCTGCTGTGTCAGTCTCGCTCATTTCCCACCATAAAGGATTTCAGCTGCTCTATCCCTCTTTTCAGTCTATGCCCTGGCTTTTTCTTCCAAAGCATTTGTGCAGAGATGTGTGTTCACTGCTTTCGCCGATGCACAGCTTGCACTCCAAGCTTGGCCATCCACACCATGTACTCTTCTGACTGGCATGCTTCATATAAAGGGACCCACCTCTGTGGCTGGTGAGAAGTAATAGTGAAATGGTCAAAAGAGCATAGGAAAGAAATAAGGAGTTCCTTCCCAGCTCATTCATCAAATAGATTGACTTGGCTGTACTCCAAGGAATAGCACCCACTCGGAGCAAAGGGCACCACACCATGAAAGCTCACTCCTCAGGCTTCTGCTGGAATCAGACAGGCCTGTTCTCCCCCTCACTGGCCACGGGACATTGAGCAAGGCTCTGAGCCTCCACTCCTCCATCTGCCCAACTGAGGTGCTCGTGCCTCCTGTGCAAGGCTGTCGGAGGCTGGATGGAATTACTTCCCAAGTGCCTGCTTCTCAGCGGCCCTCACCGGCTGGCTGCTTTGTCATCTCTCTGTCTTCCAACCTGACTCTGCCTCGTCAGACAGAACAGATATGCCATACGGAGGACAGGCATCTTCTCTTTGGCTCCTAAGCTTCCGCAGCTTCCTAACCAGAGGCCTTGCTGGCACCTCTAATTTTCCTCCCAGCCAAACAAGCAGACAGCCAGGCAGCACAAAGATGAGCCCACAGCATGTGAGTGCCAACGCGAGCGTGAGGCCGATGTTGGGGGTGGCCCCAGAGCCTCCCTTTGAACCAGTCCCAGCCCACACCTTCCCTGTGGCTCAGGCAGGCGTTAGCAGACAGAACAGCTCTCCTAGGATAGACTGTGTCTTTCCAAGCAGCATCTTCATAGAGAAGGATAAATGTCTCACATATTTTTCTCAAAATCTCCTCACTGTCCCAACGGTAGAAAAACTGACATTAGCTTCTTTAATCTACGAGAATACAAATAATAGAAAACTGAACCTTCCATATGCCAGGCAATGTACTAAAGCTTTTATAAATTTCTTATTTAACATAAACTACGGTTAGAAGGCCATGAGCACTAACCTTGTCTATTGTATTTCCTATTTTATGCCCAGAATCTAACTTAGCACATAATAAGTTCTTTTAAAAAAAAGAAAGAAAGAAAGAAAAAGAAAAGAAAGAAGGAGTTCCCACCATGGCTCAGTGGATTGAGAACCTACTAGTATCCATGAGGATGGGGGTTTGATCTCTGGCTTCGCTCAGTGGGTTAAGGATCTGGCATTGCCCCTATCTGCAGTGTAGTTCACAGATGTGCCTCAGATCTAGTGTTGCTGTGGCTGTGGAGTAGGCGGGCAACTGCAGCACCAATTCGACTCCCACACCGCAATTACATATGCTGCACGTACAGCCTAAATAAATAAATAAATAAAATGCATTTGAATGAAACTCAACAAATAGTAGCTTTTCCCCCTGTTCTGTTTTCCTACTCGACCCAGCCACAGTAGGACATCTAGACCCATCCTACAGAATCAAGGCCCCTGTTCCCTTTGACATGGTCACCTCTTCACAGATGAGGAAGTCAAGGCTCTGAGGTGAGGTTGCATGATTTGGCAAAGGCTATGGGCTGCTGGGTGACCAGGCCTAGAACCAGATCTCCCTCACTAGAAGACTAAAATTCTTCAGAAATGACTATGCCCAGAGCATCTGTTGGACAAATGGATATCTATGTTGATACCCTCCAGTCCAGGCTTGGAGACCCATACCAGTCAGGTCTGAACTCGGAGGCTCAAAGGGCCCACAGGCAGCTGTCCTGAAACTCAGCAAGAGTGAGGCACTGCCAACCACCTTTCAGATGGAGTCAATGAAGATGACAGTACTTCCCTCTGGATATAGGCTAGCATCCACAGTGCTGGCACACAACACCTCACTTCAGCATCTCAACAACCACTCCTGGAAGATATTATTACTATGTGTCATCTACAGATGAGATAACTGGGGATCAGATAGATTCAGAGACTTCCCAAGGTCACTGAACTAATGCTTGGAAGAATCAAAACTAGAATTAAAAAAAAAAAAGGAGTTCCCATCATGGAGGGGGGAAGAAAGGTGAAAGCATGGCCCCTGTCCTCAAGGTGCTTATAGTCAAGGTGAGGAAGTGAAACAGTCATAAAAAGAGGAACTTCCACAATGAGACTTACTCAGCAAACATCCTCCAGACCCCAGAGCAAAAGTTCCATCTTTTGCCTCCATTAAAACAGTCAGAACAAAAACACACTAACCCATTAAGAAGTCTCCCCTGGAGTTCCTGTTATGGCTCAGTGGAAATGAACCCAACTAGTATCCATGAGTCTACAGGTTTAATCCCTGGCCCTACACAGTGGGTTAAGGATCTGGCATTGCCATGAGCTGTGGTGTAGGTCGCAGACATGGCTCGGATCCCATGTGGCTGTGGCTGTGGCTGGCAGCTACAGCTCCAATTCAACCCCTAGCCTGGCAACTTCCATATGCTGCAGCTTTGGCCCTAAAGCAAAAAAGCCCCCCCACCCCACCTCAAGTATACAGAATAGGAGATACAGAAGACACAAAACAAAAACCACCCCTCCAAACTGATGACCCTTTCATCCCAAAGGACATGGAATTTTCTGAGGCACCCTGCCACTATAGAAGCCTAGTTTTCACAGCCCAGGGGCCCCAGATTCCACTCAGCGTCATCTGGAATCAAGGAGCGCGCATTTAATGGAAACTTAGCCAATTCAGATTTCTCTACAATCCCACATCCCTTTCTGCCAAGAAGCTGCTTCGAAGGATGACACTCCCTTGATGTTAATTTGAAGCCTGCCCCATTAATAAGGCTTCCCTCAGAAAACATTTTTAGATCAACCCTGTTGCAGACACTTGCTCCTAAGGACAAAAACAAGAAATACTGCACTAGCTCAAACATTGTGGAGCTCTTTGGTGATCAGAAATAAAGGAAAATATTAGAACAAATGTGATTAACCCAGATATCCTCAGCAACCTTCAAAGCAAACCATTCCTCTTTACTCCAAGAAGCACAACTCAAGCAGAGCTGGCTCCTCTGGCCCACACCCCTATGAGCCAAGCCAACCCTCTCAAAACAAAGAGACCTCAGAACAATGAGGGGAAATACAAGGTGAGGGAAGGAAAACGGGAAGAGGAAACAGGTACTAGCAAGAAGGAGGAGCAGAACTGAAAAACAGGCTGCAATTAGCATGTGCCTCATTTTTTTTAAAGAAAAAGGATTAGGGGCTCAGATGGCACAGCCTCCTCAAAGTTCACTTTTGTGCAGCCACAAAGTCTGGAGGGACCTGAGGCTCCAGTAGCAAATGGCCCAGCACCGTGTTTACCAAGTGAACTGCATTTCTCTCTGTCATGGAAGGAGGGGCAGTTCCGTCTCCAAACCTCAGACCCATTTGCTCTCAGATAAACAAATATCTCCTCAGCCTTTGCCAACTTCGCCCAGCCAGAAAGTCGTAATGCTGAATTAGTAGCATTTCCATCACTTCTGTGACAAGCTGGTGACAGACTGGGACATGATGAGTGGAGCAATCAGATGTTGTTACAGGAAAGAGACATGAGGACAGAATAATAACCGAGTGGTACAGTAATAACCATCATCGTAATGGCCCCCATTTACATAAAATTGATAATTGCCAGGATAACAAAATGAGCAAGAGCACCTGTTTGCAGTCAGACAGACCTGAGACAGAAGGCTGGCTCTTCTGCTCTCTAGTGCTGTGTCCCTGAGCAGCTTTCTTGACCTTTCTGAGCCTCAGTTTTCCATCTTTAAATGGCGGATCATGACTTCTACATTAGGATTGTTTGGGAGGTTTGAATGAAGTGATGTCTGTAAGGCCTTTGCACAACATTAGAAGTATACTAATTGTGGGAGTTCCCGTCGTGGCTCAGTGGAAACGAATCTGACTAGTATTCATGAGGCTGCAGGTTCGATCCCTGGCCCCACCCAGTGGGTTAAGGATCCGGCGTTGCCATGAGCTGTTCTGTAGGTCACAGACCTGGCTCAGATCCTGCATTGCTGTGGCTGTGGTATAGGCCAGCAGCAACAGCTCCAATTCAACCCCTAGCCTGGGAACCTCCATGTGCCATGGGTGTGGCCATGAAAAGCCAAAAAGAAAGAAAGGAAGGAAAGGAAAGGAAAGGAAAGGAAAGGAAAGGAAAGGAAAGGAAAGGAAAGGAAAGGAAAGGAAAGGAAAGGAAAGGAAAGGAAAGAAGGAAGGAGATGTGTACTAATTATAAGGGTGTGAGTATTATAAGTATTTTCTATTATTTCAACCAGAATTATGTGCTATTTCATTTTGTTTTTAATCTTGTATAGGAGACAGTGTTTTAACCCCACTTGACTGAAGTGAAGTAAAACAGAGATCCAGGAAGGTTAAATGTCTTTCCCAGGAAAGAAGTGAATGAAGAAACAAAGACTGTGTATGACTTTCTAATTGCTTCTGTAACAAATTACTACAAATTTAATGACTTAAGGCAACCCAAGTTATTACCTTACAGCTGTACAAATCAAAAATCCTTTAAGAGCCGTGTCCCTTAAAGGCTGTGAGTAAAGAGTCCATTTCCTTGCTTTTTTCAGTTTTAGAAGCCACCTGCATTGCTTGGTTCACGGCCCCTTCCAATATTTTCAAACCCAGCAGCCTCTCTAAGGACCCACGTGATGACCTTGGGCCCATCCAGACAATCCAGGATAACCTCCCCATCTCATGATCCTTAACTTAATCACATCGGCAAAGTCCCTTTTGCCATGTAAGGTGACATATTCACAGGTTTTGGAGATCAGGATATGGACCGTTCCGGGGGAGGGGTGGTCATTATTCAGCCTATCACAGACTGAATCCTGCTCTGCAGAATCTAACCATTTGGGTTTGGTTGGGGTTTGGGTTTGGTTTTGCTTTAAACTCTTTCATTTGGAGTTCCCGTCGTGGCGCAGTGGTTAACGAATCTGACTAGGAACCATGAGGTTGAGGGTTCGATCCCTGCCCTTGCTCAGTGGGTTAACGATCCGGCGTTGCTGTGAGCTGTGGTGTAGGTCACAGACTTGGCTTGGATCCTGTGTTGCTGTGTCTCTGGTGTAGGCCGGCGGCTACAGCTCCGATTCGACCCCTAGCCCGGGAACCTCCATACGCCTCAGGAGCAGCCCAAGAAATGGCAAAAAGACAAGAAAAATAAATAAATAAATAAACTCTTTCCAAGAAATGGCAAAAAGACAAGAAAAATAAATAAATAAATAAACTCTTTCATTTATTTATTCGACAAACACTTTGTGCGGGGCACATTTATCATTTAAACCTGCTCCTCTCTAGGTGTTAGCGCATCAGAATCTAGCTTCATTAGTGTGAAATAAAAGAGGGCTGTACATACAGAACCTAAAATATCACTGAAACCCAGACTTTAAATGTGAAAAGGACCTTAGAGACCATCAGCCAATACTCTTATTTATAAGGGGCAAACTCAGACAGAGCGGTAACATGACGTCCCCAGGGTCAAATACTGAGTTTGTGAGAGGTTCTGAGAACCTGAAATTCAACTGGGGGAAAAGGAGTTCCTGTTGTGGCTCAGCGGATTAAGAATTCAACAAATGGTCCATGAGGATACAGATTCCATCCCTGGCCTCTCTCAGTGGTTAAGGATCCAACGTTGCCACAATCTGCAGTGTAGGTCAGATCTGGTGTTGCCATGGCTGTGGCGGAGGCCAGCAGCTACAGCTCCAATTTGAACCTTAGCCCGGGAACTTCCATATGTCACAGGTATGACCCTAAGAAAGAAAAAAAAAAAAAAAAGAACTGGAGGAAAAAAACAGTCATGTTAGAGACAAATATCAGCAGGGTATAGTAACCTATAGTTAAAGAGATACAGGAGCAGGGGTGCCTGAATTTCATGGCATAGGGATGTCATTCACTGAACTGAGAATATACAGCAAAGACGACATGTTTTCTAGGGTAATAATGCATTTTGTGTGTTCTGGATCTTGGACCTCTTTTTGTAGGATGGGCTTAACTTCATTGTGAAATTTCCATTACTCTTCACATTCTCTCACAAGTATGGGCATGAGGCTGTAATCTTCATTTGACCATCACCTATCTGTACTTTTTTTAAGTAATACACTTCACTTTTTTTTTGTCTTTTGCTGCCTTTTTCTATGGCCGCTCCCACGCATATGGAGGTTCCCAGGCTAGGGGTCTAATCGAAGCTACAGCTGCCAGCCTACTCCAGAGCCACAGCAATGCGGGATCCGAGCCGCGTCTGCGACCTACACCACAGCTCACGGCAATCCTGGATCCTTAACCCACTGATCAAGGGCAGGGATCGAACCCACAACTTTATGGTTCCTAGTCGGATTCGTTAACCACTGAGCCACGACGGGAACTCCTACACTTCACTTTTTAGAGCACTTTTAGGTTACAACAAGACTGAGCAGAAAGTACAGAGAGTTCCCATGCACCTCCTGTCCTCACACACATACAACCACTCCCCGCCCTGAGGATTCGTTACAGTTGGTGCACCTACATGATACATCATGCCCAGAGTCCATAGTTGACACTAAGGTTCATTTCTGGTGGACTACATTTTGAGAGTTTTGACAAATGTGTGATGACATGTATCTGCCATTACAGTATCTATCACACAGAGTATTTCACGGCCCTAAAATCCTCTGTGCCCTAGCTATACATCCTTCCCTTCCCTTAGCCCTGGTAACTGCTGATCCTTTTACTGACTTCAGAGTTTTGCAAGCAGTGTGCTTTCTTTCCTGCTAACACTGAGCTAGACCTTGGGGATAAGATTTTGTCCTGGAGTTCCCTTCCTGGATCAGGGGTTAACGAACCCAACTAGGATCCATGATGTTGCAGGTTCAATCCCTGGCCTCACTCAGTGGGTTAAGGATCTGGCGAATCCCGTGTTGCTATGGCTGTGGTGTAGGCTGGCAGTTGTAGTTCCAGTGTGACCCCTAACCTGGGAACTCCATATGCTGAGGGTGTGGCCCCAAAAAGCAAAAAAAAAAAAAAAAGATTTTGTCCCAACACCTACCAACTTACACTTGACCTAAAGGCAATAGAGGTGGCTGCCCGCTTCTGTTTGAAATTTAAAGATGTTCCCAGAGTTTCTGCTGTGGCTCAGCGGGTTAAGGATCTGGCATGGTCTCTGCAGTGGCTCAGGCCACTGCTGAGGTGCAGGTTCGACCCCCAGCCTGGGGTAGTGGGTTAAAGGATACAGCATTGCCACAGACGTACTGTAGGTTGCAGCTGCAGCTCAGATTCAATCCCTGGACTTGGAACTTCCATATGCTGAGAGTGTGGCCAAAAAAGAAAAATAAAGATGTTAACCCACTGCTTTCTAGTTTGCATTGCTTCCAGGGAGAGGGATCTGATAAATTCTTGTCTGTTTCCTTTATATGTGGTTTCCTGCTCTACTTATAAGATTTTTTTTTGTTATCACTGATTTTAAGCAATTTGATTGTGCTGTGCCTACGTGTATTCTTTTTTTCATGTTTCTTGTGCTTGAAGTTCATTGAGTTTCCTACATCTAAATGTTTATAGTTTTCATCGAATTCTGACATTTTTCTGCCACTATTTCTTCAAGTATTTTCTCTGTCCCCTTCCTCTTTCTTCTTTGGAATTTCCAAATACAAGAATATGAGAATTGCCCATGGCTCCCTAATGTACTGTTCATTTATGTTCAGTCTTTTTTCTGTGTTTCATTATGAACAGTTTCTATTGCTAGGCCTTAAATCCACTACTCTCTTCTGGGATGACTAATCTGTTGTTAATCTCACCCAGTGTATTTTTCATCTCAGACATTGTTTTTTTTTTTTTTTTCAATCTCTGGAAGTTCAGCTTTTATTTTTATTTATTTTGTTTTGTTATTATTATTTTTTTTTTTTTGCTTTTCTAGGGCCACACCCGAAGGATATGGAGGTTCCCAGGCTAGGGGTCCAATCGGAGCTGCAGCTGCCAGCCTACTTCACAGCCACAGCAATGCCAGATTTGAGCCACGTCTGCAAACTACACCACAGCTCACGGCAATGCCAGATCCTTAACCCACTGAGCGAGGCCAGGGATGGAACCCACAACCTCATGGATGCTAGTTGGGTTCATTAACCACTGAGCCATGACGGGAACTCCCAACTTTTATTCTTTTTATATCTTCCATATTTCTTCTTACCATGCTTGCCTTTTCTTCTGCCTTCTTGGATATATGAACTATAATTTTAACTGTTTTAAAGGTTGGATTTTTCTCATTGTAGGTTGTATTTGCCAGCTTTGCATGTGTGGTACATTTTTACTAAAGAAGACAATATAAATTATATCTAGTTGATGCTGGATATTCTTGTATTAAATAGTCTCTAACTTTGCTCTGGGATGCAGTTAAACTGGTTTAGAGCAATTTAATCTTTTAGGGCCTTGCTTTAAAATTCTGTTGGGTAGGACCAGAGCAACTTTCAGTCTGGGGCTAATTTACCCTATTCTAGAAGCGGTAAGCTGTTGAGTCATCTAGCCAATGCCTTATGTTACAAGGCTTTTTCAGAGTGCTGATGGGAACACAAATCCTCCAGGGCCCCATGTGAAAGCCAGGGGATTGTTCACCTTGCTCCCTTCTGCCCATTCTTTCCCCCGCCTCAGATTCCGCACATGCCTCTGCTAATCTCTGTTAGCTAAAGGGGTGCCCCTGCAGATTTCTGGAGCTCCCTCCTTTCATGTGCTCTGCTCTGTGAGCTCAGGCTGCCTTGGAATTCGACTCTCAACACTCTCTCCCTCTCCACTGGGAGGGGCCTGGGGGCTGGAAACTCTCCAGGTTGCAAACTGGGGCACTGGTAGAGCTCTCTTTATTCATCTCCCTTCTCAAGTTCACTGTCCCATGCTGCTTATGACCCACAGTTTGAAAACTGTTGTTTCACATATTTTTCCCAGTTGTTTAAGGTGAGATCAACTTGAAATCTCTTATTCCACCTTGGCTAGCAGCAGAAGGCCTTTGGTATACAAGTTTTCTTTTCTTTTCTTTTTTTTTTTTTTTTTTTGCTTTATAGGGCCACACCTACGGCATACAGAGGTTCCTAAGCTAGGGGTCAAATTGGAGCTACAGCTGCTGGCCTATGCCACAGCCACAGCAACGCTGGATCCAAGCCACATCTGTGACCTACACCACAGCTTGCAGCAACGCCAGCTCTTTAACCCATTGAGCAAAGCCTGGGATTGAATCCACATTCTCGTGGATCCTAGTCGGGTTCGTTATTGCTAAGCCACCATGGGAATTCGAAGTTTTCTTTTTTTTTTAATTGTAGTTGATTGACAATGTTGTGTTAGTTCTGCTGTAGAGCAAAGTGTTTCAGCTATACATATATATGTATTCATCTATATTCCTTTGAAATTCTTTTCTATTATAGCTTATTACAAACTGAATATATTTCCCCATGCTATTCAGTGAGGCGCTGTTATTTATCTATTTTATGTATGATAGTGTGCATCTATTAATTCCAAATTCCCAATTTATCCCTCCCCAGCACCTTTCCCCTTTGGTAACCATAAGCTTGTTTTCAAAGTCTGTGAGTCTGTTTCTGTTTTGTAAATTAGTTCACTTGTATCATTTTTTTAGATTCCCCTTATAAGTGATGTTATACAGTATTTGTCTTTCCCTGACTTACTTCACTTAGTATGATAATCTCTAGGTCTATTTTGTTGTTGCAAATGACATCATTTCATTCTTTTAATGGCTGAGTAATATTCCACACACACACACACACATATGCCTACTACATCTTCTTTATCCATTCCACTCATGGACACTTAGGTTCCTTCCAAGTCTTGCCTATTTAATCGTGCTGCTATGCACATTAAGGTGGTATACACTTTTGAATACTAGAATTGAAGGTGGCTCTCTTAAAAGGATTCAGCCCACCTCAACACTATATTAGGGTTCTAAACAACACGGCTTGTTGTAAATAATTCCAGCATGATGCCAAAACATCCATGTCCCACACTATCCATTATCACACTAAGTCTCTCTTCAACCCTGTATTTGAGCAGAATTGCTGACCACCTCAACTCAACCTCTTATTTACTCAAAAGGCAAAGTTCTCCACTATTTTAAAAATACCTAACATTTCTTTGGCACAAGCTTTGCACAGCACTGGGGTTAGGATTAGCGTTAGGGTTAGCTACCTCTTGCTCTTAGAGAGCTATTACCTCTCTCTATGTTACATGGCACAGCCCACACTTAGCTGAACAATATATTCCTTCAAACAAACATTGTCATAACATTCCACATCCCCATCCAGGAGGGCCTAAAGCCCTCAGCTGCTCACATGAGAGAATCAGATCCAAGATTCAAGTCTAAAAATACCTTGCTCTTTTTTTTTTTTTTTTGTCTTTTTGCTATTTTTTGGGCTGCTCCGGCGGCATATGGAGGTTCCCAGGCTAGGGGTCGAATCGCAGCCGCAGCCACTGGCCTATGCCAGAGCCACAGCAACGCGGGATCTGAGCCGCATCTGCAACCTATACCACAGCTCACGGCAACGCCGGATCATTAACCCACTGAGCAAGGGCAGGGACCGAACCCGCAACCCCATGGTTCCTAGTCGGATTCGTTAACCACTACACCACGACGGGAACTCCTACTTTGCTCTTTTGAAGCAAACCCCTTTGGAAGTCTCACAAGAATTTAAAAGAGAATTTCTAGGCTGTGAGTTCCAGTGCTGAGAACTGAAGGGATGTTTGAAGCCCTGCCCACAGTTCCAGGAAACACCCTTTGTATGAGAGCTCCTTTCCCGCACAGAGGTGAGAATGAGGCTATGACCCTGGAACACAGGAAAACAGAAACTCTGCTGCAAATAGTCTTACACTGACATTAGACATGAAAACACCCATTGGCTTGATTGGCTGTCACAGTCCAAGAAAATAACAACATGTAAGGATTTCAAAGCAATTTCACTGACATTCTCGCTTGATCCTGACAACAAGCCTGGAAGTAGAAGAGGCAGGCAGCACAGTTCAGAGCAAAAGAGGATGGATGTGAGCCTCACAGAAGTTAAATGATGTGAACAAGGTCACATGGCTACTGGGTAGCAGAGCAGGACCTTGAACGTCTAGGGGTTTCTAACTCTAGGTCAAGAACTCTTTCCATTATGCCCTGCTTCTTCTCTTCCTGTATCAGAAAAGAACCTCCAGATTTCTTGTGACCCCTAGACCAGGGTTTCTGCCCAGTGGCTCCATTGACATTTGGAGCTGGATAATTCTCTTTAGAGGTGGGGGTGGGGGCTGCCCTGTGCATTGTAGGATATCGAGCCACCTCCCTGGCCTCCACTCACTAGACCCCAGTAGCACCCCCACCCCACATTTGACAACCAAAGAAATCTCTAAATGCTACCATATTGTTTATGTCCCCAATGGGGAAGGAGGGGGAAAGGAGACAAAATTGCCCCTCAGTTGAAAACTACCGTCCTAAGTGATGCCTAGGATTGCTTCCCACATGTCTGAGGGGGGTAGAAGGGACAAAGTTTGCTCAGTTAAAGAAGAAACACAAAAGCAAAAGAGGAGCTTGTGCTTATGCCAGTGAGTCTAGGACCTGGAACCCAGCAGTGAGGGACGCATGGAGAATTGTACAGCACCTGGGAGTCATCTAAGAGGTTCTCTTCTTGGGAGTTCCCATCCTGGCTCAGCGGAAACGAATCTGGCCTCGCTCAGTGGGTTAAGGATCCAGCGTTGCCATGAGCTGTGGTGTAGGTCACAGACACGGCTCGGATCTGGCATTGCTGTGGCTGTGACGTAGCTCTGATTCGTCCCGGGGCCTGGGAACCTCCACATGCTGTGGGTGAGGCCCTAAAAAGACCAAAAAAGACAACTAAGGAAAAAAATAAAGTGAGGTGTGGATAAATAAATAAATAAAATGTTCTCTTCTTGGCCACACCCTGAATTTAACTTTTTGTTTTCTCACTCCACTCCCTCAGGCTCAGCCAATTCTGAGTAACCCAAACGACTTTCTGAGGAGACATGTCTGGGAGGCAACACAGAGTTAGCTGATCTAACAAGGGGCAAATGGTGTAGACGTTAAAGTACAGGCTCTGTTCATGCAATAACGTGGCTGAACCACAGATACTATTAGGTGAGTGGAGCCAGGCACGCAAAAGCACATGCTGTGTGAACTCATTTACATGAAGGGCAAGAGCAGGCAGCACTAATCTCTGGTGATGGAAGTCAAGAGTAGTGGTGATGTGTTTGGTGATATTATCTGGAGACAGGTTTGGGGGTACCATCAGGGGATGGAAATGTTCTGTCTTGCTCTAGGCAGTGGCTACCCTGGTTATAGACAGAAGCAGAAACTCACAGGGCTCTACATTTAAAATCTGCACACATTACTGTGCATGAATTATACTTCAAGTAAATAAACAACCTTTATCACCTCCATAGAGAATGTCAACTCTAGAGCCAAACTGTGTGGGTTTGAAGTGGACTCAGAGTGAGAGGTCAGTGAACTGCACAGGAAGTACACCAGAGTATTAGCATCCTTAGAACTAAAGGGACCTCACTTCTAACCAGCCAAGTAAAGTGAAGGATTAGGGGAGGTGCTCCTGCACTAGGCTGAAGTCTCGTCCACCCACGCCTCCACTGCACTGAACATAGAGTGGTCTTTGTGGTGGAGACACGATGACTCAATTGATCCCCCTCCATGGTAAGCACCCCCACCTGCGTCATCAAGACAAGCACGTCTGCTACTATTCTGGCTTATTTAGCTCCTCCAAAATCTCTCAGGAGGTCTGCTTAGATGCTGCCTCTGTTTGCAGAGCTCTTCATCAGGAGACTGAATATTTACAGAATACAACAGTTCTGATCAAACGGTCCATCTCACTGGAGACTAGGCATTGTTCTGTATCTTAGGAGTTATTCTTGGCAGAAGCAGCCCTCACTCTTATCATCCTTTTCTTTACATTTTAAGGCCTCGCATAAGGAGAGCTGCAGTGAAACAGATGAAATGAGGAACAGATGTGATTGCTCTGTACCTTTCCCCCAACTGTCTCTCGGTGGATTTACCAGGGTATCTTCGCTGCCCTTTGCTCCTTACTATCTTTTATTCTTCTCTGTGGAAAGTGGCTCAGTCAGTAGGAGATAAACAAATACAAGCGTGTGTAGAAAGAGCTTGCGACAGTGTATCAGGAGCAGGGATTCTAGATCCATTATCCAAATGTGTGATTGATTTACATGTATTTTAACCTTTCTGCACCATGGGTTTTGTTCTGTTCTAATCTGTTAAGAGATTGGTCTAGCTACGTGGTTAATGAACATGCGTCAGCTATGGAAACCCTCCTACCAACAGGATCTCAAGCAAAACAAACAAACAAACAAACAAAAAACCCCGCACATTAAAACCTGAAAGCAATGTTGTTTGGGTTAAAACAGAGATGGACATCAAGAACTTGCCTTCTCAACTTCTGCACCCCCTCCGCAACCTCACAGTAGTCCCCAAAGTACCTCCCCAGGGCCCTTGGACTTGGGATTCTAGGAGCACAATTTAAAAACCTCTAAATTGGATCTTTAAAAAAAAAAGAAAAAGTCATTTCCCAGCCTGCTAAAATGATGTTCTAGAGTGCCCCCATTTCTACCCACTCCACAAATTTTAACCAGCAGATCCTCCTGACTTTAAGAAGATGGAGTTCCCGTCGTGGCTCAGTGGTTAACCAATCCGACTAGGAAACATAAGGTTGCGGGTTCGATCCCTGGCCTTGCTCAGTGGGTTAGGGATCCGGCATTGCTGTGAGCTGTGGTGTAGGTCGCAGACGCGGCTCGGATCTGGCGTTGCTGTGGCTCTGGAGTAGGCTGGCAGCTGTAGCTTCGATTCGACCCCTAGCCTGGGAACCTCCATATGCCGCGGGAGCAGCCCAAGGAAATGGCAAAAAGAGAAGGAAAGAAAGAAAGAAAGAGCAAAGCAAAGCAAGAAAATCCCTAGGTAAAATCCTCTATGACTTTTCTGCATGGAAAAAGGAAGAAGGACACACAAGAAAGTAAGTACCGTGGTCACTTCTGGGCAACTAGACTATCATGGCAATGATTCCAGCATGATGTGTGGATCTCACATTCCTACATCACTACCCATAACACACATCTGAGAAGACCCTTGTACCTCTCTGTTGGGCTGCACCCTGCAGGCTGGCGAGTCCTGGAGCGATACCACACAGTGTACAGTCATCAGCAGATGGGACAAGGAAGTCATCTTTGCTCCTTGGGAGAGAAGAAGGCTACCATTTACAGGGAGAGCTGAGGGCAGGTTGGCTCATCGGTTACCATGGAAACCAGTAGCTGGGGCACATCCCTCACAGTTCCTCAGGTTAACCACTATCATGAGGCAGACATTGCCCTTTAAAAACTAGCAGGCAGAGCCATTCTGGCCTAAGGAGTAGAACCTGGCCAGCTGGGGCAGGAGACAGTTCATGTGATAAAGTGGAGGAGAGGCAGGCAGGGGATGCACAGAGAGCAAGAGAATAGCCGTCTTGAGGGCCCTGACACATGCTCTTGCGGTGCCCAGCCTGCGTCCCACTGTGAGGCCTTGCCTTCTCTAGGGTGGCTGGTGTGGCCTTCCACACACAATGAGTGTGAGTGCTACACCATAGGATACGGACACAGTGGAAAACGGTCCCCAAACAGGATTTCCTCACGTGTGTCCCTTGAGATACCAGTTGTAGAAATAAATGCCTGGCCACAAAACAGGATGGTAGTGAGGACAGGGCCAGCCTACCCCAAAGTACGGGTGACCCTTGAACAACACTAGTTTGAACTACACAGGTTTGAAACTTATACGTGGTCCACATATACGTGGAATTTTTTTCAATAAATATAGTATCCATTTTCATGTTACAGATCTTTTAATTAACTAAGTGAAGGGGAAAATTCGTGTTCAGTTAGAGACCACTGTAAGTGCAATGAAAAGAACTAGGGCTTGAATCCTGATTCTCTCCAATGAGATTCCGCTTCTGGCCTGTGAGTGAGTCATTTATCTATTCCTTTGTTTTTGAGACAGTGATAACAGGATGCAGATTTTCCACTGAACAGGGAGGGTGTTGGCACCCCTAACCCCCCATTGTTCAAGGGTCAACTGCATTCAAGTTTGAGAACCACTGCGTATAGTCTGGCCCTACTAGTGACTAAATTCACTGTCAGGAGCATCTTAACATCTCTGGCCAGCAGGAAGCCTGATTAATGTTGCTTACATTTCCCAAACTGATTTGACGACAAAACTCTTTCTTCCCCATAACCTCTGTTAATATCTCAACAAACCTCTGTATCAGAACAGGCTTTGCAAAGGCAAAATTTTAAAACTGCATTGTGAGGCATGTTATAAACGAGGAATTGCAAAAGAGGAAGGGGAGAGGGAAGGACACCAGTTCAGGGTCTGGTGGACTTTGAGTTACAGACAAAACAAAGGACCATTTATGATTCCAGAGAAAGTCTGGAACTTTCTTCTTATCTACTAGTGCCTTTTTCCCAGCTCATTCCTAGAGAGGAGACAGAGATGTGAATTACCATTAGCAGTGGAACATCTCATGACCAACAGAAGGGGACTATTGGTAGGTATTAGAAGTGATACACTGTGGAGGCCCTGCTGGACCCTACCCTTCCTCCCACTGTTGGCTGACTGTGACATGTCTTCCCCTAGGAAGAGCAGAAAAAGGAAATTTTCCTGATACCTCAAATTGGCAAATACCCGCCTCTGCTGCAGCTGTGTTAACACAAGGTGCTTGGAGCAGGTGATGCCTAAGGCATGTACCACTCGGAGCCTAGTCATCAAGTCAGCAAGGAGACAAAGAATCCCTCCCTTTGGGTCCACTCAGCGGTCTGGGGAGCACTCAGAAAGGGCTCCTCTCCTGACCAGTTGCCAGAGGTTTCCTGAAGCCTCAACCCTGTAGCACACATTCTCCTTCCTTCTAGGCTGAGGGCTAAGGTATAGGGAGTGGAGAGAGAAGTCCTAGCAGAGGCACCTGGGAGAGCAAAGTCTTGGCAGGCAGGAGGGGGCAGCATGGCCCGGGACCTCCAAGCAGCTCAGGCTGGGGCAAGGTGTTTGACAGGAGAGTGCAAACAGAGCATGATGGAGCTGCCAGGAAGCGGTCCACAGGTCCACATGTACTGCAGCTACAGTCAGTTGTAGTTGCTGATGGTAGGAGGGGAAAAAAGAGGAAGGAGGAATGGGAGTTGACTGAGAGGGTTAGGCAGGCACCTGGAAGAAGGACACAGGAGCAGAGGGAGGAGGTCAGAAAAGCCAGTAGGAGTAGGAGGTGGAAAGACAAGTTCAGCCCTTGACAAGTGAAGCAGGTTAAATAAGAAATCCAGGCATTAATGGTGATGATGATGACAGAGATGACTGGGAACTCTCTCTACCTGCCTTCTCTCCCAGCTGTGGGAATTGTTAGGGGAAGCAGGAGAAGACAATGATCTAGAGAACACCTGGGGGCAGGTAGAGCTGATGGGAGCTTCATCCAACCCGATCACTCTCTCCCTGGCCCCCATTCATCCTTCTGCAGAAGACAGACAGACTGGGCTGTTCCAACTGGGTCCCAAACCCCTAGAAGCCCAGTGGTCCATACCTAAGATACCTTCTCATCACTCTCCAAGATGTGCCTAAGACTGGCTCCATTTCCTTTATGGGGTGATTACACCCTCCTTCCTCTGATAGGTTATGGTCCAGAGTGGCCACCACCTCTGCTCCCTCCACCCCAGCTCCCAAGAAGCCCGGGATAAGCTGTCTACCTATGGAAGCAGAGAACAGTAACACTTTCTACAAAACAAGGTCATACTGAAAACCACCAAGACACCCTCCCCTTAGGGTGCATTCTCTTCAGGGTAGATGTTGAATTCTAGTAACACATTCTAGGATGTTTTCAAGTCCAGACACACCGGAGCCTTGTTCCAGCCTCGCTCTGGGCAAAGGCCCCGGGCTCCCCTTCAGCCTCTGACCAGCTCGGGCTGCTGCCCCTGCTCAGTCCTGGTGGGCAGCACTTAAAAGGCTAGGCTTGCAGCCCCGGGGCTGCAAGCAGCGAGCTCTGCTTACTCCAACCTTCAGGCCCCCACTTGCCCACTACTGTTTTTTTTTTTACGCTTCTGTTCCTTCAGGCTGGCCGGCCTCTGTGAGTGCCTTCTTTCTGCCAAGACCTTGGGCACTGGCACATCCCAGTCCCATCCTCACTGATCTCATGGTTCCATGTCCACTTGCAGAGCCCACCTCATTGCCACCCACATCTGGGACAGCAAGCAGAAGGCATTGCTTTAAAGACTTCCCAGTTTCCTCCTGAGTTCAGTTTCTTCCCAAGAGCCTGGCACATCTTAGCTGCCGGCGTGAACTGTGAGTTCCCAGAGATGCCGATGGCACTTTCCAACATTCGTCACTTTTGACACATCTAAAATAGCCTCGCTCCCAGCGTTCCAAGAGCACCAGCCCAGATGGACTGGCTGCCGGGGAAGCATCAGTCTCTGAAAGGCCGCTGAGAGCTCCTGGGCAGAGCCTTCCTGACTGAATTGCTCCTGCCTTCCTCTCACTCCCCCACCCGTTCCAAGGCTGAGCCAGCAGAGTCTGCTAGGTCCCAGTCCAGCCCTTGCTGCCCTGTTTTTCAAGCTCCAGGTAGGCTTTTTCCCATGGAATCCCTCAAACCTTTGCTCCCTACAACCCCAAATTCTTTGCCATCTGCTGGGTCCAGTTCTGCCAGAGAGGAAGCTGCCCCCCTGGGAAGCTCTCTGTGGGAATGCCTTTACTCTTTCAGGCCACTGAGAACCTTATAGGAAGAAGCCTGACCCCCTGACTTTTCAACAGCTAAAGTCAAGGGCCCCAGGAACCAAGGTCAGTAAAGGCATATATTTGTGGGTTTACCTCTTGGCTCTTAATTCTGTTCCACTGGTCTATGTATCTGTGCTTAGGCCAACAACATACTGTTTTGATTACTATAGCTTTGTGATATAGTTTGAAGTCAGGAAGTGTGGTGCCTCAGGCTTTATTCTTTCTCAAGATTGCTTTGTTGATTCAGGGTCCTTTGTGGTTCTATACAAGTTTTAAGGTGTTGTGTTTTTTTTTTTTTTTTCCTATTTCTGTGGAAAATGCCTATTACAATAGGGAAGGTATTGAACAACAAGATTGTTTTCTTTATTTTTTTTTTCAGGTAATTCATTGCTAGTATAACAATGCACATTGTTAGTGTAAAATGCAACTGATTTTTGTGTGTCAATTTTATATCCTGAAACTTTACTGAATTCATCTATTAAGTCTAGCAGCATTTTGGTAAAGTCTTTAGGATTTACAAGATCATGTCACCAGCAGAGACAATTTTATTTCTTCCTTTCTGATTTTGATGCCTTTTTTTCTTCTTGCCTATCTAGCTAGGACTTCCAATTTTATGTTGAATAAGTGTGGTGAGAGTGGGCATCCTGATCTTGTTCCTTCAGTTGAAAAGTTTTCAACTTTTCACCACTGACTATAATATTAGCTGTAGTTTGTCATACATCATCTTTATTATGTTGAGATATGTTCCTTCTATACCCAATTTGTTGAGAGTTTTTATCATGAAATGGTGTTGAATTTTGTCACATGCCATTTCTGAATCTATTGAGATGATTATATGATTTTTGTCTTTCTACTAATATGGTGTTTCAATTGATTTGCATATGTGGAACCATTCTTGAGTACCAGGGACAAATCTCACTTGATCATAGTGTATTATCCTTTTCATGTGCTATTGAATTTGGTTTGCTAATCCTTTATTAAGAATTTTTGTATCTGTTTTCATCAGGGATACCCAAAGCTCATATTCTTAACCACCAGACAAGTTATTGTTGGGATGATCTGGTACCTTGGGATAATGCAGATTCTCAGATCTCCCTCAATCTATGGAATCAATTGTTCTGGGCATTGTGCCCAGGAATCTGCATCTTAAGCCCATAGATATGTGAGAATCACTGCCCTCAAATGTAGCTAAGGTAAAATAGAGGATTCTGCAAAGGCAAGGATTCATTTAGCAGTGGTCTAAGTCCAGAACCCTGGAATTGCCATTGTAGCTCAGTGGTAATGAGCCCAGCTAGCATCCATGGGGAGGCAGGTTCAATCCCTGGCCCCGCTCAATAGGTTAAGGATCTGGCATTGCCTTGAGCTGTGGTGTAGGTTGCAGAAATGGCTTGGATCTGGTATTGCTGTGGCTGTGGTGTAGGCCGGCAGCTATATATCTGATTCAACCCCTAGCCTGGGAACTTTCCTATGCCACGGGTGCAGCACCCCCCTCCCCCTAAAAAAAGGACAGAACCCTGGCTGGGTGTGACTTGTGGACAGAGTTTTAGTTGTCCATTGACCTGTAGCCTGATTCAGCTCCTAGAGCTGCCTGATTTGAATGGCATGTTTGGCGCACCCCAGCTGGTAGAGACAGCATAGTAGGCTCCAGAGCTTCTCATTAGGCTGATAGATTCTCACTGTCCAAAAGAGCTTGGACAAATGGGAGAGGGGAGGCTGAAATCCTCATTGTGAAGAAGGGACTCCTTTTCTTGACACAAAGCCCCAGTGCTCTTGCCCAGACATGTGATGTGCTGCCTGAAGGACATACATAGATAGGCAGGCTGGCAGAGACTTTGGTGCATGAGTACCAAAGAGTATCTGGAAGGAACTATGTTGGGTCAAGGAATGGGATGAAAGAGATCTTAGATGTGTTTTGAAAGGATGGGGATGTGAAAGAAGAAGTGAATGCCAAGCTCTGTATAAGAGAGTTCACCAGTTTCATCCAGTTCTCATAATAACCCCGAGATGGATATTCATATTTGAAGTTTAAGAGAAGAAGATTGAGGATCCCATAGGTTGAGCTTCCCAAGGTCACGCAACTCAAAACTTACATAGAATCAAACATAGAGCAGACTGGCTCCAAAGCCAGTGCCTCCATCGCACTATTCTGCCCCTGCCATTGCTTCCCATGGTCCCTCAGAAGTTGTTAAGGTGCATGTTCATGGTCTGAAGGGGGCAAGCTCTAGTCAGCTGTGTCTCATACACAAGCAGTGCAGGAAGGATATTGACCCAGAAGACTACCTTAGGGAAAGTGGAAAGGGGTAAAAGCACATGCCCAGCAAAGTTTTGCAGTTTCAGAACCTAGATGTATGGAGAGAGAGGTAGAGAAATGGGATTCTGGTCCTGGCTTGATTTGTTTAGCCAGATGTGGCCTTTGGCCTGTCACTGAACCCCTTATTTCTGAGAAATGGGAAATGAACTGAGAAATGAACATGCAGAGAATGGGAAGAGGTGTCCTGCAGACCCCAGGGCTGGGAAATCTCAAAGGAGATAAGGGCTACCTAGGGTCTCAGAAAAGGTGAAGGGCCCAGGGTACAGGTTGCAGCAATGACCTTAAGCTCTGTGCGTCTAGACATGATATATTGATCACACACCAGCTCATTCTACTTCCACATCCTATAGTCCCTTTCTCCCCTGAGGACCAGCCTTTGATTGGAATCCCCAGAATCATCTGGGAACTGATAATACCATCCACCAGTGGGGTACCCTGCCTGCCTTCACACCAGCCTCTCTATAGCTGGGACTCTTAGTCTTAATAGCCTCTCTTATTCTTCAGCCATCAAGATACCTCCCAATCTGTGTACCAATTGTCTATTTACTTGCTCCCACCATATGATCATGAACTTCTAAAATCACAGTACACTTATTTACTGTTGTGTCCACAATATTAAGCACAATCCCTTCCACATTGTACATGCTCACTAAAGTGTGGTGGAATGGATGAATGAAGACATGAATGAATGGGATTGTTGTGCATCCTCAGTCTCTAAGGTCTAAGATCTAAGAGGGCCCAATGGCTACAACCCAAGGAAGCCCCAGGGAGGCCCAGTGAATGGGTGAGCTAGGACCATTCCCTCATCAGGCAGCCTGTAAACCCCTACCCTAGAGACCACATCACACGTGCTTCAGCTCACATTTCCCCCACCCACTTAAAGAGTAACTCTGGACTGTTTAGTCAAGTCAATGTTTAAAGCTTTCCTCCAGCTGCATGTGTTTATCTTTGCAAAGAATCAGGCTCAGATTCTGGAGCAGGAGAGGGCAGCATTCCTGTGGGAACAGAGCCAGGAGTCTGCAGGTTACCGCTGCTCTAACTCTGCTCTCAAAACACTTCTTTCTGACATCTTTTACTTACTGAATGTCAGAGATAGGACAGTCTTAAGACTCATACTTCTCAGAACTGGAGGGACTCTGGAATCTTCTTCCAACCTCTTGGTTTTCCAAAAGAAGAAACTGAGGTCCAGCAGGTTTGGGGAAGAGCCAAGTCTGGAACCCTAGTCCAGCTGACTCACCGAGCCTGGGACATCTCACTGTACCACCATGGGGATCTGAGAGCTGGCTATCCTGATATCCTCATTTTCCAGATGAGGAAACAGGCCTAGAAAATTAAATGATTTGCTCAAGGTCAACCAGGATGAGTTAATGAGAAATGGGGACCCATGCAAACACAGAGAGCTAAATATGAGTGAGACAGTTCTGAGGGTCTAAAGGTGCATTGTCTATACAAGCAGATATGGCAGTCCCACACAAGAACATGCTCAGTTGCCTGCCTCGTGTGAAATGGCTTCATGTCCGGCTCTGAGCTCTCTTCAGTCACCACAAATCCAATTCAGCATAGCCACACGCTAGATCATGGGGGTGCAACTGTGAAAAGACTGGTTCCAGGGACAATGAGCCTCCTGTGGGGTGCTGAAGGCCTGGCAAAGGTGACTTATGGGTCTGTCTCAGTGGGTGATTTTCACTTCCTGATCTGCAAGAGAGCCACTCCTGGAATAAAGTTCAACACAATGACCTCCTGTGTGACCTTGGTTGAGACACTTATCTTCTCTGAGACCCAGTTTCTTTGGGGATAGCACCAGTTCACAGTGGTGTTATGAGGATGGGATAAAATAGGGAATTTCGAGTTACTAGCAGATAGTAAAGGGTAGCCACATATCAGCTCTTTAACCAGCCTTACCAGTGCCTCCAGCACCCCATCATCAACTTTAATGAGAGCTCTCAGGTGTTATGGATTCTGTGGGTTGGTAATAATTATGACTACATCTGTGGGTAACTTACTTGTAAGACTGCTTCAACTCCTATGTCAGTAAAATGATCCCATCATTTAACCAAGTAATCCCACACCAGGTAATTCATCCTCATGGAAATACTTCTCTGAAAGAAAAAAAGCTCTCTGTGAAAAGTTCATTGCAGCTGTTTATAAAGCTGAAAAATTGAAAATACAGTGTCATTCCAGACAGGGGAATGGATGCATAAATCACAAAGTCTTCCCTCAGTGGAATATTACGCAGCCTTTAAAAATGGTGAGTATGAACACTGGAGCAATATGAAAAGATGTTTGTTATATAATGTGAGATTTTAAAAAGCAAAAAGCAGTTATATCTTCACAGTTACATGAAAAATATGTTTGCTTCTGGATATAGAAAACAAACAGGCAAATAAAAAGTCAGTCCATTAGGCTGATGAGAGTGTGAGTCTGTCTTTCAAAACTTTGTTTTCTGCTGTTACCCCACTTATTTTGGTCAAAACACACTGTTTTAAAGAAGGGGGAGGAAAACCCAATATTTGCTCCAGAAACAATTTAGCAGAAAGCAAATTTCCTTTGCAAGAAAATTCCTGGGACAGAGTAGGTACTCAGGAAGTGTTGGTAGAGAGAATGAATGAGTAAACAAGTGAAGATGTGAGTGAATAGGGCACCAAAGCTGTGTCATTGGGAAGCCAAATTAGGCAAGCAGGATTTGTGTCCTTCTTTTCCACTTAAGCTGCTGGCCCAAGGTCTGTTTGGAAAAGCCATGCTGTAGAGCTAGGAAGAAGAGGGTAGATAAGGCACTGCCCACTGAGCAGACATAGAGGAAGATAAAGTGTGCACAAGGCTTAGTAGAGGTTCAGACACACAGCAAACACCCAGCAAACCATCATTAGTGGACAGAAGCAGAGCCAGTCTAATAAAGGCCACCTGGGTCTCCACTAAAGATGTGTTATCATGGAAAGAGGCTGGACGAGGGCAGAAGCCCTGCATTCAAATCTCCTTGTCCCTAATGAGCTGTGTGAGCATAGATAATTGAGTTTCTCTCTCTCAGTCTCAGCTGCCTCATCTTTATTTAAAAGATACACAAAATAAACAGAAGAGTTTATGGAGTAATTATTTTGAATTTCTTTTCCCACCACCAGCAATCCTTCATTTAGAGGTATACAGGACAGAGGATTAAGGCTAATTCATAAAGCTATTCACTTGATCAAGGATAATCTGCTGATTTTACTTCTATTGAAATGTGGCCTAGTGGAACTGATGCCACTCTGACCTCTGAAGAGCACCCCTCCCCCAAAATGAGCCAGCTCTTTGGTCAATAAATAAATATAAATGTTCCAAACTGCATCTATCCCATCCTTCGATTAGGTAGTCTTGTGACTAAGAACAGACCATGCATCATCCTTAAGTGTAACTGAGAAGAAATATGTAAATCTTTCCTTCAAGTTGTTTTCTTTTTGGCCACACCTGCAGCATGCAGAGGTTCCCAGGCCAGGGATCGAACCTGTGCCACAGCAGCAACCCAAGCCATTGCAATGACAACATCGGATTCTTAACCCACTGCACCACAGGGGAGGTCCATCTTCAAGCTGTTTTAAAACAATATATTTTGGCCTATAACTTAAAATACCCCTACTGGTAAAATTAGGACTATTAAAATTAATTCTGTAATATAGAATTAATTTCTGCCAATCCCATTTGATAAGTGAAAAACAGAGACATTAAGTAACTAACCCAAGGCCTCAGAGCTAGTAAGTAGCAGAGCTGTGATTCAAGCTAGGTAATCTGGGTCCAGAGCTCAGGCTGCTAAACTGCCCAGAGCACTGTGTCTTGCTGTGCAGTAATGAGCCACACAGGACGTGGGCTCATCTTGGGTCTCTTTCATCCATGGGACCAGAATGGAAAGGAGCCAGCAATGTCTCTTCTTTCCTCTTCTGGGCCAATTCACCTTCTGGCAGCTGATCATGGAGGAGGGAGGGGCCCCATTTTCCTTTTATAGGCATAAGCACTGCCGATCATAAAGCAGTGCATGTCCCCACCTTCCATTGCTCTCAGTGTCCTGGTCTCCACGAGGTGGTGGCTCAGGGCTGGAGTAGCATTCAAGGGCTCCTAGAGCCCTTGACTGTGATATCATCTGACTGTGCCCTAACTCCATAATTAGAGCCAAGGTCATCTGCCCCTACCCCTCCTTCTCTTCCCCAGAAGCCTCGCTTGCCAATTGTATAGGTCATGTCAGAGACAGGGTGGTAAGGGATAAGGGAAAATGAAACTCAAAGTCAGGAGTGGACCGCCGTCAACATCCAACAAAAATTTTGAAACAAGAATGCTATCGAGTTAATTTGTCTATCAGAATAGCTCTTGGCAACTCTCAAGCCAAGCCTTTAAGCCAAAATCCACCATTCCAAGAACCTATGATTGTCCAGCTCCAGGGCACCTTCCCCTGGCCCGACTCTGGTCAGATGCCAGCATCACAGTCCTCTTAGCTGTCTAAGAATTCTTCTGGAGTCACCTCTTGGAGGAAACCTCTGATGAGGCTGGCAGGCACTGACAGGTGTTTGAGGGGGTCATAGGATGTGTAACTTTATTACTCTGGTCAGCTCAGTTGTTCGGGGGCATTTCCCATCAGCAAGAGAATGTCCCAATGGTCGGCTGCTGGGACTCAAGACAACCAGGGACGTTACTTGATAGGATCAGCCTTGTAGACACAGAATGTGAGCCCTCTGAGCTTTACTACAGGGACAAGAACTTGAGTACCAAAACATGGCAGCAATGTGGGTTGCGATTCCTCCAGCAGAGTCAGAAGCTGTTGGCTCTGATATTAGGACAATGAGTTCTTTTGATTCTGCTGTTAATTAGATGCATGGTTTGGGATATAGTTGGCCTCTCTGAGTCCCAGTTTTATCTGTAACATAAGGAAGTTGGACTAAATCATTATTACCAATAAGAGGTCCCTGGTGCTTACAGAGTAATGTTTGGGAGTGGGTAAAGGGCATCACCAAGCTATTTGCAAACAAATTACAGAGGGAGATGGTACTACACAATGTCGTTCTGTTTCTTTTTTTGTTTTTTGTTTTGTTTTGCTTTTCACTGGAATTCTACCTATTTGGTGTGGTAACACTGATTCTCTCCAGAGGACTGGAAGAGTAGATTGGTAGCGGTATCTAGAGCCTCACTTAATAAAAAAAGTAACATGAAAAACTCAATAACTGCAGGTTGTCTGAGATGCACAGAAAGAGAATTAAAAGCAGGCAATAAATAGCATGTGCACTACGACATCACATGGTCTCCCAGTTCCTTTCCCCTGTAATCCTCTCTGAGCAGATGATTTAGGTTCCCAAGGATGGACCCCCAGGTACTCCTAGTCACCCTGATCAAAAGGAAGCTGGAAGGGCTTTCAGGTATGCCAGGTCTCCCTGAGGTCCTGGAGAAATGGGCCCATCCTGGACTGATCCAATCATTTGGTTCAAACTCAAGACTCAAGCTCTCCCTGCCAACTGATCCCATCCCACAGGACTCAGAAACATTTTGTCCTCTCAGGCCAGGCCAGCCCTGCATAAGCAACTGACATAGAAAGTCTGCCATGCAGCCTCTGTGCCCAGGCCTCACCCCTGGGCCATGTGAAGAAGCAACAGTATTGCCTGGCTGTAGCTCATTTTTTGAACAACATTTGAAATGTACGCCTAGGAAACCATTACCACCATTGAGATATAGAAAAATTCAATCCATCCAAAAATTTCCCTTTGCCTTTTTCCATTCCTAAGCCCCAGGAGACCACTGATCTTCTCTCCATTACTATAGTTTTGCCTTTTGCAGAAAGTTGTATAAAAGGAAAGACACAGTATGCAAGCTTTTAAGCTGGGCCTCTTTCACTAGTATAATGCATTTGAGATTCATCTGTACTGCTGCATGGATCATAAATGTTCTCCTTTTTATTGCTAAGTAGTATTCCATTGTGGTCCATCCCATGAATTGACCGCAATTTGTTTATCCATTCACTAGGTATGAGTTGTTACTAGTTTGAGACTGTTATGAATAAAGCTGCTGTATGGACATTTGCATCATTGTATGGACATATGTTTTAACTTCCCTTGGGTAAACTCTTAGGTTCGGAATTGCTGGGTCTTATGGCACATGTGCCTTCACCTCTATAAGAAATTGCCAAGTGGTTTTTCCAAAGAGGCTTCCCACCAGGAATCCCACCAAGAATGAATGAAGAGTTCTAGATGCTCCACATCTTCATCAACACTTGGTGTTGTCAGTCTTTTTAATTTTAGCCATTTTAGAGGTGGAAAGGAGAAATTGTATCTCATTCAGTAACTTGCCCAAGGTCTCATGAGTAGGAAGTGTTGGAAACAGACCTCAAACCCAAGCCACATGGCTCTTGGTCTGGAGACCTAACCATTATACTTGATAGGACTTGCTCTACTCACTAAAGTTTCAATGTGAGCAAAACCAGACCTAGGTCCTACTTTCGGGAACTGACTACCAAACTGGGGAGGTATATATTTATGTAATGACTATTCAAACAGAAAATTACAACTCCGAGAATGCCTAAAAGAACAAATAACAGGGAGATGCTACCAAGTCCAGAAACAGAGAAATTTTCCCT
Organism: Phacochoerus africanus; assembly: GCF_016906955.1. Classification (NCBI taxonomy): domain Eukaryota; kingdom Metazoa; phylum Chordata; class Mammalia; order Artiodactyla; family Suidae; genus Phacochoerus; species Phacochoerus africanus. The sequence goes on along the minus strand of NC_062545.1, from coordinate 115,510,493 downwards.
GAGGAAACGAAGACTGAGTTTAGAATTGGAGAAAGAGTGATGGTAGCCAGGCAAATAGGGGAAGACAGCAGAGCATGTCAGGGCAGGGGACCACATGAACAAAGACAGGGCAGGAAGGTATGTCGTACATTTCCTGTTATAGGAAAACTCTCAGAATGATTATCACTAGGGAGGGCAATTTTTATCCTCTTTTCTCTCTTCACTTTTTTACTCAGTTGCTCTAGAACTACATAAAGTGGCCAACTCCTCCTGGTTTGACAGGACAATTGGCTACCCTACCTTGAACCCATCCAAAGTGGAATGTGCCAATGACCTTGGAACCACTTTAGGGAACTAGGCCCCGTTATCCCCACAGGATTCCAGTATGAATGGAAAGTTTTTCTAAATCGCACACTCTTTTATAATCAGATATCTTGAAAAAAAAAATTCTGATTCTAGCCAGTTTCTGAGGCATACAGCCTAAGAAAAAAAGTTCAGGGAAAAAAAAAAAAAACTTTCCAGCAAGAAAACACAGCCTCTATTTACTTTTTTTCCTGGAACCCACAAAAGGAGAAACTATAGTCTGAGGCTACAGGATGGCCAGCAAAGTCAGGCCAAAGTAGACAAAAAAAAAAACCCAGAACAAATCATACTTGGGAAGATACCTTTTCTTCCATCTCTTATCATCTTATTTGACAACAAAATAGAAAAATGCAAAAAGCAAAAAAACCAAAAAACAAAAAAACACAACAGGTGGAACAGAAATGCAACAGAGAATGGGAAGGGAGTTCTCTCATGGTCTAGTGGTTGGGACTCAGGGCTTTCACCACAGCAGCTGGGGGGTTCAGACCATGGTCTGGGAGCTGAGATCCCACATCAAGTCCCTTCATGCACACGTGCGCACACACACACACAAAAGGGAAGATGGAAACTTCCAAAAGGTAATAAATTACTTCAGCAGCTTGGAGTTCCAGTTGTGGCTCAGTGGAAATGAACCCAACTAGTATCCATGAGGATTCAGGTTCAATTCCTGGCCTCACTCAGCAGGTTAAGGATCCAGCCATGAGCTGTGGTTTAGGTCAAAGACCCAGCTCAGATCCCAAGTTGCTGTAGCTGTGGTGTAGGCCAGCAGCTGCAGCTCTGATTTGACCCCTAGCCTGGAACTTCCATTTGCAGTGGGTGCAGGCTTAAAAAACAAACAAAAATTATTTCAGCAACTCTAGATCCCAAAGCTTTTCTAAAGAATAGCTATGGGAGTTCCTGCTGTGGCACAGTGAGTTATGAATCTGACTGCGGTGGCTCTTGTTGCTGCAGGAGCCTCAAGTTTTATTCCCCACCTGACACAGTGTGTTAAAGGATCCAGCATTGCTATAAGTGCAGGGTAGGTCATAGCTGCAGCTCAGATTCAATCCCTGGCCCAGAAACTTCCATATGCCATGGGTGAGGCCATGAAATTAAAAAATAAAAATTTTTTAAAAGAACAGCTATAAAATAAATTCATTCAAGACAAATTTTAGGACTTTCTGCTGGGTTCAAAACAGTATCCTAATGACCTAAAAAGTTACCACTGTATAAAGCACCTCAGAGGAGCAACTTATGCCTTAGATCATTTGGGTTTAATATTATAGGGTGGACCAGCTATAATAGAAAAAAATAAAAATCATGAAGAAAAATATTATAAGGCAGTAATGCTGGGGTGTCACAAGAGCTGGGAGATGCTACAAAGATTACAAACTATATTATCCAAATTGAGATACTCAGGCATAGGAACATTTTTAAGATAGTAAGTAATTGGAAGAGTTCAGATTAAGGCAAAATTCAAGATGGCAGGAGTGGCAGAAGCATTGCTCACCAGGGCTTGGGCAAAATCTGCTTATCGTCAAAGATCAGCAACAGCTAAGAGCTGAATCTGTAAATGCCCAGTAGTGACTAGATTCTCATTTAAGTTTTTTCTCGTGCTGACGCCCTAGAAATTTTGAGGTCAGTGTTCCTCATCTGCACATCACACGCCTGACTACAACAGTCAGGAACAGAGCTGTGGCTACATTTATTTCGTACGTTTTTTCCATCCTGAGCAGAAGACATGGCCCAGAGGATTTTTCAGGGTAATCATGAAGTTATGGTCTTTCAGAGGACCTGCCCAACTAGTCCCAGACCTGGGAATATTTTCAGTACATTTACGAAGTGAAATCACATGTGTGCATGCACTTGCACGTATGCACACATACAGCAATTTAATTAATGAATGTGAAGGTATTTCACAAGCAACTCTGCAGGGGGTGGGGGGCACATTAATACCTGTGACTCCTGTCCTGCACCTGTGTCCTCAGCCCAAGCCAGTACACGGGAGGTGCTCAACGAACATGAAACTGAGGAGATGCATCCAGGCCAGGCTTCAAGGGCAGAAGACAGGTCCTGACTCCTATCAGCATTTTATTGTAGAATCCTTGGTTCTCCCCTAAGTCAGCTCAGTCACCAGCATTTACCCAACTACTGATTTCCTTACCAAAAAGAAATGAAATAATTTATTCTTATGCAGAATTTTTAGGAACTCTCAGACCTGGGGGCTGACTCAGGAACAGAGAAATCACTGGCTGCAAGGAATCTAATGTTTAGAAATGTAATGACTGCACCCAGGTTCTCCTTTTGACTGATTCTGAGGAAGTTTTGTTGGCCCAGGAACGTGCTGTCATGCAGAGCCTCCCAAGCCTCCCAAGCCCATCAGCTCACTCTCCAGATTACAAGGGCTAACTCCCTCAAAGGCTTTGACCGTCTACCTTAGTTAATACTCTCCCTCAAAGCCATAGGCTATTCCCCAGATTCTTATCATTGGTGTGTCTTTATCTCTTCTAAAGACATGAGAAAATGACAATTTCAGAAGACATGCCAAAGAAGGAAAGTCTCCTATCTAATACAACTGGGGCAAATTTCTTCATTCATAAAGAAATCATTGGATTTCCTCAGCACTCACAAGGTCTGATGTTTAAATGAGGTCATACAAATAAGACAGTTAGAAAAGTGCCTGGCATAGAGAAAGCACTCAATAAATATTATCTTAAAAGGGTTGAATATCAATTTGAATATATATGCATATATAAAGAGATATAAATAAGATCACACCTAAAAAGCTAATGATTCTACTTTTGGGAATCTTCACTAAAAAAACAAAAAGAAAAAACAAAACAAAACTTAGCTTTCCCATTGTGGCTCAGCAGTAACAAAATCTGACTAGTATCCATGAGGATGCGGGTTCAATCCCTGGCCCCACTCAGTGGGTTAAGGATCCAGCAATGCCATGAGCTGCGGTGTAGGTCACAGGCCAGGCTCAGGTCTGGCATTGCTGTGGCTGTATTGTGGGCTGGAAGCTACAGCTCTAATTTCACCCCTAGCCTGGGAACTTCCATATGTCATGGGTGCAGACCTAAAAAGACAAATTTTTTTTTAAAAATAGTCATAAACTCAGACAAAGATTTATATATAAAGATGGTCATCAGAGCATTGTTAGTAATAGAAAAAAAAATACTGGAAACAACCTAAATTCCAACAATGAAACAAATTATGTCACTTTTCAAAAATATGTTTTTGAAGAATTTTTAATGCTATAAGAAAATAACAACAAGTGAAGAGGTCTATAAAACCATTCACATAATATGATCTCAATTATGGACACCCCAAATAAACATCTGTGGAACAAATATCTCCGTAATAAAAGACTCCAAAAATTACTTATGTATATTCCTAAGTGCTGAGATTCTTTATTCATTTCAGCATTTTCAGATTGTATATCTACAATGAGCATGTATTAATTCTACAGACAAATGAAATATAAACCTGTTAAGACTCTATTACAATACTACAGTTAAAACACAGCAAAAACAACTGTGAGTTCTCAGACTTGGCCAGTGGGTGGGGGGGGAGGGGGCAGAAAAGATTAATCCTGAGGCTGAGTCCTCGGCATTTGGTGACCCTAGTAGGTCACCAAGAGGACAGAGAGGATATTCCAGAATGGCTCTTCGGCCTTCTAGCTTGAACAACAGCGTGGACAAATGATGGTGTCATGAACCTCAATAGGAATTGCAGAAAGGAAGGAAGAAGATTGGTTGAGAGGAAAGGAAATAAATTCAGTTTGGCCTCACTGAGTTTGCAGTGACAAAAGAGTCCACAGGTGGAGAAACCCAGTCAAGGGCTGGTTGTGTGCAGGGCTAAAGTTGAGGAGAGAGATGTTGGTATACTTTTGGGTTTGAGTTATGGTCATGCATCCTTAAACCCGTGGTTTTGCCCAAGGATGTTCCAGTATTCTCTGAAGGGGTCAGTTGGACTCTCCTCCTGTGGAGGATCAGACACTTCCTTCCATCCAAAATGCGATCTGGAGTAGCCTCCCTCAGTCACAGGACTGCTACTGAATTATAGCAAAGAGCCCTACTTTTGAAGCCCTTCTTCACAGAGACTCACTATGACATAAATGCCGTTTGGTGCTGTGGGTGCAGCTTCTATTGAGGACTGCAGAGCACTCTCAGAGTCAACCACATGCAACTTGCTACTGTATATCTGTATATTTCATAGGAATGGTGTTCAAAACAGTGGCCACTGCTTCCCGTAGTAGCCTCTTTTTTTTTTTGCTTTTTAGAGCCACACCCATGGCATATGGAAGTTCCCAGGCTAGGGGTCTAATTGGAGCCACAGCCACAGCCACAACAATGCAGGATCCGAGCTGCTTCTGCAAGCTACACCACAGCTCACGGCAACACCGGATCCTTAACCCACTGAGCAAGGCCGAGGATCAAGCCCACAACCTCATGGTTCCTAGTCGGATTTGTTTCTGCTGCAGCACGATGGCAACTCCCACTGTGGCCTCTTTTTACAAAAACCCAATAAGGAAAATCGCCTCCAGCTTCAGGACCAGGAAAGTGTGAGCAACTGGACACCATGAATTCTATAACTTCCCCTGTTTCCCTCTTTGCTTTGGCCAATAGAAAGCTCAGAACATAATCTGTGGCCTATCTTCTGCAACCTTATATGATCGCGGAGTGCGCATTTTAGGGTGCTAACTTACTAACATGTCTATCTTTGATGTTTTACTGCCTTTATTTTCTCCTCGTCCCAATTTTTTTAACTATGAATTTTCATGACCCACTTAAGGTCACAATTTTTATTCCACATCATGGCCACCCATCTGCTTCTATCTCTTGGAGTTACGCAAAAGAATTCTAGGCCCTCTTCACTACAGCAGCCCTTCAATGCTCAGGTCTTCCACTAAATCTTTTTTTTTTTTTTTTCAGCCCCAGAGCCCCCACTTTCTTCAACAATTTCTCCTAGGCATGAACTCCTACAGGATCCTCCATCCTTCCAGATGCTGCATCTCCTCTGGGCATCCTCCCTAAAAAGCCCCTACTCAAGGTATCCCTCCATTACAGTTCTCACAGCAGCTACATGTGCTGATGTAGAATTTGACTGTGAGAATGGCTGATTCTCACACTTCCTTTCCCAGTTTGCCTTCAACTAGGACCTAACCAGGGCCCAGGACATAATATAGTAATATATGCTTAATAAGTATTTGTTGAGGAAGTAAAGGAATGAACGAATATCTGCACAACTTCCTCGATCACGCACATGCTAAAAGAGAGACAAGCCTTGAGAAAGAAAAGGAAGAGCCCAGGTCTACACAGGTGTTTGTGAGCCTTTTCCTAAGCAACTCTTTAAGGACAACTCTCTTTCCCTAGGACTCTCCTGAACAGCCTTGAGGCCCCAGGCTCCCGGGCCAGAGCAGATTCTCCCAGTTAGATTCCAAGTAAATACATATAGGACAGAACCGGTCCTATGAATACAACAGGGGTAAATTTTCACAGAAAGAGAAGATGTCACTAAATAGAAATGCAAGATGCTAGGTGCTCTGATCCATACTTATTTTAACAACACACCCTTAAATGGGCACAAATTATTCGCCAGGCCTTGTTCTGAACTCGTGACAAATATCAACTTATTTAATCCCTGTAACAACTTTACAGCCTGGGTATTATCTCTATGCCCATTTTATTTTCAGATAGCCCTTTTAGCATTCAAGTCAGCTATCCTGGAATGAAGGAAGATGTAGCTATTCGGTTACTGAATGAAAGAAAATTAGTTACCTTGAGCTCCAGTGCATAAATGGCTGACAAATTGAACAAGTAGCCTTTGATCTGGGATTCAGATCTCACAGAATACCTCATCCCTCTCTAAGCACTTATTAAGCATCTAGCAGCTCTGCCTTCCGTGAGTTCACAGCCTGGTGGAGGGAACACCACACGCCAAAGCAAATCAATTACCGGGTCTCATGACAAGTACCTTAAGATCAGGGGCCAACATTGTGCTAGCAGCAAGAAGAAGTAATTACCTCTGGCTAGAGGAGAAAGCTTCCTGGAGGGGGGCAGGGTATCGGAGTTTGGTTAAAGGCTGGACCAGAGTTCACAGCAAAACGGCGGGGAGGGAAGTGAGAGTACAAAGCCGCATTGGGAAGGAGTAGCAGTCTAGGGTAGCGGGAGAGCATAGAGAGGGGTGGAGGTAAGGGGTGAGGGATTATCATTCAGGCGGTGGCCTTGGCTGCAACACCAAGCTTAAAGTCAATAATGAGTATAATAGTCATTTCTGCTCTGGAAAGATTCTTTGAGCAGCAGTGTGGGGGAGGGCGGTGAGACTAAACAGAGAGACCAGTTTGGAAGCCCTGGCAATAAACCAAGCAAGAAACAGGGTGCACCTAAATTAGGGCACTGGATTCTAGGGCTGTTTGGGAACCTGAAGCTTTTGACTGATTGGATGGCTGGAGAAACAGTGTAAGATGACACCCTGGCTTCTGTCTGGACAGCTGTTGGCCTGTTTGCAGCGTCTCTTCATTGCTTGCAATGAAATGGGAAGCACAATCGGCTCTCCCTTGCGGGGAAGAGGGCAAGCTCAGACCATCTCTAAGCTTGGGAAAGCCAAACTGGGCAGCAGAAATTTTCTTCATTATCTCAGAGACGTTATTCCAATTCTCACTCACATCTTCTTTTAATAAAATATGATGCATTTCATTCTGTCATCATAGTGAAAAATCATCGCCCTTTCCTGGGAATTAATAACCTTTCAAATTAATAACCTTTGGGTAGGAAAATTGGTTTCATTAATGCCTCCCCTTGCACTTTGTAGTTTTCATCATCTCTCTGTTCTGCTGTCCCCTGAAACCAAAAGACCAAGACTTATTGTTGGAGAAGCCTGAATGATTTTATGCTCAGAAAGGATGATCAGGGTTCTTAGTAACTGAGCTGAATGGAGTTCACTGGCCAAAAATGCTGGTATGGCCTTGCGTCTGCCCCTCAGCCCCAGGAGAGCCTAGTCTCTGCCAGAAGAGCACCCTCCCCGAGCTCTCAGCCTGAGTTCTAATCTTGGTAGAAACAATGTCACCTATCTTGGAGTGCCACAACCCTGGGAACATGGCCACTCCTCAGGCTCTACCCAGCCCTTGATCAGAGGCATGTGTCTTTAGCTGACACCATGGTCTTGACAGCTGTTGGGCTGCTTTGCAGAACTGGCTGATAGCACACCCTCCACAAAGTGGCTCAGTCTCAGGGTGAAGCCCCCCACCCCCACCCCCACCCCCACCCCCAGAAGAGAGGGTGGAAAGCCTTTCGGGAAAACAATAGAAGGTGTCAGCCTCAAGACAATCTTCTCCCCATCCCATCCTCCCACAATCTTTGAAAGATTCTGAATGGATATTTCTGCTGAAAAAATTCCTTGATAAAGAGTTTATCATCTTATTATCTAGAACATAAAGTCTAGACTCCTAGCATCCCAGTACCCCCACCCCCACGCTCCGGCTGCCCAGCCTTCTGCCTGCTTACACCCACAAGGTCCCATGCCTCTAAGCCCTTACTCAGCTATTCTCCCAGCTTGGAAAGTCCTGCTCCTTCCACCCACCCCACACACCCACACATACACAAGCCCTCTTTCTTCCCTCAAGGGCAGCATCAGCATCACTTCCCCTGAAAATCTTCCATGAATGCCAAGCCCCATCAAGCAGAATCCACCACTCCCTTTGTGACCTTCCCCACCCCTACCTGGTCCAAGCAAGACTACATGTGAGAACAAGCTGAGCTACAGGAGAGAAAGCATAGTATCATCTAACTAAGATGCTCTGTGTGCTGGCTCCCTAGCATAAGAATGTAGGGAATCGCAATCAGAGAGATCAGGTTCAAATTCTACCACTTACTAGCAGCATGATTTGGAGTAAAATACTTTTCCTCTCTGAACTTCAGTCCCAGTTGCCTCACCCATATTCCCACCATCCTAGAGTTACTCTAGTGTCTGACTGGCTAATCCTGTAGTCACTGGGATGACAGGGTGATCCGGCCCCCTCCACCTGGGTATGTGGTCCTCCTAGGTCACCCTCCTTCATCTCCCAAGACAGAAACGGCCATTCTGCTGGGTTCCCCAAAGCCATAGCCCATCCCTACCTCCAGCACTTAGTAGTAACCCCATTGCCTAGCACTCTTAGAAATCCTTGGGTTGCCCCAGAACTGGCAGAAGTGAAACAAATGCCAGGTTAAGCATTGTCCCCAATTTTATATTCCAGAGCTACTGGGAAGAAGATCTCGAGCTGCTGAAACAAAGGAAACATTGCAGGAGACAAAAACCACCAGATTCCTTCTCTTTAGAGAAGAAACCGATCGGGGCTGTCAGATTCGGCTCGATCACCTAGACACGTTACAGCAGTGCGGCTTCAACTCCTCTCTGCCCCTGGTGATGATAATCCACGGCTGGTTGGTAGGAAATGCTTACACACCTTTTTTCTCTCTGATTTTACATTTTCTTTTTTTTTTTCTCCCTTGTGTGTTCAATTTTAATAAAAAGATAGGGAGCTGGTGATAACAACTTCATGCATATTTGTAAAGTACATTCTAATTTTCCAAGTGCTTCCCCACATATTATCTCATTGATTATCTCAATTTCATGAGTAAGCAGGGCAGGGAAAGTATAATTATCTTCACATTTCAGGTAATAAAATGTGGCTCAAAGTGGTCGCACAGCACATAAGGGCCCGTAAGGGGTTGCAGTTCATGAAGGTGAATCTGTGTCTTTCCCAAGAGAAGGTAGGAAGCCAGAAAACATAGTCTCCCAATGAAATGTTGTATCTGATCTGTAAGGATTAAGTCCAGCTGCAGATAACAGAAACCCAAACTGGCAGTAGTTCAAATAAAACAGAAGGGTCTTTTTTTTTTCCCCATTTCACACAAAAGTCCAGAAATATGTAATCCAAAATGAATAAACTCTTTTGGTCAATGAAGTCCTTGAGGACCCAGTTCATTCCCTGCTCACTACTCTGCCATCCTTAAAGTGTGGCCTTCATCCTCATAATCCAAGATGGCAGCTAGAGCGCTAACTATCGCATCTGTATTCCAGGCAGCACAAAGTAGTAGAAGGTATACACAAAAAAAATCAAAAGAGTTTTTTCAAAAACAACTATATTGAGATATAATTTCCATACCCTACAATTCATCCATTTAAAGTGTACAATTCAAAGGCTCTTGATATTTAAGTGTGTTTTCTTAGGCTAGCTTGCTAGAAGCATCTGTGAAATGCTTCCAGTTATATCCATCGGCCATACTGAGATGGAAAGGTGCCTGAGATATGCAGCCTCTTAGAGAAAGTGTAGCTTTTTAGTGATGCTGAAATTCTATTACTGTGGAAGAAAGGGAAGAAGAATATTGTGGGCAATGATTGAAGTCAAACAAACATGTTTCCAAGAGAAAATTCTGCCTTCTTGGTTTCCACAATTTGAAGCTTGGTTCACACTTTGAAACCTCCAGCAATTTGGGATCTATGACTTGAAAACCTTTCCCTGCCATATAGTTAAAAAATACTCTAGAAACCTTCATCTATCCTACCCTAGAGAGCAAAATGAGCCCATCCACCCACCACCACTCTTTCAACATGGATTCACTGATACTCTCCACATGAACAAAACAGACCCCGGGCCTGGCTTTCTGAAGCAGGGGAACCAGACAAAGCCATGTGGGTGGCTCTAGCCACAAGGTGGGGTGCCTACTATTGCCATCCCAGAAAAACACAGAGGCTCTTGCAGCCTGCCAGCAGCTTCCCCCTAGGACTTAAAGGGGCCCATCCTTGGGAAGTGGGGGCTTTCTTGCCCCTAGAGAAGAGACATAACTCAGATGAGACCCTCCAGGAAGCTAAGCCTTTTACATTAGATAGCAGCCCATTTAATCCTCACACTTCCCTCTACAGCCAGTTGAGTTAATCTCATCTCTCAGAAAAGGAAACTGCAGCTCAGAGAGGTCAAGTGGCTACCACAGTTACACAGCCCTCAGTGGACAGAAACCCAAAAGCAGAACCCGCAAGCTCCAAATCCCACACTCTTTTTTCTTTTTTTCTGTCTTTTTGCCATTTCTTGGGCCGCTTCCACGGCATATGGAGGTTCCCAGGCTAGGGGTCTAATCGGAGCTGTAGCCACCGGCCTATGCCACAGCCACAGCCACTCGGGGATTGAGCCGCATCAGCAACCTACACCACAGCTCACGGCAATGCCAGATCCCTAACCCACTGAGCAAGGTCAGGGATCGAACCTGCAACCTCATGGTTCCTAGTCGGATTCGTTAACCACTGAGCCACGACGGGAACTCCAAAGCCCACACTCTTAAAGACTCCACTCCATCTTTTGTCAAGGATGGAACCTTATCAAGGATGGGTTTGACAGGGGGCCCCATCACACAGCAGGTCCCACACTGCATTCTCCTGACCGCTGCTCTCTCTAGCTGGGCATGATGCCCCATCCCTGTTTCTTTAAGAAAAGCATAGAATAGGGGGCAGAGGCAGAACCTGAGAGGAGGCCCATCTTAAAGGGAACTCAAGGTCAGACATGGAAAGCTCTTCCATGGCAGCAGAGGTGGTTAAGGATAGACTAGAAAGCCAGTCATTGTTGAGGGAAGAACTTCCATCTCTTCAGCTGCTTTTCCCAAAGGGACCTTCCTTTAAAGAGTAAAAGAGAAAAGAAATTGGGAAGGAGGGACTGCATCCTGAGCAAAGCTTTGGGGAGAGCAGAGCTATGGACTTGGCCCTGGACTCAAGGTGAAGACTTGAGCTGAAAGCCTCAAAGCATGGAAGGCTGTACCCCACACGGCAGGATCTCCCACCTGACCCCACCTCCCCCAACTCCCCCCATCTCTGCTTGTACTCCTTCCACAGACCATGTGATTTCTCTCCTCTTGGCCTTGGCTCAGGCTGTGTCTTCTGCCTGTGGTGTCCTATCCCTCTTCTGCTGCTGGAAAATAGCCATTATATATTAGGTGCTCCAGAAATATTTGTTAACTGAATTAATGGCTGATTAAATATCTTGTTTACAAACATGAAGAGAAGAGGGTCTTCTTACCAGGATCTTTTTACCAGAATGAGTTCTTTTTTTTCAAAATCTTATCTAGACTGGAATACATCCACTATTGCAAGTAATAATGATAACAACGGGCAGCAGCTACTGTTGCCACAACTCCCATTTACTGAGCTCTTGCTTTGTTCCAAGCACTGTTCTAAGTACCTTACATCTATTAACTTATTTCGTTCTCCCAACAACCCTGGAAAGAGGATGCTATTTTTACCCCATTCTCCATACAGGGAAACTGGAGCACTGAAAAGGTAACTTGCCCAAGGTCACTCAGCTAGTAACTAAGAGAGTCTGGGATTGAACTCAAGATGCTACAACCACATAGAAGGCACTGGGTAGACATTTACTAAATGAACACATCTTAACCCAGAATCACATGCCAAACCATCAGTATTGTTACCAGTGCCACCTCTGTGTTCTTGTCTTCAATCACACCTGAATGACTGCTCTCCCCAGATGTACCCCACTGCCCTTTTGTGAATCTGCACTTCTGCACGTGCTCTTCCTTCTGCCTGGAATGCCCTAGACACCACCGTCCACGCATTCACCCGCCCACCTCGATTCTTCTAAGCAAACTGCTATTTACCCTTCAAGACACAGCACAAATGCCTTTGCTCCTTCAGGAGTGCCCTGCAAACTAGCTCTCAAACAGGGTACCTACACACAACGATTCTCCATAAACATTTATTGAGTGCCTACTCTGTCCTGCTTACGGTGCTAGCAGAGGAGAGCAGAGCCAGCGAGGGTGGGATTCAGAGGCACGGCAGCACAGCCCCTCCCCAGAAGAGGTGGCACTGGAGCTGACCCTCAAAGGACAGGTGGTCTCTCTACCTGATTTACAGAGACATTTTCATCGTTTTAAGGCTTGGAAAGTCCTAAAATAGGGCAATGATCAGAAAACAGCTCCCTTTTGAGAGGCGGGAGTAGTACCCAGGGGGCACGGGAAAACTCGAGACAATTTTGGCATTTACAACTTGGGGACGGGGGGGGGGGGGGGGGGGGCGGGGAGGCAGAGATGCTACTGAACAGCCACAGAACTGCCCCACAACAAAGAGGTATCTGGCTCCAGATGGTGCTGAGGTTGAGAAGCCTCTTGCCAAGCCCTTTCTCTTGGAGAGAAGGACCCAGCATGAGCTAAGAGTTGGAGAAGAGAGGTGAACCAGGAGAGAGAGGAAGCTAGCATGGTGCTCCCTTGCTCCGCCCTCCCAGTAACGCTGATGACCCTGTGGGCCCACCCTCAGATGGATGGCTTGCTGGAAGACTGGGTCTTGCAGATGGTGGCGGCACTGAAGTCTCAGCTGGCCCAGCCAGTGAACGTGGGGCTGGCAGACTGGGTCACCCTGGCCCACAACCACTATACCATGGCTGTCCGCAACACCCGCCTTGTTGGCCGGGAGATCAAGGCTCTTCTCCAGTGGCTGGAGGTGAGACCTGCCCTGACCTTCACCCTACCCCCATCCCCACCTCCGCCCCCTCCCCCTCCCCCTCCCCTCTTCTCCCTTCCTCCAAGACAATTGAGCTGGTCTCCTATAGCAGAGCATACAGGAAAAACACTTCTGCTAAGCTCACAGGAATGGGAAGGCACAGGACAGAGAATGGACCCCCAGGGCTCTCTCAGATGCCTTCCTTGAACCCCTATTTTGTGGAATGATCTGCCCCTACTCCCCCATCCACTATTACTTTTATGCTCACTTCCTTGGATGTGCTAAGGGATCTAAACACACCCTGTAGGGAGTTCCCATTGTAGCTCAGCTGGTTAATTACCCGGATAGTATCCCTGAAGATGCAGGTTCAATCCCTAGTCTCGCTCAATGGGTTAAAGATCCAGCATTGCCACAAGTTACAATGTAGGTCACAGATGCAGCTCAGATCCTGCATTTCTGTGGCTGTGGCATAGGCTGGCAGCTGCGACTCTGATTCCACCCCTAGCCTGGTGAACTTCATATACCTCAGGTGAGGCCCTAAAAAGACAAAAAAGAAGGAAAAAAATCCCAAAACCCTGTGAACTACCGAAGTCCCACATGAATGAATGGGATCACTTCTGCAAGGCATTAACATCCAGGTGAAGCCAGGTGGACAGGAAGCAGCATCACCAGGCAGGACCCCAGGTAGCTGAGCCCAAAAGCCAACAGGACAGGGTCAGCAAGGTGAGAAACCAGTTTGGGTCCTGAGTAGGACTTAAGCACCTCACTTATGATCAGGCACAAAGAACAGAGAGAGCCCAGAACAAGCTGGACCCCCCAAAGGCTTTACCCAGGCAGCTCTCCTCCCCCTTCTACAGCCACCTCACTGCTGTCTTCCAGGAATCTGTTCATTTTTCTCCAAGCAAGGTTCATCTAATTGGGTACAGCCTGGGTGCACACGTCGCCGGATTCGCTGGCAGTTACATGGGCAGAAAGCACAAGATTGGGAGAATTACAGGTAACCATGCCTGATAAGTAGCAACTATAATCTCTACAACTGCCCCTCGGCGTGGAGTAAGGACCGGCTTTTCTAGCAGGCTCATAATTAACACACCCCCAGCTTCCTTCAAGCTCTGTTAGAGTTCACAGGAGGACTCGTAGCACTATTTATTTCAAACATGACCACTGTCAGATTGCTGTTCCAAGAGAATTTAGATCCAATCACAGCCTCACTTCCTATGGCCTTGCCTCAAACAAATGTCTCTCATAGTCATGCCAAACAGGTCCTAAAATGTAGATAGCAGAAAAGAGTTTATTTTCAACCTATAATTTTAAAAGCCCAGTGTGAGTTAAAGAATGACAGCCCTGGAAATCCCGTTGTGGCTCAGTGGCTTAAGAACCTGACACAGTCTCTGTGGGTTCGATCTCTGGCCTCACTCAGTGGGTTAAGAATACAGCATTGCTGCAAGCTGTAGTATAGGTCACAGATGTGGCTCAGATCTGGTGTGGCTGTGGTATAGGCCAGCAGCTGTAGCTCCAATTTGACCCCTAGCCCAGGAATTTCCATGTGCCACAGGTGTGGCTGTAAAAAGAAGGAAAAAAAAAAAAAAAAAAAAGCTAGAAGACTGACAGCTCTAAATTTGCTATAACAGACACATTTCTACCCCAGTTTCTACATTTGTGAACTACATGGGGTCTACCTCTGGGGTTCATTTGGACTGAAGGAGGGATCTCTGCACCAAAACCTCACGCCTAGCTCTATGCCAGCTTAGAATGCCCCTAGATACCCAGGAAGAGCTGAGGATGTGCAGGATAGCCTTTCCTACCAGGCGACCCTGACATAAACCTCATCCCTTCCTGCTGCCCGAGTCACATTCCAAAGAACACACCTGATGAAATAGCTCCTGAGCCCGCTGATTCCTACAGCGTAAAACGCAGGAGGCCCTGGCTAGGCCCTTGTCAGATCAGGGTCCCTGGAGCTCTCCGACTTCTCCTCCTGCTGTTCCTTTCCTGTAGTTCTAGGCTTCTAGGAACACCAGATTCTTCTCTAGTCTGCCAATAAGCCATGGCCCCTTGTGCTTCTGGGCCTGTTCAGTCATTGTTCCCTTTGTCTGGAACAACAAGCCCTAGTCTTACCTACCAAACTCCTATGCATCCTTCAAGACCTAACAGGTAAAAACATTACTTGACAAGCAAAACCAATTCAAACAAATTTTAAGATGAATAGTATGGCTGTGACCTTTTATTTTGTCAAGAAAGAACATTTTTTGGCAACTACTATCTACTGATAGCATTACTTCATAAAAGAAGAGATTTAACACTGAAAAAAAGGGAAAAGAACAGACATTTATTTATTTTTTGTCTTTTTGCCATTTCTAGGGCCACTCCCGTGGTATATGGAGGTTCCTAGGCTAGGGGTCGAATCGGAGCCGTAGTCGCCAGCCTACGCTCAAGCCACAGCAACGCGGGATCTGAGCCGCATCTGCAACCTACGCAACAGTTCACGGCAACGCTGGATCCTTAACTCACTGAGCGAGGCCAGGGATCAAACCGCAACCTCATGGTTCCTAGTCAGATTCATTAACCACTGAGCCATGACGGGAACTCTGAAAATAGCAGACATTTAAACAAACCAGATTTGTCATGATGAGAATGCATTTTCTTGTCCTGGGTTTTTTTGGTTTTTGTTTTTTGTTTTTTGTTTTTTTTCTTCCCATCTTGCTGATGACAAAGGCGGCCAGGCCCACAGAACAGTAATTGACACCCTCCATGATTTAACCCTCAATAGCCTAGGGGCAGCGGGTTAAACAGACCTCCCATGAGAACCTTCTGGGGGCCCTCTCCACACTGGCTGGTGTCACAGGCCACATCAGGCATTATTAGCCAGGCCCATACATGTCAGAGGCAGCAGGACACCTAACTACTCTGTTGTCATCTTATAGTCAGCCTAAGGAAGAAAGCAGTGTAAATCCCACCTAGACATCCTTCATTGTAATCACAGGGGAGGGCTGGAGAGCAGGGCCTGTCATGGCCCCCTGTCAATTCCCCTGTCAACAGGGATGGAAACCAGGACTGATGTGGGATAACAGAGTATCCTTCAGAAAAGGTAAAGCAGGGGAGTTCCTGTTGTGGCTTAGCGGAAACGAATCTGACTAGTATCCATGAGGTTGCACTTTCCATCCCTGGCCTCACTCAGTGGGTGAAGTATCTGGTGTTGCTGTGAGCTGTGGTATAGGTTGCAGACGAGGCTCAGATCTGTGTGGCTGTGGCTCTGGCATAGGCCTGCTGCTACAACTCCAATTTGACCCTTAGCCTGGGAGCCTTCATACGCCACGAGTGTGGCCCTAAAAAGACAAAAAAAAGGGTAAAGCAAAAGATAGAGAAAAAACTTTAGGACTGCATAAATACGCCCCAACTACAGTTAGCCAGGAGCTGCCACTTGTCTCATGCAAACCTAAGTGTCACTTAAGGACCAGAACTGTGAGCAGTCCTATCTGCTCACATTTTTCCCAGAGAACAATAATGTCACAAGGCTGTTCTGAACATTCCAATGAAATGACATTAGTGTAGGGGGAGAGCCAGCTTGTTTAGGGAAATTATTGACAACAGGCAAGCAGATAAATTCTTTCTTTGACGGGTAGGTTAGAACTACTTACAATAAGCACAGTGGTTTTTTGTATGCAAACAGATGCTCTTGAAAGCTGGAGAGGTACTTCAAATTGATTTGCTTAAATAAATCAAGCATTCCCTCATAACCTTACTTCTATCACTGAATGGTTCCTGCAAACCTTTTTTTTTTTACCCCATAGATAATGCCCAGCTGGTAGCCGATTTTTTAGCACCATGAATTACTGTGGTTTTATTCCAAAAAGGTTGTGGCAAGATTTCCTAGAGAAAGATTATGCCCCAGGATTTTCTTCTTCCTGCTAGATCATGAATGTGTAATAACATCAAAAAGCTGAAAAGAGCCTTTCTCCTGCCCTCCCCACATCCCCACCTAACCCTCCCCCTTGATTCCCTGTTAGGGCTGGATGCAGCGGGACCTTTGTTTGAAAGAGCTTCTCCCAGAGACCGTCTTTCACCGGATGACGCCAATTTTGTGGACGCCATTCACACCTTTACCCGGGAGCACATGGGCCTGAGCGTAGGCATCAAACGGCCCATAGCGCACTATGACTTCTACCCCAATGGGGGCTCCTTCCAGCCTGGCTGTCACTTGCTAGAGCTCTACAAACACATTGCAACGCATGGCTTGAATGGTGAGAAAGAAGACCCTGGCCTAGGTTGGTTTACCTCCCCACACTTGCATGGGGCCTCAGGACCCAGGAGGAGCTAATCTGGGGAATTCTGGGAAGAGTTTGGCAAGGACGGGGACCAGGGTGAACGATCTCTAAGTCCACTGAGAGACAGGGCCTGTGCGCGTGGATAAGGGCCACCTTTGCCCAGGCAGGCCCCTCCTCTGCAGCAGTGGTCTCTGAAGCCCAAGCACTGAGGGTGAGAGAGACACCACTGGAGTCCCCACTTTTCACCCACCCAGTGTGCCCAGCAAAGTCTCTCCCTGGTACTACCCCTTCTGAAAGCTTTCTCTGATGCTTCCTCAGTCAGGGGGCTTCCTCTATTCTGGGCCCCATAATGATCCACTTAATAGCTCAAGGTTCCCCCCCTCCCCGCCGCCTCTTTTTGCAGCATATGGAAGTTCCCAGGCTAGGGGTTGAATTGGAGCTGCAGCTGCCAGCCTACACCACAGGCACAGACAGCAACATAGGATCCAAACTGCATATGTGTCCTACACTGCAGCTTGCGGCAATGCTGGATCTTTTAACCCACTGAGTGAGGCCAGGGATTGAACCCTCATCCTCACAGACACTGTGTCAGGTTCTTAGCCAGTTGAGCCACAAACAGGAACTCCTAGATCATGGTTTCTTGATCCCTGGTCTAAGGCTGCACCCGCTAACCCTACAGGGCAAAGTCCAGCTCTAAATAGGTCCTTGTGACTTCCTTCATCTCAGGGCAGAAACTGAATGTGGCATTATCTGTGTTGTGATCCCACTTCTCTCTCAAACCCTAAAACCACAACATTAATGTGCACGTTGATGTTATCAAAGGTGCAGGATTAAAGAACAAAAGTGTCAGCAGAAACCATACCTTTCATAGGCATTCCAAATGTCTCATTATTATAAAATATCACCCTGATTAAGGAATGCCAGCATTCCTGTTGTGGTTCAACAGTAACGAACCAGACTAGTATCCATGAGGGTGCAGGTTCAATCCCTGTCCCCGCTCAGGGGGTTAATCCAGCAGTGCCGTGAGCTGCAATATAGGTCGCAGATGTGGCTTGGATCTGGCATTGCTGTGGCTGTGAGTAGGCTGGCAGCTGCAGCTCCAATATGATCCCTAGCCTGAGAACTTCCATATGCCATGGGTACAGCCCAAAAAAAAGAAAGAAAGAGAGAAAGAGAGAGAGAAAAGAGAGAAGAAAGGCCAACTCACCCACTCTAAGCCAACTGGAGAACCCCCACCCCTCACCCTCCCTTCTCATCCCAGTCATCTAAAACTGAGCTGAGAACACACCCTCTAGTGATGATACCACTGCCTTCAGGGCTCAGCTATCAGAATGACCTTCACACTCCAACATTATCTCATTTTGGCCAGACTCCCAGCCTTCCACCCACCCTCGCCTGAGAGAACTTTTGGGGAACTTCCCCTTATCAGGACATCTTCCTCCAGTCACTACCCCTCCCATCACCAGCAGTTCCCCATGACCTTCCTGCCCTCTTCCCAGATTTGCACCCTCCCTAAGTTCGACACACCCCTAGGACAGTGTTCATTAACTCCTTGCCTGGCAAATGCACCTCCAACCAACTACAGCCATTTCCTCTTTTGCGATAGACTGCAGATTGATGAAAGCATGTATGTTGACATAGTGCGCCCTGGGCGTGGTGTGGTTTTTCAGTTTTCTTCACTCTTAACGTTTGTTACCTCAGTCACTAGATAACTGCTTTACCATCCTCAACACCACCTGGTTAGGTGAGCTTGAGTCAGTTAGTGAATGTTCCCGAAGCTCAGTTTTCTCACTTGTAATGGCTGTCTCAAGGAGTTAAAGATCCAGGCAGGCAGTTGGTGCAGTGCCTGCCCCATGGTGGAGACTCAGCAAATATAGCCACTAGTCACCAAGAACTGAGATGAGTAATCCTGGGGAAATCAGCTTCTGGCAAAGCTCCCTG
Source organism: Phacochoerus africanus (assembly GCF_016906955.1). Taxonomy (NCBI): domain Eukaryota; kingdom Metazoa; phylum Chordata; class Mammalia; order Artiodactyla; family Suidae; genus Phacochoerus; species Phacochoerus africanus. The sequence goes on along the minus strand of NC_062545.1, from coordinate 115,491,486 downwards.
TACTCCACCTTCACATGAGGTACTTGCCCTGTCTCATGGTGGTTCCTAACATTCCTAGAGCATACTTCGCTTAAGATCAAATTAAGATTTAGAAACCCCAAAACAAACCCCACCCCAAAGGTCAAAAGCTTTGGTTGATAAACCTCCTCAACTTGCTGTTTGGAGTTAGGCCCATTCAGACCTTATCATTGGGGCATGTCCTTCTACAAGCCAATCCCCCTGCTAGTGTCACAGGCCACTTACCTCAGGCATGCACTGGCTCCCTTGGGACGTGGCAGGGGAGGCCTTGGCTCTCATCAGACCATTAGCCACGTCCCAAGCGTGCCTAGGCATTGGTTTACCCAACTTCATTCAGAGGCATTCCATACAAGCCTGTTCTGATAACTGGCCCCTAAAGCATCCGCACTTGTGTACTTTTTTTCTTTTAACAGCCGCACCTGCAGCATATGGCTGTTCCCAGGCTTGGGGTTGAATCAGAGCTGCAGCTGTAGGCCTACAACCACAGCCACAGCAACACAAGATCTGAGCTGCAACCTACACCACAGCTTGTGGCGACACCAGATCCTTAACTCACTGAGCAAGGCCAGAGATTGAATCCACCTCCTCCAAGACAATATGTCAGGTTCTTAACCAGCTAAGCCACAGTGGAAACTCTGCACTTGTGCATTTTTAACCATATGAGACTAAAATATTTCCAAAATGAATTACACTATCCCACTTGCTCAAAGAATTCATTACATTTTTAGTGACTTGGGGCTCCTATTAAAACACCTACTGTAACATACAGCAGCCCCTCAGAGCCTGGGATTATGCCTCTACCCTGTGGCTTCCAGTTGTGGAGCTTTCAGTTGTCATATCCACTGTCATCAGAGGCTTGACCTCTGCAATCTCCTCCTTCTCGATGTGCTATTTCTCTGCCCTGAGAAATGAGGCAACCCTCCGGGCCAAGGGGCAATAATGTCCCTCCTGCCCTGTGTTCCAGCCATCACCCGGACCATCAAATGCGCCCACGAGCGGTCAGTGCACCTGTTCATCGACTCCGTGCTGCACGCCGGCATGCAGAGCACGGCCTACCTGTGCAAGGACATGGACAGCTTCAGCCAGGGCCTGTGCCTGAGCTGCAAGAAAGGCCGCTGCACCACGCTGGGCTACTACACCCACCAGGAGCAGCAGAGCAAGAAGAGCAAAAGCCTCTTCCTGATGACTCGAGCCCAGCCCCCGTTCAAAGGTGAGTGCGGAAAAGCCTTCAGAAGGCCAGGGTGTAGCCATCTGTCCGAAGGTGCCAGAGCTCCCTGAAGTCTTTTCCTGGAGCGACTTCAGGCTCTGCTCTTTGAGTGTTTTGGACACTGCACCGATTCTAGACTGTGCTGTCAACACAGCCACTCTCTCACTCTCTAAGAATGTGGCCACCTTGCTGCCAAGTGCGGAAGGAGGAAGCGTGATACTTTCTGGGACAATCCTGGGGTTGGCTTGTCTTCATCCATTTCCATGGTGCCCCAGAATGTTAGATCCAGAAGGCCTTGAGCAACTACCTTGACCAACCAGGTTTCACTCACTGTACAGGGCCCTGGGGGTGTCTGCAAACCCACGAGAACCCAGCGCTTTCATCTCTGCTGGGGCTGCCAGGAGAAACTTGGGCTGCAGGCTGCATTTGAGGTTCCTCATTTCCCCTCAAGTTTGAATCAGCTCTTCTTACGAGAGATCATTGTCCTATTCAGGCCAGCCATAGATGAAGTTCCGCTTCTCAACCTCGGGGCAGAAACCACACCCCTTCTGCTCTCCGGGTTGAACAGTAGGTCAGAGAAAGGGCTTGGCCATGATTTGGGCTGAAGCCAGCAGTGCTACTTCCCCTCAGCCTAAATCCTCCTACAGGGAACAAGCCAACATCTGTTGCCATTAACATTTCTGCCTAATCCTTAAAACAGCTCGAGAGTGATTTAGCATCTTCTAGTTTCAACAGCACATACTCGAAGCTGGGGGAGGAGCACAGAGCTGTGTGATTATTACTGTGCAGGTATTTGCAGCTACAGACATGAACACAGTCAGCACTGCTTTGCATTTGTGCAGCATTTTACACCAAACATTAGATGCAGCCTGGGCCTCATGGTGCCCACCACAGCCAAGCCAAGTTGGCAGAATTGGTTACAGTCCCAGGGTAAAGAAGAGGAAAACCAAGCTGGGTTCAGTGACCTGGCCACATGGCCTAGGACCCAGCTGCCCTCTGACTGCCAGGCCGGCGTTTCTTCCATGACTGCACTCCCAAGTTCAAGCTCCCAGGTGGCTTGTATGTTAGATTCCTCTGTTTATCTGAACTTTCTGCTCTCTAGCCACATTTCCCCTCCATGAGTCCCAGGAATGACAGAAGTTGGCTTGAGTAGCTGATAGCTTCTGAGAGCCCTTGGAATGAGGGCAGAATCTTTCTTGCCTGAGGGGCAGAGGGTGCCCTCAGCTGTCTGTCCTTGAGTGGGTGGAGGAGCCTGAGGCCTTGGAGCAGGTGAAGGAATTTGGAAGGCCTCCCCGCTTCACTTTGGGGAGCTCCCCCGCCACAGGCTGCCAATTAGACACTCATTTGGGTTAACCAGCTCCTCTTTTAAATGGCGGAGCCACCTGGAGTGATTAAGCCTCTCGCATAATCAGATTTCACTGGATAGACTTTAATCCTGGAATGTTATTGTTTGGAGAAACGGTTCAACTCCATCATGTCCCAGACAGGGAAACCAAGACACAGATGAGAGAAAATCATTTGCCCAGGATACCAAGGGAATTCCTGCCAGAGCCAGCATTTAGACTCAGGCCTCCAAATCAGAAGTCGAGTGATTTTTTTTTACCTCAGTGAACCGCCCCTGGTCTGACTGTGGAGGCGAGGGAGGGAGGGAGGGAGGGAGGGAGGGAGGGAGTGTGAGTGTGTGTGTGTGTGTGTGTGTGTGTGTGTGTGTGTGTGTGTGTGTGTAGGGGGTCTTGCTTTTTCCCTGGGATCAGCTAGAAAGAAAGAGCGTCCTTTTTCACCTTCCAGGGCAGGGCTGTGCCTCTGAAATGAGGAACTCAGTCCTGGGTCCCGCTGGAGGAGAGCCACTGGGGGGGTGGAGATGGGGGGCGGATGCGAGCCTTGGGAGAGGAAGAGGGGGAAGGAGGAGCAGCGGGCACAAGCCAGGCTGAGTTTCTCCCCATGCCAAGGACCCCTGATGCCCAATCACCACACACTGCTCGTGGGAACTCACAGGGACACCCCGCCTACAAGGCAGGACCAAGGAACCACATTAGGGCAGCAGCATCTCATCCAGCAGCTGCCACGGGCAGTGTGCTCAGCCACTGTTTATTCTTCAGGCATCCGTTGAGCCCAGGTAGCAAGAGACCCTGCCTGTCACATGCGGCATGCTACTGCTGTCCCAGGAAGACAGATGAGTCCCTTGAAGACAACACTTGGGTCTCTTTATCACCAACCACTCATCTTGCTCCAGGGATGTCCAATGAGAATAGGACCTAGAGGCCGGTGACTTGGAGGTGGGACCAGGGGGCAAGACTGCCTGCAACTGCCCCGGAACCGAACCTCCAGCCCCTGACAGATTGCAGTGGTGAGCTGCAGCCTGCGCTGCATCCTTCCTGCCCTGCTCTGGGCCCTCCAGTTCTCCCCAGTCTTTCAGGAAGCAAAGTCCTAATCTGTACAGCCTCATTTCCCTCACTCCTGGGGAGTCACATCCCTGCTGTCCCTTTAAGCAGTCCCGCATACCGCTACACATGATGCTCAGATGACACTTCCCCCGCCTATGTAGAAGCTGCCACTCGTGGATACTGTGCAGTCTGTACAATGCTATGTCACCCTGTATGGAAGCCACTAACCATATGTGGCTATTTATATCACTTAAAATGAGATAACATCAAACATTTGAATCCTCAATCACACCAGCCACCTTTCAAATGTTCAAATATGTGACTGCCATGTCAGAGAGTATAGAAATAGACTGCTTCCCTCATCCAGAAAGTTCTGTTGATGGTGCAGGCATCAGGTCTTTAATCTAGGCCACCATAACTGCACCCTTCTTCACCCATCATGACCATGATCGTCTCTGACGTGGGCCAACAAAGCCTATTTCACTGGCCACCTCCAGCAGTGGATGAATACTTCCAGAGTCATAAAGGAAGATTCCCTAACCCTGATTCCAGAGAACCCATGATCCCTGTTTTTCAAAGGACGTCTAATTGCACTATATATTTTAGTGCAGGGTCTGGCCGGGCAAGATAAACATTGCCTCCTGATTGTAGTTGCACAAAGGATGACTAACTTGGCCCTCATTCCTCTGGCTCCCAAGATATTTTGACAAAACCATCACACGATCTATTTTCTACAACTAAACACCAGAACTCGCGTAAACACTGGGAGAGGACAGCAGTAGCAGAAGAGAATTGGGAAACAGTCACCCAGTGAAAACAGGCAATTTATCACCCATGTCCCTTCTCAATCTCTCAGGAGGAAACTTTGCTAGTTTCGGAGCCTGTTTTTGTTTGTTTGTTTTGCTTTTTTTTTTTTTTAAAGAAAGCGGCAGGGGGAGGGGGCGGGGTATGAATCTGTAGTAAGTCCAATTTAGTAAGCAACTTACCTTTTTTTTTTTTTTTTTTGATCTTTTTAGGGCTGCACCCACGGCATATGGAGGTTTCCAGGCTAGGGGTCGAATGGGAGCTGTAGCTGCCAACCTACACCACAACCACAGCAATGCCAGATCCAAACTACATCTGTGACCTACACCACAGCTCACGGCAAATCGGGATCCTTAACCCACTGTGCAAGACCAGGGATCAAACCTACGTCCTCATGGACACTAGTCAGGTTTGTTACTGCTGAGCCACAACGGGAACTTCCTCAAGCACCTTATCTAATATAACCCCCACAGCAGTTGGGTGAGGTCACTGGGTTCAAGAGAAGGAAGGAGCACTCAGGTGGGCTTACTCTGTCCAGGCACTGTGTTGGATATGTTGCATTTATCATTTAATCTTCACAACCATGTACAGACAGAGCGGGAGACAGAGGGAAGCAGGGAGACTGATGATGCCTAATTTTCCAATAAATAAATTGAGATTCAGAGAGGCCCAATCACCTTCCCAAAGTCACATGATTTGTAGAGCGCTTGACCCTAGCTGCCCTGATTCCTTGCTCCTTTCACTGCATGTGGCCGCCTAAGCATTGGACAGGCACTTCCTTGAGTGCCGGCTCCCTCCTGAGTCACCAGGCATGCCTCATGCCTCCTCCAGGGCTCCTCTTTCTTCATCTCCTCCCCCCTTCCATCCTCCTCTGCCTGCACCTTCTCCCGGCACTCTGGGCCCCCTCCAGACAGGGAACTCGCTCCAGTTGTGAAGAGCCCTCCTTTCTTCCAGTTAGGGTGATCACCAGCCCCACTGTGACTTGGGGAGTCTGTCTAGCTTTGGCTTTTCTCAGCTACTTCTTTGCAAGGCTTTCACTGATCTCCAGGGAGAGTTCCAGAAGAGCAAGTGGGTAGAGTAGAAAGAGCAGGGTCTTGGGATGGGGATAAGGCATGTCCAGAAAGAATCTGGCTTTGCTGCCAGCCACGTATATGACCTTGACTCAGTGACAAACCTATGTGGACCTCAGTTTCTTCTGCCAGGAAGGGACTGTGTGTGGGCCAGCCTGAGGGAGCACCACTAACACTGGCACCTAGGGGTGGGCACAGTGAGTCCACTGTGCCTGGTCAGTTCAGCAAGCAGAATGGAAAAAGGCATCACTGGGCACTTTTTTTTTTTTTATTTTTTAGGGCCACACCTGTAGCATATGGAGGTTCCCAGGCTAGGGGTCAAATCAGAGCTGTAGCCACCAGCCTACACCACAGCCACAGCAACTCCATATCCGAGCAGCATCTGTGACTTACACCAGAACTCATGGCAATGCTGGATCCTTAACTCACTGAGCGCGGCCAGGGATCAAACCTGCATCCTCATGGATACTAGTCAGATTTGTTTCCACTGAGCCACAACAGGAACTCCTCCGAGCACTTTTTACATATGCCACCTCATCTCTTCCTCACAACAACCCCATAAGAAAGCTTTCAATACCTGTTTTACAGATGAGGAAACTGAGGTTCAGAAAGGTGATGAGCACGCAAGACCTCAGGATGGCGCTAGGAGGCTCTGTTGAGGGCTCCTGTTGTGACCCTACCTGAGCACCCTTGGCACAAAGAGCAGGGGGCATATCAGCACAACACTCTCTACCCCCTCATACACCCGCATGCACACACTTCTAACCCCCACACACAAAACACAACACTCTTTGGCCTAGACACACACACGGTACACTGTCTCCACTCCCAGCAAAAGAGGAAACCACCACAGAACAGGCAAGATCCAGTTTCATAAGATCAGCGTCATGTGAATGGCACGGTACTGCTGAGCCCAAATGCAGTCATCAACATAAGCTCATACATGCACATATACAGATGCTTATGAAGCCCCTGCACCATGTCGTCTTCTCTCATGCAGTAGCCCTTGCATGAGATCATCCTTGGGCTCTCAATCCCACCATCTTCAGCCTTCCTCTCAGCTTAGAGGCGCTTGAGGTCTAGGAGAAAGACCTTGGTGCTGCAAGAAAACACAAGGTCTCATTCCTCCCATCTCCAAGAGAAATCAGCACATTGCAAAAACATTTTTAAGTCTCTTTGATGTTTGCAAACAGAGTTATGATATCTCCCAGAGCCAATATTGAATGATTCAGAATCATTTTTTTCAGGAGACAAAAAAAAAATTTTTTTATAAATTCTACAAGCTGGTACTCACAGTGGCTACCTTGTGAAAAGGAACTTGTTTTTTTAGGCGGTACCTAAATAGGATCAACAGAAGATTAGGATCCAGGAATCTGGGGTTGTCTGAAGCCTAGGAGGACTCTCTGTGGTGGAGAATCTCCAGAGGCCTCACGTCTCTGCTCCAGGTGGAGTCTGCCTGATCTCCATCAAGGTTAATAGACTATTTCATGCTTTTCATCTTTAAGACCTGAAATAATTTCTCCTGCCTGAACTGGCGAACATGTCGTGCGGGCCTGCTTGCAGTCAAAGGATCAAAAGCATTTTTCCTAAATCATTTTTTTTAAAATCCTTATTAAACATACCGTAAGGTAAAGTGTGCAAAATTATACCCACTTTTCCCCTTTATCTTTGTAACAGCATCATTGTTCTGGAGGGTGGTGGAGAATACAAGGCAAATTGTCTTTGTCTTTTTTTTTTTTCTTTTTTTAAGGAAAAGCACAAAGATCCAAAATAAGAAAAATCAGTTTTCAACATGAGAGGCTCTTTCATATTTAAAAAAAAAAAAAAAATTTTTTTTTTTTGGTCTTTTTAGGTCTGCAGCCAGAGCATGTGGAGGTTCCCAAGCTAGGAGTCGAACTGGAACTATAGCTGCTGGCCTACACCACAGCCACAGCCATAACCACGCCAGATATGTGCCCTACACTGTCACAGCAACACCTGAGCCAGGCCAGGATCGAACCCGCATCCTCATGGGTACTAGTCGGGTTCGTTATAGCTGAGTGGCAACAGGAACTCAAAATTTTTTAATTTCAAGATTTCTCCCCACAGATGGCTTTCCTAGTGCACCTTGTGCTCTCAGCATGTGATGGGTTTGGCCATCGCCCTCCTGCAGACATAGGCACCCACATTCCTTCATGTCTGTGCCCTCCACAGCCTGCCTCACTAGGGTCCCTCACGGCTTACAATCTTTGGAGGTTCTGACCTCCAGCAAAGGTATCATCCCAGGAAGACCCTGTAGGACACAAGTCATTCTCCCCCGCAGGGTGTGAGAGCTAAAGGGACCTTTGCAATCACCAGAGCCAATCCCTTCCCCCAGAAGCATGAAGCCAGGGCATCTCAGAGGTGGACATCAGTCTCCTCCCACTCACATTTTAAGAGCAAAGGAAGACAAAAACCTGCCTCCAGTGCAGGGATGTGAGACATTTATCCCTGCTCAGAAAGCCAGACATTCGGTGGACAGGCAGCAGGGAGGAATCTGCAGCAGCAAGAGCCCAGGATGGATGTCAGAGGGTTGGAGCTGGCAGACACTTTGTCTTGGTGGCTTCACTGGAGGCAGGTGTAGACCATGACTTTTTTTTAGGGGCTGCGTGTCTGCTGGTTGCTTTCAAAGGACAGATTCAGCTTGCCAGAACCCCAGGAAACAATGGGAAGGGTCTCGTGGAATCATGAGCCAGACACCTGTGTTCAAAGTCTGCTCCACTTCTGACCATCTGGATCACCTCAGACCCCTTTCCAAATCTCTGCTTCCTCATTTGTAACTCACCAAGGTCATTGATACCTTGTCTGTCTGGGTCTCAGCAGAAAACATGACACCATTCATCGGGGCCAATTGAAGAGAGTAGGCAGGACTCCTTGCAGAGGGTGGGTGATATGAAGGAAACCAGCGTGGGGTGTTGATGCACCCCCAAATCTAACAAGAGGCTGCTGGAGAAGCAAGGAGAAGGGATCACCTGAGGAAATGAGATCTGTGGAGGAGAGACTTGCTTCAGCAGCTTGTCCTGGGGTGCAGTAACTACGCAGTCAGGCTTCAAAGCAGGAAGGAGCTTTGAAAAAAAACCACCCAAATCTCTCTTCTCTGCCCTGGCCTCCTGCTGGTGGCTCCCCGGTGGTCAGTTCCAACCAGAAGCCATCCTGCAAGTGAGCCGGGAGATGAGGCTGTGGGGTCACATCCTGGGTTTCCCAGCTGGGCAGAGAATGCGTGTGAATAACAGGGGAGGACTAGAAAATGGAGTCTAACCACATGTTATCCTGAGTTAGTCTTGTTAGGGGGGACAAAAATAATGAGTGTAAAACACCTAGTGTGTCACATCGCCTGGTGCTTAGTAGGGTCTCAGCCAATGGAAGTCATTTTCTTATTCCTCCTGTTCATAATGAAGCTCTTTCATGAAGCATGTATCCTGCCTTGCTTCCACACCAAGAGCCCTGGAAGCACGCCTTACATACTTGGTGTGAGCTGAGACTTAATGTACAAGCTTTAATCTGGCCCCCAAGTGTGCCCTCAGAGAGCCATGGATATTGATGCCATGAGACAAGGCGGAAGGTGATAATGGCCACATAAGTGACCCTTCTTCCCAGCTGCAAGCTGCTCCAAGGCCAGGACCACAACTTCTGGTTCATTTTTTCCTTAATACTTTTATTTATTTTTTCTAATACTTTTAATTTATTTTTTCTTTTTACAGCCATAACTGCATCATATGGAAGTTCCCAGGCTACAGGTTGAGTCAGAGCTGCAGCTGCTGGCCTACATCACAGCCACAGCAACACCAGATCCAAGCTACATCCATGACCTATGCCACAGCTTGTGGCAATGCCAGATCCTTAATCCACTAAGCAATGCCAAGGATGGAGCCCACATCCTCACAAACACTATGTCAGCAGGTTCTTATCCTGCTGAACCACAACAGGAACTCTTTTTTCTTAATTCTTAAAACTTTTCTTTCTTCAAAGAGTCCAGTTAAATACATGTTTATTGTAGAAAATGGGGGAACTTGCAGAAAAGCATAAAAAAAGAGAGTAAAAATCACCTCTCGTCCCTCTCCAGAGATAACCACTTAATCTTTTTGTGAATCCCCTCCTTCTCCATTCTGTTTTATTAGAGTCGGTCTCATGTTACATGTACAATATGTACCCTGATGGTTGTTTAGGGGTTTTTTCTTACTTTCCTAAGCATTGAAATCATTTCAAAAATTTCTTTTTAATCACTTCTTAAGAATAAATCACATGGTTGAGAATATGAACTCCGAATCAGCAGACAAACGTCTAATTGCAGCTCTGCCAGCTCTTAGCTGCTTTACGGTGAACAAGTTACTTAAATTTCCTGAGCTACATCTTCTTCATTTGTAAAATGATGCGGAGGGAGGTTAAAGCAGACATCTTACCAGGTTATAGTAAAGAGAAATGAGATAATTATGTGAAACAATAGCTCAGTGTCTGGGACGTAATGAAGAGCTAAATGGTGATTATCATAATTGCCATTATTGGGAGTGCCTATTGTGGCTCAGTGGGTTAAGAACTTAGCATATTGTCCTTGAGAATGCGGGTTTGATCCCTGGCCTTGCTCAGTGGGTTAAGGATCTGGCTTTGCCACAAGCTGCAGCGTAGTTTGAAGATGCAGCTCCCATTCGACCCCCTAGCCTGGGAACTTCTATATGCTGCCAGAGCAGGTGTAAAAATAGAGTAATAATTGTCATTATTAGTCCACAAACATTCCTCTATTGGTGAATATTTAAGGTGTTTTGATTTCTTTTTTTTTTTTTCATGAAATAATTCTCTTATGACATTTTTGAACTTTAATCTCTTTCCACACTTCAAACTTTTTCCTTAGGTTATATAAAGCTATTGATCCTGGGTATTAACATTTAGAAGTTCAAGTTCTGGAGCCAGGTGCCCTGGCGTTATATCCCAGCTATGCTACTTACTAGCTGTGTGATACTGGAAAAGTCACTTAACCTCTCTGTGCTTCAGTTTTCTCTTCTCTAAAAGGAGACAATAACAGTATCATCTGTTGTAAGGATTAAATGCAATAATAAATGCAAGGTGCCTGGCACAGGTAAAGAAAATAAATGTTAGCCAATGTTATTACCATGCATACCACCAATTAGATTATCATGCGCAACAGCTTTCAGCACTGGGCAGTGTCTCAATAGATTTCCAATTAATGCATATTAAACTGATCGCCATGAAAGTTCCTTGCATACTCTAAAAGATACCCTGTCTCCTCATCAGGAGGTTAACCCAAGGCCAGTTCTCTCCAGTCATCCAGTCTACCTCCTCCCCGACCCCGTCATGTCTAAGGCCTGTTTCTTTCCTTTTTGCCTCAATTCAAATTATAATATGATTCACTTGTTACTGAGTTCCCTATTCCGACCTCAAATAGCATAAGAGCTCTCCAGAGGCTTCTGGGATAATAGGCCAGAGTCCCCGCCTCCATCGCTACCACCCAAGGATTTAAGGACACTTCCTGGAACTTGGGCTACAGCCCATCTCTAATTTCTCACCCACAGCCTCATAGTCTTGAGAACATCAAATTACTCTGTTCCAGGCTGGAGGATTTGAACATCTATGATGCAGGGCACTGGAGCCAATCCATCAAAAAACCCAGATGGGAACATTGGTTTATGCCAAAGGGAAGGATTGTGTAAATACGTCAAAAACCCGGCAATACAGTCACACCAGGACCCTGCAGCTGAAGTGCTGGCAACACACCATTAGCCACAGCTTCTGCCAAGTGCATGTGTGGTTACCAAGCTCCACTGGAAATGCACCATTTGGAAGTAAGTAGATTGATTCATGAGGAAGGTGCATATTTCCATATGCCGGCTGCATGGGATAGATGATCAAGTGACCAGTTCCATAATCTACACTTTTCAGGAGGAATTCTCCAACAGTGCTTGAAACTCAGATCTTGAATTCTCAGAGGTGATTTCCACCTTGCTAAATGTTCATATATATCCTGATACTCCCAAGCAAACTGTCAGTTCCTTCATTCCACAAATGTTTGTTAAGCATCTACTATGTGTAAGTACTGTGTGAGGATTAGGGAATTAATTATCTAGGACAGGGAAAGCACATATACAACCAGCATATCATAAATCCCCTCTACCCTTTGCCCAAGGAAGACACCAATCCTCCCAAGAGCCTAGACATGGTCTCAGAGCCCATCTCAACACAGGGGTCTCTAGGGAGTCCCTAGCAATCAAGTTGACCTGCCCTATTAAACCTGTTGGCAATCTTGGAACTAAAATAGTACATGTGCTTAGAGAATATGGATGCAGCAAGTAAAAGAAATCCAAGCAGCCATCAGTCATTTGCTAATTTTGAAAACAGCCCCACAGTTGATTGGTATAACAATTCAGGCTAAGCAAGGCAGTAGGTCCAGGCCAAGAGCACAGACTCTGCTCTGTGATTTTTAACAGGTCACTTCACCACTCTAGCCCCTGTTTTCTTCTTTATAAGACAGGGCTGTAACTCATGGACATGGAGAAGAGACTTGTGGTTGCCAAGGGGTAAGGGGAGGGAGTGCGATGGACTGGGAGTTTGGGGTTAGTAGATGCAAACTTGTTTTGGGGGTGGATAAGCAATGAGATCCTGCTGTGATAGAATATTATGGAGGACAATGTGAGGAAAAGAATGTATATATATATATATATATATATATATATATATATATATAAAACTGGGTCAATTTGCTGTACAGCAGAAATTGACAGAACATTGTAAGTCAGCTATAATTTTTTTTAATATTTTTAAAAATATGGAGCTGATAATAACAATACCCTCCTCATAGGGTGGTTATGATGGGCACATGAAAAGAGTGTTTGATGGTAAAAAATTTGCTTTCTTAGTTAAATTAAGAGACTGTATGTATGTCAGAAGAATCAATTTCTTTTTTCTTCTTTTTTTTGTCTTTTCTAGGGCCATACGTGCAGCATATGGAAGTTCCCAAGCTAGGGGTCTAATCGGAGCTATAGCTGCCAGCCTACACCACAGCCACAGCAACACAGGATCCGAACCACATCTGTGACCTACACCACAGCTCACAGCAACACCGGATCCTTAACCCACTGAGCGAGGCCAGGGATCGAACCCACAACCTCATGGTTCCTAGTCAGATTCGTTAACCTCTGAGCCATGACGGGAACTGCCAAGAAGAATCAATTTCCTTCTTCCCAATAGCATTCTGGACATTTGATAAGTTAGAAAAATTTTAGGCCCAGTTACTAGGAAAACTTGTCTTATTTCCACTGGAAAATGCTGCTTATTGAACCCCACACACCTTGTTCCCAGGAACTGCCCAGTATACAGAGATATGCTCGTCAGGACCTATTTCTAAGCTGGAGCGCCACCCCACCCAAAAACTGGCCCCCTTATATAGTGGGAAAAGTAAAAATGGCCATGTGTTCTCTTGCATTTGTCAGCTGCCTAAAAGGCAATATATCCTTTAATTTATGGAAGGGGACCCTTGCAAATATGTGGAAGAGTCCAATAAAATCATGCCCAGAAATGGGTGAGAATGCCAAATATACTCTATTTCTATTCTGCCTTCCTTTATTGGATAATATTTATTTTATTACAAACACAAGTCCTCTTAGACATTTAGGAAATTCAGGGAAGGAAAAAGAAGAAAATTAAAGGCATTCATAATCCCACCACCAAGAAAAAAACCAGGACATCTCTTCATCTATACTATTTCCTCTGCTTTTTTTTATTTTGGGTTTTTTGTTTTTTTGGTTTTTTTTTTTTTTTTTTTTTTTGGCTGTGCACATGGCACATGGAAGATTCCAGGCCAGGGATCAAACCTGACCTGAGCAGCTGCAGTGACAATGCCGGGTCCTTAATTCTGAGGCCACAGAAGAACTCCTCCCTTTTCATTTTTAAATGTTATAGATGAGTCCGTTCATTTTAAAAATTCCTGCTTAAATTCTCTTTTCCTCTCCATCCTGTCTCCCTCTAGTTTATCATTACCAATTCAAGATCCAGTTCATCAACCAAACTGAGAAACCAGTAGAACCAGCTTTTGCCATGTCACTCCTTGGAACTAAAGAGGAAATGCAGAAAATTCCCATCACTCTGTGAGTATGCAGAGCAGCCCATCCATGATGAGGACAGCCTTGAGTTGCTCACAGGGTCTGAGTAGACTGCTTTTCAAGGGTCAGACTAGACGTAATTTACTTTTCTCAGCCCATATGACTGCCCCAAACACCCTGTCAGATGGAACATCCACAGGCCAGTGCCTTGTCACCCCTCCTCAGTCTCACCCAATCCCAAAGATGGGTCTCTGTTGCTGCCACCCGTGTTGGTGATGGGCCCAGTGTGACAGAGGCTGAATGGAGAGGGCAGCCAGAGGTGGCTGCCTGTGTCTACAGTCCAAGAAGAAGATCCAAGTGGGTGAGGGCTAGAGCAGGGGTGCCCAGGAAGGCCCTGCACACCTTTCCAGTGGGTGCTGCAAACCATAACCCAGAAATAAAACTGGTGTCACTCACCTTGGCACAAAATTCCCATCAAGATCAGCCTGCAGTGCCAGCCTCCCCACCTGTTCTCCGCTCTGCTACACACCTGCTCACAATACGTGCAGTGGCCTCATGCCATGCTGCTTTGTCTCACCATTTCCACCATTATCATGGGCTCTCCTTGGAAAGTGGAACTAACCTTCACCACTCCCATCATAGTCCTCAGTTTCCCCAAAATTGCCTCCAGCTTGGAACCTCTGATCATCACCCTGACTCATTCAGCAAAGGGCTTGTTGGTTCTATGCCCTAGATGTAGAGAGCACTCTGTCCTTAGGACGCTTCCAGCCTAGTAGGGTGGGTGGATTCCTAACTGGTGCTTTACAACATACTGCCGAAGAGCTGTGATGCACCAAGCAAGGGAATCCGCTAGCCACCTGTCTCACCCTAAATCCAGCGTTAACTCTGCACCGTTCCAAATCTCTGAGAGATTGTTCAAGGTAGTGGAAAGGGCACTACTAGCTGTTCTGTCAATGTTGGGACTTTTTTTTTTTTTTTGCTTTTTGTTTTTAGGGCCACACCCACAGCATATGGAGGTTCCCAGGCCAGGGGTCCAATTGGAGCTACAGCTACAGCTGCCAGCCTACACCACAGCCACAGCACATTAGATCTGAGCCATGGCAATGCCAGATCCTTAACCCACTGAGCTCATGGCAATCCCAGATCCTTAACCCACTGAGTGAGGGCAGGGATCAAACCTGCAACCCCATGGTTCCTAGTTAGGTTCATTTCCTTTGTGCCATGACGGAAACTCCAATGTTGGGACTTTTTAATGTCGTGGAGATTAGTGAGTAAAGCCTGATAATAATAAATGCAGATCCTTAGGTATTATTATTACTTTTTAATAGTTATTTCCCCAATACAGTTTTTTTTCCTACTATACAGCATAGTGAAATCTTGCTCCAAACTGGCACGTCCTTTTAATGTGTGATTTTCTATTACTGCTATCCTTGGTTGTTTTAAGAGAAGTTTCTATTTATGTGGGGAGGAAAGAAGCATTGCTTGTCAGAGAAGGCTGTGGTGTGGCTCTAATGTGTTGATCAAAACCAGTTGAGAGCTTTCTTGTCCGGAGGCTGTGGCTGAAGCCCTGCCATCTCTTTGGGGGCAATTTTCCTGATTTGTTAACCCAGAGACGAAGAAGCCCAAGCTAAACAAATTTAAGTAGATTCATTACTGCAGAACTCTCAGAGCCTTTTTAATATGCTAACACAGAAAATAAGGTGGTTTTCCCAATATTACTGGTCTGGAAAACCCTTTCTATCCTGGCACTTCTATTGCTATCTATTAATAGTCTGTCCTATATCAGTTTGAGAAATGCAGCAGCAAAGATCATCCCAAGTCACTCAGGCAAACCTAACCCTCCCTAAATGTGCCTAAGCATCATTTGTGGCTACAAATCAATGAACTATGCCTGCTTTCCTTTGTATCTTCAAGGAGCAAAGGAATTATTAGTAATAAAACCTATTCCTTTCTTATCACGTTGGATGTGGATATTGGTGAGCTGATCATGATCAAGTTCAAGTGGGAAAACAGTGCAGCATGGGCCAATGTCTGGAACACGGTCCAAATCATCATTCCATGGGGAAGAGAGCCTGTCTACTCAGGCCTTGTTCTGAAGAGCATCAAAGTCAAAGCAGGAGAAACCCAGCAAAGGTAAGTTCTCTTTCATCCTCCTCCTAATATATGTTAAGCATCTACCTAGGCCAGCACTTTTGCAATTTAATGCTTGCATTTATCTTATGAAGTGGGCATTAGTATGTCCTAATGATGGCATACAGATGCTTAGAAAGGTGAAACGACCATCCTGAGTTCACAAAGCTATAGGTGGAAGGACCAGGATTTGTACCCACGTCTTCTGATTCCCATTCTAGCCTCTTTCCTCTGCTCACCATTAACAGCTACCAGCCCGTGGAATTTGAGAACCTCCCACTAGTCCAGTGCTTTTCAAACTTTGCCAGGTGATGTTGGTGCTGCTGGTCCAAGGACCACACTCTAAGCAGCAAGGACCTAGATGTGACATTTCTTCTTTGTTATTCACCCTGAGAAATGCTTTAACAGTCCACAATCTCAAAAGCTCACACTACAGTGGTGCCTTTCAAATCGTAGAGTGCCAGGGGACAATCAGGAAGCATACTAAACCTGCAGAATTCCCAGATCCACCTGGAGAGCCTCTGGTTGGCTGTGTTCTGTGAAGGACTGCACAGTAGCTAAGAAGAGCCCTAAGAAATTCTGATGTGCACCAATGGATTACCTTCAGAAAACGCAGCTCTGTGTGACTAAACACCTTTCTTGGCCCACAGTCCCTGGGGACAAGAAGGGGTTGGGTGGGGGTAGGGAGCAAAGAAAAAAAGAGAAAAAATAATAAAATAAATAAAGGACGTTCAGGAGTTCCCATCTGGCTCAGCGGTAACAAACCCAACTAGTACCCAGGAGGACATGGGTTCCACCCCTGGCCTCATTCAGTGGGTTAAGGATCTGGCATTGCCTTAAGCTGTGGTGTAGGTCGCAGAAGCAGCTCGCATCTGGTGTTGCTGTGGCTGCAGCTCCGATTCGAACCCTAGCCTGGGAACTTCCATATACCACTGGTACGGTCCTAAAAGGCAAAACAAACAAACAAAAGGGTGTCCAGCTGCCCCCTCAGTCCTCTCTACAGAGAAAAGGAAGGTCCAATATATTGTACCACGGCAACCGTGCTTTTCTGTGACTGTGCAGTTCCCCAGACCCTTTCCTAGTTCCTCCCACTGTATTCAGGAAGGTCAGTCTCTGTTCCCACAGCCCTTCGGGAGCAGCGGGTTTGCACTGGGGCTGGTCTCCAGCAGTGATGGAGAGCAAACAGCACGATCCTCTCGCCTGCCTCTGAACTGCTCTCCTCCCTCACCCCTTGGGTCTCACTGCCAGGAGCGGAGCAGGCCCGTCGCAGATTTATGCCCCGCCCCGGTCCCTTATACAACCGCACTCCAAGGCTTTGTCTCCCTGGGATACAAAACCCTGGCAATTACTAAGAGTATACTGTGCAGTCGGCCAAGAGATTTCACCACATGATCAATTTGAGAAAATTAAACCGTTTCTCTCCTCTTATAAGCTTCGCTATTCTTGCGTGACTTTTTAGCCCCTTAGAACAGCTCTACTTCTGGTCACCACCTCTCCCGGGATTCTCTCAGCTAGAGAGTAATTCCTCGGTTTTAGAGGCCACTCGCCATGGCAATTTTAGGTGGCATGACCTGAAAGCTTGTATAAAACACAGCGCTACCTGCTCCCCCTGTGCTTGCTGACTTGCTGCCTTGCAGGCTTCACCTAGGTGTTCTAGACCATTTATCTGATGGAGGCTTCCCAGGGGCCCTCGGAAGTGGGTAGTATTGCTGGGCAGATCAGGAACCTGAGGCGCACACAAGTTACACAGCTTGGGGAACACTGCTAATTATTGTCTGAGCCTAGATCTGACTTGGTTTGTCTGATTCATTGCCCATTTGCTGCCTGTGCACAATTTCCAACAGCTCCTTCCCCCATTAGTCTTGCCCCCATGAATCTGACTCTCTAATCCAGCAGAGTTGCAGTAGAGGAAGTATATATGCAAGTCAAACTCTTCCTCAGGGCTGTCAGAGGTACATCATGAAAAGCAGAGGGGGGATATGAGACCTATAGTTTAAGTTATAACTGAGTGCCTTCTATGGGTCTTCACCGTACCCAACACCACTGGGGGATACCCCAAAAATTTGAGCTGTGACTTTTGGCATAAAGAAACCTCAGACCTAATTAGGAAAACAAGATGCATTAATTTTACTAATGATGTCCCAGGGCGTCTCCAGCTTTAATGGGCACACAAATCACCTGGGAATCATGTTAAAACATAGGTGCTGCTTCAGTAGGTAGAGATGGAACCTGAGAGTCTCCAAAAAGCTCCCAAGGGCTGCTGGTGCTGCTGGTCCAGAGACCACACTTTGAATTGCAAGGATCTAATGTTGCATGGTCTAGGAATGTCTGAGAAAAGAGACAGTTCAGGTTGGTACTGTTGGGTCAGTGCTGCAAAAGGCTTGTGGGAAGGCCAAAATGCACTCCCAGAGAGTTAGGCAGTGAGCAAAGCAACAGGGAAGGAGAATCCAGCGACTCCATCAGCTAGTCCTCGGGTCAGCTTGGGATTTTACTGCTTCCACCTTTGTAGGCTCTGACATTAACTGCACCTGAGACTCAGTCCTTTCGTAATAAATAGGAATCATAATATGCATCTCATGACTAGAAACAACTACCAATTTTTGAGTACCTTCTACAAACTAAAATCCCAGAGCTAGGATGCAAACATTAAACCTCATGTTCTCAAACTCTTTGCTAACTACAAGAAAAAAAAATTGGTAAGTGACTTGCTCTGTGCCTCTACAGAGGAAACTCAACGAGAGGTCATTTTCTTCCCACAGAGTCAGGGATGAGAGGGTCTGTGGTGAGATAAAGTGCAAAGGCAGAAAATATTGGTCCTATAGCAAAACATTAAAAGTGATTGGCTAAATAAAAATGAGAAGATATTTGAGTTCCATGATAATCATATAAATGCAAAACAAAAATCAATGAAATGATCACTGGTCACCCAATGATAGTTTGGCAGGTATGAAAAGACAGCTAACATCCAGAGTTGGTAAAGGTGTGGAGAAATGGGCATTCTCATATACTAGTTGTGGGAGTGTAAATTATAGGGCTTCTGCAGGGGAATTTCATTCAGTAAAACTTAGTAAGCCCAGATCTTATGCCAGATACTTTTATGGGTACCAGGTATACAGTAGTGAACAGAGTAGAAAAAACCATTTGTCTCATGAAGCTTATATTAGCCAAAATTTGAAATATGCAGAAGATTGACACAGAATATTATGCTTGGTGTCTATCCCAGAGATATACTCAAAATGCCCACAAAGGATATATATACACAAAAATGTTCCTGTCTGTAAATGCTAAACCATTGGGGAAGACCTCAATGTCCATTAATAGAAAAATGGCTAAATGTACTGTGATACATCTACACACTGGAATGTTATACAGCAGGTAAAAAGAATGAAGTAGGATTTTTTTTTTTAAGTACAGTTGATTTATAATGTTTCAGGTGTATAGCAAAATGATTCTCTCTATATATATATATTATTCTGTTTCAGATTCTTTCTGTTATAGTTTATTATAAGAGTTCCCTGTGTTATACAGTAGGTCCTTGTTAGTTTTCTATTTTATACATAGTAGTGTTTATCTGTTTTATTCCTAATTCCCAATTTATCATTTTTCCTTTGGTAACCGTTTGTTTTCTATGTCTATGAACCTATTTCTATTTTACAAGTTCCTCTGTATCATTTTTTGGATTCCACATATAAGTGGTATTACATATGTCTTTCTCTGTCTTACTTCACTTGGTATGTTAATCTCTAGGTCCACCCAAGAATGAAATAGATATTCTGAGTGAAGTAGATCTGTATGTACTGATATGAACAGGTCTCCAAAAATTTGGTGACAAGGAAAATTTTCAGAAAAATACATACAAATTTTATGTTTACATGTGAATATTAATATATGTGTAAATGCATAGAAAGAAGTCTGGAAAGATAGAAACCAAACCATGAAAGCAGGGAGGGGAATGATACAAGTCAAGAGAATCTTTAGTATTTGACTTCATATATTTACTATTTGAATTTTTCGAGAATGCATTCATAATTATTCATAATATTTTTAATTTTCAAAGTCTGATTTAGTAAAGACCAGACCCTAGATGCAATTCAAAAAAAGAAGGAAGAAGCCATAACCTACAATTCTCTGTGGGTACTTCTGTTTTTTTTTCCCAAATAGATGTAACTGAAGTTAGTAACACTAAACAGTATCTCAGGCTAAACTAAGGGTCAAAGTGGTCTAGCTGTTGGTCTCCAAGAGAGACCCAAAACACATAGTGATGTCCCCTTTGGCTGGAGGACCAAATAAGGGGGTGGGGCAGGGCGTGTAGGGCTGAGCCAGGCAGATACTGGTGACAGTGGCAGCATGCCCAAGGATCTTTAAGAAGGGCATTGGCAAATTGGGGTGCGTCCAAAGAAGGAAGGCTGGGAGCTAAGCCTGCCTGTGAAGGACAGTTGAAGAAAGTGCAAGTGTTTGCCCTGGAGACAGAGTGATGCGGATGAGAGAAACAATAGTTACTCTCAGGTTTCTTTGATGAGCTGCATAACGGAGAACAAAGCAGGCCTCACGCAGAGCTAGGGAACTGATTGCTTTCATGGGCTTAGGTTTTGTTTTTCTCTGAAGTTATGAAAATATTTGAGATCATCGAAATTAATTTTTTTTAAAATAGCATGTGTTACATAAATTGAGTATTTGACAAAGGACGAAATACTTCAATAAGCTCCATCCAAAACTTACTGCTGTGTTTGCTTGATGTCTTCTATGCAGAATGACATTTTGCCCAGAAAACATGAATGATCTACAACTTCACCCAACCCAGGAGAAAACCTTTGTGAGATGTGAAGCAAACTCTAAAAAATTGAAATGAAAGATCAGATGAGCTTTCATGAAGACCCAATATGAAAATAAATGATTTTATTCCTTATCTGGAATGGCTGCCTCATTTGGAAATGAAAGCTATGTGAAGAATATTGCATAAAGCTTAGCGTTTAGATTTGAAGGGGACCACATTTCACTAGTATGAACTGAGTTTTTTCCTTTTTTTTTCTTTTTAAAGGGCCACACCCACGGCATACAGAAGCTCCCAGGCCAGGGGTCAAATCAGAGCTGCAGCTGCCAGCCTACACCATGGCCACAGCCATGCCAGATCCAAGCCACATCTGTGACCTACACCACAGCTCAAGGCAATGCCAGATCCTTAACCCACTGAGTGAGGCCAGGGATCAAACCTGAATCCTCATAGTTACCAGTCAGGTTACTTACCGTTGAGCCACGAAGGGCACTCCTGAGAGTTTTTGAACTATGTTATATAACTATATTCAAATATTAGTGTAACCAAAAATTTCACAATTTTATGTCTGATTAAATGGTAATATATGCACATAAGTACAAATGTAAGCCATTTTATATTTTTTCTTCTAATTTAAAATGTTGTTTACAGTTAAATCAAGTTTTCCAGGAGTTTCTGTTGTGGCTCAGCAGTAATGAACCTGATTAGTATCCATGAGGACTCAGGTTCGATCCCTAGCCTGGCTTAATGGGTTAAGGATCTGGCATTGCCATGAACTCTGGTGTAGGTTACAGACACAGCTCGGATCTCAAGTTGCTGTGGCTGTGACATAAGCCGGCAGTTACAGCTCCAATTCAACCCCTAGCCTGGGAACTTACATATGCCTCTGGTGAAGCCCTAAAGAGACCAAAAAAAAAAAAAATTAGATTTCCCATATTTCCTTGCTGGTTGGTTCTGATCAGTTTTTAAAACTAGAAAGGTGCTTCTTTATTACACAACTAGCACTTTCATGAAGTGAAATTCCAATTAATTACACTTGTGTATCCCAAAGCACACAGCCTTTAAGACAATTCAGCACACCAAAAGAAGAGACATTCTACTTAAAAGTTACCATCACACAAATTATACAATTATTTTACTGAATCAAAACAATAATGGTAGAATTATCCTAAAACTACTAAGGATAACCATGAAAACTGAATCACTGGTCATTTACTAACTAAATCACTACGTAAGTACAATTTTCCTCTTTTTCTAATGCTTGCCACAAAAGTTAATAGAACACTTGGGACAGCTCAAAGACTTAGGTATCAAATCTCAAACTGTCCAATAAATAAAATAATGATGCTTTGACCAGCAAACTCCATCAGAGAGCATGTGAGGGAAATGTCCAATGTGGGAAATCACTTGCATCTATGCTTCTAGTAATTCAGAAAGGAACATGCAATGCCCATTCAACACCTTCTCCTGACACTTGCATAGACTCAGCTCCACACAGCTCATAATTCATATGCTCTTCAGCAGAGTAGGGCTCATGGAAACAAAATCCTGAAGAGATGTCAGCCTCTGACAAAATCAGTTTAAGAAGATCTTGCATGATTCACTTTTATTTCCCTTGGAAAGACCCAAAAAATTAAAGGATGTGGAGGAAGGGAAGGACAGCCGGATCAATGTTGCATTGTGTCCTGGATGCTAATCTTGCCTACAAACATAGCCAAGCATACTTTTAGGTATCGAGTGTGTGTGCCTAGAAATTATAGATATTCACATAAACACTATTTCCCATTATATCTAAAATATTAAAATTTACAATAAGATTATGTTCACATTGGGTTGACATGTTTTATCATTAGCTATTCAAAGTATCACTTTTTGAACATACTCGTTGCTATACACCCTACAGAATCTATGCACTTGTCAGAGAATATTTCAGAAACAACTCAAATACCCACCTGGCAATTCACAAATGAACTCTGCCTTGTCCTTACGGGTGGATCTTAGCAGTGGAAAAGGAAAACCAAAGCTACACGCACAAGATCAGGGTTGAGTCTAGAGTCAGACAGTGAGGCACTGAGGGGGCAGCACTTGTGAGTTTGTGCATTTACACAGACACAAAATATGCATGTAGAATGTTACAAGGAGAACTAAACTATATTGTTTGGGATGGATAAATAGGTGGTAAAGTCCTAAGTAAAAGCACTAACATCCCTAGCACAGAAGAGAGGCTGTGGTAAACTAGGAAAGAGGAAGGGCAGGCCAGAGTTCCAGGTGCCAGCAACATTGTCCTTGACACACCAGGTGTTGGTGGGCACAGGTGTTCATTTTTATAGCCATTTTTTAAATTGTATATATATGTATTTCATGCACTCACTTTTAGTATGAATGTCACATTCTGCAATATTAAAAGAAAGAAAGAAAAAGAAAGAAAGAAAGAGAAAGAAAGAGAGAAAGAAAGAGAGAAAGAGAAAGAGAGAAAGAAGAGAGAGAGAAAGAGAGAAAGAAAGAGATGAGAAGAGAGAAAGACTGAAAGAGATGAGAGAAGGAGGAAGAAAGAGAGA
Source organism: Phacochoerus africanus (assembly GCF_016906955.1). Taxonomy (NCBI): domain Eukaryota; kingdom Metazoa; phylum Chordata; class Mammalia; order Artiodactyla; family Suidae; genus Phacochoerus; species Phacochoerus africanus. The sequence goes on along the minus strand of NC_062545.1, from coordinate 115,468,478 downwards.
GAGAAAGAGAGAAAGAGAGAAGAAAGAAAGAGAGAAAGAAAGAGAGAAAGAAAGAGAGAAAGAAAGAAAGAAAATCAAGGGCAGAGTTTAAGCCAGTATTTTTCTACTCTGGTGTGATGCATTCCATGTATGAATTAGCTTCACACCAAATATAATTAGCAATTATTTCATCTTTAGTGGGAAAATTGAAGTGACACAGGACGTCATAACATTTTGGGCAGAGAAATCAATAAGCAACCAACATGACAAATGGTTAATGGGAACATTTATGACTCCTCTTGGCACAGATTATTTTCACTTGGGAAGATGTGTTCATCGACATTGCATCTTCTGAAGTACATCTTGGGAGGGAAGTCAGATAGGGAAAGTGAATAATGCAGCCACATCTGTTCATTGCACATGCAAAATGCTGGCTGGTACGCTGATTGTACGCACCTCTCTCCAAAGAATCTGTATTTATGAGCCCACTCAGGAAAGAGAACACTGGCATCTTGCCTTTCAGGCAAAATCCTGTTTGTGCTTTTCCATGTAAGGGAGCACAGGGAAAGAAATGGAGCGTCAATTACACCGCAGCTGGGCTCTTTGAGGTGCCTGAAGTCAGAGAGAAGGAAACAAGCACTCCATTCAACACTAAAATGAACGCAGTCTCCCCCAGAGCCAAGCTGCCTGTCCCCAGCGTTCATCTTGATAATGTTGCTGCAAACATTGTGAAAGCTTTGGTAGCAGTTACACATTTCTGGGGTCACAAAGCCAGAAGCCGAGCTGCCCAGCGCAGTGCCTGCTCCCCACACAGCTGGGATCAGAGGGAAGTCGGACGGATGGGAAACAGACAAGCAAGAGGCAAACTAGAGAAGTCAATCCCAAGAGTCTCCATCCACCTGCTTACCTCGTCTCCTACGACATACTTCTCCTTGATTTCTGATAATCTGTATGTGATCAATGGCCCGAAAAACACTTCATTCCTCCTAATAGGCTCAGGGCAGGCAGCCTTCAAATATGCCACAACGGCATACTGATTATTTTGAATTAAACTTACTTAACAAAGAGCCAATGCAAAAGGGACACTCTGACCTTCCTTCTTGTCTCCCTGAAAGCAGGAAATCAAGCTCTCATGTGAAAGGTGCCCTCCCTGATCTGGAGGTCGAAGGATGCCCTTGTCATCAAAGATAGGGAATTGGGGCTGAGAAGCCTGTGTAAACCAGCCTTGTTACTTCTTTCATAAACTACCCCAAGCCCAGACTCTCTTTAGATTCTTCACTAACTGATCTCCCCAAACCTAAGTTTCTTTGTCCAGTCAATTTCTCACAAATGTAGTGTCTCTTTGTGTAAAATGTATAAAAGCTGCTGGCTTTGGCCACCTCTTAGGTCCAATTTTTTGAGACCTTGATGAGCACGAACTAAATTTGTTTCTTTTTCTCCCGTTAATATGTGTTGTGTCGCCTTTATTATTAGTCCAGCCATAAGAATTCAGGAGGGGTGGGGGGAAATGTCCCCCTCCCCAACACCTCCCATCGCTGCTTTTGCCTTATACCGTCTTCCCTTCATTCCTCCAGACTGTCCTCTTTCCTGCCAAGCTGGATCGTATTTATCCACTCAGGACCAGCGACTTCACCTGTTATTTCCTAGCTCTGCCCAGCTCTCAGGTTCCTCCCGCTCCTCTAAAGGCCCAGCTGTACTATAAATGATGCTCTCCCTCAACCCTCGATTATTGGGGCCCTGCTGGTTTTCCTCCCACCTCTTAGTCTCCCCTTGGCTCCTGGCCCTCCACCCAGACCTGGCAAGGTGGGCACCCGTCACCCTCTAGGCCTCCTTCTCTGCTTACTCAGTTCTCTCTCCCCATGTGGCTTCATTTCTGACCCATCCAGATCAACACCCCTCCCCTCCCTGCATTAGAACTGCACTGCAGGGTCCCCCACCCCCACCCTCCACCCAAGTAGCAGGCTCTCCTATAGGTGCAAGTGCCTCCTCTCTATGGCTCACAATGCTCAGACCTGAGACCATCACTTCCTATCTGCCCCCATCTGCTTCTCCCATGCTGTCTGTTCTGTGGCTCAGTAAATGTCATCACTACCCCCCAATAGCTGACACCAGACAAAGAGTGGGTGGGGGGACCATCCATAAAGTTTCCTCCCCTTTGGCCCCTCACAATCAAAGAATCACCAAATCCTATGAGTTCTACTCATGCTTTTTTTTCTTACTCAAATGAATTTATCACATCTGTAGTTGTATAATGATCATAACAATCCAATTTCACAGGATTTCCATCCCATAACCCAAGCACATCCCCCCACCCCCCAAACTGTCTCCTCCAGAGACCATAAGTTTTTCAATGTCTGTAGTCAGCATCTGTTCTGCAAAGAAGTTCAGTCTGACCTTTTTTCAGATTCCACATGTCAGTGAAAGCATTCGATGTTGGTGTCTCATTGTATGGCTGACTTCACTTAGCATGATAGTTTCTAGGTCCATCCATGTTGCTAAAAATGCCGGTATTTCATTCCTTTTAATAGCTGAGTAATATTCCATTTTGTATATGTACCACACTATAAAACTCTTAGAGGAAAACATAGGCCAAACACTCTCTGGCATAAACAACAGCAACATCTTCTCAGATCCACCTCTTAGAGTATTGACAATAAAAACAAAAATAAAAAAAATGGGACCTAATCAAACTTAAAAGTTTCTGCACAGCAAAGGAAACCCTAAACAAAACGAAAAGACAACCCACAGAATGAGAGAAAATCTTTACCCATACATCTTAAACGCATCTGCACCTCTCCACCTCCACAGCCATCATCCCAGTCCAAACAGTTTTTTAAAAACTTTCTCTTACCTGGATGTTTGCAATGACCTTCCACCTCCACACCTTCCTGTGGCATCCAAAGCTTTCAGTCTATTCTCATCACAGCAGCCAGGGTGATCTTTGAAAAAAGTCCAAAATAATTACCCTGGCTTCCTAGGCCTCCAGGCAAGCTCCCACATCCCCCTCCAGTCTCGTCATCCTCATTCACTTCGTCATCGTCCACCATGTCCCAACCCAGGCTGCACATCAGAACCTCCTTGAAAGTTTTAAAACCACCCAGGTCTTAGCCCCACCCCTAGAGATTTTTATTGAGTTGGCCTGGGTAAGGCCTGAGAAGTAAGACCTAAATGCTTTCCAGGTGGTGCTTCTAACATGCATTAAGTTTGAGAACCATGGGTCTGGACACGTGAAGCATCTTTTGGTTCCCTCAATGGTGCAAAGCTGTTTCCTGCCTCTCGCATGGACCCAACCTGTCACTTAAACCCTCTCTTCTTCTTCCAGCTTCTTCCCATACTTCCAGTCCCAGTTTTAGTGTTAATAATTCAGGAATAAGGGAAAAAGATGATTCCACCCAACACAAATATATATCATCCGGCCCCTGCCCACCCTTTAACTCTTCTGGTAAAATGATTTGTGGCCATGCCATGTGGAGCCATATCTGAGCAAAGCAAAAAAAATCAGTCTGTCTTTATATGAAATATGATATTTTATTCATCATAGATCTTTAATTTTGATTTTTCTAAGTTTGCATTAAAATATTATTTATCTTCATAGCTGAGTTTTTTGAGCTGCCTTAAATTATACACTCAAGGCAAGTGCCTCAGTCACTTCACCCCGGTCCTATTAATTTGGGGGACTATTTAAATAATTAAATAATGTCTTTATCCCACACTGGACATGAAGCTCTGTCAAGTCAGGGAGTTTCTAGATGTTCACTGCTTTATCCTAAGCATGCAGCCCACTGTGGCAGAGTTGATGTTCCATAAATGATTGTTAAATTAACAAGTGACATCGTCTTTTTATAGGTATGCCTTCTCTTACCAATTAAATTATAAGCTCTAACTACTGTACCTGTTCAAGATAAAGTTCATTGCTTCCCATTCCCTACACCACAGCTAGCAGCAACACCAGATCCTTAACCCACTGATCGGGGCCGGGGATCGAACCCTCATCCTCAAGGATATTAGTAGGGTTCTTAACCCAGTGAGCCACAATAGGAACTCCTAAATTTACCATTTTTAAGATGTTTTACAACAATGTAAACAGAACGTGTGAAACAGTGCAAAGATGTATAAAAAGAAAGCTAGTCGTCTCCTTGCATCCCCCTCCTGCCCAGCCCCACTGAGCTCCAGGAGGGGATGATAACAGCTGTTATGTTGTTCCTTCAAACATCCACAATCACTTAGGCACATTCAGGGCTCTGTTTGTGGTTTTCACCAAACTAGAATCATACTATATGGATTGCTTGGCAACTTGCTTTTATTTCTTCTTCTTTACTTGACATAGATCATCTGTAAGTCAGTACAGATGGACTTTTTTTTCTAATTTCTGTAGAAGTTGAATTATACTGGCTGGATGGGATAGCACAATCGTTTGTCTATTTGTCTGGCTTGGGCCAGTGCCCAGTGCACGATTCAGGTTAACAACTAGGAGTGTCAATGAAATCTGTCTATAATGATCTACCCAAACATACGTATGCATTCCCTTATTAAAGGTGAGTTGTCACTGTTTTACAATAAGGTAATGACATTATCATTATTTTCAGCCAATTGATCTTCTTACTCAACAGTTCCTCCTAAAATCTTTCTAGGTCAATTGGTATTGCACTATTTTTTTATGACTGCCTAATATTCTACATGGCTGAGGTGTCTTAAAATATTCAATTGGTCTCATACTGCTGTGCCTTCACTTTCCAGCATATCTCCTATATATTCCCATTTGTGGAAACTATTTCTAGCAGCGGAACTAACTGCTAGGTCAAATGATATTTTTTTCAGTGTAATTGATGCTGCCATATTGCTTTCCTAAAACACTGCAACATTTTGCAGTCCCACCCTAATTTATGAATACCTTGTCTCCTCTCTCCACCTCTTTCTAGGAAGAAATATTTATTGCTCATTTTAGTTTCTGGTCAGACTGATGAATGTGATGAGCTCATTATGACTTTACTATTTCCCTACTGAGTCTCAGAATCTTTCCATAGATTCAATGAATTTACTTTACTGTGAACTAATTGTTCACATCCCATTTTTCATTGGAACACTTGTCTTTTTCTTGTCTGTTTATAAGATATAACCTTATGAAATTTTATTGACCCTTTATCTTTCAGCTTCTTTGAAAATATTTTTTCCAAATCTGCTCCTCTTTTAATTATAGTATTCTTTACTATATGTAGTATAATTTTTTTGAGGTCAAAAAAGTCTAACATTTCTTTTATATATAAATTTCCTGACGTGGTTTTAGTCTCTCACCGTTGAATAGCAAATTGTACAAAATGAATATTTTCTTCTGATGTTTGTATTTGTTTCTCAAAAGACTTTAATCAATCTGAAATTTATTTTTGTTTATGGTATGAGATAGACTGTCAACTTAACATTCCTCTATATGGATAAAAGTGGAGCTAACATTATTTACTTTATTAACTTTCCATGTTGAATTCAGATCCTACTTTTATCATAAATTTAAAGTACATACTGGGAACAATTTCTTAATTCTCTATTTTATCGTTTTGATCTCCTTGTTTAATTCTATTCTAACCATACTTAGCTGATTTCAGAGTTTTCATTTATTTGCTTACAGAGGCTTTATTCTTAGCATATTGTTTGGCATCTAGACCTCATATGGATTTTAAGGGCTTCTTATCCAATTCCCTAAAAGCTCTGTTAATATTCTAATTGGGAATCACCATTAGAAATTACTACAAGAATAGAAAGTTCCCATTGTGGCTCAGAGGTAACGAACCCAACTAATATCACGAGCACGCGGATTCCACCCCTGGCCTTGCTCAGTGGCTTACAGACTCAGCGTTGCCATGAGCTGTGGTGTAGTTTCCAGACTCAGCTTGGATCCCACATGCTGCGGCTGTGACATAGGACAGTAGCTGTAGCTCTGATTCAGCCTCTAGCCTGGGAACTTCCATGTGCCTCGGGTGTGGCCCTAAAAAGAAAAAAATATTAGTACAAGGATATTTGATCATTTTATTATATGAAGTCTTCTCACCCAGGAACATTATATGTTTTCCTTTTTTTACATCTTATTTCATGTCCTTCGATAAGACTTTTATTTTTAATTTTCACTTATTCCTAAGTATTGTAATTTTTGCCATCATTGACAGTGGAACCATTCATTCCATTTCTATTTAATGGGATGTGTTCCTAGCATATAGAACAGATTTTGGATTTCATTTATTCTATATTTGTCCACTTTATCAAAATTATTTTATTAACTCCATTTGGTTTTTCATTTTACTAGAATCTCATGGGATATAATCACTTCATCACCAAAATGACAATATATGCTGATCTTTTCAACCTTAGTAGGTTTTCAGAAGCTCTAAGGCAATGTTAACTAAGAATGCTCAGAGTAGACACCACTGTTTCATTCTTGATATTAATTAAAATTTTACTGTTTTGCCTGTATTTTTTATATATAGTTTTAGCAAGTAAACTTTTTTGTATTTAGGTGGTTTTTATCTGTTTTTATTAGAAATAGCTGCTGAAATTTAGGAAATGCCTTAGTATTATATGAATTTCCTTCTTCGGTTAATTACGTTGCTAGATTTCCTGATACTGACTCACAATTGCATTCTTGGAATAAACCTGCCTTAATTACAATATATTTTTCATAATATTACTGGATTTTACTTGCTAAAATCTTATTTAGAATTTTGCCTTTATTTTCATAAGTGAAACTGAGCCACACTTTTTCAGGTGCTGTCATTTTTATCCTTTGATATTCTGCAGCTTTCCTCTATGGCCTTGAATAGTTTAGATAACATTGTGATGATCTTTTCAATTTCTTATTTAGAGAGAGATTCAGCTGTGAAACCATCTGGTCCTTGTGCTTCTGCATGTAGTATTCTTAGGTTTTCAGTTTTTACTTATTTATTGCATGTAACATTTATTAAAATTATTTTTGTGAAATACCTTCAAGCAAGAGAGGTACAAAGTTACTCACAATAATGAGTAAATGAAGGCATAACATTAAAGCACAGAAAAAATGCCAAACTAAACTCTGAAATTTTAATTCTGCCTGGGGTAGCAAAGCAAATGCTCACATTTTTCGTGGGAAATAAGATTAAGCCACAGGAATGCTGTTTAGTGTTCTAACATTAAATTTGTACACAAACCACCAAAGGAGGGGAAAAGGAAAACCAATAGACTACAAAGTTTAAAAGTTTAGTTACCTGTCAAAAGAAACTGTTGGAGAATGGTAACATTTCTCTCAATTTCTAGAGATAGTATACTTAAGAATATATTTAAATATTATATTTCAGGAGTTCCCATAATGGTGCAGCAGAAACAAATCCAAGTAGTATCCATGAGGATATGGGTTCAATCCCTGGCTTCACTCAGTGGGTCAGGGATCTGGTGTTGCTGTGAGCTGTGTTGTAGGTTGCAGATGCAGCTGGGATCTGGCATTGCTGTGGCTGTGGCGCAGGCTGGCAGTTGTAGCTCCGATTTGACCCCTAGCCTGGGAACTTCCATATGCCATGGGTGTGGCCCTAAAAAGCAAAATAAATAAATGAATGAATAAATAAATATTATATTTAAGGAGGTACATTGGAATATTCTAAATTTTTACAATTCCTCGAAGAATTGATGGGTTCATTCATTACATGGCTCTTTCAACAACCCATATATTTGTTTCCTTACCTTATACTCTGAAATTCTAAACGGAATAAGAGGTACAATGAGTCTTTTGCTGTTTGGTTTTCATTAATAATGACATAAATGACATTTGATATATGTAGGCCCATAAAATAGGCCCATTGTTTTAGGAATATAAAGGAAGGTAATGAATCTAATGCACTTAAAAAAAAAAAAAGAGTTTTTAAAAGGAAACATTTAAGGAGCTATATAAGTTATTTCTTGAGAACTTTTCTGACTCTACTCTCTTCCAGGCTGGGATGAGTAAAATTAAAAGATTACAGTGATAAGCATAAATTACACCTTGGTTATTATGAGTTTAGGGGAAAAAAGAAAGAAAGAAAAAAAAAGAAAGAGAGGAAGGGAAAGAAAGAAAGAGGGAGGGAAGGAAAAAGGAAGGGAAGACAAATCTTTTTTCTCCCTAGAAAGAAAGCTTTTACTTTTACAGTCAAGGCCAGGACTAGAGTGAGGCCAGCAAAACCCAAGGAGACAAGACATGCAAGTGTCACCTGGTGCTTGTGCAACCCTGAGAGTGAGTGCTCCTTTTCCAGTGCGGTGCCCAGGCTGCCTGGGTTGGGACTTGCATGACCTTGTCTTCTTGAATTTGATGCCCTGGGCACCTCACTTGTCTCTCCATAGTCCTTCTTCATATTTTCTTTTGCTTAGCTTTGTTCTCTAAAAAGAATGTGTTGCACAGAAAAACAAGTACTTTTATTTTTAGATATTCTTCCTCCATGATAATGGTGTGTACATTTATACATTTTCCTATGAGTACAGATTTTGATAGACAGTATGCCCCCCTTTTACTGCTTTCTAGATAGTTTGCAGTTTTAGCTCTATTTTTCTCTTTGCTCCAGAAGTTAGCCAGGAAGTATTCCTTAATTTATAAATAGGCTACTCTGGACACTTTTAAATTATTTGTTTCTAATCTTATTAAATGTGGCTACAAAAAGTTTCTCATTTTTAAATTTGGTAAGGCTTCAAGATCAAGCCCATAATCAATTTTTATAATGTTCTACTGGATACATCAAAAATTCTATGATATCCTTAAACTGAGTATGTTGAGTGGATTACTCAATTCTTGTATATATTTTTTTGTATATGAGATCCGATTCTTTAAAAATGTTTTGAAATCTAGGAGTTCCCATCGTGGCACAGTGGTTAACGAACCTGACTAGGAACCATGAGATTGCGGGTTCGATCCCTGGCCTTGCTCAGTGGGTTGAGGATCCGGCGTTGCCCTGAGCTGTGGTGTAGTTTGCAGACGCAGCTCAGATCCTGCATTGCTGCAGCTCTGGCATAGGCCAGTGGCTACGGCTGCGATTCGACCCCTAACCTGGGAATCTCCATATGCCGCGGAAGCAGCCCCAGAAAAAGGCAAAAAGACAAAAAAAAAGTTTTGAAATCTATAAAATCTTTATCAAGTTGTCTTTACATTTATATCATTTGGTACACATAGATTTTACTAATGCTAATTCTGCATATGTGCTTTAAGTTGTTAGACAATATCCCCCTTGTAATGCTTTTAATTTTAAATTCCTCCTGGTCTGTTAATTTTACTATTTCTATTTTCTTTTTTTATTACATTTCCTTGGTATCTTTCTCCATCCCTTTATTTTCAACCTTTCTTCAAATTTTTATGCTACATATTTTTCTGCTAGATGTTGTATAGTTGGCTTATTTCCATTTCCATCTCAATCTAAGTGTCTTTGACTTTTACTGGGAAACTCCAGTCCCTTCGCATTTACCATAATGATTGGACTCCTCTTTGTACCTCATTTTATTTAGTTATTGGCTCCTTTTACTTATTATTTCCTACTTTTTTATTTTGGCAGATTGATCAATTGATCTTATTTCCCCTTTCCTTCCTAACAAGGCTCATCTTATGGATTTGCATTATGTTTCCTGCTAGTTTCCCTTTCCTATTGCTCATAATCAGGTAGCTATTTCATTATCATTATATGAAAACCAGATACATATTTCTCCCACCAAAATACTCTATTCCTCCACTGCTTCCACAACAAACTTTAAAATACTTTCATTGCCCCCCCACCCCAGTTCCATAACCACACCCCAGATGAGACCTTTGGAACACTTCCCTCCTTTCCACCCACCCCCGATGCCCAGATTTGCTGAGATCCGCTTATTATTTTTAGTGCCAGACTGTTTTTAGAAGAGTTGTCAAGGCAGATGGCAATGTGATCAATTCAGGAAAAGAATATAGACTTTTTAAGACTAGAGAACCCAGTCACACTCAACAGCCAAGGGGTGAGCGTCTCTGGCTTCGGGTATCCAGGTGCCGGTAATAAACCCTGATTTGGGAGATGTTCCCTTTTACCATTCTCCAAAGATTTTAATTTCTCCTGGCCCTTCTCTGTTCTTCTGGAGACTTTGACTCTGGGTTTCCTTGGCCACGAAGTAAATGCAACTGGTAACATATTCTTGGGTTATTTTTCAAGACTACGTGAACTTCAAAGTGCAGGAGATCTACCGAGGTCAAATTCCATACCGTCCTTTTCTCTCTTTGGTTGGCACTTTCTAACTTGTAGTGTTCCGTGTGGTAGATAAGCAGTCCAATGCTCAGATAATTCTTTCTCCTTTAGGAGTAACTTGTTTTTCTCTATGGAAACATGTAAAATTTTTCTCTATTCTTGTAGCTCTGATGTATAGTACACCCAAGAGTCTTTTTGTCATCCATCATTCCTGGAACTCTGTGAGATGCAGATCTCTCTTCAGCTAAGAAACTTTTCTTATATTACTCATTACCTCTACTATTGTCTCAACTTCTCTCCAGCTCCTGATTTCTATCTGTGTTTTTGCACTCTTCTTTGAGGGGTCTCTTTCTCTGATCTTCCAGGATACGAATTCAGACATCAACAGTGACCACTTTCTCCTTCAATTCACGTCTTTAAATTTTTATATCAAAACAGTTTTTGGTCTCAGAAAATCAGTACAAACACAAAAGTGTGTTTGTGTGCTGCACTTAAATCTCCTTAAGTGTCTCTCTTTGGTTCAAGTTATCTATGCCAGCAGCTATTTCTGTACTGAGGATTCTGCTTCTAATTCTTCTCCCTGGCTGCTGGGCCCCATGAGGAAGCTTCTTTCCCCTCATTTGTTCATTGGGGCTCTGTCCCATGTATTGGGGTATCTTAAGTGGCAGCCCTCCCAACACAGTGGAAGGAACAGTCATCTCAACCTCCCCTGGCCCACACCTAGGAGCAGACGTGTTGCTAGTCCTCTGCCGAGGCGTCAGGAGGAAGCCCTTCCTAGCCTTCTCTCTTCAGCTCAGGGTTGGAGGCAACCCAACCCATCTGCTCAGCTCCTCGGGATCCAGAGACCAGGGATCCTGGGTCCTGTCTCTGTCAGGACTCTGAGGCCTCACCAGCATTTCAGGCCTTGTCTGCCTCCTGGAGGGAGTGGGGGTGGTGGTGGGGCAGCAGTGGCTTTTCTCGGGAGAGGCAGGTGGGTTAAATTGCAAGTAGCAGGAAGGCACAATGTGTTCCAGCTGCTAATCGTTCTAGAACCTATTTCTCATTCCTCCTGTCTCAGGACTGGCTCCCTTCTTATTTTCACATTCCAACGTGCTTGATGAATATGAGTGAATAAATGCCACCACCCCTACCACAAACATTGTTTGCTGCAGCCTCTAGTCATGATGATACTTTTGAAGCTAACTCAAACTGGCTTGAAGAAAAAACTTGTTAATCTCCCCACCAAAGAAAGAATCTTCCCCACCCAAGGGAAGGTGGGCTTCAGGGAAGGTTGATTCAGCAGCTCTTTAATGTCATCAAGAAGGTTTTTTTGTTGTTGTTGTTTTTGGTTTTTTTTTTGTCTTTTTGCCATTTCTTGGGCTGCTCTCGCAGCATATGGAGGTTCCCAGGCTAGGGGTCTAATCGGAGCTGTAGCTGCTGGCCTACACCATAGCCACAGCAACGTGGCATCCCAGCTGCGTCTGCGACCTATACCAACGCCAGATCGTTAACCCACTGAGCAAGGGCAGGGATCCTCATGGTTCCTAGTCGGATTTGTTAACCACTGCGCCACGACGGGAACTCCCCAAGATGGTTTTTTTGTTTTGCTGTTTTTCTTGTTCTGCCATCCTTCACGTTGGCTTCATCCTCAGGGTGATAGGAAAGTGGATGCTGCAGTCTAAGACTTGACAACACCTACACAAAGAAAAGTAGAAACCCCCTCATGTCTTACTGGCTAAACTGGGTTACATGTCCATTCCTCAACTTGGCAAAGGTGATGGGGTTAACCAAAGACCAATCATCCCTAACCACATGGCTGTTTGAGGAGAAGATACTGAAAATCAGGGAACACCTGCTCACAAGCTAAATGTTTTCAGCTCAATAAACAGTTTTTCACAGGAAAACAAGTGCTGGCATTTGAGTGTTCACCATATACAAGGTGCCATATAAACATTCTCTTTTAATCCTCATCACAGTGCCCTGAGGTGGCTAATATTATTGTCCTTCTTTCACCGATGAGATACCTAGAGCTTAACTAACAAGGTCACACAGTTAATGAACCATCATTTCCCTCCTTACAGATTCTATATGTCTATGAATGCAGCCTAGCATGGCAATTGGCAACAGAAAACGTCCTTCACATATTAATTCCCTTGGACCCCATGTGAGAGCTATAATTAGATACGCTACCTTAAGACACTGTCTTTCACATTATGGAGCCTGGTAAACTAGCTCACAGTGCACATGACTCCACCAGCTGAGCTCTCCCTGATAGAGCTGTGGCTGTGCAGAGCTGTTTAGCCATGCCTTGGAGTTTCACCTTTGTTTTATTATACAACAAGTATAAGATCTTTATACTACAAAACAAGCCTCAAGATCTTATTATGATACAGCTGAGCCCTACACATTAAACACTCATGGCTTGCACATTCATTTTGTATATTCCCTTGGAAACTAATAAAGCATCTGGGAAGTCAAAACAAGTATTTTGTACTCCTGTCCACACAGGAAACTCTATGTACTCGGGGCTCTGCAGTGTGCCTGTGTATGTGTGTTCAGTTAAGTGAGTTCCCATTATAAAAGCAATAATATGCTCATGGAACATAACGTATTGGGAGGTGGCGGGGGAGAGGCACCCAAATTTCTATTGCCCAATCTCTTCCCACATTCAAGATAATTGGTTACCATGTGGTGTATTTCTATGCTCTTTCTGCAATGCATTTACTTTTCTTTCGTTTGAAATTTTTTTTATGGTAATATTCAAATACACATAAAAGTAGAAATCTAATAATGAAGCCCACTGTTCACATCACCCAACTTCAACAATGACAATGTGTTGTAAAATATTGACATCACACCATATGCAGTAATTTTTAACTTTATTATAAAAAGAATCTCTGAGTTCATAAAAATTTCAAACAATATGGGATATAAAGTAAAAAATAAAAATCCCCTCTCCCAAAACCCTTAATTCCAGTGCTCAGAAATAATTTGACAGACTTTTAATGGATCAATCTAGACATTTTCTACACATAAATTATATATTTTTACAAACTTCAAAAATTTTATACACAAGCTATCAGATCACACATATTTATGAATATTTGCTTTTTCTACTTACTGTATCTTAGAAGCCTCTAGAAGTAAATACCTAGAGGAGTTCCCATTGTGGTTCAGCGGTAACAAATCCAACTAGTATCCATAAGAACGTGGGTTCCATCCTGGCCTCACTCAGTGGGTTAAGGATCCAACATTGCCGTGAACTGTGCTATATAGGTCACAGATTGGGCTCAGATCTGGCATTGCTGTGGCTGTGGCGTAGGGTGGTGGCTGCAGCTTTGATTCGACCCCTAGCCTGGGAACGTCAATGTGCCATAGGTGTGACCCCAACCCTACAAAGACAAAAAAAAAAAAGAAGTTAATACCTAGGGGTGGCCTGCATTCTCCAATAGCTAACAGTGTTTCAATGGAAAGCATAGTTAACCCAGGAATGTGGGGAGGGTGATTTGGAAGATATGCAGATTCTGTCTCAAAAGCCAGAGATTTACAAAGTAGGTTATATACACACCAAAGTGTGTGCCAAGTGACCCATCATAATGTGGGAAGAAACACTAGCTTCCATTAATTTTTAACTCATCCCTTTACATCTTTGCATATTTTAAAACACAGTACTCATGTAATAATACACTTGCATTATTTATAAATAAATATTTCCATATTAACACTCAAGATGTTTAGGCATGAGGTACATGATCAACAAAGCTGGAAACCACACCCCCAGACAGCTGTTTTAAAGAGTGCCACAGAAAGCAGGGCTCCTTTTAAGACTGAAAGAATAGACTATGGTCTGACCTCTGTCTGAAGCTCTGCGACCCACAGTTTGTTGGTGCTAAGGGTTTAACAGATGTGACACTCCAAGCTGGGTTAAAATGCCATAGGCAAGGAGAACCCATGTCTGACTGGGGATCCCACAAAGTACTCACCATCTAAGCAGCAATACACAGTGTTTCTACAGAACCCAGACCCTTGAAGGTGGGAAGACAAGAGAATTTCCTAGTTTGGGAACACTGTATACCACAGTAAGACCCTTTTAGAGATCACAATCAGTGTTAGTATAATAGATGCTCTAAGTACCTCATTTCAAAAAATAATAATAATAATAATCAATACAAATAAACAAAATACCTGTTTGACTTTTACTCAGCATTTCATTTGACCTTGCAATCAAAATCCCCTTCCAACATTTTTCTCCCTGAATATTTGTTTCAAAACCTGTGGAACTAGAATTTTGTGGGAAAACTTTATAGACAAATGTTGATCTGGACATTTGCTACAGGAAAGCACTATCTACAAAATGTTTAACTTCTACCTTTTATTATGGAATAGTCAAATATAAAATACCACAGATGATTTAGCTAAAGAAAACACTTGTACACACACACACACACACACACACACACAGGAGCTAGGGCCTCCCCATTTAATTTCTAATTTGAGTTTTCTGAATCCTTTTCTTCTTCTGCCAGGAGTTATAATTTGTTGCTTATACGTTCCAAAGCTAAGCTGTGCTTTTTCCATTTGTGCAAAACGTGGTGGATATATTTTATATTCTATAAATACAAATGCATACTAGATTTCAAAAGAAAACTTCTCTCTGGAGGTGAGATGAGGTGGTTGTGCTGGCGGGGGATTTAGAATCAGAGATGTTCCAAGTTATAACTATGGTCGTTGGTAACGTGAAGAGACTAACTTTTGTGCATTATCTTATGAAATTAGCTTCATTGCCTGTACTGCAAAGCACACACCCTTTAATGACATACAAATGTTTACTGAACACCTACTATAGCCAAGTTCAAGAAAATGGAGATTAATAAAACTCATCCCTGTAAGAACCAAGAGGGAAGGGGCAATCCGAGGGAAAAGTATACCCACTGGCAAGGAATACTGACATGGCATGGGATGGTCAAGGAACTGCCCTGCAATTAAATCATTTCTAAAAGCAACCATAAGTTTGGACTAGTTAGAGCAAACCTGAACCAAAACTTCAAAAGTGAGCTCATGCATATATCCTCTGGGGAGTCATGTCAGCTCACAGATACATCTCCTCTGAGTTTTGAGCTACCCTATATAGGGTAGCTATACAGCACAAATCCCTCTACAGTAAAAAGGTTTGGGTTTTTCTTACTGCTAGACTATGAGCTCGCAGAGACTGGGCCTCCCAGAGTGCCACCTCATCCTGGGGGCTGCGAGGACAAAATGCAGCAGGTTGATAAGCAAATGGGAAGTGAAGTAGCTGCAGAGTACTGATGGTTCTTTTCAAAAGGCTGGCTTAGATGAGACAGGATTGCATGGCAATGTGGTAATTGCTATGACAGAGAATGTAGAAAATGCCAGAGAGCAGTAGATGAGAGCAACACCTCGCTCAGCACAGCACAGTAGGAGGTTGGCAGTCCTGATTCCAGGTTTATGGTAGTCACGATACAGACATCAAAAGTCTGAAAAGCCAAGGACCTTTCGCAACTCCAAAACTTTTGTCAACATCCTTAAGAACAATAACCAAGACATCTGCCAAAGTACAAGCCTGCCCCTTCAGCAAATGAATACAATGTTAAGCACAAATGAAAAACCATTTTTAAAAAATACACAAAGGAATTTGTATGGCTGGGCTCACATGTAATAAAATCAAGGGCAAAAAAAATATTACCTTTCCCCAAAGAACTTGCCATCAGTGCCCAGTATATTATCATCCAATATCACTAAAAACCCTACTTGACCTATTTAACCTCTCTTCATCCTCCATATTTGGGCTCAAGCAACACTTTCTTGAAGCACTCCCCGATCTTCCTGACTAGGTCTCACCTCCTTCCTCAGTCCCATCTCTGCATGATTAGCTCTTGGTCCACCAAGGCCTCACCTTCACAAGCACTTATCATGGTTGTCACTGACATGTATTCACATGATTATCGGATTAGTATCTGTCTCACCTACCGGTCCTAAGCGTCACAGGTTAGGGACACTGAAGGTTCACCATCGTATTCCTATCATCTAGTAGAGGTACGGGCAAAACCAAGTACTTAAGGCAGATCTGTCCAATGAATAACTGAGGCAAGCACATGTACACTATACAAGCCAAAGAATTCCAAACATGTTCTGAGAAGGTTTCAAGGAAGAAGGGGAAAAAATGGCTAACAGGTCAATTCAGTTAGTCAGAGGTGCTACTCAAAAGGACTTATGAAAAATAAAAGCTACAATCACAGAACTAGAATAATGAAAAATTAATCATAACACACTGACACTTGAATTTAAAAAAACTGGCCTTTGGGGTTTAGAAATACAAAGGCTAACTGTCCAAAAGGCAGGCAAAAAAAGAATAAAATACCTATTAAGAAAATTGCTTAATTAGTTCAGTATTATCAAATAGGCTTCACTTTTCAAAATGATGCCTAAAACTCATGCAAGGGAAACACATTTTATGTAAGACAACCTACACTAGATCAAATTATTCTAACTTCTTACCTTGGGAACAAACAATGCCAGGACTTATTTTTTTAAGGTGATATTTCTACCTCCAGGGATCATTATCATTTTAACAAGAAAGAGGAGATTCTCGTTTACAGTACAGCACTAACATTTATTCTAAAATGGAATATACATGTGAAACATAGATAATCTGACCATACTCCCTGACATGTTTTAACAAAATATTTTCCTTAAATAGCTATCAAGCCCCATGAGAACTAATGAGCAAGGAGGGATCAAAGGCCTGCATGCCATGACTATTAAATGACTGACAGTGTCAAGCATTCACCCTACCAGATGAAATCAATTAATCATTCATTGTAACTGGAGCAGAATATAATTAATTATGTTCACTTGACTGGTTCAAGTTTAATTCCACTAAAATAATCATAAAAATCACTACGAATATAGGCCATTGTTGTGAATTGTTGCTAAAAAAAAGTCATGAATGAGCTTCTATATGAATTTCATTCACATTTTACAAGTGATAGAAAGTTTTGAATATAAACACAGGTAGAGAAAATAGTATCATGAATCCCCAAATATCCATCACCCAGCTTCAACAATTATCAACTTGCAGTCAATCTTTTCAACTATACTCCTACACACTACTCAGCGGCAGCTCACAATTACTTTTAAGCAAACCAAAACATTTCACATTTAGGTATTCAGTTTGCATCTCTTAAAAAAGGGCTCCTTTTAAAAATGTAGCCATGATACCATCATCACACCTAAAAATAAATGCAAAAATCCTTACAATCATCAAGCATCTGGTTAGTTTTCCTACCTCCACAATGGTCTCATTTTTTATTGTTTATTTAAATCAGGATCCAAAAAAGTCCATAAATTGTATGGGTAAATCTCCCCTAATCCATCTTTTTCTTTTTTCCTTGCAATTTAGTTGTTGAAGAAACAGGGTCATTTGTCCTGTAGTTTTCCAGTCCAGATTTTGCTGATTGAATCCTGTGTGGTATCATTTGACATGTTCCTTCATTTCCTGCATTTCTAGTAAAGTGGTGGTTAGATCCAGAAACTTGATCAGGATCAGACTGGACTCTTGGTAGGAATGTTTCATAAGTAATATGCATGTTTTCATTAGGAGGCACAAAATATTTAACTGCCATCCCTTCGGAGGTGAGCAGTCACTGTTGGCCACTGCTTGGGTCCATCAATCATAGTGGGGTAAAATGGTAACAATGGATCACTTCTCTTTATTAGCTGCAACACTTCTTTAAGAGCATATTCCAGGAGTTCCCTGGTGGCCTAGTGGTTAAAGGGTCCAGCGTTGTCACTGCTGTGGCCCAGGTTCAATCCCCGGCCCAGGAAATTTTGCATGCTGTGGGTGTGGCAAACAAACAAACAAACCATATTCTAAAGGTAAGTATGATTTTGTAAACTATTAGTAACTCACAGAGTGAAATAGCTCTGGCCAGTGAAAACTTCAGGGTGTCTCCTGAATCTTTTCTGACACATCCCTAAGAGCTTCCTTGCTTTCTCATATGATAGTATTTTCCTAAGCTCCACTGAAACATTTCTTTCCCTAGACCAGGAATTAGCCAGTTATCCAAAGAAGTCTAGCTTCTTTAAAGAAAATAGTATTCAGAGACCACGAACAGGGCACTACTTTTGACTTTCATTTGAGTTTTGTCCTGGTTTATTAAATCGATTACACCAGGAGTCTTCTACTATTGCTCTAATAAATCGACAAGGCTGCATATATGCCAATTTTTAATCACAAGGCTCTCAGATTTTAAGAAATGCCTATATAATATGCTAATGGTGGAAGTATTCTTATATGTTAATAGTAAGAGTATAACGATATATCTATCTGGAAGATGATAAAATTTTTATCAATGACCTTTAGAAAAACTTTAACCCAACAATTCTACTTTTAGGAATTTATTTTATTATTAGGCTTAGGATTTTCCTTAAAGGACTGTTTCAATCTGAAAACCTAAATGTCCAAACAACAGGAAACTGGTTAATTTTTTAAATTATAATACATTCATAAAATGAAATATTTACAGTCATTAAAATGATGTAGGTACAATATCAATGTATTGCTAAATAAGAATGCTGCATTAATTACAAAGCCACATGCATAGAAAAATGTCTTGAAGGCTATATCCCCAAATCTTAATGCAAACTGGGCTGTTCTCCTATTTCCACTGCTGGTTTAGGATTTGGCTTCCCAGGGTCTGTCAAGTCTACTTCTCCATCTGCTTTCCAATCTCCAAAATGCTGTTCCTATTATCTTCTCTTCAATATTCCTTAATCCTTGGTGAACGTGCTCTTTTCTTCTCTGTGATTTTAGCAGAGATTTTAGGAAAACACAGAAGCTAACAAACGTTTTACTCAATCCTCTGTTTTCACCTAGGACCTCACTGCTTTTCACAGGAAAGAAAAGACATTCTGAAGAGCTTATCAATTATAAAATACATGATTTTCTACTGAAAATAGTACATACATGAATGTATCTAAGACACACAGACACTGTAGCAATATAGAACACAAGAGCTCACCTGTATCCTAATAATATAAAGGGCTGGATACAAAAATGATAGTGGAAAAACTGAACTGATAATAGATGGAAAAAGAGATGCAAATGGAAGTTGTTTTTAATCAAGAACATAAAACCAGAAATGCTGAAACTAAAGCTGAGCTCTATGCACCAAATTGATTATCCTTTTTGTTACTTAGATGTCAAAAGTGCTTTTTAGGAAACTATAATTTCTTACAACTTTAGTGACTACTCTAAAGATGAACTGTACCAGGCAGCTGCTTGAAATATCCAACTTGCTTTCTTATATCCAACTTGCTTTCTAGTTTTCAGACTTTGACTCTTTAAATCCAGATAAGGAACTTCACTTCTTATACCCCTTAAGATGGCTGTCCAGTTTTGTAACAAACTTACTACACTGACCTCTTATACTTTGAATTAGAAATACTGAGGAAATTAAAAGCCTTCTCAAGCATAAGCACCCTCCACTGCACAGCTGTCAATGACTCTAATCTCATCTTTTAAGAAATAATAATCATTAGGTCTTAAAATATACAGACCACAGGGACAGAAAATAAGAACTTGAGAGTAGTTTGCTCAATTTGGAGAAATCCTCAGTTTTCACACTAGTCTGTGGATATGACAAAAATGAAGTACCCACAGCACAAAGTGCTGAAGACACCTGAGAAAATAAGAGTGATCAGATAAAGCTGTCTTCCCCTTAAAGAAGTCCTTCCCAAAACTGTATGATACTGCTTGACACTATGGGAAACACTAGTCTAGAAACTGTAATCATTTATTCTATTGCTGATTTAATCTAAACAAAATCTAAATATTCAATTTTGAGTAAAAACAATTTGCAATCATCTGAATCAGTACTGATGGTTTCATAAACAAACACAACTAAACATAAGATACATTTTGATGTTTCTAAATTAAAGTCAGTAAAAAGTACCACATATTTTTACTCATTTAATAAATACACATTTAAGCTAGCCTCAATTTTTAAAAAAAGAATTTGGGGCAGGTTATTTTGTGCAGGACACCATCATGGGTTTACAATTCTTTTTCTAGGTAAGACTGAAACATCAAGTCTCTCCTTATTTGCTATGAATTTGACAAAGCAGGAAAATGTGACTAAAATTTTTAAAATACACTTACCATCAAACTAAACTTTTAAAAATAAATGAAGAACTTAGCATTCAAAACTTTGCAAAATATATATAAGACCATAGTTTCCAAAATAGCTCTTCCACAAGACATTTAAATAAAACACTTTGAACACCGATTAGAAATAATGTAACACAACTGAGATTAAATATTTTTTGAATGTTCACTGCATGTAGATACAGAGATATCTAAACATAAATGCTTATAGGAACTCCTAACTAGGAATAAAGATATCTGTACTTGCATGGGAAGAGACAATCCTCTTTCTGCTTTACAATCTCTTTCATTTAATAGGGAAAATCTACTTTGCGGGAAGCTTCTTTTTGACAGTTCTCCGAGTTCAAAGAGTAGGAAACCTTCAAGCTGATTTCATCAAGTCTATTTATTAATGCATTTCAAGTTTCAAAAAACCTTACATCTTTGCACAATACTTTATTTTTTGCCATTTTTAGTAAAAATTTCCAAAGTGAACAAAAAGATACTGTATAAAACACAGTGGACATTAAACTGACAGTAGTATTAGATCTCATTTGTCTTGATCCTTTTGTTTTACCACATCTTGATTTGCAGTGGAAAGAGTTCAGTGCACATATCTCTTTTCAGAAAACATTTAACTTAGACTCAAAATAAAATAGGGCAGTGTGTACCTGCCAAAACCCTACCACAGGATAACATTACAAGCAAAAAATGTACATGTTCCAAAGTCTACCACACTCAAGAAGTTACTAAGAACTCTTGCAGAATAAAACTCACCATTTTAGAAATGCAAACCCACTTCCAACCTTTGCACAGTCCAAAAACAAAGGCATTTTAATGATTTAAAAGCAATTACATACATATCTACCTACTTGTTTGTTTAGAATTATTTATAGTCTATCTGGGGTTTCATGTACAAAATTTGTCTCTAAATCATGTACAAAAAGCTGTATTTTGAAAAAAGTCACCACGTACTGTACAAGTTTACAAGGAAGAGATCCCATTATTTTCTCTAGCATTTTTGGCCTTGCTGGCTTGCGTCACATTATGAGAATGATTGTGTAAACCTTATACTCTTAAGAAAATAAGGAAAAAAAAAAAAAAAAAGCCGAACACAAATCTTTTCAACTTTCCCTAAATTTGCCTCCTATATGAAGCCAGGAAAATCATAGCTGTTTACTTCTAATTTAAGTGATGTCATTGGAAAACATAAGCAATAAATATGTCACAAGCTTAAAATCTTTTGTAATGCCTCCTTCCATTCCTGCATAGCAATAAGCCTATTAATATATTAAATGCTTCTTCTTTTTTCTTTAAAAAGCCAATTATTTACAACTGTTTAAAAAATAATTTGGAATGGGACATTGTGCTGTTTCACCTTCACTGTTGTTAAAATATTTTAGGGAAAAAAATGTCGGAAGGCCTATCTACAATTATAACTACTAGGTAAGCAAATCACTCTTCTTTAGTGGTTACCAATGATTAGTGATGATATGCTGAAAAAATTGTTCAAATATTTTGATAAAATAGAGACACAGCTTTTCTTTTCCGTATCAGACAAAACCAAAGACATAATTAGCATACTTTAGATATATGGAAACACAAATAAGAGGCTGCATATAAAAAGAATCATTTCAAAGACATATTTCCTACCAAAGCATGAACAAAATTTCACCTATCAATTCTAAAATGGAATTGGATTAGAAAGTTTAAAATAAGTAAGCAGAAATCAGACATTTACATAAAGAACTAAATCTGAAGTAGTAGTATGCTGCATATGTCCAGTTTGCACAAAACACTTAACCAAGTTCTTCAGCGGAGTCACTCCTGTGCTCTTAGCAGCCATTTGATAAAACAAAATGAATATCAGATCCGACTCCATCATAAGGAAAAGGTAAACTGCTTCTTGCTTCAAAACTGCCTGGGTAAAGCATTACAGAATCCTGGACCACTGAATACCACCATTCTCTGTTATCCTGAGTATGTCAATTAAACAGTAATTTTTCATTAAGAGCGGAAAATTTTTATAATACAAAGAAACATCCATATTGCAATTTGTTTACAATTGCACACAGAAGTACAGTGTACGTAAGAAATACAGGTCTGCATATAACAAGGTATGTACATTGGCAAGTGATGTCTCCAATGTTGAGGTGGTCGAGCCTCCTAGCCTTGATTGGCAGTTGAAAAAAATATATATATTTTTCAATTTGTGATAAAAGTCTATCGAGAGCCAAGTTTGCCTGCAAGTGAAGAAAATGCAGCAACGAAGAACAGGGAACACGGGGCACATAATAATATTCTAAGACTTTGTGCCATTAGGTTAAAAATATCCGTCCATAAGAAAATTGGGTTCTTTTTTCACATCCCACCCCCAAATTGGAATTTTCAGGCTTTAAAATTTAAGTAATTCCACCTGATCTGAGGACATGATCTCTTGCCATTTGTTTCTTCAACTGTTGTTTGTGAGGGTTTAGTTTGGGGATGATGATTTAATAGGTTTCTCTTTGGAGTGAAGTTTTCCCATTGTAGGCACTAGGAAGAACCAAGGCAAAAGCTGAGTTAACGTCTCATGTGTCCCATTTGATAACTTTCCCGGGGCCTCTGGCGCTGGGGTGGCTGAATGGTCTGGGGGGGTCTCCTCCTCTTTAAAGTGCCTAGGAATCACAAAAAAAACAAAGGAGGTTTACCACAAGCTTTTTCACTTTTTTTAAGTTTTTTTTTTTATTACAGTTGATTTACAATGTTCTGTTGAGCTTTTTCATCTTTAAAAACAAAGCTGCCATTTCGATTTTAAAAAAGGTTCTAGATCACCATTGTTAAAAACAATGAGTAAATTTATTTTCTATTATCTGGAAGCCCTAATGACAAAAGTAAAAAAGAGATAAAATAATTTTTTTTTTTGTCTTTTTGCCATTTCTAGGGCCGCTCCCTCGGCATATGGAGGTTCCCAGGCTAGGGGTCGAATTGGAGCTGGAGCCACCGGCCTATGCCAGAGCCACAGCAACACGGGATCCGAGCCACGTCTGCAACCTACACCACAGCTCATGGCAACGCCTGGTGGTTAACCTACTGAGCAAGGGCAGGGATCAAACCCGCAACCTCATGGTTCCTAGTCGGATTCCTTAACCACTGAGCCACGACAGGAACTCCAAGTAAAATAATTTTAATAATATATTTTATTTCATTAAACCCAATATCGCCAAAACATTATCATTTTAAGATATAATTAATATAAAGACTTATTAATGAAATATTTCATTTTTTAATACTAAGTCTTTAATACTAAGTCTTCAGAGTCTATTATATTTACAACCACACCTCAATTGAGATTAGCCACATCTGAAGTGCTTAACAGCTACAACTATTAGATTAATATGGATTCTGAGGACAGAATCCATGAGGAAGAAATTGCTGGCTATCTTTGAGCAAATGACTTAACCTCTCTGAAACTCAGAAGACTAGTCTATAAAACAGGGCTAATAACTAACTCATATAGTCTGTTGTGAGGATTATACGATAATTCATATAAAAGGGTTAAACACTATTTGTGAAGGTTCAATAAACAACAATTAAGAATTTCTTGATATTTAAAGGTGGAATATGCTTAAAATGAAATTAAGTGAAAGTACTGTTTCATTGAATGAGACCATAACTGGTAATGTATCTAAAAAGTATCACATTGCCCTTGGAAATCCCTAAGAAACTGACAGAAGTTCCAGAGTGCTAATAAGGTAAATTTACAAAAAGCAATGACATCAAAATCAAACTTTCATTGATTCTCATTAAGATACTGTCCCAGCATGATTACTGGGCTCTCTTGCCTCAAGGTAAGTAAGTGCAGGGGAACAACTGAGGAAAAATGGAGAAAATTAAAAGAAATCCCTAGTTTTAAACAACTTCATATAGGGTACTGGTTTGGGTCTGAGGCAAGCGGCTTCAGTGTGAGCTATGTGGGGGGCAAGAGAGGGAACTACTGCCATACAGCATGGTTCTCCCAAGCCAGGGCCTTGGGACAGTGCCTGCCCCCTACATGCAGTGAACAGAGTGCTGGTGTCCTGAGGGCAGCAACACATACCTTGGAGGGGGAGGGAGAAATAAGTGGGGCCTAAATATCTGGAGCAGTCTTTTCTTTCCCTTCTCCAAATCCCTGGGGCTCATCTAAAGACAGTCTCCTCCCAGCCCTGTCTCTCTGAGAGGTAAGGGTGGAGACCAAACCTTAGGAGTATTTTTCAGAGATGGAGAATAACTATGGGTATTTGGTGACTGATGCCTCTACCCCTTAAGACTCCCCCATAGACTGGGGTCTCTATTTCTCAGTAAGTATCATCCCAAGGAAAAATGAACTTATGTTCCAGACAGAATTTCAAGAGTGTGAATTTTAACAACAATAACTAAAGTATAGTTATTAGAATACAAACCCAATCATTTAAAAGTAGCTTATCATCATAAAAACAAAAAGGGAAGATTCTTGGGGTTTTCTTGTTTGTTTGTTTGTTTGTTTTTTAAGGAGGGAATAGCACTAAATTGGCAGCCATTAGCTAGATTGGGTTGATTAAAAATATCCACACTTAAAAGTCAACTATATAGGAGTTCCCATCGTGGCGCAGTGGTTAACGAATCCGATAGGAACCACGAGGTTGCGGGTTCAGTCCCTGCCCTTGCTCAGTGGGTTAACGATCCGGTGTTGCCGTGAGCTGTGGTGTAGGTTGCAGATGTGGCTCGGATCCCGAGTTGCTGTGGCTCTGGAGTAGGCCGGTGGCTACAGCTCCAATTCAACCCCTAGCCTGGGAACCTCCACATGCTGTGGGAGCAGCCCCAAAGAAGTAGCAAAAAGACAAAAAAAAAAAAAAGTCAACTCAATAATTCATCCAGTAAACCTACTCTCAAGGAGAAAGTACTATAAATTAGTTAGTAAAGAAGGTATTATAAATTAGTTACTAAATAAATAATTCAGTTCTACTTGCTGAATGGTATGAGTTATGAAAATACATACCTTGCTTCAATTGTCTTACCTGGAAGAGGTTTGGGAGGAGGCAACTTTGGATTACTACTTGGAGTGTGAACACTGCATATCTTGATAAAACCAGCCATTAACATGATCAGGGCAATTCCCATAAGTAATACTGCCCACCAATAAGCCTAAAAATAAACAAATTTTTTTCACTGAAAAAACTATAGACTATTTTAGAATGTTCTACATTACATAAAATATATAACAGATTATATATATTATATTTTATTTTATTTTGCTTTTTAGGGCTGCACTCAAGGCATAGCATACCCCCCAAGGCTAGGGGTCTAATTGGAACTACAGCTGCCAGCCTACACCACAGCCACAGCAACACCAGATCCAAGACAAGTCTGTGACCTATGCCACAGTTCATGGCAATGCCAGATCCTTAAACCCACTGAGCGAGGCCAGGGATCGAACCCTCAACGCAATGATTCCTAGTCGGATTCGCTTCCACTGTGCCACGATGGGAACTCCTCCATTTTAATTTTAAAGAACATTTATTTTTTATTGGTTGGGAATTGTATAGATATCATACAAAAGCACATATATATACTAATTTCTTTAAATATAAAAAAGTACAAAGGAGAAAACAAAAATCACCCATGATTTCACCTCCTAGAAGAACGCAATCTTATTTCCATTATTCTCTATATAACTATGTCCTTCATATACACAAAAACACACAGGCAAAAGTGGGGTTATCCTGCATATAATTTATATTGTATTTTCCCATGTTATTAAATATCTTCTGATTTAAATACTTCCTTCTTTTCCCTGTTACTCTTATAGACTTTGCTTTTTATATTCTCTGGTGATTTAGACGGTATATAACTTGCTTTAAATTCTAGTACTAGAGTTTCAAAATAAACCTATATTTTTTTTTCTAATTATCAAAGTTAAGACTGAAAGCCTATATTTTTTGAGGTCCATCTTCCCTATTTCTCTCTCCTTTTCATAAGTTGAGACCCAGGCTAGTGTTATTAATTTATTTTTATACAGTATATCTTAGTTTTCATTATATATATACACACACACACACAAAATATCTATTATATATTCATTTATTTAAAGGTTAACTGTCTTCTTTAACATGAAAAGAAGAATAAACACATTCCAGAAGCAAGCAAGTTTACCCAAGAAATACTAAAAATTTTACTTCCAACTTAAATCATATTGAACAAATCAGCCAAACAAAAAATTTCAAAAATTATTGGCATAACCTTATTTATAGAAAAAATACTATTGCAATTCTTAATAAATTATAAGTCTATTTTGCAACTCAAAATATTCAAATTTTGAGAGCATTTCCTAGTAAACATTATACAAAATAGTAACAACTAGAAAACTACAAACCTTCATATTGGCTTACACAGATTGTTATAATATAGTTATATTACATATATACATAAATGTGTGTGTGTATATATATATGTATATAGTTACATATGTAACATATGTATATTTATATTGCTAATTATTGCCAGTAAAATTCCTATTTAAGAGTTTCTCTGACCTGGGGCCTTAAAAAAAGAGGCTACTACTTCTACACTATTTTCTTTATCTAGTAGTGACAAAATAATGAAAGAAACAAGCTAAAATAAAAATAAATTTTGTGGCAAAATAGCACAAATCACTTTTTCCATGTGTGCATAAAGCCTCTCAACATGCACATACATGAAAATTTGTTTAATTTTAAAGAATTCCAAACTTACAGAAAAAGTGCAAATATAGTTAAGTACAAAGAAGTTGTTAAAATCTGTAGCCATCTGAAAGTGAGTTCTTACTATGATGTCCTGTGACACTTGAACATTTCAGAAAATAGTTTCTACAACTTAAGGGTGTTTTCCTAGATAATCACAACACAATCATCAAAATCAGGAAGTTGGCATCTATACATTTAATCCTCAGACCTCCTCATTCAAGTTTTGACATTTGTTCCAATATCATCGAATTCAGAAATCTGTGTTGCATTTAGCAGCTGTGTGTTTCTTTAGTCTCCTGCAATCTGGAAAAGTTCCATAGTCTTTCCTTAGCTTACATAACCTTGACATTTTCAAAGATTACAGGTCAGTTATTTTGCACTGGAATGTCCCTTAATTTGGGTTTCTCAGATGTTCCTTTATTATTATATTTA
The DNA here is from genome assembly GCF_016906955.1 of Phacochoerus africanus. Lineage (NCBI taxonomy): Eukaryota > Metazoa > Chordata > Mammalia > Artiodactyla > Suidae > Phacochoerus > Phacochoerus africanus. Next base: position 115,441,023 of record NC_062545.1, on the reverse strand, counting down.
AGTCCTACATCTTTGGTAAGAATTATCTCAGAAGTGATGTTCCCACCAGGTGACACATGATTTTGAGCTCATTACTGAGAATGTTAGCTTGATCACCTGATCAAGGTTTATCTGCTAAACTTAACCAAAAAGATACTCCTCTTTTTTTGTAGTTAATGATTATTTTGTAGGGACATAATTTAGAACTATGTAAATATCCTATTCTTCGTCAAATTTTCAATTCTCTCATTTATTCCCTCATGGTTTCCTATTCTCCACAATGAGCTATAATCCATTACTATCATTACTGTGTCTCTTGGGCACGTCCCCACCATTCTTTGAGCAATTAGCTGGCATAAGGAGTTACAGATTCACCTTGTTCTTTCCCTGCCCCAGCCATTCCTCCAAGGAGCCATGGTTCCTTTTAGAACTGTCCCTCTTAGGCAGACATCCTCCTTACCATACTCATACTCTGACATCCCAAGCCAGTCACCCCACCGCAGGGTACACAGGCACCTGCCCCGTGCCAGGATGGCTCCCCTTACCAGGCACAGGTGCCTTGCCTTGCTTGGGCTCACCTAACAGCTTTAGGAGAGAAATGCTAATGGAGAGAGGTTAAGGGGTAATGCAACTTAGCCCTACTACTGAAAAATTAGCTTCTACTTTTCAGAAGGCACTTCCTGTATCCTACTAAGATTACCAGATAGTCTTCTAAAATTTTCTTGTTTCCACAGAATATAATCTTCAGAGCACTGCTGCTCCCTGTGAGTCTTCAGGATGCTACTTCCTTTCCCTTGTTATATAAATTTTCCATAGGCTCCTGTTGTTTTTTTCTGTTCTATTCACCCTCAAATAATGGAACTACCATTTTTCAAAAGGCAGGGTATAAGTCCTGCCCTCAGTCTGTCAATTCAAGAGCTATCTGACTGCTCTTTTCATTTCTGCCTACTGTCACATGCAGAACTAGATGCACAGCTTTTGTCCTGTTGCAAACATCCAGAACCTTTTAAATATCACATTTAATGAAATAAGGCCTTCTTCTACCTTTCTTGTCTGGATCTCTGACACTCTGACCTTGTAAAAGACATTAAGAACCAAAATCACCAGCTTGTACAGCTATAAGTACTCTTCCTGCTCCATATCAGTGACTCTCAACCTTGTCTACACATTAGCACCACCTAGAAACCTTTCAAACTCAGATACCCAGATTAAATCCCAGACTCCAATAGCATGGGGGTAGTAGGGTCCTGACATCAGCAATTTTGTTAAAGCTGCCTACATGATTCCATTATGCAGCTGAGAGTGACAACTGCTGGTCTCTACTGATAGTCAGCATATCTTTTCGTTTTTGCTTTTTAGGGCCACACTTGTTCCCAGGCTAGGGGTCCAATCGGAGCTATAGCTGCCAGCCCACACCACAGCTACAGCAATATCAGATCCAAGCCACATCTGCAACCTACACCACAGTTCATGGCAACGCCAGATCCTTAACCCATTGAGTGAGCCCAGGGATCAGACCTTCACCTTATGGCTCCTAGTCAGATTTGTTTCCGCTAAGCCAGGACGGAACTCCAGCAAATCTTTTCTATAAAGGGCCAAATAATAAATATTTTAGCCTTTGTGGGCCATGTGTTCCCAACCAAAACTATTAATTTCCACCACTGTAGTACAAAAGCAGCCATAGATAAAACACAAACAGGTGAGCGTGGCTGTGTTCCAGTAACACATTATTTACAAAAACAGGGAGCAGAAGGGATCTGACACATGGGCCACACACAGTATGTCAACCCCTATTTTATACTCACACATAACACATGTATGGGAGACTATACCCAGAGACACCATTCAACACTAGCTCTTCAGTTCTTTGTCCTCCCCCTGCTGAAGAGCCTGGGGGTGGGGTGGGGAGCATTAACATCTGGTTGCAGAAAGAGAGAGTCCTACGACTGGAAGAGCTGCTCAAATGATCAACACTTACATGGTGAAGGAATTATCCCATCTCTGAGTACATTTGAGAATTATTTAGTATGCTTATTAAACTCAGATGGTCAGGCCAAACCCTAGAAATGACAACTCAGTGTTCTGGTGGAGGGCACAGGCTTGTGCATTTTAAACTAGCATGCCCACGACAGGATACAGATAAATGCTTCTTACTCAGGGGAGACATGCTGGCACTGTGGTACAGGACCATTCCGAGCAATGCAGGAAGCTTAGCACACATGGCCCTCATCCCTCAAATTCCAAGAGGCCCCTTTGGTTATTCTGACAATACTGTATATCTCCAAATACCCTCTGGAAAGGCAGTATCACCTCTAATGTGATCCAGTCCATAAGAATAAAAGGTCAAGGGTCTTCCTATTACCTTCAGGCTGATGGCTAGTTTTGTTACAGGAGACGCAACTCTTCCTGGTGCTCCCTATATTCTCTAACACATTCAATTCCTTCCAGTCTTCTCTACTGAAAACTGTCTTCCACATGGTCATCAGTATTACAGCTAATTAAAATATGGGACATCACCCCTCTACGTAAAACCCTTCTTCAAACACTTCCCACCAAAGATCTCCAAGATAAATCATTAAGTGGGAGAAAAAAAAAAATTGAGCTCACAACGAATTGCAGCATAGTATAAATATGATTCCACTTGTTTTTGAAAAGTTTTTCTTGTGAAAATTAGACAGTTTCTGAAGAACATCTAAGAAACTCATCCTGAGAAGATTGGGCTCTAGGGTAAAAAGAAGGCTCACTTTTCCATGTATTATTTTGTCAATTAAAAAAAAAAGGATACTAATACTTTTCAAAAGGAAAAAAGTGGAAAAACATTTTATTTAAAATAATTCACCATTCTGTGACTTTTTCAGGTGCTGCCGCTTCATAAAACATCCATCTGTACCCTCTATTTCTACTAGTCCTTAAGAACTTTGCTTTGGCATCACCTCTTTAAAGATGTCTTCCCCAAATGGGTTCTCCTACTTCCTGTGCAAACACCATGCAGAACTAAAAATATGTTTCTTTGTTCTTACTTTCTCTATCCCAAACTGGACAGTGAGGTTTTTTAATTTATATGCTGCAAACAGAGTACCGAACCTACAAAAAGCACCTAGTGGACTAGTTATTACATGAATCATTACTCCAAATACTGATCTTTCAGAACACTTCTATCAGCTCATTTAATATGCCTAGATTCCCCACGGGTACAAATAATGAAAAAGGCTCATAGACAGAGGACATTAAAAAAATCGTGGTTTTGATACCTCTTCTAATACCAGTTTTCAGCACCTACATAGTCTTCAGTAGAGATATAAATAGGATGGCTACACGAGAAGCCGACTCAAGAGAGGAAGCCTGGATTTAACGGTAGTTCTAACTTTATAGAAAACAAAGATCAAAAGGACCAAGTTTCACTTGAGATCAAGAAACATTAATGAAAATTATAGGAATTCCCATTGTGGCTCAGTGGTTAATGAATTCGACTAGGAACCATGAGGTTGTGGGTTCGATCCCTGGCCTTGCTCAGTGGGTTAAGGATCCGGCGTTGCCGTGAGCTGTGGTGTAGGTTGTAGAGGTGGCTCGGATCCCGCATTGCTGTGGCATAGGCTGTTGGCTACAGCTCTGATTAGACCCCTAGCCTGGGAACCTCCATATGCCACGGGAGTGGTCCAAGAAATGGCAAAAAAAAAAAAAAAAAAGAGAGAGAGAGATATTAATGAAAATTATAAATGCTTGAGAATTTCCAGTCTCATTTAGCAGTGATTGGTCCTCCTCCAAAATCTTCCAGTAACTATATGCCTCAAAAGCCCAAAGTTTGAGATGTTTTAGTGACAATGGGAATAGTGTTTCAAGAGTTTTGTGTCTGGGAAAACAGAATATCACAGAGGATAGAAGACAGCAAGAGAAAACTAAATAAAACAATAGTGCATTTGAGAGTATTACTAAATACAGTCACCTCTGGAAGAGAGAATTTTTTAAATTCTCTCTTAAAAAGAGAATTATCAGAGTGTTAGGTGCTAAAATCAAACATTCTTTTATTTATAGGTACTATAAAGTCTGGGAAAGAACACCAACCATGCTACAAGCAAAATACATGTTTCAACTCAAAAAAGAGATCACAATTTGTCCACTTGTTAGAGTCTGAAATAGACTCTCAACAAACATTTAATGAGTGTACATTATGAGCCAAGCTCTTGTCTTTCAGATACAAGGATATTAAGTGAAATTTAAGAGACCAAAAAAAAAAAGACATTCAAAAGTTTAAATAACAGCTTAGAAGTTAACAAGTTCTAAATCAAATCTGAGAAAATAATTCTACATGAAAAACAGATGATGTTCATTCAATACATCCACTTACATGGCCAAAAGAACAAAAAGTAGAAAAAAATGAATAAACAAAATTAAACGTCAAAATTTACCACTGTAATTTATTATGTTCTAATGATAATAATTTTTAATTTAAAAATCTAAATAAACAGAAGTTCCTATTGTGGCTCAGTGGGTTATGAACCAGACAAGCATCCATGAGGATAGAGGTCTGATTCCTGGCCTCACTCAGTGGGTTAAGGATCCGGCACTACCGTGAGTGTGGTATAGGTCGCAGACTCAGCTTGGATCCGGTGTTGCTGTAGCTATGGTGTAGACCAGCAGCTGCAGCTCCGATTTGACCCCTAGCCTGGGAACCTACATATGCCACAGGAGTGGCCCTTAAAAAAAAAAAACAACTAAATAAACAAAAAGGACCTATAAGATAACAAGGTGATTAAACAGGTTTCATCCAAAACAGTGAGGTGAAAGGGGCACTCAAGCCTCTTCAGAACTAAGATAACCTTTATTGATTTTAAAGATCTCCAGAAAAAGTCAATTCTTTCAGCAAATGTTCCAGTGTTCACAACTCTCACTCTCAGCAAATGTACTCTAAACTTCCTCTGGGTCTCACGACCATGTGGGCCCAAAGTTCCTTGCATTATACTGCAAGGGCAGAAAGCTTCCCTCCTCTCCATCAGAAGACACCACTCTCGGGACTTTGACTGAATGTTCTTCTATCCTTCAACACTCCATGTTCCAGCCCTCACACCAATCTGCCAAACACAAAGCAATCTTGCTACTTTAAACTCAGCCTGGGCAAACAGGATGAAATACCACTGAGAGATATCTGAAAACATTATCACTTCAAAGTTAGGATAATATCTGGTTTTTTTTTTCTTTTCCATATAAATTATGATGTTTAAGAAATCTGCTTCACTCATCTGGCAAAGGCATACTGACTCCTTACCATATGCTAAGCCCTGTGACAATACTGCACCTTTGTTGTTAAGGTTTTGTCAGTGACATCTATGTCATCTATTCTACTAGGCAACAAGAGACTCTAGAGTTCCACAACCACCTTCCATTTTCAAGACAGCAGGATGACAAAGTGGAATATTTCTGTTAACAAGTCTTAAAAAAGTCATTACATTGCAGAGAGTGTAAAAATGGTTCCTAAACTTTAGCATGCACCGTCACCTACTGACCGGGTGGGTCCTGGTGGAACCTGATCATCTGCATTTTTATCAAGTGCCCAGGTGATGCTGATGCTGCTGGTCAGGGGATTACACTTTGAGATTCACTGCTCTAGAAGAGGAGTTGGCAAACATTTCCTACAAAAAGCCAGATAAATGTTTTAGGCTTTGTGGGCAACTACATACAGTCTGCTGCAACTACTCAAAGTGCAAAAGCAGCCACAGACAATATGAAACTGAACAGGTGTGGCCATGTTGCGATAAATCATTATTTATTATGGGCAATGAAATCTGAATTTCATATAACTTTCAAAAATATTATTTCTTATAACGACTTAGAAATATGAAATCATTCTTAGCTTGTGAACCATACAAAAATAGGCAGTGGGCTGGATTTGGCTTGTGGGCCATAGTTTGCCAATCCCTGTTCTACAAGAATGGTTGGTTTTCAATCCCAGCTGCTCATTAGGATTGAGAGTTGGGAGCTCTGAAATGACCCAAACACTTATATCTCATCTCAAGAGATTCTGATTTAATTGGCCTAAGCCTTTAGGTGATTCTCATGTACAACATGACTAAGTTAAGGTTCGAAAACAAAGTTTAAAAGATTTTTTTTTATCACAGGACTTCTCACAATATTATCACAAATCTCCAAGAAGGGACTATAGTATACAACATTTTCCAGATTCATCTGACCAACAAACCCATGGATCCAGGGTTCTGTGAAACACTTAGAAAACACTGCTCTAAATCTTTTATAAAGGAAAGTATTTATGAAAAGATTAATACTTAATACTTAAGTATTAATAGTCAATTAATTGTTGATATGTAATCAATTCTTAATTAAATACCAGATACTTAATACTTTGGCTCATAAAATTACACCAAAAGAGAGAATAAATTAATTCAAAAATGAGAAACACAGTTGATTCCTTTCAAAATAATAATAAAAAGACAAACTCCTAAAAGATCTGAACAAATTGAAAAGAAAAAGCCGGAAACTAATGGGCAATTATTTTAAAGTATGGGAAGAATACAAATTTGAAAAAAAAATCACAGTCAAAGATGGTTTTCTAGGAGTTCTCATCATGGCACAATGGAAACGAATCTGATTAGTACCCATAAGGATGCAGTTTGATCCCAGGCCTCGCTCAGTGTGGGGGGAATCTGGCATTGCCATGAGCTGTGGTGTAGGTAGCAGATGAGGCTACCGGAGCAAACTAATAAGCTACATTACTAACTAGAAGGACATTTTCCTTATACATGATGAAAGACCAAAGCACAGCTATTAATGCAACAAACTTAACTTTGCTAGGCAAGTGAACTCTGCAAGTAACACAAATGAGACAAATATCTTATAAGGAAGTGATTGTTGATTATCTTAACCGTTTGACCTGATTAATGCCCACAAGTGCAGCAAGAGCCTAGTGGTACTTTTCAGGCAGTATAGACCATGCTATTCGAAAGGGTGGCCTGTGAATGCCCACAGTGACATAAAATAACAACATTCTACAACCACTTAAAGCAAACCTGCATAAACGTAAAAGTGCCCGATTAATCAGTTCCAGAGCACAAGAAAAGACCTCACATTCCTAAATACATTGTAAGAAGCATTTCACAAAATACCAAAATCTAAAATATGAACAAAAGGTTTTAAAAATACTTTAACTAAAAACATCCTTTTGATTAATTTTTTATAAAAGAGGAATATTAGGTAAAAGAGAAGAAAAGAATTAAAAAAATAAAAAGAGGAATAAATAAGGTTTTGAAATTCTAAATAAAATGAGTTTTAGACAATGACTTATTGCCTAAAAACCCTAAGTATCTGGCAACATAAACTCAGCAGAATATAACTCTGAGATTCTCATTATCAGATTTTTCCTTTGCACACACTGTCCTGTATAAGTAGACAGGTATACCAGATCTCAGCTTTTTCTTATTAGAGATAATCAGAAAAAAAGAAAAGGAGTGCTGGATCTGAGCTGAAAAAGGGGAAGTAAGAGGACCAAGAAATGTAAACTACTTGAAATCACAGAACTATCAAATGTCAGAAGGATGATCTGAACCCTTGTATAACTCTAAGCCTATATACTCTTTCCACTTTACCACAGTGCCAGAAGGCACCTTTAGTTTAACAGATATTTTCTGAATACATTAGATACCAGGCACTGGAGTATAAAAATTAGTAACAGGAGTTCCCGTCGTGGCGCAGTGGTTAACGAATCCGACTAGGAACCATGGGGTTGAGGGTTCGGTCCCTGCCCTTGCTCAGTGGGTTAACGATCCGCCGTTGCCGTGAGCTGTGGTGTAGGTTGCAGACGCAGCTCGGATCCTGCGTTGCTGTGGCTCTGGCGTAGGCCAGTGGCTACAGCTCCGATTCAACCCCTAGCCTGGGAACCTCCATATGCCGCAGGAGCGGCCCAAAGAAATAGCAAAAAGACAAAAAAAAAATTAGTAACACACCACATTTTAAGGCGATCTAATCAACTGCCAAATAAATCGGTTTTAAAACCCAGGTCTCCTAAATCCAGCTTCAACAACCCTCCCACCACACAGTCATTACATATCTAAAAATCACATGTTCTAACATGCAAAGTATTAGTCTTCCTATGTATAATAAATGTCTTTTTTTTTCCCTCTGGCCACACCCGTGGCACGTAAAAGTTCCCAGATCAGGGATCAAACCTGTGCCACAGTTGCCACCTGTGCCATAGCTGTGGCAATGCCAAGTTCTTAATCTGCTGCACCTCACAGGAACTTCTAAACAGCCTTTTTTTTTTTTTTTTGGCCATGCCCACAACATGCAGAAGTTTCCTAGACAGGGATTAAACCCAAACAAAAGTAGGGACCCAAGCTGTGCCACAAGAGAACTCCTAAACATCATTTTAATGCTAGAGATAATTTCAAAAGTTTTATTGTAAATTTTTACTACAATAGTACCAAAACAGGGCTGACAACCCAAACAGATGGCTACTTTTATGTGTGTTTTAAAGACGCCCTCAGTCCTGAACATACACCAAAAAAAGGAAAAAATAGTTTGGAAAGGGGGAGGGGGAGGACCTGAATTCTAAGTCAATTTTCAAAGCAAACTCATTCAGTTCAGGCACAGTACATTCTCAAATACATCACTTGCATGTTTACTACTGATATTTTAATGTAAACACTTAGAAACAAATATTCAAGCGACTTAAGATGGTCATTCTCAGCAATCTTATTTAAAAAATTTCAGGTAATTCAATATTTGTACAACTAAGAAAAATGTGGGCTTTCAAATAATATAGTTCATTTGATTTATGTGGAATGAACATCCATATCATTAATAAATCTGCCTAAAGGTTCTGTATCTGACCCTACTCTGTTCAATATTTTCTATCACAGACAAGACAAAAATCCAGAAATTACATTGAAACATCAAAAAAAACTTCAAAAAATCACCAATTCCACTTTCATTTTTCCTATTCAGCAAGGTAGAATCCACATCTGGCTATCTGTCATATTGAGACAAGGGAGAAGTATGAAAAGCATGCAGGGGTTTCCAAAAGAACTTCAAGAAACAGTTCTATGACAATGCTCTAATCACAAGAACCAAAGGAGGAAGTAACCAATTCAGACATGAACCAGGGAGCAAAGAAAAGAAGGAATGACTCCCATCATTTACCAACCAAAAATACACATGTGGAGATTCGTATCACTTTAGAAGAAAGTATTACCCAGGGACATTTGAACTTTAAAAGTTACTCTTCAGATGAAGTACAGTTGACTCGAGCAATGTAGAGAGTTTATCTGCATATACCTCACAGTTGGCCCACCGTAACCATAGTTGTCTATGTCCACAGCTCTGTCTGCATCTGCAGAGTCAACCAACTACAGACTGGGTACTACTGAAGTGTGTACTATTCAAAAGTATATACTCATAAGTATATAAGCATACATATACTGACCCATGTAGTTCAAACTCACGTTGTTCAAGGGTCAATTATAATTCCAGCATAAATAGGAAAGAAGTGATTGTCTCATAACATTGTGACCTATGACCAAGTAAAATTACGATAAAATCATTTTAAGATAAGGTTTCTTTATAAATAAAGACTATTACTTACCACGATCCATTCAGCTATGTTTTCATAGAGCTCTGGACTGAAAATTGCTTTTTTAAGCCTAGCTAGAGGACCATCAGCATCTACTAATCTGCACCGCATGAAAACATCACAGTAGCCTCTGAAATCATTGCATGGGGATCCAGGTTGCAGGGTGATGGTTCGACCAAGGAAGTGCTTCTTCCACTTCTCAGACCCTGTACTGGCACAAGTTAATGGCTCCACTGGAAAAGAAACGCCACAGAGAAGATATGATCATTTTGAAGATCAGATTTCTATTAAGCTAGTTGGGGAGAGAGGGACGAAAAGAAAAAACTGCCTAAAATCATCACCATGACATATTACACAGACTTTTATTAGTTAGGCTGGATAACACCACTGGTAATTCACCTTAAATATTATAATATAAACAAATAACCAGCAACTCTCAACTCAGTCCCTACAGTGGCTTTAAAACCTTCTAACAGTGTTTATAGTAATTACTGCCATGATGCAGGCAGGTTTTGTCTAGTTTATCATTTTAAAAACACTATAAGCACCATAATACTAGAAATACAATGCTATGCTACATTTAAAAATTTCTCAAGAGGATCAGTTTAGTTTGAAATTTGTCCCAACTATTTTTCAAAGTTTAACACTTAAAATTTAAGAGAAAATTAGGTTCTTAAAACAGATGTTATACTCTTGTATTTTAAAAGCCTTACTCTTCTTCATACAGCAGACATGGCATAATTCCTTATCATCTTTGCCATCAGAACTGGCACAGGTACACTCCTCCAAGCCATATTTCTCACAGATAGAACCTGCACATTGCTGGGGGGGAAAAAGACCAATTATTTAATCCCTATATGGTCAAACCTCTTGTTCACAGTAATAAGACAGATATAAGCCTCCAAAGCTAAAAATAACTAAGCAGAAATACAAGCGGTGGGTGGTGAGAGGGGGAAAGCATAGATGAGCATAAGAAATGGACTGACCTTATAAACACATTTGAAGAAGAGTAAGTGCAAATATCAGATCTTTAAAGAAATAGTAACTTAAAATTCTAAACAAAAACATTAAAATTCTAAACAAAATAAAAACAAAGAAAGAGATTAGATGAGCATCAACTTTTTGTTGGTTATTATGGCTCCTTTATAAGAAGAGAAAAATAAAATTTTCCTCATATAGAGAAAAGTGATTATTTAGCCAAGAAATCTCTAAAGACTTCAAATCATAGGAAATGACCAAGAATTCTTCTACTTAGGCTATTCAAACATTGATTTATAAAACTTAAAACAGTACATGTCTAGTTACATAATTATTTTTCTCTAGAAATATATCAAACACATGCAGCAGAAAGACAAAAGACAAGTCAATAACTAATCAAATGCCACCAGGCACTTCTGCCACATAATACATTCACAGCTTTGTGGGGAAGTAGATAGGGATGTTGAGACTGAAGCTGAGATTAATTACTTTAACTGTGCAGCTTTAGGTGTCAACAAACAATTAGTCTAAAGGCAGGTTTCAGAGTTCACTGGTGGCTCAGCAGGTAAAGGATCCGGTGTTGTCACTGCTGTGGCTGGGGTTCAATCCCTGACCTAGGAATTTCTGCATGCCACTAGGGTGGCCAAAAAAAAAAAAAAAAAAGTAATTTCTATGAAACTGAATAAAACCCAAAAAAACAAGAACACATATAAATCAAATGCTTACCCCATTAATGCATACTTGCGTATGCCTATTACAGTCTGTAAAGTTTGGTTTAGGATCAGATGCTGGGCAGAGAGCTGTGATGCCATTACATATTCCTTCTTTTGCACAGTCTGAATCATCCCGACACTTCTCAGTTTTGGATTTGAATTTACACTGTGCTGTGCAACAGGGACCTTGACTTGGACTAGAAGGAACATGGAAGTAAAAGTAAAGAAAGTTACTAGAATTTCCTTTTCTTAAACACAGACACAGTCTTAATTTTTAAATCACACATTTCATCTTTTAAATGGTAAGTATGTTACTGTTGTAGAACTTCAAAAATTAAAATAAGATGCTACTAAATTTCAATATTCTAATAAGTACAGAAAAAGTAAGTATCCTGTTTTTATAATGAAGGCATACTATATTCATAATTCTTATTCTATTTCCCTTTAGTGGAAGGCTATAATGGAAAATGGATTAAATATTAGGCAAGACAGCATTGTTTTTCATAAATATACATTACTCGTTTTATCATTTTTTTCTCACATTCATGCACTAAAATCAAACTAGAATACAAGAATAACCATTTTAAAAGTATTGCACAAACAATATTCTAGCGCTTATACCTATCACTACCAAAATAATTTGACAAGTGAAATATCTATATGACACTAAGTTATAAGAGAGTATGGAATCCACATTATCTAAATATTTAAAATTAAGATTCTAAATATGGATGAAAGCCACATTTTTTAAGCTAGGAACTAAATAATACGTAATTTTATTCAGCATCCTTTGCATGTCCTTTTTTAACAACCACTCACACAAATTTCAATTTCAATTAGTTCAATCTGCCAACAAAGTTGCATTAAAACATGCTACTCCAGAAAAACAAAACAACAACAAACAAAAACAAAGTTCCAAAACCATATGCATCTCTTAATCTCAGTTTTAAAATATCATAACTGCCTTCAGGTGACTTCATAGGAACATTAACATTACTGGGTTTAGCAAGATACCTGCACTCCTTTTCAGGTTTCAGCCTGCATTTTTTCCCCTCTGGCTGGTTTGCATCATAGCAGCACTCATCTTTACACTGGTCACTATAGCCACAATCACATTGTTCACCTTGCTCTACCATTCCATTTCCACAGATAGGCTGGCCAGATTCTGAAGAAAATAAAACAAAGTATGCATTGTATGGAACATTAGTTTTACTTAAAACCAAAACTCTTTAAAGACTCATAACAAAAGGAGAAAGGAAAACTTTGAAGAAAAAGGTAATTAAAACAAATTAGGAATCTGGAAATGAAGAGATCTCATATTAACAGTACTTCCGTCACCAACTAGCAATGCAGCCTTAGGCAAGTCACTTCACTTTTTGGGGCCGCAGTTTTTTTTATCTGTACAGTGAGGGAGTTTGACCTAATGGTTCCTTCTGAGATCCCTTCCAAAAGTGGTAGCATTCTACTTAGGCTATGGACACTGAGCTTTATTGAACAATGACTGTACTATGTATAGTACGTGAGTACAAAGTAAGTCAGTGCTTCATCAACCAGTAAAAAAAATTAAACCTTTTCTGTTAGAAAATTTCGAACCTACATAGAAGTAGTAAAAGATAAGTACAATGAATTTCTATGTACCAATCACTTAGCTTAAACAACTATCAACAATACGCCGTAAACAACTCCATCTAACATATTCATCTGTTCTTAAAATATTCCAGAATGAATCTAACAGATAAGATTTTTCTTTTTTAAGTCTAGCCATAATATCATTATCACACATAAAAAAGTAACAGTACACTTAATAGCATCTAATAGCCAATTCATGTTTAATTTTTCTCAACTACCTCTTTACAATTGGTTTATGTGTACCAAGTTCCAAGCAAGCTTCCCGCAACCCCTCACCCCATGATTGCTTCTGGTTGACAGGTATCTTAAGTCTTTTAATATAGAATAGATTATGCCCTCTCTTTTTATTTTTACACTATTTGTTAAAGAAATTGCTTATTTTGTTCTATGGAGTTTCCCACATTCTACTTGGTTAACTGTCTCCTAGTCAGTAAGTAATTTTTTTTTAATGTACATTAGTTTTGATCCTCAGCTAGACCAAGCTCCTTAAGATAAGCTAACTTATACCTTCTGTATTTCTAGAGTCTAACAATATTGGCTTAAATCTTGGTTCATTAGGGTTAGACTATCTGGTCTAAACACAGTGAATAATTCCAGAAAGCTTTAAGCCTTATTTATTCATTTTTTGCTTGCTTGCTCTTTAGGGCTATACCCACAGCACATGAAAGTTCCCAGGCTAGGGGTCAAATCAGAGCAGTAGCTGCCAGCTTACGCCACAGCCACAGCAACGCAGGATTCAAGCCACGTATGCGACCTACACCACAGCTCACGGCAACACCAGATCCTTAACCCACTGAGCGAGGCTAGGGATCAGACCCGTGTCCTCATGGTACTAGTCAGGTCTGTTACTAATGAGCCACAATGGAAACTCCAAGGTTCTTTTTTAAAGTTCTTTGATTTGACTCACAGACTTTGAAAAACTTATGGTTTCCAAAGGAAACAGGTTGGGAGGGTAGGGGAAAGCGCTGGGGGTTTGGGATGGAAAGGCTATAAAATTAGGTTGTGATGATCATTATATAACTATAAATGTAATAAATTCATTTTGTAAGATAAATAAATAAATAAATAAACTCTCCAAAAAAAAAAATTCTTTTAGTCAGTGAAGTTTAAAATTAGAACGGAAGGAGTTCCCGTCGTGGCGCAGTGGTTAACAAATCAGACTAGGAACCATGAGGTTGCATTTTCGATCCCTGCCCTTGCTCAGTGGGTTAACGATCCGGCGTTGCCGTGAGCTGTGGTGTAAGTCGCAGACGCGGCTCGGATCCTGCGTTGCTGTGGCTCTGGCGTAGGCCATCAGCTACAGCTCTGATTTGACCCCTAGCCCGGGAACCTCCATATGCCGTGGGAAGCGGCCCTAGAAAGGCAAAAAGACCAAAAATAATAATAATAATAATAATAATAATAAAGTTGGAACTGGAGATCACAATATTATAAATCAACAATACTTCAATAAAACTTTTAAAAAAGAAAAAAATGGAATGCTATTCTTAGAACATAAAATCACAAAACATTAGCATCTGCAGAGAAATGAAAAGAATCAAATGTTTCATTTTAGAGAAAAGAAAACTAACTTTCAGAAAGTTTGTGACTTGATGGAAACCAGAGGCCCCAGTATGGACAAAATACCAACTCAACCTAGTTCTCCTAGACCTAAAATCTGATGCTCTTTACTTTCTACTACACCCAAATCAATGTGGAAAATAGCTGTATCCCAAACTGAGAACTGAGAACTGAGTGAATAGAAGGGAACATACCTCAGGTGCAGGATCCCCAAACAAGGCACACCTGAAGCAAAAATGTTCTAGAAAGACTAGCTTTTTATTCAGAGTTCATTCTTATCCTTAACCACATCAAATATTAAAGGAAATTTTAGAGGTAACTGAAGCTTCATACCTCACTTTCACTTTATACCATCTCTTTTGTTCTCTAAAACTGCACATATATACTAATAATAATTATTCTAAAGTCTATTAATAATCATTTTATATGACATAATTTAAGAGATGGAAAAATGATAAAAGAAAACCATTCATGAAATATTTACTACTTAATTTTTATTTCATATAAAAATACTACTTCAAGTCAGCTATCAACTAATAGCTTAAACACAAGGAAGAGGTGCTGTATAAATGCAAAAATTATAATAGGTACATATTTCACTAATTTAAGAAACTGCCGCAGGTGTGGCCCTAAAAAACAAAACAAAACAAAACAAAAAAAAAGAAAGAAAAAAAAAATGTCCTTCCTATAATGGCTAAAATCAATATGTTCATTTTTAAAATCATTTTCAACCAGAAAGTTCACTGTGAAAACTGTTTACTGATAATAAAATAACAAAAGTAATATGATCAATGTAATTTTAATCTGCCTTTATAAAAGAAAAAGAAGGCTTTAAAAGAAAAAGTCAATCAATAAAAGTAAAAATTGTTAATTTGAACCTCATCAAAATTTACTTTTTCTCTGGAACAGACTGAAGAGGATTAAAGAACTCTAAAAACTCAACAGAAAAAATAAAATTTAAAAAAACCTCAGTGGGCAAGAAACATGGACATTTCCCCAAGGAAGACATACAGAGGGCAAAAAAGCATATGAAAAGATACTCAACATCACTGGTCATCAGAAAAATACAAATTAAAACCACAATGAGATATTACTATACACCTATCACAATGGATAAAAAAATTAAAATACCAAAAGCTGACAAGGATACAAAGAAATTAGATCACTCATACACTGCTGCTGAGAATACAAGATAGTATAGCCTGGAATTCCCATCGTGGCTCAGTGGAAACAAATATGACTAGCACCCATGAAGACACAAGTTCGATCCCTGGCCTCACTCAGTGGATTATGGATCCAGTGTTGCCGCGAGCTGTGGTGTAGGTCACAGAGGCAGTTTGGATCCCTTGTTGCTATGGCTGTGGTGTAGGCCAGCAGCTGTAGCTCTGATTCGACCCCTAGCCTGGGAACCTCCATATGCCTCCAGTGCAGCCCTAAAAAGACAAAAAAATTAAAAAAATAAAATAAAATAGTACAGCCAATCTGGTAAACAGTTTGGCAGTTTCATATAAATAAAAACAATTACTATATCGATCCATCAGTTGGATTTGGAGGCATCTATCCCATAGAAATGAAAACATATTCACATGAAAAGTCTATGTGCTAATATTTAAAATAGCCAAAACTGAAAATAGCCTAGATATCCTTTAATAGATGAATGGTTAAACAAACTGTGGTACATGCATATTACATGCAATAAAAAGAAACAAATTAGTGACACAGGTAAGAATTTGGATTATTTACCAAGGAATCATACTCAGTGAAAAAACCAATCTCAAAGGTTACATATTGTATGATTCCATTTATATAACACTTTTGAAGTGACAAGATTTTATAAATAAAGAATGGTGTAGTTGGGCAGATGAAGTGACAACAGGAAGAAGGTGGCTAAGGATATAAAAGGACAACACCGAAAGTTACTTGTAGTGATGGAACTGTTCCTTACCATGACTTTGGTAATGGATAAACCTACACATGATAAAACTGTATACAACTAAACATACACACAGACAAGAGAACAAAAAAAACTGGGAAGTCTGAATAAGATCTGTGGACTATATCAATGTCAATATACTCACTGTAATATTTTACTAGTTTCATAAGATGTTACCACTGGGGGGAACTGAGTGAAGGGTACATGGAATGTCTATTATTTATTACAATTGCATGTGACTAAGTTACCCTTATATAAACTTCAATTTAAAACAAAAGGCCATGGTGTTATATCAATTATACTTCAAAAAAAGTGCAACTAAAAAAATAAAAGGCCATGTTTATCTGGAAAACCTTCCTCAATTCTCTCTCTCTGTCAAATATTTAACTTACCTTTAGTTAAATTTTAAGTTACTTAAGAGTGCTGCCCTCAAGTAACGAAATTTTGTGAAACAGGACACCAAAAAAATAAACAAAAAACCCACAATAAAGGCAGAATATTTAGAACATAGTAAATGCCCCAAGAGAGACATAACAGATAAATGGATAAACAAAATGTGGTATATCCAAATAATGGAATATTATGCAGCCATAAAAACAATGACATTCTGATACATACTACAACTTATATGAACCTTGGAAATATTATACTAAGTGACATAAACCAGATACAAAAGGAGAAATACTGTACAATTTCACTTATGAGGTACCTAGAATTCACAAAATAGATTAGAGCTTACCAGGGGCTAGGGAGAGAGGGTAATAGGAGTTATTGCTTAATCGTTAAAGAATTTCTATTTGGAGTGATTGTACAAGTTTGAAAATGGAAAGCCATGATGGTTGCACAACACTGTAAATGTACTTAATGCCACTGCACTGTATATTTTAAATTAGTTTGAATATAAATTTTTAAGTCCTATACATTTTACCATAGTAAGAAAAAAAAATTCATAGCAACTTTATTCATGTTAACCAAAACCTAAAAAGCCCAGGTGTTCATCAATAAGAGAGTGGATGAGCAAACTGTGATATAGTCATACAACGAATGCACTTCTAATTAACAACAAAAAAAAGGTATAAAATACTAATAATGAAACTCAAAACACTACTGAGTGAAACCAGCTTTCCACAAAAGGGTACAGACTATATAATTCCATTTACATGAACTAAAACAAGCAAAATTTATCTATGAAGAAATAAATCAGAATGGTGGTTTCCTTGGGGATTAGGGGGGCAGAGATTGATGGGGAAGGAAAATGAAAGAACTTTCTGGAATGATAGAAATGTGAAATATCTTGACAGTGCTTAGGTTACACAGATAAATGCATTTCTCATCAAATGGCAGGCTGAAGATTTGCATATTTCATCACATATGTAAAAAACAAACAAAAAAAACTCTACTTAACTTGAACCCTACTTATGTAGGCTAAATTGATTACAAGTGAAGTATACCGATATCTACAAACCACAAAAAATTGCAAAAAAAATGGATACAGAGATGGATAGATTGACACCTATGTGACAAAGCAAATGCATTAAAGTGCTAAAAAGCGTAACATACAGGTGGTGGGTACATAAGTGCTTATAATTCTTTTGAGTTTTCTGAATGTTCAAAAATATTCATGGAGTTCCCACTGTGGCTCAGCAGGTTAAGAACCTGACTAGTATCTATGAGCATGTTGGTTAGATTCCAGCCTCAGTGAGTTAAGGATCCAGCGTTGGTATGAGCTGTGGTATAGGCCTCAGACACAGCTCAGATCCCAGGTTGCTGCAGCTGTGGCATAGGCCTGCAGCTGTAGCTCTAATTCAATCCCTAGCCTGGGAATTTTCATACACCATAGGTGCGGCCCTAAAAAAAAAAGGCAAAAAAAATATATGTTCATAATAAAATGGTGGGAAAATATACATACCAACAAAACAGTTGTTTCTCTTCTTCTCAAGAACTTGACTTATATTTCTAATACTACAGAGTGAGAATTTATTGTTGTTAAGTTTGTCCCCAGATGTTGCTCTTGCATACATGATGTAATTGCCATTTTCTTTTTGTCCTAAATTCTTAGATTCTCCTGGAGTACACTCTGTTCCAGAATCATGCTGTCAAAAAGAATACAGAGTTACATAAACAAGAAGTAAAATAAGGTTTTCAGGTCATCTGATTAACTGTCATTTTCTCATCAGAAGAACAATGGAAGTTTGTGGACTCTACTTTAGAAGAGATCTTTTTTTTTTTTTTTTGTCTTTTGTCTTTTTGTTGTTGTTGCTATTTAGAAGAGATCTTACAACTGTTTTAGATTATGAAAAGGAAGATAATTTCTCTTTTAGGAGCCACTGTCTCAGAAAGGAAGAAAAAATTAAGTGAAGGTCTAACTGCAATGTACACCTTTGTTATTCTGATTTTGGGGGTGGGGGATTTATATAAATCTTTGATATATTCTGCAATTATTTCCTTTAATTGGATTCCCAGAGGTAGAGTTACTGAGTTTAAAGGTCAAACATTTTAAAGGTCTTAATATACATACTGCCAAACTTCTTGACAAAAGGCCATATTAATTTACAGTATATAATAATATGGATCAAGATTTCAATAGGCAGAGATGGACAGAACCGGCTTCCTGTCAGAAGTAAAATTTTTAAAAATTATTTCATTTAGTAAGGAAGGGGAAATAACACTGAAAATACACTTAGACCCAAATTATGAAAATCTCTAAATGCTAAGATAAGAAAGTATATCAGCAATATCAGCAGATAGTGAAAGTAAGGTTGTAAACAAAAGTGACATGATTAGAACGATCAGAATTATATCTAGACAAAGATTAACCTGCTTGGAGTACACACATAGTAAAACTTTCATACTGAGAGACAGGATTTTGTCTCATTTATGATTACAACCTCCCAGAACAAGATTTATAAAGTGGTAACAGTAAATGTGCAATGTGTTTACTTGGGATAGGATGAACAGATACAAGAGATAAGAGTGAACCATTCAGAGAGAAAGTAACACTGACATAGTATAGATATATAACAAAAGAGATAAACACAGATTTTAGATAAAGATATCAAAGGAGAGAGGCTCAGGAGTTCATGGTCTGGCTGATCTCACTATTAAATTACTTAATAAATATTTTCTAACCACCTACTATCTATATGTATGGTATTACAAACAACATGCACAAAGGAATGAGGTGTATTTGAGCACAGGAGAATCATTAAAATAGTCTGGTATGATACGAAAAGATAGCAAGATAGGCGAAAAATGTTAACCAGTTTATCCATTAAACAATAAGCAATAAGTAAGAGTGCATTAATATATTAAAAACACTCTCTAGTAAACACCTAGAGGATAGATTGGATGGGAAGTTAAAAGAGAATGGATTAGATATCCTACTTCAAATGGGGTTCATAGACCAGCAGCAGAACCATCACATGGGATGCTTAGAATCCCCATGCAGAACTTGTTTGCTTGATTTCTAATAAAGGATAAATGCAGAATTTAAACAGAAGAGTAGTATGAAGGGTACTAAAATTCCCTTGGTAAGAGTTGGATCTAGGTGATTGGGAGAGTAGAGGACATTTAATTGCCCTTGAAAATGCAAATTAACAGTTCTCTACCCATCTCCAAAATTTCAATTACTCTTTCAAGAGCAAATCACAAAAGCAGTCAAGAGGTAGAGAAATTAAACATATTTTAAGTACTTTATCCAAGAATGCTGATAATAATCTATCAATTTCTGATTGAGACTAGAAGAAGAAAGACTTGCAACTTAGTGAGAGGTTACTTATATTTTACAAACTGGGGGAAACATTAGATAAGAGAGGGCATTTGAGAATTTTAAACTATGAGAATAGAATTTTTTTCTAAACTCATAAAAAGTTCCATTTTTACAAGTGATAAGGTATAAGTAAAATGATTTATATATAGTTTTCAAATAAAATCTTCCCAAACTTGTTATTTTAAAAAGCCCCACCAAAACCATAAAGAGAGAGTATCTTTCAGTGTTTTATACTTTCATGTGTACTAATCTTTAGTTCACTGCAAAAGCAATACAATAGATGGGGTATTAAATAATATCAAAGAACTGTTCATTCTGTCAGGCATCATAAGCACACAGTGGTTGTAGAAGAGAATGTCTACTTTTTTAAGAAATGCATACTGAAATATATAAGGATAAGTTAATTAGCTTCTAGTATCTTATAAAGAAAAAGAAACACAAAAGGAGCTGTAGCAAATCTTGATGCTTGCTGAATCTGAATCAGAAATTGGCAAATTGTAGCCTGCAGACTATTTTTATATGACCTAAGCTAAGTGTGGTTTTTCCACATTTAAAAGATCGTAAAAAAAAAAAAAAATCAACAAAGCCTAGTGGCTCAACAGGTTAAGAATCCAGCATTATCAGTGCTATGGCTTGGGTTGCTGCAGTAGCATGGGTTCGATCCCTGGTCCTGGAACTTCTGCATGCTGTATGTGCAGTCAGAAAAAAAGAAAGAAATACAGGCAACAGAGACCAAATGTTGCCCCTAAATCTAGAATGCTTACTAGTGGCCCCCTTACAGAAAGTTTGCTGATTCCTGTCCTGGATGATGAACGTAAGAGCTTGTTACACTATTTTTCTCTACTTTCATGTATGTTATGAAATTTTCATATTGAAAGATTTTAAAATATTTCACAGGAGAGACAAATATAATAAACTCCAATAATGTTTTAATAGAAACCAAGCAAAAAAACACTCTACAATTTTCTAACATTCGAAATGTACTTTAAACAATGAAAAGTGATTCTCATTTAATACATATTTGTATTTTCTTTCTTTCTTTTTTTTCAACTGTCATTCAATAAATATTTGAATGAATTACATACTAGGTCCTGAATCATATCCTAGGGCCAGAAAACATAGAAGTGAATGAAACAGACAAAATTCCTTGACTTCATAAAATTCTGGCATTGTTGTGTTTCTTATTTTAATTACAAATATTCTATCTTCTTCCCTTTCATTATTATGACTCAAATAGATTATTACGTTTTGACATATAAAAACAAACATTCGTGTGTACTCTTTTCCACCAAAACATTAACAACAAAAATTACACAATAAGAGAGACAGATTAATAATTTTTTAAAAATTTAGTAATTAGGCAATACTTACTGGAGATCCAAAGTTATGTCCAACTTCATGAGCAAATGTAATGTGAGAAACTTTGGGGGGTACATGGGACCCATAGTTCTGAACAGTAATAATTCCAGTGTTTAAGGATTTCTTCTTACCATCTGAATAGAGCTTGCTTTTTTCACATATTCCTCCAGAGCTTCCTAATTCATAACAAAAGATGGCTAAAATTAGCATCTGTGTCCCCCCAAAATAATTTTCTAATATATGCTACATTAACTTGAGACATTTATTTTATATGTATTCTGAATCCAAAATTGCTACACCCATATATCAAATACTCTAAAGTTTCTTTGATTCAAGATTAGGAAGTCATTTCAAATACAAGTTTTAATGGCTCACATAAATCCCTACGATTGAATACAAAGCTCTTATAAAATGTTCCTCTTCATAATCACAATGTCCCCCAAATTTTGCTCCCATTAATTTAGAAAAAAAAAAAAAAATTTAAGATTCTGTTAAATTTAGGAGTTACTGTCATGGCTCAGTGGTAACGAACCCAATCCAGCCTTGCTCAGTTGGTCAAGGATCCAGGGCTGTGGCTCTGATCAAGCATTGCTGTGTCTCGGATCAAGCATTGCTGTGGCTGTGGCTGTGGTGTGGGCAGGCAGCTGTAGCTCCGATTTGACCCCTAGCCTGGGAACTTCCATGTGTTGTGGGTGTGGCCCTGAAAAGACAAAAAAAAAAAAAGATTTTGTTAAATTTAAACATTTCAGCACTTATACTGGGTCAAAGTCTATATACCTTCTCATTTTTCAAAAATAAAATTTATATTTAAAATAAACAAAAGTTGAATAAAATATTGTCAAGGAGATTCTGAGCAAGTCGCTTACACAAATAATAGCAGTGATGCACAGGAGTATTTGATTCTCCAAGAGGCAACATACAACGTAGTTTTAAAAAAAAGAAAAGAATTAGTGGATGCATG
Source organism: Phacochoerus africanus (assembly GCF_016906955.1). Taxonomy (NCBI): domain Eukaryota; kingdom Metazoa; phylum Chordata; class Mammalia; order Artiodactyla; family Suidae; genus Phacochoerus; species Phacochoerus africanus. Next base: position 115,418,565 of record NC_062545.1, on the reverse strand, counting down.
AGCTGGTGGGTGGGGGAAATAAATAAAGAGGCTGACAAAGTACAAACTTCCAGTTATAAGATGAATAAAGTCTGAGAATCTAATGTGTAACTCATGATGACTACAGCTGATAATACTGTATGGTATAAATGAAATTTGCTAAGAGAATAGAATTTTTTTTTTTTTTTGGTCTTTTTGCTATTTCTATGGCCGCTCCCGTGCATATGGAGTTTCCCAGGCTAGGGGTCTAATCGGAGCCGTAGTCACTGGCCTACGCCAGAGCCACAGCAACGCGGGATCCGAGCCGCGTCTGCAACCTACACCACAGCTCACGGCAACGCGGGATCGTTAACCCACCGAACAAGGGCAGGGACCGAACCCGCAACCTCATGGTTCCTAGTTGGATTCGTTAACCACTGCGCCACGACGGGAACTCCGAGAATAGAATTTAAATATTCACATACGTATACACAGAAAAGGAAAAAGGTAAATATGTGAGGTTATGGATGTATTAATTAACTTGGTAGGGGGAATTCTTTCACAATGTATACAAGTGCCAAATCATCACACTGTACCCTTTAAATATCTCAAACCTCACTTGTTGATTTTTATCTCAATAAAGCTTAAAAGAAAGAAAAGAATTATGTCAAGTGAGTTTAAAGAAGAAAAGGAGGGAGGGAAGGAGAAGACGTGGGACAGCAAAGAGCAACTGTGGCAAAATGTTAACTGATTATAAGGAATTCTCTGTTCTACTCTTGCAACTCTTTGGCAGATTTGAATTTTTTTTTTCAAAATAAAATTCAAAAAACTGAATTATGATTTTCCAATGTGTCTAGAGAATACTTACAAATTTTAAAAGAAAACCTGCATTTTTACTTATATGATACATATCAAATAATTTTGTAGTTCACCTGTTCATTAACAGTTCCTAAACTTCAGAGCTTAATACCAAAATCAAAGTGTTTTCACTAAAGGCAGTATATTTAAGAAATTAGAAAAAGAACAACAGCAAATCAGAAACTAGCTAGCCAATCCATGTCTTTATGTACACTGCACAGAGAAGACCACAGTATTATCATTATTATTGTTGTTGTCGTTATTTCTTATGGCCACACCCCAGTACATGGAAGTTCCCTGACTAGTGATTGAATCATAGCCACAGCAACGAGGGATCCAAGCCACATCTGAGACCTATACCACAGCTTGCAGCAATGCTGGATCCTTAACCCACTAAACAAGGCCAGAGAGCAAACCCACATCCTCATGGATGCTAGTTGGGTTCATTACTGCTTGGTCACAATGGGAACTCCAAGACCACAGTATTTTAAATAGTCCTATTAAAGAATCTCAGCAAGTTCTTTGGTTTACATTCACATTTAAGAAGTTACTCTATTTGATTTTTTAAATGGAAATATAATCAAATGGATTAGGATATTCTGATAACTGATCAAATTATTTCAAATTAGCTTTCTATACACAATGTTACAACCAAGTTACTAAAGCATTTATAAAAATCTAACACTTAGAATCTCTAATAAAGCATATAATAGAAAGCAATTCAAAATAGATCTGTAAGAAGGGCATGACACTGCAATTGCTGCCTTGTTCCCTTTAATATCAGAAAGTAAATAGCAACAAATCATAAATGTAATTACTATTATGATACAATTTAAGAAGCTGAAACGATAACGTACTTCACAGAGAAGTAAACTGAAAGACCAAGTCGTATGCAGATTTTAACCAGCAAAGGATTAAGAATCTTTATGATATTTAAAACTTATCTTTTTCTACACAGAAAACTGAATAGAAAAGAAACAGCAAATGATTTATGAATATTTAATGTATTTTCTTAAGCTACTTCTACTTTTGGAGATGAGCCCTAGTGACTATATCACTATTTCTAGAAATATTCAGAAAAGAAGTATTCAGAAAAGATCTGAATAAGCACTCTGTATACAATAATTATAGTCTACATATTATACTTTTAAGCAAATAGTAAATTAATATCCTGCCTTACCAAAGATTTGTCATATGCAAATTAGTCCAATGCAGTACTGCCAAATTGAATTAAGTATAGAAGACACCGCACTGCAAATCTTTATCAGTTAAAAAAAAAAAAAGTAATGAGATCCTGCTGTATAGCACTGGAAACTATATCTAGTCACTTACGATGAAGCATGATAATGTGAGAAAAAGGAATGTTATGTGCATGTGTGCCTGGGTCACCTTGCTGTACAGTAGAAAACTGACAGAACATTATAAAGCAGCTATAATGGAAAAAAATAAAAATCACTAAATATAAAAAAAGTAAATAGCATATACTTAAGACTCTGATAACATATTTTTCTGTATTTTTAAGGTCCATCTAGTTTAAGGAAAGATCATACATAAATTTGAGTGTATTCTTCTGAAATAGTCTTTGTATTTCATATTTTGTTAATGTCTTAACTGCTTTTGGTTTTAATGACTATTGCTCACACAGGAAAGTTCAGTATTTGTTACAAACAGCATATGCTAGAATAACTCAATTACACAGGAAGAAATAAAATACTATTTCCAATGTTATGATTTAACTTTTTAAATACTGCAACCAGTTTTGATATGCCAGAAACTCAATTAATGATATCATAAATACCTACAGCTAAGCCCTAATTCAAGTTTAGTAACTGCTTTACCTTGTAAATTTAAGATTTTACTACATATAATCATTCTTGAAAAACATAAACTATTCCATTACAATGAGAAGGATAAAACATTTTTGGAGTCAAAAGTAATTATTGATGGATGGATGAATCAATGATCAACAAAGAAAAATGACATTTTTCTATCTATAGGATACTCTGAGAGTTAGTCACAAAATATTAAACTTTAAAAAGACTCCTCCAGGAGTTCCCGTCATGGCTCAATGGTTAACGAATATGACTAGGAACCATGAGGTTGCACGTTCGAACCCTGGCCTTGCTCAGTGGGTTAAGGACAGAAACTATAAGGATAATATAATACTTGACAGAGTCCATAAATAGAGTTTTGATGTGAGCAGGCCTAAACACCTAAAACTTAATAGAAGAATTCGAGAGGCTGAGGGTTATCCTGAGAACCTCATCTTGAGCTCTTCTAATATGTAAAATCAAACTAAAATTTCTAACCTAAGAAAAACAAGAGACGATTTCTACCAACTGAAATGTCACAAAAAATGTTCTTCACAAACGGTCAGAGGAATACTGAATGGTTCAGGAGGATTAGCTCTGGAGACAAATTTCAGAGCTAGCCTTTTTCAGGGACCTGGCCAAACAGACAAATTTCAGAGCTAGCCTTTTTCAGGGACCTGGCCAAACTGATCACATTAAGATTGATAACAGGCGAGCAGAATGTGGCTTAACATACCAAAACAAAAGGCCCCTCAAAAAGGCATGTTAGAAGGTATAACAAATGAGGTAGAACAAAGGGATCATCCAATATAAAGAATTACTTTAAGGAACCAATATTTCAGTCTCTAAATAAGAGGTTTACTTAAAGACTTATTTAAGTCTTTAAATAAGAGTCTCTAAATCAGAGGTTCTGTGTTTAACACAGAACTGTGCTTACATAAAAAAAAGTTCAGAGTAATCTTTCCAGATTCATATTCAAGACTAACTTTGTTTTGGAGACTAGACTCCTCTCTTTTGGGGGCACCATTTTAGGCCCATTAATTTCAAACGGAAGCCTCCAAGTCAGCCCAGATCACAAGCTGCTTCTACTTATTATGGAGTTGGGGCAGGAAGTGCTGTTTTTCTCATTAAGGAAACTGAAGGCAGTACCCAACTACAGTAAGAATTTTTAAAAAACAAATTAAAAAGCTGTGTAAAAACCCTTAAAGACAAACCTACCCTATTCAAATGTTTCAAACCTCATTGCTTTTCCTAGTTTAACTGAGTCTGTGAGGACTACAGCTAATAATTTGAGTAACAATGCTGGGAAAATTTACACAACAGTATCACAACAAAATCCCCTCCACCACCACATACTTGCATAGTGAAATATCTGCAGAGTTAAATGAAATTAAGCTAAATAATACAATGGAAATGAAATTAATTAGGGAAAAGAAAAATGAAAAAGACTAAGAAACAATAACAGATTACTAGCTGAACAGATCAACTATAACATACTATTTTTGAAAACAGAATAACAGAAAGCATTACTAAAGATCTACATGCAGAAACATGAAGTCTCAAAGGAAAGGCAATGACAGTGAAATTACAGTGAAAATAAACAAGTTCAAGCAATATGATTTACCTGAATTTAATAGAGAACGACCTAGTATCCCAGCTCTCAGTCCAGTGCTCTTCTCCTTATGCCATGACAATTATCGAAAATGATGTCTAAATACTATAGAGTGGTACTACTTTATAACTCCTCTCTCTTAAGAAAGAAGGAAATAGATCCCATCTCTATTAGATATAGGAAACATTTCAACTTCTTGTTAGGAATGTCTTGGGCAGGGTGGGGATGGGATGGGATGGGATTTTGGCGTTATCAGATGCAAACTATTACATTTAGAAAGGATAAGCAATGAGGTCCTACTGTACAGCACAGGGAACAATATCCAGAGATCATGATGGAAGATAACATAAGAAAGACTGTGTGTGTACACGCGTATGACTGGGTCACTCTGCTGTATAGAAGAAATTGGCACATTATAAATCAATTATACTTTAATAAATAATAAAAAATAAATCAAATGCCCCTCTCCCCAAAAAGAAAGAAAGAAATGCCTCAGGGAGAGAAAGGTAGGATGTTACATTATGTAACACCTAGTAAAATAGCTACCTAATGCATTACACCTGAAGTCAAAAGGTCCAGATTCTCGGTTCTGTGTGATACTGGGTTGGTGACAAAGTCTCTGATCAAGTTTCCTCACCCATATAATGGAAGAAATAATATCTATACCTCATAAGGGAACTGAAATAGCCAGTAAGAGGAAATACATAAAATTCCCTATAAAAAAATAAAATGTAAGTCAAATAAACTCAGTTTGGGTACTCTAAGGGCAAAGAGAAGTGAAGAAGAAAGGTGTCAAAGCAGACATCTTATTCCAGAAAAAGATGGGTCAAAGGAACAAAGATCCCTTCTCTTTCCTACTCTGGACCCCATTCTTCTGTCTTGGCCTAGCCCCTACCCAGAAACTCTTAAAAAAAGGTTTCTGAGAGCTGGAGTTAGGGGTTTAACATAGAGCAAAGGAAAAGGGCATCAGATGAAGAACCCAGTGACAAAATATATGTGTACCATCGCTTTCAATCCAGAACTGTCTATTGCTGTTTCAGTAAAATAAGCAACATTTCATAAAATAAGATCCAGAGATCATAAAAAACTAGACACAAAAACTAATTGTCCCCAAACTCATAATCCCAGTCCAATCAGGAGAAAAACATGAGACAGATTGCAATAAAAGGGTACCCTATAATATACCTGACCGATATTCCTCAAGATTGTAAAAAGTTATGAAAAACAAGAAAAGTCTGAGAAATTAAGTACACTTTCAAATGTGGCAGAAAAACAAAAGCTTTGGAAATTGTAAAAAAGATATTCACTGATGGCTTAAAAAAAAAAGAGCAAGAAATGTAAAAGCAAAAATACAGTACTAAAGACATTGAAATATGCAAAACAAATCAAAGAACAAACTAAGAATAGGAACAGAAAAGCCTGTCTTACCCTGGATAAAGCAGAAGTTGATTCTTTTAAAAAGATAGAAATGATGCATCAGAAGAAGGAGAAATGCTGGATATAGCTCAGAAGATGACAAACTCCTGATCAAATTCTATACGGCAAAATTTATATTCAAAAAGTCCAGGATTTTTTTTTTTTTTTTTGGTCTTTTTAGGGCCTCACCCATGGCATATGAAGGTTCCGGCTAGGAGTCAAATCAGAGCTGTAGGTGCCAGCCTACACCACAGCTCACAGCAATGCCAGATCCTTAACCCACTGAGTGAGGCCAGGGATCAATCCTGCGTCCTCATTGATGCTAGTCAGATTTCTTTCCACTGAGCCACAAAAGGAACTCCATTTTTTTTTTTGTTGGTTTTGTTTTTACTTTTATTTTTCCAGGATTCTTTCTACTCATTTTTCACTTAATAAATTTGCATTTTTCTAAACTAGGCTACTGGACTTATTATTATACTAATTATTATATCACCCCCCCCAACTCCCACTGCAATGAGATGGGGAGTATCCTATCCCAGCTTTCTCAAGGACAGTGGCTCTCACAGCTAAGGCAGAGACCCCAGCAGAATGTGAGCTCCTACGGTCAAACCAGTGGAGCTGTGAGTGCTGCAGCCTCATGCCCACACCTTTTTTCAGGCAACACTTCCCTTTTGTTAAAATAAAGGCTAAAAATAAAATAATAACAGTAAAGGTAGTCTTTTTTTTTTTTTTTCTTTCCACCTGCTGTTCCTGACCAGAGTCTCTCTGCTCCTTATCTCACTGCAGAACAGGAACAAAAACACAGTTTTCTCCTTTTGACTCTAAGAACCTCTCCCCATTCCTACCCCCAAATTAATTACCTTTTGGGTAAAAATTAACAGTTTGCTATCAGAAATAAGCACCACTTTTCCCCATAAAATTTCAGCTACTGAATGTACCAAATGTCAGGATATCTCCCTGTTACTACTCGTTTACTCATTTCAAAATAAAAAAGCTGCTTCATCTATTTTTCCATTTATATTATGCTCATGAAATTTTCCCTAATTCCAGTACTGTACAGGCATCACTTTCTCTTATACCTTGTAAAATTCAGCACATCCTAAAAATCGCTTTTGTTTCAAATAATAAATCATAACATATTGAGATAAGGTACCTGAAGGTGCTCCAACCCATGCCAGACCAAGGACACCATCATCAAAATCTCGGTCTGTGAAGACATAGGCCAAACAGTAGTCATCATGATTCTGCTCGGAATTCAATTCCAGAAACTTCTCCACACCAATATTTGGAAAACGGAAGGGATTTGTAGGGTCCTTCTCATCAGCAGTTGTGTTGATCTAAAATTAAAACAATGATTTTAACAAGCAACTAAAGTTAGGAGCACCCGCCTGAACAAAACGCTTGGCCCAAGGAAATCAGACCTTAATCTAAACAGTTATTCCCTGTCCCCATGTCCAAGCTGAAGGAAGGAGGAAAGGAAGGGAGGGAGGAAGGAAGGGAAGGATGGAAGAGAGGAGAATTAAAGCTGAATATTTTAAATTTCTGAGCAAGTATTCGCTAGATTCCTGAACACTGAACACACTTGGGAAGGAAAAATAAGTTCTGCTTTCAAAATTTCTAATAAGGAAGCAGTTTCTCAAATTTAATCAACTGATCAGTCCCTTTTAGTGCTGATCTCCTACATATGGTGACAAGTATAAGAACATAAAACCCTATATTTCAGCTAATTAGTAGAACATAAAACAGACACTGAACCCAAGAATGTCAATTCAGCAGACAAATCATATTCTTGGTTCTCCTTGCCTAGGCAGTCACAAGTCAAGCCCAACTAACCTCAAGTTCAATTTTTTTCCCTGAATATGAGCAAGGGTTTTTTTTCCTCTCTGCCAATTCATTTCTCTTACTATTTCAAGCTGAGTTCCTCCAGAATGTTTCCTTCAACACTTGTACACATGTACTCCTGGTGCATGTTCCTCCTTCACAATGTGAAAAATAATCAGTTCTGATACCAACTTTCAACTAAACAAAGGCTTTCATCATTTATTAGTCCCTGCGTCCTTTCAGAGACCCCTGCCTATCCCTGCAAGTTCTAGAACAATTTAGTTTTCCCCAAGTCAGAAAAATTACATACAGGACTGCTGATAAAGAATAAAAAGGAATATGTATGAAAGTAAACATTGCTTAGAAGGCAAATCTCAATTCACCGCAAATATGAGTAGTAAGGGAAGGTTATAGCTAAATTGATACAATGAGAACTATAGGTCTTTTTAGGATACACATTCTTCAGTAAAACCAACAGGCTTAGAAACAGGATGGGTTTCTTAGAAACACCACTGAGGGCAAGTGCCTAAGGATATATTTGAGAACACCTGGTTTATCCATTAACAATTAACTAAAAACAATTAATTATGGTCATCTAACACACAAAAAGAATCCCAAAACAAGGAGCACTATATAAGTAGCCCATTAGAGACATGCTGCACATGGCTTTTCCCCATCAAATTCTCTGATGCTTCTGTAATACTGGTTACAAATAAAAATTGCACCTAAATTTTACCTATATTACAATGAAGTTAATTAATTAGAAATTAGACTCATTAATGGCATTAATATTTAAATATTCACTTACAAAATATAAATTTGAAATTATTTAATGGGTCACAAACTTCAACTAATGAGATTTAAACTAAAATTTTAATTTCGGTTAAAGGCCTGAGAACAACTGTCACACTACCCATAATGCAAAGTGTCCTTTTTTGCAGGGGCACACCATATGGAAGTTCCCACACTAGGGGGAGAATTAGAGCTGTAGCTGCTATCTTAAAGCACAGCCACAGCAACACCAGATCCAAGCCATACCTGCGACCTACACCGAAGGTCACAGCCACACCAGATCCTTAACCCACTGAGCAAGGCCAGGGATCAAACCCAGACTTCATGGTTACTAGTCTGGTTGGTTACCGCTGAGCCACAACAGGAACTCCTATAATGCAAATTCTTTTACTCAAAAGAATGTGCTTCACTAAAATCTGTTCAGGTGTTCTCTACTTTTCACGACTTTGAATTTTATTGCTGTCTACTAAACAGCAATACTTAATACTACTTATCACTTTTACTTGCTCATTTAATGGTTTAATATTGCCCTCAAAATACATGAAAGCAATTAATTATAAACAGTTCCTATACCGTACATCTGCAAGCCATACTTAACCTTAAAACAATCCAATGTAATATTTAATCATGCCCCTTCTAAAAGTAAGAACCACTTTCACCTATCATTACATGTATATACTAAAATTATAATCTAGGCAACCATATTTTAAGAAAATAAAAGCACAAATACAAAGAAACCTTGTTGCAAGTACTTTTGTAAAATGATGATTTTTAAGATTATCTAGTTTATAATTTCAGATTCTTAAAAGCTATACACATTGAAAGAATTCATATTTAGCGAATGTTTGAAACAGCCTATTTTGATGGTAATTAATTATTTACCTAATAGAAATTTATAACATTAAACTAAGTACCCGTGGCTCTGGATCAGCACTTCTCAAAATGTGTTCTGCAGTTCTTTGGTGTTTCAGATAATGTTACTACAAAAAGGTTAAATTAGTTTAGAAAAGTATGAATTTCTTTCCCAAAGGATTTCTCAAAACTTGGGATACATTAATAAAATTTCAAGAGGAAAGAGTATTAAGTGTTTTTCTAACTTCTAATTTTATTTAATTACTCTATTCCCTCTGCTGGAACATCAAATGGAACACACTCTGAAACATACTGCATAAGACGAATCTGAAGAAACTGAGGAATAATATCAGGGTGGAAAAATGTCAAGCACTGTTATCTATAGTTACTAAGAGCGCTTTCTAACTGTTATGTTAATCGGATAGATAAAAAACAGTACTTTTTACCATACCTCTTTTACAGTCCAGATTAAAGCCCTATAGATTTTGTTCTTAAATCATAAACCCAGGTATCCCCTCTGTGTGTGTATTAAACCCAAGAGATAAATTGCATCAGTAAACACAATTTAATTTAAACTACTTAACGCATAAAAATTAAGTTAAAACACAAGTATTTCTCTTTTCATAAACATGATCCTTATTGTTTCTCTTTGTTAATGTTCTTAACTACTGAAATTCCTTACTCTTATGCGTTTCACCATGAAACTGATGTTACGGATTCCGGAGAAGTCTGTGGTCTGGTAAATTGTATCAATCGCTTTAACATGACTGGATATCTATTGATTGAAAAAAAAAAAAGAACATTTTAGAGGCAATGTTGAAATGTGAAAAAGATAATGAATTTCCACTTCCAAAATCAAGAATTATTCATATTACACCACATTCAAATATTAAAATGTCTATATAATATATGAGATGAAAGGATTAAAAGACTAGTGAGCTAAAACAGAGAAGGGAAATTCAGTGAGTTTTCCAGCCTTTTCTATAGCCAAAAACAAACATGCACTTAGCCTCAGACATATAAAACTTTGTTTCCTCAATCTATCCCACAATGTCACACCTCCATGCCTTTCACATGCTACTTCCTTATGTATATGGTATTTATCCTTTAGACTCAGCTCAAATATCTTCTATGAATACTTTCCTGATGATACTAGGACATGCAGTCATTCTGTGACTTTAGTCTTTCCACTGACACACTAGTACATATTCCGTAAGTTTTGTCTACCACTTACTATATACTAGGTGCTGGAGGTATAATGGTAAATGAAATTAAGAAATTCTGATTAATTTACAGAGATTTACTCTACAAAGGGAGGAAGGGAAAGAAGCAATACAAATATAAGTAACATACATTCAGATTTTGCAAAATTCTAGGAAGAGATAAACAGGGCAATAGGACACAAAAAGACTGCCTTTTACCTAGCCAACTCTCAACTAAACTTTCTGGCTTCTAAACCACCCAGTATACAACCTTCCCATCTTTGATTACAAAAAACACTCTTGGTACTACTGATGTGAAAACATCGGAGTTCCTGTCATGGCTCAGCAGAAACAAATCTGACTGGCACCCATGAGGACCCAGGTTCGATCCCTGGCCTCGCTCAGTGGGTTAAGGATTCGGTGTTGCCGTGAGCTGTGGTGTAGGTCGCAGACACAACTCAGATCCAGCTTTGCTATAGCTGTGGTGTAGGCTGGCAACTCCGATTCAACCCCTAGCCTGGGAACCACCATATCCAGCAGGTGTGGCACTAAAAAAAAGACCAAAAAAATATATATATATATACATATATATATATATATATATACACTTTCAAAACCATTTTCAAATAAATTATATAAACATTAGATAGTCAGGTAGAAGCATTAACAATAATAATTTAAAAAGGGGTCCAGGTTGCCAAACATTGATAAAGAACACAATAGTCTGATGGAGTCCATTATAAATTCGTGCTACCTAACCATAGCTTGGCCAAGAAATTCTTTATCCAATTCTCACTGTTCCTACCCCACCCCCAAAAATGGTGGTTCAAAATTCCTCCACAGATGAATGATTAGATATCTTACTTTACTGAGAGTTCATCCTGACTTTCTGCTCTTTTTCTCTCTCTTCATCTGTTTCTATCTTCTTCAAATGGTAACTCTTCCTCAAAGAATAACTTTTCTATATTCCTGACCCCAATTCTTTGTGGATCTTTAAGAACAATGTTTCACATGAATTTTTCTTTCTCTTATACCTTAACACTGCTTCTCTACTGGATCATTTTCCTCTTCTGACCAACTTCTCATGAATCCCCCTTTCACCCAAATATTCCATATAGTATTCCTAAGCCACCATTATTTTTTTTTTTCACATCTCTTGACATCCTAACTGCTCCTGCCAATCCATTCCTAATAATGTTTTTACCCCCACAACTTTACTGAGATCTTGCTTAAAGCCTGGGAATAATCTCCCAGTAAAAGATTAACTTTTATAATCATTCTCTTTTTATAATTTTACTTCCAGTAAAAATCAACTAACTTTTATAATCATTCTCTTTTTCTCAGACTTACTGAGGTATAATAGACAAAATGTAAGATATTTAAAGTGTACATCATGACGATTTTATACACATATACATTGTGAAAGAATCCCTCCCATCTAGTTAATTAACAGGTAGTCATTCTCTTTGATATCTCTGCATATGACACTACTGGCTATGTATTTTGTTTTCGAACCGCTTATTCCTTGGGTTAATCCTACTTAATCTATCTCTTTATTGTATTTTAGCCCATAACTTCTCGCCCTTATCCTATTCACTGTAAAGAGATTTTACCTCCAGACCCACAACTTTGATTGCATTCTCTCTCCTCACTTTATCTCTTTTGTACCCTTAAATTCCATGCAGAAAGCTCTAGGCTAACCTTTCCCAAGTTCCAATTCTATACTTTCAATACCCTAAGGGAATGACCATGTTCATGTGCTTTTAAACATGTCTAAAATTAAGTTCATCACCCCCATCAAAATGAGTTCACCATTTATACTAATGGCAACTCCATCCTCTCAGTCTCAAATCCTTGGACTCAAAATGCGTTGACCAAACTGTCACTGGACACTTTCAACATGAGGATATCTCCAAAAATTTTTTTATTTTAATAAGGGTTGAAAAAACACAAGTGCAGGTAATAATATAACCTAGAAACTGCTAAGTACAATGAGAATACAGAACAGAAATTAAATATTATTATTGGAAGGATTCCTCTAACTTTCCCTCCTTTAAGACCACAAATGACAACTTGACCCTCTTTTTAAAGCTAAGCTCCAGTGTCATCATCTCCTTCATGAAATCATATTCTTACATCTTTTTTGAATGACACCAAATATACTAACTGGTCTTTCAGTTATCTGTATTCTTATCTTATATATTTTATCATATCACAATTGAAAATATGTACTTTTTATTTTTCCAACAGGAGATAAGTATTAACTTTAATTATAAGAGGAAAACATAGGCATAATGAAACAATATGAGCACATGAGAACTAAAAGGGAAGCAAAATTATAAGTACCTGGGCAATCACAGCTTCTCGTGTTCCATAATATTTAAAGAACAGATGATCAGTCTGAATATAAAGCTGACAAGTATTTTTTTCAGCTGAAGTTGTACGTTTTTTCCTCAGAAGTTCTGGACCATTATTAACATGCTTTTCTTGAGGTGTCTACATGGCAAAAAGAGTCATTTCTGATCATTAACATGCTTCACTGTTATAATTTTATATAGTTAAGAATACACATTATAGGAATTCTCTGGTGCCTCAGTGGATTAAGGATCTGGCATTGCCACTGCTGTGGCTAAGGATGCTGCTGTGGTGTGGGTTCAATCCTCGGCCTGGGAACATTCACATGCCACAGATGCAGCCAAAAAAAGAAAAGAAAAAAAAAACACACACATTATAAACAATTTCATTTTCTACTTTATTATATAAGATTATAGTTATTTCCTCATGCTGTTAAAAATTCTTCATAAACATCATTTTCAGTCTCATAACACTGTACTGTATTGATGACTTCTTCAAGCAATTCCTTAATTTTGAAATATTTTCAAAACATACAATTTAATATGTAATCATGTAAACATCAAGCATGTTTTATAGTAATTTATGATACTTTGATAACTTCCTCTACTTAACCTCAAATACCCAATCTATCACCCAGCCCTGTCAAAGGTACCTTCTAAATACTAAGGGCATCTATCCATTATCTCTGGCTCCATCATGTTATCCCAAACCAGCATCACTTATTACCTAGGGTACTGCAATAAGAGTAATGGAATCTATCTCTATCTACTACTGGCCTTCGATCTAATTTTCAGACTGCAATCTTTTCAAAACGCAAATTTGAAAATATTACCAACCTGCATTTGTATTTCAATAACTTCTTACTGCATCAAGGATAAAGATGTAAACCCTTTATATGTACCACCAATCAACACTGCAGACTCTACTCCCCTACCCAGTTTCGTCCCATTCCATGCTACTTTACACAAAGACTCTATGATATCGACAAACTCTAGCTCTCTGTGCTACAGCTACACAGGGCTTCTTTCCAATACTCCAGCATACAACCTGTCTCCTGCCAGTCTTTTGGCACATGGTGATGTTGCTTCTCCTGATCTAGTCAACTTCTTTCTTCAGATTTAGCAAAGGTCAATTCATCCATTATACTACCTCACAGAACCATGTGCCCATGTCCTTTATAGTTTATCATGGTTATTTGTTTATTTTCTGTCCCCACCCACGACCATTACTTCAATCACTAGAATATGAGCTCTGGAAAAAAGAAATTATCTCTGTTTTGCTTCTCACTGCATAACTGTCAGCTAACACATACTTGGCAGGCAAACAGTAGTCATTCAATAAATATTTGTCTGAAGAATTAATGCTGCTACTGAATCCAAGCACTTAAACATATGTTGACATCTAAAAGCATCATTTTAAGTGAATTTTGATGACATAGTAATAGAGAATTCAACTCAAATTAAACTGTAAACCACAAGTCCAAATTTACACTCACATTTTATAATTTCCTTCTCCCTTGACAACTCCATGTTTGACTGTTCTTAGTTACTGTCTTCATTGTACTTTTATCTATTTTCACTCAGCACATCATTCTAGGATGGCAGCTACTGTTTCAGCACATTCCACTGTCTTCTGGTTTCAACTGTTTCCAATGAGAAATGAGCTGTCATTTTTACTGTTGCTTCTTTGAAGGTGACTGGACTTTTTTTTACTGGTTGCTTTTAAGAGAATATCTTGGTTTTTAGACTTTTCTAATACTATGCTACGATATTTTCTTTGTAAAAGCTTTTCCCTGTGCTAACTACAAGGTTTACTAATTTTTTTGTTTGATATTACCTGTCATATTTGGAAAATTCTCAGCCACTGTCTGTCTCCCTATTTCACTCTCATTTTTCTCTTTTAAGATACCACTTACACATATTTTAGACCTTTTAAATGTATCACCTATATCTCAAGTTCTTTTCCGTATTTTCTACCCTTTTGTTTCTAAGCAGTTTATTTTCTTATGGCATACCATTCACATCTAAATTCATCAAATTGTTGTATTTTTCAATTTTAGAATTTCTATTAGGTTCTTTTGTTCACTTTCAATTTTCTGCTGAAAATTTTGTCTTTATGTACTTGAACATATTATAAAGCCTGTATCTGTGTCTGATCATTTCATTATTCAAAAATCTTTAGAGATTGTTTGCACATGTGACACCCCAGCTATACTGTAAGCTCTTTGAGGGTGTATAATGTGTCATTTATTCTTGAATGGCTCGTGTTCAGCAAACAGTTTTTTTCCCCTCTCATTCTTCCATCATATTGTCTCATTTGTTCCTATGCTAATTATTTTGAGCTGAATGCCAGATAATGTATATGGAAAATCACAGATATAATATGAGGCTTCAGGTGATTATATCTTTCTCAAAAAAATTTATTTTCACTTCTGGCAAGCAATGAGACTTAGTACACTAGTAATCTTGGATTACCTTAATACAATCAGAGAATAAGAAGATGTGGTGTAAAAATTTAATCTCTGTGAGGGGAGGTAGAACACTTTATGATTCACCTTAACTTCTAGGGAACAGCCTTTCATCCAAGGTCCCAATCTAAAGCCCTACTTAAAAGACCCTAAATAGTACTTTTATCATTAGCCTCAAGAATTTGAGGGTTCTATTCAGCTTTTCAGTCTCTTAGCTACCTCCTCAGGAACTAGAAGATACAGCTAGAGAAAAGGTAGCCCAAATGGCAGGCTCACCTTTCTAAGTGTCCTCTTTTTTCTCTTAGATCTAGCCCCATACTTCTTCACAGCCTCGTTATCTCTCCCATGCCTTCAAACAAATACACTCACGGAGACACAAATATAAACATGTATTTTTTAAATATTCCTATTTTGATATCAGGTTGGTTTCTAGTAGTTATTCTAAAAAGGAGAAGGACTATGTCTCTGTTTCTTGAAAATAATTCCTTGTCAATTTTATGTACTGTGGAAGGCAACTATGGTCACTATTATACCACCAGTGTACAATTTTATGTATTGTGAATACTGTCTCAAAGTTTATAACTGTCTTCACTTTAAGGTGGCTTTCACTCTTAATTTCCATACAGTGAAATACAACAATTTTTCTTAGTAGTCAAAGATTGTATGCCTTATTCAAAGTGTTTCTCTGCCTCAAAATCCAGAATATTTTTTTTGGCCAAGTATCTTGTCAAATGCTTTTGCCCATTTTTTAACTGAGGTTAATGCATTTATTAAAAATTTGAACTGGAGTTCCCGTCGTGGCGCAGTGGTTAACGAATCCGACTAGGAACCATGAGGTTGCGGGTTCGGTCCCTGCCCTTGCTCAGTGGGTTGGCGATCCGGCGTTGCCGTGAGCTGTGGTGTAGGTTGCGGACGCGGCTCGGATCCCGCGTTGCTGTGGCTCTGGCGTAGGCCGGTGGCTACAGCTCCGATTCGACCCCTGGCCTGGGAACCTCCATATGCCGCGGGAGCGGCCCAAGAAATAGCAACAACAACAACAAAAGACAAAAAGACAAAAAAAAAATTTGAATTATAAGGGTTCTTGTTATATTCTGGAGAAGCCCTCTGTCAGATAAATGTTGACATTTTTCTCACAGTCTCTGTGGTGTCTTTCTACATTTTCTCAACTATGCCTTTTGTGAAATTTTTAAATTGTTTTGTTTTGTTTTGCCATTCCCACGTCATATAGAAATTCCCAGGTCAAGGATGAAACCTGTGCCACAGCAGCAAGCCAAGCCACTGCAGTGACATCAGATCCTTAACCTGCTGCACCACAAGATAACTCCAGAAATTTTTAATTTTGACAAAATTGAGTTTATAAACTTGGAGGGCAAGGTGACTATTTTTATGTCCTAAGAAATTGTTGTCTATCCCAAAGTCACAAAAATTTCCCCTATATTTTTATCCACAAGTTTAAGTTTTATCTTTAAGCATAAGGATTTATTATCCATTTTGAGTTGAATTTTGCATTAGATGTAAGTTTTGTATTATGGTATAAGTTCAAGTTTTTTGTTTGTTTGCTTGCTTTTTAGGGCCACACTAGCAGCACATGGAGGTTCTCAGGCTAGGGGTCCAACCAGAGCTACAGCTGCTGGCCTTATACGACAGCCACAACGTAGGATCCCAGCGCATCTGCAACATACACCACAGCTCACGACAATGCCAGATCCTTAACCCCTTGAGAGAGTCCAGG